>NC_060277.1:21416220-22016220 GCF_021613505.1 Equus quagga
TCAAATAGATTTCAGAACAAGGAATATTTCTAATAATAAAGAAAAAAACTTGATAAAAGTGAATTCATCAAAAAGTGTATCTACCCTAAATATATATACACTTAATAACACAGCTTCAAAATTCATGTAGAAAAACTGACATACAGGGGCTGGCTCCGTGGCCGAGTGGTTAAGTTCACGTGTTCCGCTGCAGGTGGCCCAGTGTTTCATTGGTTCGAATCCTGGGTGCGGACATGGCACTGCTCATCAAACCATGCTGAGGCAGCGTCCCACATGCCACAACTAGAAGGACACACAACAAAGAATATACAACTATGTACCAGGGGGCTTTGGGGAGAAAAAAGGAAAAAAAATAAAATCTTGAAAAGAAGACACACCCTTAAAAAAAAAACAAAACTGACATACAGTCACGGGCCACATAACAATGTTTCGGTCAATAATGGACCACATATATGACAATGGTCCCATAAGATTAGTACTGTATAGCCTAGGTGTGTAGTAGGCTATACCATTTAAGTTTGTATAAGTACACTCTCTGATGTTCACACAGCAATGAAATCACCTACCAATGCATTTCTCAGAACATAGCCCAATCATTAAGTGATGCACAAATGTAATTGAAAGGGGAAATAGACAAATCCATTATTATGGTTGGAGATTTTCACACTCTTCTCTCAGAAATCAATAAAATAGTGCATTGAAAATCAGTAAGAATATAAGGAACAATACTATCAACAAACTTGACCTAATTAACCTTTCTAGAATGCCAAACATCATAGTAAATATTCTTTTCCAGTATGCAAGGAAAATTTAGTGAGATAGACCATATCCTGCAACATAAAACAAGTCTCCATAAAGTTAAAATGTCTTAAAACATAGAAAGCATGTTCTCTATTAATAGTGAAGTTAAATGTGGAAATATATAATAGAAAGACATCCAGAAAACTGACAAATAGATAGAAATTAATCAGCACTCTTCTAGATAATCCATAGGTGAAAGAGAAAATAATAAAGAAAATTAAAAGTAATTTGAAATTAATAATGAAAACATAAGATATAAAAATATGTAGGATGAAGCTAAAGCAATGCTCAAAAGAAAATTTATGGATTTACGTGTGTGTCATGCTCATGTTAGAAAGGATGATAGATTTAAAAATCAGATACCTAAATTTCAACCTCAAGAAACTAGAAAAATAAGAGTAAATTAATGCAGATTTAATTTAAATTCTTAAAAATGAAATAAAAGGTAAGAGCAGAAATCAATGAAATAGAAAGTAGAAAATAATAAATAACAATAGACCCAAATGCTTGTTGTTCGAAAAGATCAATAACACTAACAAACATCTAGCTAATTGAGAGAGAAAGAGAGAGAAATTATCAATATCAGGCATGAAATAGGGGATGTACCTATTGATATATTACAAACATAAAGAAATACCTTGAGTAACTTTATGCTAATACATCCTACATGAAATTAACAAATGCCTTTAAAGACACAAGTTATTAGAATGAACTCAAGAAGATATAGATAGTCTGAACAGTGTTTACCAATGTAAGATGTTTAATTTGTTTTGAAGAATATTTACGTAAAGGGGCTGGCCCAGTGGCATAGTGATTGCGTTTGTGTGCTCCGCTTTGGAAGCCTGGGGTTCACAGGTTTGGATCCCAGGCACAGACCTATACACCACTTGTCAAGCCATGCTGTGGCACCATCCCACATACAAAATAGAGGAAGATTGAGCTAACATCTGTGCCAATCTTCCTCAGCAAAGAAAAAAAAATTTACATAGAGAGCACCCCAGGTGCAGATGACTTTGCTGAATTCTATCAAGTATTGAAGGAAAAAAATACCAATTCTATGCAAACATTTTTTTAGCAAAAAGAAGAGGGATAATACATCCTAACTCTTTATTTGAGGTTAGCATCTCTCTACTACCAAGATCAGACCTACATATTATAAGAAAGCAAACTATAATCTAATATTTCTCAGAAGAAAAAGTCTTTGATAGTAATAAATTAAACTCAGCAACATATAGAAGTAATAATAAATTGTGACAAGGTATGGTTTGTCTCTAGATTACAAGGTTGATTCAGCATTTGAAAATCACTCCGTTTAATTAACCTATTAACAGAATAAAGATGAAAAATCATATAATCGTCTCAATAGATGCAAAAAGGAACATCTGACAAAATCCAACTCCCATTCATGATAAAACCTTCTGAACAAGCTAGGAATAGAATGAAATTTCCTTATTCTGATAAAGGGCACTTAAAAAAAGTCAGCTAACAGCATAAGTAATGATAATAGCTTAAACGCTTTCCCCTAGAATTGGGACCAAGGCAAAGATTTCTGCTCTCACAACTTCTACTCAACGTTGTACTTGCATTCTTAGCCAGTAGAATAAGGTAAGAAAAATAAAAGACATACAAGCTGGAAAGGAAAAAGTAATATTGTCTTCATTCCAGAAGGCATGATCATGTAATACAGAACCTTCTAAAAAATCTATAGAAAAGCTGCTAAAATTAATAATGGAATTTAGCAAGGTCTCAGCACACAAGATCAATACACCAAAACCAATTGCATTTCTATATTTTAACAAAGAACAGTTGGAAATTGAAATTTAAACTTTTTCATTTATAATAGCATCAAAAACATGAAATATTCAAAGATAAGTTTAATAAAGCAGGTGATAAACCTGTACACCAAAAACTATACAACATTGAAGAGAGAAACGAATGAGAATCTCAATAAATGGAGACATATATCACGTTCATGGTTTGACAGACTCAATATTGTTAAGATGTTAATTCTCCCTAAACTCATTTATAGAATGAACACAATTGCAATCAAAACCTTAGCAAAATTTCTTTTTCAGAAATTGACAAAGTAATTCTCAAATTTACTTGGAATAGCGTTGTAAACCATTTTGCTATATGATCTCACTAATACTTCCTTAAGCCTACACCACGCCGAAGAGCTACTCCAGCCGAAGCAAATCTCTGCCCTCAGCACAGCCACTCTCAATTAGGTATTAACCAGACAGCAACCCTCTGATGGAATTAATCCACGTGAATAGTGAAAGAGGATGCCAGATATATTTACATTTCATAATGAGATGAATTGATGGAATTTTAAGAATGTAACAGATAAACTTAAAAATTCTGGTGTTGTGCACATGATCTGTTTACCCAGGGAGGTGCCACCATCTATTCAGGACATTGTAAGCTGAGAATGTGCCACAAGGGCAATCTTGCTTTCTCCTGAGACCACAGATGGTCCAGAGCCTCCCTTGGCACTAGTGGCTGGATCTGAGGACTGTAAGAGGGATGTTTGTAAGAGGAAGAACTGCTTGCATTACAAAAATTTCTGTACAATATTTCATCATTAATAACTGTGGTTTCTTTCTACAGCAACAACTGCTTACATAAAGGCAGACTTCATTAACATTCCTCAGTCCTGCTGAGTATCCCCCACAGCGCTCAGCAGTCATTCACATTTCCAAAAAGCTTGAAGGTCGAAATTCTGCCTCTCTCTGTGTCAGAATCACTTCTTGACTTCAGCTTACCTTCAGACCACATGGGTCTCCACTCTCGCTTCAGAAACCGAAACCCAGCTAGGACTTGCCGGGGTTATACCAGCCACATTGGTAGAGCAATGAATAGTAAGTCTTCAGTCATTCAGTCAAATTAAAAGGGTTTGCGCCGTGAAGAACTAACGAGACAATCTACCAGGATGTTATTGTGGGCATAACTTTAATAATTTAATTTTAATTTGTGATTACAACCTAATTCCAAAAGGGATTCTGGACAAAATGTGTTAGGAAACTTCTTAAGGACATGAAAATGAACATATAAATTAGAGATCAAAGCTTAAAATGCCCCAATTATCTAAGTTAATTTTTAATTTTAAAAGTTTTAGATTCAAAGAGAAATTGTGAGAATAATACAGAGTTTGCAGGTCCCCTGTACCAGTGCGCCCTATTATTAGCATCTAACATTAGTGTGGTACATTAATTTCTGTTCCAGGATCCATCCATAATACTATGTTACGTTTAGCTGTCACATCTTAAGCTCCTGTAGACTGTGACAATTTTTAAGGCTTTTCTTGTTTTTGATGAACTTGACAGTTTTGAGGAGTACTGGTTAGATATTTTGTAGAATCTCTATCATTTGGGGTTTTTTTTCATGATTAGACTGGGGTTATGGATTTACCGAGGTAAAATACCATTTTCCTCACATATCAAGGGCACATGCTGTCGACAGGACATCACCATTGATGTGAACCTTGATCTCCTGGCTCTGGCAATGTTCTTTAGATTTCTCCACTGTAAAGTTACTCCATACCGTAGCTTTTCCACACAGTGCTCTTTGTGGGGAAGCGATGATGCAGTCTGCACGTCAAGGCTGGGGAGTTGTACTCCACTTCCTTGAGGGCAGAATATATATATTTTATTTGGAATTCTTCTGTCTGGGAGACTTGTCTTTTTTCTCTCACTTATTTGTCCAATCATTTATCGTTTATCTCAATATGAACTCATTTATATTTATTTTATACTTTGGGATATAATCTAATACTACATTATTTGTTTCGTTACTCCAATTGTTTCAGCTTCGGCCATTGGGAGCTCTTGCTGTTGTCTCCTGGGCCCCTTTGACGTAGCCCCATTATTTTGTACTTGATCGCTTCCTTACTTTCTGGCACCATAAGATGCCCCAGGCTCATCTTGTGTACTGCCTGCCTCAGTCCTAGAATCAGTCATTTCTCTGAGGACCTTTGGTTCCTTTATTGGAGAATGCTATTAGAAACCAAGATCTGGGTGCTGGGACAACTGCTCAATTTTTGTAATACTAATTTTCTCCATGTAACTGGAAGGACCCCATGAACTTCTGTTTTGCCAGTGGATTTCTGGGACATTTAAAAGTGTTTTGAATATGACACTTAAGGAGAGTGTCAGACTAAGTAATATTACGTTGTTTCCACTGAACGATTGATGCAAACAGTGCAACATGTAGTTTAAATACATATAGATCATAGAAATTTACAATCAATGAATACTGTAGAGCAGGGCTTCTCAAACTTTCATGTAAATGCTAATCACTTGGGCGTCATTTAAAATGCAGTTTCTCATTCAGTGGGTCCAGAGTGGGATCTGAGATTCTGCATTTCTAACACATTTCCTGGTGATACCACACTTTTGACAGTAAGATCTTAGAGCAGGGTTTGGCAAATTCTTTCTTTAAAAGGCCACATAATAAATATTTTAGGGTCTGTGGGCCATACCGTCTCTATGACTACTACTTACCTCCACCGCTGTAGCATTGTAGACAAAACATAAAGAATGAGCACCGCTGTGTTCTGATAAAGCTTTATTTACGGATGCTGACGTTCGTATTTCATATAATTTTCACATGTCAAAAAATATTAAAGTAAAAGCTGTTCTTAACTCTAGTGCCATACAAAACAGCTAGCAGGCCATGGTTGGCTGACTCTGTCTTAGAGAAATGGCTTTCAAACCTGGTCATGTATCAGAATCTCTAGGAAGGAAGTCTAAAGCACAGTTGTCCAGATTTCATGCAGAGGTGCGCCGTGGCATGTGTACTTTACCAAGCTCTTTAGGTGATTCTGAGGGCCAGCCGGGGTGGAGAGCCTCTGCTGCAGAAGGCCTTGCATAGCTGCTTCCTGGTTGTAGCCGTCTTCTCTATACTTGCACACTTCTGCTGAAAGGAGGCTCGCCACCCGGCAAGTAGAGCATTCTACTCGTGGACACCTCTAATAATTGTGAGAGTTTTTTTCCTACTACTGTGCCCAAATTTGCCTCCTTGTAGCTTCTTCTTATGAGCTCCCTCTTCCTTCCAAAGCCGTGGGAGGATATCTAATCCTGCTTCTAGGTGATGTTGCTTCTAACATAGTGGAAGAATGCTATCATCACACTACCTTCAAATCTTAAATCTTCTCTTTTGCAGACTGGACATCATATGTTTTAAAGTATTTGTATTTCTAGCTTCCTATCATTCAGATTGCACTCCTCTGGAACACTTTGTGTTCCACTTTCCCTTGCCCTTTCTTGTCCCCAGAGCGGTAAGGTATGACCACCACAAAATCCCAGGAGACTATTGACTCTGTTGGTTTGACGTCTCTACTTTCAGTAATGCCACTTAAGATTTTATCAGCTGTTCTCTTTCTTTAGACAGTCAGTTCATGTTACTGATTCATACTAAGCTTGTTTCCAACCAAATTTCTAAGACTTTTTCAATGGAACTGAAGTTAAACCCAGTCTCCTTCATTCTCTACCTATAGAGGTGTTTGAATGCAAGTGCTATGTTCTTTTTTCATCCCTAAGAGATTTCTCCTTATATTTTTGGTCCACCACTCTTGCCATTTTAAAAAATTCTTATTTATCCTCTGTATTAGATTGTGGCAGTAATGGCTCCAAATTTATTAACACTTGTTTTTATCCCTGCACTTTGCTAGTCCCTCCTATATTGATTTAGGGATTGGCCATGTGACTTGTTTTAGCCAATGGAGGAACAGTAAGTGTGACACGGCAGAGACAGAGAAGTGATTGCCTTAGGGGCTTGTCTTCTCTTTTGCAGCTTTTGGAACCATGAGACCACAACATGAACAAGCTCAGGCTAGCCTGCTGGAGAATGAAAGGTCATGTGGAGACTGGGGCACTCAACCCACAGCCAGTCCAAGCCAACCTGCAGTTGACTGAAGACACGTAAATGAGCTTCAGCCAAGACACGCTAAGCTCAGCCCAGGTCAGCAGAACCGCCTAACTGAACCCGATCTGAACCATTGAATCATAGAACTATGAGCTAAAGAATACCTGTAGGTTTAAGTGACAACATTTTGGCTAATTTTTAATATAGCTAATTTAAGCTAATTTATGCAACGTCTAATATATACCTATCCTTTCTACTTACATATTACTCACAAATTTGATATGCTTTTATATCCAAATTATTGAGTAGATTCTGATCAAATAAAGAGCTCTGAGACACAGCTCTAGTGTTGACATCAACCAAGTCTCTTTGTTCAGTCTGCTATTAAATTCTATAACTACTTTCCAGGGAGCCCTCAATCTGCAAAGGAAAAACGGCATTTGAATGAAGGATGGAACTAGATTGCAATTTAAACATACTTCTGCCTTCTGATTAGCCTAGAAGATTATGTTCTGCTTTCTAATGTCACAATATTATTTGTGGTCAGCATGTTTGAAGTATCTGAGAATAAGCTATTTTTATAAAAGTTCAACAAAGCTTTTCTGAGAATGGTAGTCAAATTGTTTCCTATTGTGGAAACCAAAAGGATGAAGCTATTTGACATTTGAAAAATTCCTTAAAACTTTCTCATATTGGTGAATTTTATAAGCTTTCTAAATGCAATGAGAAGGGTTTCCTTCTTTTTTCATTTTAAATTTGTATTTTGGTTTTCTTCCTGAGACCCCTAACCATTGCCTTCAGTCTGAAATATAAGTGCTGAAATCTTAAGTATAAGGGTTGGGAAAAGAATGAAAAAGACATTTCCTGCATGATTAGTAGCAGGAAATACCAGAAATCTCATCCAAAATATTTTTTGTCCCAACAGATTTCATTTTGTTCTATTTATTATTTTTATTTTTGTTTTTAAGGAGCAACGTATTATCTGCTTCAGTGCATTCATTCTCTTTATACTAGGTACAATCACTATATTTAAAAAATACATAAAATCTTAGAATAACCTTGGCATAATCAGAGACAGCAATGATTGTAATGATAAGACAGAATAATGTAATGGAAAGAATACTTAGTTGGGAATCAGATAGTCCTGATAGAATTGCCTTGTAAGCCAATTACTAGCTCTGTGACTTTGGGCATCTTTCAGAATTTTTGTTTCCTTATATATAACATGAGGATGATAGTAATACCTAACTTACTGATTCTTTTTTTTAAAAGGTATGCTTTTTTTTTTTTTTTTTTGCTGAGGAAGATTGGCCCTGACCTAATATCTGTTGCCAATCTTCCTGTTTTTTCTTCTCCCCTAAGCCCCAGTACATAGTTGTATATCCTAGTTGTAGGTACTTCTAGTTTCCTTATGTGGGATGCCACCTTAGTATGGCTTGATGAGTGGTGCTAGGTTTATGCCTAGGATCCAAACCTGTGAACCCCAGGCCACTGAAGCTGAGCAGGTGAACTTAACCACTACACCATCAGGCTGGCCCCTAACTTATTAATTCTTATAAGGGCTATATGTGTGAAGTGTCTGGTACATTGTAATTAATTAATAGATAGCAGCTATTATAAAACTAATAAAGGCTGGCCCTGTGGCCAAGTGGTTAAGTTCGCGCACTCCGCTTCAGCAGCCCAGGGTTTCCCCAGTTCAGATCCTGGGGTGGACCTAACACTGCTCAGCAAGCCATGCTGAGGTGGCATCCCACACAGCACAACCAGAAGGACCTACAACTAGAATATACAACTGTCTACTGGAGGGCTTTGGGGAGAAGAAGAAGAAGAAAAAAACGTTAATAAGAATAGAAAATATCTAATGAGAATTTATTTTCTGTGTGGCACTACACCAAAAGCTTGGCTTGTATGGCATGGGTTGACATGGCGCGAGGAACCAAGGCTCATTAGTTCTGTTCTTACTAGTGCTATACTTATTCGTCCTTATACAGAGTGTCTGCAGTCTGTATATGTTGTTGTTCACCATATGCAACTTCCATTCCTGGTCCAAGATGGCTGCTGGGAATTAAATTATAACATCTCTGCTCATAATAGTAACTAAGAAAGGGGATACTTTTTCTCCCTTTAAGAAACTTTCATCGTCCTCATGTGGCAGCACTTAGTCATAGAAGATGCTGGAAACTGTAGCCTTTATTCTAAGCAGCTATGTGCCCAGTTAAAAATTGGGGATTTCATTACTGAGAGGAGCATGGATATTGGGGGGATGACCTAGAATTCTCTGTTATAGATGTTTAATATTAATTCTTCAGTGCATTGGTGTGAACATGTTTTTCAAACACCTTCTTTCATTTTAGTAGGTGAGGTAGAAGCAAAAGTAAAGAGGGGTCCCACTAAAAAATTTACCCAATTCCAAGTTTTTCCTGGGGCTAGGCCACAAGAGATATCTGACTAGAAAATGATGTTCTCGGCAGCCTGAATATTAACGTTAACGCATTATAGTTCTTCCTTATTCTCTTCCTTCCTCTCTTCCTTCCTTCCTATATTATTTCCTTCCTTCCTTCTTTCTTTCTTACTTTCTTCTTCTAAGTCAGGACAGGAATTAATTTCTAAAGAAACTAACACTTACATGAAGTCAAAAATCTTATTTACCTTTCCATTTAAAGCCTACAGAAAATTTGACTTTTTGAATAAAATCATGTCATTCATCTGTAAGAAACAAAATGAAATTAAACCTTCTTTTATGATAGATCAGTTAACTAGATTTGAAAGGCAGCCTCAGGGAAGACTGGAGGAAATGACATAACTAATTTCTGCTTTCATTAAGAACTACGCTTAAAAAAATCTTAGCTCATTTTTATATTTATTTCTTGCCAGATCTTCATATTTTATTCCTCATAACTTTCTAATTTCCTGATCTCAGTATTTAATTTCCCTATCCTGGTTTATTTCTTTTGTAATACATGGTAGTAAATACTATAGCCTTGGTACTCTCATGACGAAAGTTCATACATTTATAAGAAGAATGACTGTCTGAAGAATTCATATGTGCTGTAAAGAGCTGTGCTCATTTCCTAGGGCTTCCATAACAAGTTGCCATAAACTTATTGGCTTAAAACAACAGAAATTTCTTCTCTCATATTTCTGGAGACCAGAAGGTCGAAATCAAGGTATTGGCAGGATTGATTCCTTCTGGAGATTCTGCGAGAGAATTCCATGCCTCTTTCCTGGCTTTAGTGGCTGCTGTCAATCCTTGGCTTGTGGCTACATCACTGCAACCTCTGCCTCCCTTTTCACATTGACTTATCCTCTGTGTGTGTCTAATCTCCCTTTGCCTGTCTCTTATAAGGATATTTTTTATGGAATTTAGGGTCCACCTGGATAATCCAAAGTAATCTCCTCATCTCAAGATCCTTAACTTAATTACATTTGCAAAGGTCCCTTTTCAAAATAAGGTCACATTTACCAGTTCCAGCGATAGAGACTTGACGTCTTTGGGTGGCCATCATACAACCTACTACAATAATTTACAAATGTTGTTTAGCCCTTAATGTTCTATGATGTTAAAATACTCAATAGTAACAGAGTTCAACCCTTTACAGTGAATGTAACAAGGTTTACATTTGGTAGACTTAGTCATTTTATGAAAATTTGGAGTAAAATGTGTTTTTCATAGAATAAGTAAAATACTTTGCGAGGAGGCATCTTATGAGTTAATCATCTGATAGTTAGCTCTGGAAGTAGAAAAAGACTCCCAAGTAACCAAGCTGGAAGAACAGAAGCTCGCCTCACTCTGTCTTTCACTTTCTCTTGCAAGTCCTTTAGCAAAGCTTAGGGTGTTGTAAATAATAGTAAGTGACAAAGATCATGTTGCCAAGGACGTCATAGTCTTCTCTAGGCATTCACTGGCCCTGGGTAGAATATTCAGCCTCTCTCTTTTGCTAAAAGGATAAACCTCTCTGGTTGAACTCAAGGATACTTTGCTTTGCCAAGAGAGGTTAGTATTTTTTATCAACATATGTGTCATAGACACGCACTAAACAAGTCTTTATGCAGACCGTCTGCAAACAGGAACCGGGTCCTAGAGGGGAGGACAAGTCTGGTGAATATCCTGAGGGAACCACGTATTTTAAACACAATTCTAATTGTTTTAAAAACAGGCTATTTGAATAATTTTGCTTTAGTTTTTTCCTACTGGCTTATGTGCTTTGACTCAGCTGAGGCATAATTCTGTACTGGTGAATATTTTGACTGCAAAGTCTCTGGTTGGTGGCATGGCAGACTCTTCCTGTGCATAATATATTCAATTGCACTTCTTTCAACTCAAGCATTTTATTAATTTTCCTATAGCTCTTCTCTCAAAATGCTTCTATTCATATTCAAAGATGATGATGAAAATGTTGTTTTTTAGCAGGGATTATCATTTTTGTGGCAACAATTTTGATTGACTAGACAAAAAAAAAGGGAAGAAGCAAAGAGCTCACTGAGAAAGAAGTGATAATTCAGCAAGAAATGGCCCGGGATGACCCAGTCTTTTCACTATAGATTGAGGGGAAAGGGCGTACTTTGGAGATAAAGTGGACAGAGGAAAAATGGAATATACTGAACACCTGTGATAAGGGTAAAGAGAAATTACATGGAGAGAGGGATAAATTAATTTGTATTTTTTTAGTTCCTTTGTCCTTGTTATAGGCCAGACTTAATATTTGGCTCTCTTCTGCCAAGAATTTGAATGAGATCAAGCTGCCAGGCTTGGAACACTCAAACTTAATGGCTGCTCATAGCACTGTTTTTCCTTCCAAACAATGTAGTGGAAATAACTCACCTTGATAAGAGCAGTGATTAACAGTATTATCACTTAAGAATCAACCCAGCAATATTTACTATTTTAATCAGGTTCTTTAAATAGATTTCCTTAAAGACCGCAAACTGAGAACAATGATGGTAAGTTTAAATGGGTAAGATGTTGCTGATTGTTACCTGGAATTATGATTTTCTGTGACTCTGATTAAAACGAGTGCTATTAGTCATAAAGAGTTTGAGATATCTACTTGGCATTGGGACCATCATCTCACAGAGCACTTTCCTGAGGGGAGACAGCAAGAAATAAGGCCTAGGCTGGCACATAAATAACTTATTGACACAATATCCCCTCATGTTACCCATTTATTTTCACACATTTGGTATTCTTGATAAAGTAAGAGATTTCATTTTCTAGTTTGCCTTCACCTTAAAGGAAGGGCTGGTGAATTGATTTAGTTATTCTTCCAACAAACTCATTTCAGAAGCTCTCTTTGAAAATAGAATTCCCACACAAAGTGATTCACCAGGCTGGCCAGGTCGTTGATAATATGTCTTTACTTCCAAATGACAGGTGGAAGCGATCTATGAGGAACGCATCTTGCTTTATATGCTATATCCTTTGGCAATCAGCACGTCATTAGATTAAGAGAAATATTGTGGCCTTTTTGAGCAGCAATCTCCTCTAAAGTATAGGCCTCAGAGCACTAAAACAGGAAGCTGGAATTCTGGATTTTAATTTTACCCCATTGTTAATTAGCTGTGGACCTAGGCAAATTATTTTCTTCTTTCACGCTTACAAAATAGAGATAATAATGAATATCTTAACTACTACATAGAGTAGCTGAGAAGAGCATATATGTCTATGTGTATGTATAAGCACTTTGAAAATCATAAGAATTATACAAATGGAAGACTTTATAAATAATATTGATGAGTACTTGTTTGGAGAGAATAATGTGTATATATATATATATGTATACATATATACTTGTATATATATTCAAACACACATATGTAGGAACAGAGCTGTTTATTTTTCTTTCTCCTGGCCTCTGTTCCATGCTCATCAGGCTATGACTTCATTTAAGTGGTTCCATCTGGAACAAAAAAGTAAAGAAAAGTTGAGGAAGTAATATCATGCCTTCTCAATCTTCCAGACCGCATCTCCCCAGAGTTCCGAGTCTGGTATGCCTGGGAATAGTTTACAACATTCTGTACTTAAAGAAAAAAATTCCTTCCTCCAACAATACAAATTCCTCTGGAAAAGGCATCCAGAGGCAATATTCAGTATATTTAGAAAAACACCGAACGCATGGCTCTCGTACTGGAATGGCCAGCAGGATCTCTGCTCTGCTGGAGCATTTATGGGAAACACGTGCAAAGAGGATGCTAACTACAGAGCCCTCACAGGGTCGTGAAACGTTGAATTCATTTTCCCCAGATTAGACCTTGAGAAGCAGTAGAATAAATTTAACTCATGGGCCCCCTAGGCAGAAATTTTACCTGTACTGGGTGCAAAGAAAACTTCCAGCAGAAAGGACATCCCTCCTTTGGTGGCCTCCTCTACTCAGGGAGCTCTGACTGCTGCTCTCTGAGCAGTGGTAGAGTCCATTCTGAAGGCTCTTTTCTGAATGTTAGTTGTGTCTACAGTATTTGAAACATTTTTAATGGAAAGCGAGACTTTTGTCAATCATTCAGATATGCGATGTACGTGATGCTGGCATTGTTTTTGATAGCTTCTAAATGGTGGAAAAAACAGCCTGAAGGTCACCAGTGGGATAAACAATACATAAGCGTACGTGAGCACATCTATGGCATGATGGCGATGAGAGAGAGAAAACAAAATGGAAAAGCAGAAGGGGAAGGAGAGAAAGGGAAAGAGAAAATTACGAGTCCTCAAGTGCCCCAAATGGCTCTCTGTGGAGTCCACGCCATCGGCAGTCTGTGCCTGCTGTTGACAGGGCCTCCCACAGATCTGTGGACACGGGCCTGGCTCTAATGCTGCTCTGGTAGATTCTACCCACTCAGAAAGTGTGAACTATGTTTACAACTTAGCAAGTGAATGGTAAATAAAGTTAATATTCTTATTATATGCAACATTTCTTCAGCTGCTAACGAATGCCAGGACTAACACTGTTTCATAACTGAAAATGTGTACCTCAACTAAAAATTAGTGGACTCAGGCAGCAGGAAATGGTACTAGCCAGTCAAGAAACTCTAATGGGAACATTGTTAAGCATAATTAAGTGAAGTTTTTTTTTTCTTGTGAGGAAGATTGGCCCTGAGCTAACATCTGTTGCCAATCTTCCTCTACTTTTTTTCTTTTTTTTCTTCTCCCTAAGGCCGCCCCCCCACCCCGCCCCACTCCCAGTACATAGTTGTATACCTTCGTCTACTTTGTATGTAGGACGCTGCACAGATCATGGCTTGATGAGTGGTGTCTGGGTCCATGCCTGGGATCCGAACCCGTGAACCGTGGGCGACAAAAGTGGAATGTGCAAACTTAATCACTACACCATGGGTCTGGCCCCTAACTGAACATTCAAAAGTGAAAAAGAGATGGCAAATAGTCTCTAAAAGGTCAGTAACATGTTGCCCCACATGTAATCATTATATCTTTTAATGTGAAAATTTTATAGAATCCCGTTATCTAGCAACAGGCTAGACATATACATAATGTCAAAATTCCATTTTGATTTAAATTCTATAACCGATTAGTAATTTGTGTTCTATACATTTTCTGATAAAACATAAATTTTAGAGCATGCTTGAATTCTTTTAACTATCCCATTTTTCTGAGAAACTATAGAATCTTATTCTGAAGTTCTAAAGTGTAATCATTCACAACTTCCTGTGGAATAGCTTTTGGTTAATTATACCACTCCAAATGCCTGAGTGGTTAGAATAATATAGATAGCAAGTCCAAATAATATATATTTTAATTTTTATCTCAAAAGATGCACATCTCTTTATTTCATCAGCCGCTAACAACTGCTATAGCAAGTTCCTCCCTTAAGCTACAAACTCTTTGTTTTTCTATAGTTGAACTTAATCTCTGTTTTGAGCCTTCATTCTGCCAGATAATGGACATTTTTCCTAAAGTTGTGCCTCCATTATAGGAGGCTTACAAGCTGCCAAGGTGCTACAAATTGACCTGAGCCAATTTCTTCTCTGTAGATAAAGACAGCCTCCCAAGAAATTTAATTCCAAGCTTAAAAAGAAAGTACGTCTGAGACCAAAGTCCACCATATATACATACCACAGAGAGAGAGAGGGAGAAATATATTAAACAATCCTTTATCAGTTAGCTGGTACAAACAGTTCATAAGCCTGTTTTGCAGTCTCCACAGAGTCCCAGTTCTCTGCTCTTTGTTCTTTAACGTGTACCAACCACCACCTCATACAAAAGGTACCCTACAACAGAAGTGATAATCTTCCAGAGGTAGGATTCCACAATCTTGTCTGTTGGCAATAGATGTCAAGAATTGTGAAGGATCTGATATTCATCCTACTTGCAAGTTCACATGTTAATCTACCATAGTTTTGTGAATACTGGCAGAAGACATGAGACTCTTGGATCAGAGACAGTGAACAGTTATTATTCACAACAATAGCAATAGCTGGAGTATCAGCATTGACACTGGTTCTCTGAGTCCCATTTCCCACAGGGCAGTGTGAAGAGGGCCAGTTTACAACTGCGTACTCAATCAGGTACATTACAGGAGAGTAAACCCGAGCTTAGAGAACTCTGAATCTTTTACACTGAATAGTAAGCCTGACTACTTTATGCTCTGTAGAGAGATACTATCTTTATCTTTCAAAGTTGTAAGCCAAGGATTGGCAAACTTTTTTGTAAAGGGCCAGATAGTATTTTAGGCTTTGTTGGCCAAGTACAGTCTCTGTTGCATATGCTTCTTCATCTTTTGTTTGTTTTATAACTCTAACAATTTAAAAACCACTTTTAACTCACAAGAGATGCAAAAATAGGCCTCAGGCTGAATTAGGCCCACTGGTTATTGTTTGCCAATCCCTGCTATGTAAACCCTGCAAACTGCCAAGGGGGAAACTCTATCTGTCTTCCTAGGCTGTACACAATACAATAAGTCTTGAGAAGATAGTCCAGAACAAGGATAGTCAGTGCCTCTGCTCAAAGACATGCAGAAAACTGAAAGACCCATGGAAAATTATCTCCAAATGCTATCCACCTCTCATTTCTACACTGTCTTAGGTTTTGGTGAATTTTCTCAGGAGTTTGCCACTTCATCAGCAACTCTGATTAATCTAATCTACAGAAGTCAGGACCAAATTCATTCAGGTGTCTCATGTGGCATTTAATTCAGGTTATTACCAAAATGACTCCAAGCAGGCAAGGATAAGAGTGTATCTAAAACATTTTATTCAATCCCCATCCTGTAATAGGTTTACTGTCACCAGAGAAAGTATATCTCTAACATTGTTCATGCTATTAATAAACTGCTAATTTTACTAATGAAAACCCATTTTTGACAGTCTACTAATTAAGTAAATAGCTGGTGTGATCAGAGATAATGATAGCTGAAGTGCCTATAAGAACCACCTCTGGCTAGCGGCTTTTCTGATATAATGCTAGCTGACCACTCCTGGGGTAAAGATTCTTAATTAGAATGCTGGATGTGAATGAAATATCAAAACGTTCATGCTTAATTATTCTAGTGAAAATTACAGATGTCCTAACACTAGGCTCCAAGGTGGCACCTGGTTTTTGTCATTATCACTTGTCTATGCAGGCATTTGCTGACTTATCTGATGCTGAGCAATCATCAGTTATTAGGCCCTATGGATGCATCCTTTTTCCCCAACCACAAAAACTCTCAAAGTCCATCCTCTATCAATTACTTTGATATCCTTTTGGAGTGGCAGGAAACTTAAACTATATCTGTTCTACTTTTGGGCCTAGAAGAAATAACTTTTGACTATTGCCTTGGCGATACTAATACATATGAGAACTCCATGAGCTCATCCCAGGCTCATCTGCCAAGATAACACCTTCAGTCATGCTATTCTAGGGCTTCTGTGCTATGCTGAGGCATGGAAAGTTCTGGAATTTTGCTGTTTTTTAAGAGACTACCTGTGACTGAAGTACAGGACCCTTCAGTTTTCAGTTCAATTGTCTATTTCCAAGGGGCCAGGGCGGGGGAGGTTGACAGGGCTCAAGCATTTTCTCAGGGACACATACTAAGACCTCACTTTGTTGTTAAATTTCTAATTTTCTTCTCTCTTTATCAACCTCATCTCGGTCTCTAGAGAAGTGCTGTCCAGTAGTTTTTTTTGTGATGATGGAAATGTGCTATATCTGTGCTACCCAATATGGTAGCCGCTAGCTGCATTTAGCTATCGAGCATTTAAAATATGTGACTAAGTAACTGAATTTGAATTCTATTAATTTTAATTAAGTTTAACTTAAATAACCACAAATGACTGGTGGCTATTGTATTGGATAGTACAATTCTAGAATCTTTATATAATCTGGGATGGGTGATGATTAACAGGAAGGGAGAAAATTTTCTAATATACATGACTTATTCTTCAAAACCTTTTCTATCCCCTAAATTATTTTGAAATTTTAAGTCAAGAATTGCTTTGTTTCAAAACAGAAAGAACCAGGACCAGAGGTATACACTGGTGAATTCTACCAAACATATAAGGAAGAAATTATACCAATTCTCTACAATCTCTGTCAGAGGATAGAAGCAGAGAGAATCCTTTCTAACTCATTCGTTTTTTTTTTTTTTCCTTGAAGGAGATTCACCATGAGCTAACATCTGTGCCAATCTTCCGCTAGTTTTGGTATGTAGGTCGCTGCCACAGCATGGCCACTGAGAAGTGGTATAGGTCTGTGCCTGAGAACTGAACCCTGGGCTGCTGAAGTGGAGGGCACCAAACTTAACCACCAGGCCTTGGGGGCAGCCCCTCTAACTCATTCTATGAGGCCAGCATTACTTAATATCAAATCCAGACAAAGATATTACAAGAAAAAAAAAAAAACTACAGACCAATATCTTTCATAAGCATAGATGCAAATAAGATATTAGCAAATAGAATTGAAAAAACAAGTATTAAAAGAATTATACACCACAACCAAGTGGGATTTATCCCAGGTATGCAAGGCTGGTTCAACATTTGAAAATCAATTAATGTAATCTATCAAATCAACAGACTGAAAAAGAAAACTCACAGTATCATATCAATAGATGCAGAAAAAGCATTTGACAAAATCCAATACTCGTTCATGATGAAAAATCTCAGTAAACTAGGAACAGAGGGAAATTTTCTCAATTCAATAAAAACTATCTACAAAAATCCTAAAGGTAACATTTACTTAATGGTGATAAATTCAAAGCTTCCCCACTAAGATCAGGCACAAGGCAAGTATGTCCCTCTCGCTACTCCTTTTCAACATCACACTGGAAGTCTTAATAATGCAGTAAGATAAGAAAATAAAATAAAAGATATACAGATTGGGAAGGAGACGTAAAACTGTCTTTGTTCACAAATCACGTGATGGTCTATGTAGAAAATCCAAAAGAATCGACAAGTAAACTCCTCGAACCAATAAGCAATTATAACAAATTTGCAGGATACAACATTAATATACAGGTCAATTGCTTTCCTATATACTAACAATGAGCAAGTGGAATTTGAAATTAAAAACACCATATCATTTACATTAGTACCCCCCAAAATTAAATACTTAGATATAATTCTAACAAAATATGTGCAAGAACTATATGAAGAAAACTACAAAACTCTGATGAATGAAATTAAAGAATAAAGGGAGAGGTATTCCATGTTTATGGATGGGAAGACTCAATATTGTCAAGATGTCAGTTCAATGTGATCCAAATCAGAATCCCAGCAAGTTATTTTTTGGATATCAACAAACTGATTCCAAAGTTGATATGAAGAGGCAAAAGACCCAGAATAGCCAACACAATATCGAAGGAGAAGAAAAAAATTGGAGGACTGATGCTACCCAACTTCATAACTTACTATAAAAAAGCTACGGTAATCAAGACAGTGTGGTATTGGTAAAAGAATAGACAAATGGATCAACGGAACACAACAGAAAGCCCAGAAATAGACTCCTATAAGTATAATCAAGAAAGGAGCACAGGCAATGTAATGGAGCAAAGACAGTCTCTTCAACAAATGATGCTGGAACAAATGGACATTCACATGCGAAAACATGAATCTAGACACGGACCTTACACCCTTCAACAAAATTAATTCAAAAGGGATCATAGAGCTAGATGTAAAACACAGCCATAAAATTCCTAGAAGATAACGTAGGAGAAGACCAAGATGACCTTAGGTAAGTTGATGCTTTTTTAGATACATTACAAAAGACATGATTCATGAAAGAAATATTTGATAAGCTAGACTTCATGAAAATTTAAAACTTCTGCTATATGAAAAACAGTATCAAGGGAATTAGAAGATAAGCTACAGACTGAGAGAAAATATTTTCAAAAGACATATCTGATAAAGGACTTATGCAAAATAGACAGAGAACTGTTAAACTCAACAATAAGAAAACAAACAACCTGATTAAAAAATGGGCCAAGACCTTAACGGAAACCTCACCAAAGAAGATATACAGGTGGCAAATAAGCATATGAAAAGATGCTCCACATCATATGTCATCAGGGAAATGCAAATTAAAACAATACGATACTACCTCCTACCTATTCGAATGGCCAAAATCTGCAACACTGACAACACCAAATGCTGGTAAGGATGTGGAACAGAGAAACTCTCATATATTGCTGGTGGGAATGCAAAATGGTACAGCCACATTGGAAGACAATTTGTTGGTTCCTTACAAAACTAAACATACTCTGACAATATGATTCAGTAATTGTGATCCTTGTTATTTACTCAAAGGAGTTGAAAACTTAACTCCATATAAAAACTTGCACGGGGACATTTATAGTAGCTTTATTCACAATTGTCAAAACTTGGAAGCAACTAAAATGTTCTTTAGTAGGCGAATGGATAAATAAACTCTGGTACATGCAGAGAATGGAATATTATTCAGTGCTAAATAGAAATGAGGTAACCAGCCATGAAAAGACATGGAGGAGACTTGAGTGCATATTACTAAGTGAAAGAAGCCAATCTGACAAGGCTACGTGCTGTATGGTTCCAACTATATGGACAATCTGGAAAAAGCAAAACTATGGAGACAGTAGAATGATCAGTGGTTACCAAGATTGTGGGGGAGAGATGAATAAACAGAGCACAGAGGATTTTTAGTGCAGTAAAAATAGTCTGTATGATACTGTAATGATGGATTTATGTCATACATTTTTTCCAAACCTATAGAACGTACAACACCAAGATAAGGTAAACTATGGGCTTTGGGTAATTATGACGTATCACTGTAGGTTCATCCTTGGTAAAAAATGTACCATTCCGGTGAGTGATGTTGATAATGGGGAGGCTAAGAATGTGTGGGAATAGGGGTATATGGGAAATCTCTATGCCGCCCTCTCAATTTTGTTGTAAACCTAAAACTATTCTAAAGAAATAAAATCTTAAAAAAAAACAAAACAATTAACATTCACCATTAAAAAAACAGACAAACAAAGAACTGGCCTCTATGCTCCTTCGTCACTCCTTCCCTCGGACAATCAATGCCGCTACCCAAATGTGGGAAGGACGTAGGCGAGTGAGTCGGGGCAATCTGGATCATGAACTTGAAATGTAATTCTTCCAGTTGTTATAATTGCACTTTTCTTTGGTCTCAGTTTAGAAAAAATCAATTTTTGGGTTGTCAGAAGATTCACTTCTGAGACAGAAAAGCATAGAAGAATCAGCTTAGGTGCTTACATTTTAATCTAAATTTTACTATTTACTCACAGTGTGACCTTAGGAAAATCACTTAACTTTTCAGCACCATCATTTACCAACTTATGAAATAAGGGCTAGTAGTATTTTTCTAAGATGATGTGGTATTTCAAACTGAATAAGATTATGCTTATAAAGCACCGTGACATGTCAAAAAGTACTATGTAAAGTTTAGAGATCATTAGCCATTCTTTCTCTGTTTTTGAGAGAAGAGTGTTCAATAATTGCTTGGTTTGCATTGGACTCCCTATTTTCAAATTTAGCTTCTAAGAAATATATAACTTTATAGATATATAAAATAATATTTCATTAAGTCATTGATAATCTTATTCTCCAAATGCTGTTTATAGGATTTATTATCAATATACCACTTTCTGACTGCATCTTATTTTTAACAGTTACATATTTCTGTGGGTGATATCAGCCCAAACTTTACCTTGAGATTATATAAATGATATTTATATTATACTATTAAATATTTATAAGAACCTATGAGTATAACACATATATTGTCATACATGGACGCACGGCTCAGGCACTTTCCCTTTTCAAAAAAAATTAATTTATTTGGCAGTTCTGAAAAAAAAAAAAGGAAGTCAAATCCTTATCCGAATTTTCAAGTCTGCTTGTGAAACTGGTTGTTTCCAGAGCGATACAGTAAACTTTATTATGCCTGTGACATGTTTGAAAGCCTTTGCGCTCTTGAGAACAAAGGCATTCAATGGAAGGCATTCATAAAAAGATGTGATGAAGTAACTTCCCCTCGAGTAAGATGAAAAGGCCACCTCACCTTTGCTTAATGCTCTGGAAAGAATACACATCAAACTCACGGATGTGTAGAGGAGTCGGAGATGGCTCCAGTGAGTGAACCACTGGCCTCCTGAAACACTGCCAGCAGACACCAGAAGGGAGCATTACAGGGAGCAAGGGCTGGTGTCATTCATTCATTTATACGCTCAGCTAACCCATATGTATTGTTGTCTATACTGTGCTAGATCAATGTTCATCCATCTTTTTTCATTATCAGCAACATCCCCCTCAACTGTACTTCTCTCTCATGAAATTTAGTATCATAGACATCCAGTGTAACTCTTCATGGATTTCGACCCTTTGCAGGGTGATAAGCTATTAAATTGTCTAAGGTTTCTTCACCCCCTCGGAGGTGGTATCACCCCCATTGAGAAAGCATGTATTATTTGCCAGAAATAATGGTGCACAAAGCAGCTGAAGTTTCTGTCCTGAGAGCGCTGACAGTTTAGCAGGGTAGACAGGCACAGAGACAATTATACATCCTGACAAGTGCTAGAATAAGGGAGCAAAGGACCAGGTGACTTACTCGAACTGGTGAAGCCACCTCCCAGCCCCACACTCAGAACCCGAGCCTTTCTTCAACTGTCTCCAGCGGGACGCTCTGAGGGACCGAATTACTGAGGCTTCAGTTTGAGCCAGTTTGAATTTGAATAAATACAAAATTAAAATGCTAATATTATTATTAACCATAAACAACTAAATTCAGTTTAAGCTTTCCCCCGTGAAGCTTGCGGGACACCGTAGACTTATGTTTAATCCCCGAAAAACGCTAAGAGGCTGCCTGAGGAGGCCAGCAAGCAGAGAGGGTTGTTTGGGGAACTGACTGTACTCCCACTGAGCGATGATCAAAGGGACTTGATTCTTTAAAACCAGATGTGGAACTTGCAGGAGAAACGTTGGCCTGGGGCTATTTTAAAAGGGATAATGCCCAGGAGAGCCTCTGCCAGAGGGCATGACACCCTCAGCAGAAAGAACTAAAGATGAGCTGAGGAATGCTGGAGCCAAGGAGAAGCTGCAGATGGTGGGAGGGGCCCTGCCGGAGGTGGAGGTGAGGGGCTGTCTTCAGAGAGGCCAGCAGAAAAGTCTGGAAGACCAAAGGGCTCACAGAGGAGTTTGACAGCTGCTTTGGCCAGAGGACCAGAGAACATCAGTGCAAGCCAAGTGAAACCTGTCCTGTCCTTTTTTTCCCTTCTGTTCCTTCCTTCCCCAGCCCTGTTAGTGGAAGGAGAAAGATGCAGCTTAGCTGGAAATAAAGAAAGCAAGCAACCGCACGCTTCCTTCCCCTGCAGGCATCCAGGCTGCTGTAGGCCCAGACCGGAGGAAGAACGAAAATTCAATCTTAGGAAAAGTGTGGAGATTAAACCTTTTTTCTCTCTGTCTTAGACATGTTAATTACTGAAATGACACTTTTTGTACTAGAATCCACTGGAGTAAGTAGTAAACTATGAAAGTTGTCCACGATTTTATGAGAGGTGGGAAAACCAGCTCCACAGGGAGAAGCTAGTTCTGCGTGGGCTGTATGGGGAGAGGATGAGGTTGCTTCTGGTTACCCCTCAGCGCTCGTGGGTTCAACTCCCCAGTTACACACAGTTACTATGTTGAGAACCAGCAAACCTGCCATGGGCCCTGCTGGGGCAAGAGAAAGGTGACTGTGTTTCAAAATTTGGGGTGAGACCAACCAGGCCTCCTGGGGCCTGTGGCAGAGACTCAGCAAGAGCTGAGGGGAGACTGAGTCTGCAGAGTGAGGCCACCAAGTGAGTAGATCCCAGATGGAAGGAGGCAGACACCATCCGCAGAGGGGTGTGTAAGCTCAGGGATGGCTGCGCCAGCCACACTTCACTGATGCCGACAAAACACCGCAGGCGGAACCATCAAGAACCTGGGTGAGGCTTGCATGGATCAGCAGACTCTCCTCCACCCACAAGTTTATACCAACTCCCCTCCCAACATACCCTCCATCCCCCAGACTCCATCTTAGAGAGAAGGGTAGAGAAGTAAGAGAGCTTCAGCAATGGTCCCCAAAACTGATCATTACCTAAAGGGGCTGTTTATTTTATTACACTAATTTATAAACCAGATTGGACATTTGATATTTTTGTCCCTGCCATCTAGACAGTGGGAGTGCTTGAGGAAAATCAGACCAGTTTTAAGCAAAATAAATAAACATTTCCCTTGCCTTTGGGATTGCAATTAATTACATTCTATGGTGCCTCCCCTAGACGTTTAGCCTGGGCACTTAAGTGACATAATTAAAATGTGGGACACACAGTGTCATTCTTATTTGCTTTCCCCTTTTACCAGGGATCACTACCTTTTTCTACCATCCATCCCCAGAAGTAGGGACAGTCCTGGCCCCAGTTCTCATCTTTAATGTGGTCTTTTCTATGAGAGTCATCCTTTTTTCACAAAGCTTGGTATACAGTGGTACTCAGTGCATGTTGAAGGAACAAATAAGGCATCTTCTGTTACAATAATGTGTTTAAAACAGGATGGTTGCAGGCCTCTGCAGATGCCCTTGCACTTCCTGAAGTCTAATTCCTGCTGTGTTAAGATGAACATCTTAACTACAGCATCTGCTTTAACTCTTTCTGAAACTCTTTTTCGTTTCATCTATCTTTGTCTCTGCACATTTGCACTCTTGTGCTTTGCGTTTGGCTTCCGAATGGGAGCTATTTCTCTCTGTCTAGCCATGAAAATCTTTTATGCATTTACCCCGAGCTCTGCATTAATCTTTGCTAGGATTGGTTTTCTTAAGTGGCACTAACTTCTGAGTTTTTATCTGGCTACTCTTTGCAACCTACTTCTCTTGAAAGTCTTCCAGAGAAGGCCCCTATAGACAATAGGACCACAAGGTCCATAATCTCAGACATCTCATCCTCTTTCTGACCTTGCTGACATCAACCACAATGACAATTTGCTGTACCTACCTGTGGAACCCTGTGATGGTCACAACTTTGTGGTCTGTTAGGACACTTGGACCTCAGTAGTTCCTACCATTTCCCTTTGCTCTCTGCCCTCTAGAAAAGACTAACCTTCTCACCATAATTTTGGGTATGAATAACTTCTGGGCAGTAGCTGGCTACAGAAATAGTCTCTCTGGGAATTATATATCTTTTCCTTGTTCCTGGTATTTGCACCTTTGTTAACTCCCCTCCCATACTGAGAAGAGCTGACCTGTGTAACCAATGGGTTATTGCAGAGGTGAAGATGTATGACTTCTGAGCTAGGCATAAAGGATATGAGGCTTCCACCTTGCCCGGTCTTATATCACTTGCTCTCAGTGAGGCCAGCCCCTGTGTCATGAGGACATTCAAGTAGCCTTCTAGACAGTTTCATGTGGTGAGGAACTGAGACCTCCTGCCAACAGCCAGGACCAACCTGCCACCCCTGTGAATGAACGATCTTGGAACTGGATCTTCTAGTCCCCATCAAGTCTTCAGAAGATGTAGCTCCAGTTGACATCTTGACTGCAATTTCATGGGAGACTCTGAGCCACAACCACTTAGGTAAGCTGCTCTCATCTTCCCAACCCTCAGAAATCATGTGAGCTAATAAATGTATATTTTTTTACACTGCTATGGTTTAGAATAATTGGTTATGCAGTAGTCCATAACTCTCACTTTAGACAGATCTGTACTGCATTTGATGCAAAAAGCATGATAGAACATAGTGTTGACTTGAGGAAAAATAATTTGGGGAAGTAATAGCAAAGTTACCATTTTAAAAAAAATCCAACAAGAGACAGTGACTTATGATCTTGGAACATAAATGACAATGGTGGTAACACCAAGGCCACACCACGAGTCAGAAGAGGCAGCTACAATTACGGCTGCCAGGAGGAGAAGAAAATATAATGAAGTGAAATAAGAGAGTTCCATTGGTCTTCAAAGAGAAGGGGTACATCCAAATTACTTTGCCCATGGAAAGTAAAAGGTTTTGCAGGAGCTAGGGGGGTACTCATTATCAAATAAAATTGTTTTTATCATTATAAGAGTTATCAATAACTTTTGACTTTAATCCCCTTAACGATGACTTAGACAGCATTCATGAACCACAGGAAATAGTACTATATAAACAGAAATGTTACTTTTGTCCAGAAAAAGAAGCAACACTTATGTCACATGGAAGATTTTTATCGGTTGATAAACCATTTGGTTACAAATAAGGGCGTACACTTTGATGGCGATTATTCTGTGGTGATTTAGCTTGGTCAGAGCTTGCCATGTTCTAGTCATAGGCAGACTCGAAAGCAGGTTCCGTTTTATCAAGTTGACTCAGCAATGCTGGAGCACATCATAAAATACTTGAAAGCAGCTGTTACAACATATTTTTAATCCCCTGGAAATCTCTCCCCACTCAAAAGGCCACTTGTCGTCTAAGAACTATCTATTCCCCTGAAGGTATTCTAGAAACATATATACCTAGTTTATACACCCAAGAACCCAACAAATGTGTTTCATCGGCACAGGGCTAACAATTGATTCAATTAAAGCTAGAACCTTACACCAGCCAATACAGGACGTTTTAATATTAAAAATCAGAAGATACAGTAACCAAGGTCCCCTGGCCTGATTACCAAAAACACATGATTTCTCTGTAGAGAGATATTAACAAGGTCACAGGCTAGGCTACAGATGGACCAGCATAATGTTACCGTAGGAATCAACTAAAATAGATTTCTGTGCAGGGAATCTTGACAACAGCATAATTAAAAGCAGTACCTCCTCTGGAGCCATTTAGTATCAACAATTTTGGTCACATATGAGACCCCTCAGAGTGACAAAAATGCAAGGAATAGACTTTTTCCCTTTCTCGGTGCAAATGCTGAAATAGGCTTACCTGATATTTCTATAGTCAATGCTATAAGACCAAG
Organism: Equus quagga; assembly: GCF_021613505.1. Taxonomy (NCBI): domain Eukaryota; kingdom Metazoa; phylum Chordata; class Mammalia; order Perissodactyla; family Equidae; genus Equus; species Equus quagga. The sequence continues at coordinate 21,442,259 of NC_060277.1, forward strand.
ATAGCCTCGATAAATGATATTTCTGCTGGTTTTGGCTGAGGGCTTGAGGCGTGTAGCCAGCGTAATTCAATATTTGTGTTGGGTTTTCTGAGTTCTGTTTCATACTTTGCTCTCCTTTGTCTTCTTAGAATTGTTTGCTGCTGCAGTGTTTAAGGCTGGGTTTACCTGCCATAGAGTTTGTATCTAATAAACAGCTTTATCTGGAGGCTTGTTTATCTCCAAACAGTTTCTCATTGGTATTTCAAGAAAATATCCATTTATAGGGGAAACTAATTTGATGGAGGGATACTCTATAGTGTAGCCACTTAAGGGGACCTGGGGAAGTAGGGACCTAGAGTAGTGGTTTACCTTTATTGTGCCTCAGAATGATCTGTGAGCTTGTTAAAATACAGATGCTCAAGACCTCCTCAAGCTTATTCAGTCAGGCTTGTTCCTGGGATGTGTGCTGGCACGTATATATCTTTTTAATGAGCCACCCTCTAATTCTGAAATGTACCAGTGTTAGAGAACCAGTAGCCAGTGTGAAGAAAAGGGCAACCAGGGATCAGAGCCATTGGTCACTGTCCCTCACTTCCTACATTCATTTCCCAAGACAGGGTTTCTCTGTTCTCCAGTCACCAGGTATTTGATGGCCAAAGAGGCCAAGGTCTTCCTTATTCAATCCCGTACCTAACCTTGTCGTCCCCCAGAAGGGAATGAGGATGCAGCCCCGTAGAGCAGTACCTTTAAAAACATCGTCCCTCGACTTACTGTTAGCATCAACTTTCAGATGAAAGAGGTATCTTCTTTGCATCTTTCAAAGAGGGAATAAAACTATTAATGACGTCATCAAATTTCATAAATGGAGCTATCTGGAAGTAAGACTTCTGACCTTCCAAAAGTGTAGTTCAATATTTCTGGTGGCAAATTACATTTAACAGTTTCCACAGTAGAGCAGGTGGTAATAGACATTCTACAACATGAAAGGAACAGATTTCCTCATCCAGTTCTTCAGGTTTCTCATTCTTATAAATAGCCAATTTTGTAATTTCAATCAGATGAACTACTATCTTTCAGATTGTGGTTTGAAGGAGGCTTAAGATATACTATTTTGTAAAACACAAGAAACTAATTAATTCTCTCTCTCCGACTATAACTTTGCCTTCCAGTAATTCATTAATAGTGAAAAGAGAATAACTCTAATCTCTCATATCTGGAAACACACAGGCTTTGGTTGAAGGAAACAACTGGAACCCAACCACTAGTGCCTCCACTGTCGTCCCACACTGCTGGCAGGGTAGCATCAGGATGCTTCTGATGACTTATAAACCATAGGTGGGGGGTGATTGTGGATCCAAGATCTGACATTAGTTTAGCCCTCTGCAAAAGTAGTGACCATAAATGGGTTCTCCTTTAGTGTTTCCTTGACCTCATTGTATGAAAATTACAGTTCCAATCCAGCTGTTTCATTAATATTCTGGATCATGGAGGACATAACAAAGCCCCGCCGGAAATGAGCATAGGAGCTTCTATAGTTTTGGGCCTTTGACTGCATGTATTTTTGTTTTGAAGCAAATATTGCCACTAGAGATTGACAAGGTATGAAGACAGCATCAAGAAAGGCATCCCAAGATTTTTCTGCAAGTGCCTAGGCATGCAGAATAGGTTTTGTTCTTTGTCTCAGGATTTCTGCACAGGTTGCCCCTTGTCTCAAACAAATGAACCAGAGGCATATCTACATTTTTCAAATTAAAACTCAGTCAATAATTGCTTTTGCCAGATACTGGCACCACAGGGCTAGTCAGATATCAAATTCAGAGGGCAGACATGCCAGGTTAGTAATAGGAACATGAGGCCAAGAGGTAGGTTGTCTAAGTTGTCTCAGTAACAGTATTCCACAGAGAAGAGCAAAAGTCATTTCAAAAGGCTATAGGATTCCCAAGTCTGGGCTGCACTGCGGGGTCAGGGGCCAGAGGAGGGAACTGGACATCAAAGATAAGAGCAAAGGGTCAGATGTGGAAGAGAAGACCAAGTTTACCAAATGACTTCTTTGCTGCCTCTCCTAGATTTCCTCTGGCCTCTTGTGAATGATGAGGCTCTTGTTCTGGAGGACATCTTAAAGGCACTCTGCAATTCTCTGACACAGCTTTAACATGTTGCCAAGAGACTCAGAGATGAAATCATAGAGTGTGGATTCAGACAGTTATCACTTTTTAAATTTTATTTTCTAAACTAGCTATTTGCTTTGTATGGCAGGTGGATAAGTTATGCAAAGCTCTGAGGAAGATAGACTCTAGATAAAATTCTACTTTGCCTTAGCCATTATGGAAACGAGTTTTCTATAAAAATGCCATCGTATGGTTGAAAGGCTTTATTATTACTATTTTGTTCAAATGTGAAAAGTCAGAGCGATAAGATGGGAAGATCATTAGAGTGGGAGTTAGATACTGGAATTCTAATTCCGCCTAAAGAGAGGTGCAAACTCAGGCAAACATTTAACCTTCTTCGACCTCAGTTTCCTCATTTACTAAAAGAAACTAAAAATTTATTCATTGCCTAGTTGACTTTTAGTGAGAAGCATATGTGATAATGCACATAAACAACTTTATATTTTTCAAAATCATAATAATAGAGGCTAATTTTAAGTTCTTATGACCGTAAAGAAATTAGGGCTAATCCTTATATCATTATTTTATAAATACTCCTATATCATCAATTTTATAAATAAGGAACCTGGGGCCACCCCTTGGATAAATGATGGAGCAGATAATCCTGTCCTCTAATAACTTACCTTCTAGTGGGGCAAATAATCATCTTTAGTGATATCTCCCTATTGTCTCGCCAGCATCCGTTTCTTCATCTCCCTTCCTATTATGGTTCTGAATTTCCCAGCTGAATGGATTTGAGTAATATTAATGCCTCTACTAGTTCTTATCATTGGTTTCAGTCTATTGCTGTTCTAAGGATTGGTTTGAGGGGAAGGGATTTGGTAATCAAATCAAGACTGGTCTAATCAGAGTGAATCTCAGACACTTTGCTTGGAAGCTTGCAGCATGGACTGTTCTCTGCTAGGCTTGCTGCTGTAAGGATGAGAGGCTCGATGGCAGCCGCAACCACAAAGAGAGCCAGCTACTTGCAAGCAGAAGCAGATCCTAGATATGGATCCTAGGGACATAATTTAGGTCCATGATAAGATCCTTCTCGCCATTCTCTCCCATCTCCCTGGAGATTCTGATACAGTAAGTCTGTGGTCTGGGACCCCAAGGCATTTTTTAAAAGTCCCTCAGATGATCCTCATCTGCACCCAGTTTTGATTATTAAGGGATGGAACCCAGAGCACTATAGAGTACTGTTATCTACAGAATGGAGGATTTCTTCTGAGCATGCAGTTCTGCAGACCACATTTATTCCTAAGTCTTTGTTTATTTAGAATTAAGTTGTCCTTTTGATGCACTACACTTGCACGTTATTTACAGTCCATCCATTCACTTATTCCATTATTTATCTAGTATTGATTGAGCGTCTGTTCAGTCCTAAGTGTGGCCGTGGGTAGTGGTATTACGCAGGAGGAGGAGGGAGCAAGCAGTGTGCCCCTACTGGACTCTGACAGGTAGAGCTAGGTGATTTACCATGCTGTGTTGTAAGATTTCCGTCAGGAACATGGGGGCTGGCTATAAACCACATTCACACACAAAAGATGATGAGTATAAATGTAATGGGTGAGCTTCTTTTTATATGTTTATGAGGTAAAGGAGGCTGTCTAAGTGGAAAGACGGAGCAGTCCCTTCCGATTGAGGGAGGGGTCTGGGAAGACTTCAAGGAGGAGGAAGAACTTCCATCGACATGAAAAACAGAATTGGCCTAGGGAAGGAATGTCAGGAAAAAGGCAGAGAGGTGGGGAAAAGCACGTTTCGGGGACAGTCAATAGACTGGCTACACTGTTTCAGCTGAAGGTGTAAATTTAGGAGCAGCCATGTTTATCTTCCCAGCATAGAATGCTGATACACAATCCTACACTTGTTCTTTCATAAAAATGAAGACTGTAAAAAGATTTTTATGCGCTGTTGACACCTCGCCTGTTCACGTGGGCAGCAGGCTTATATCTGAAAGCAGTGTGGTTATAACGTAGCGCTGTTGACACCTCGCCTGTTCACGTGGGCAGCAGGCTTATATCTGAAAGCAGTGTGGTTATAACGTAGCAGTGTTGGGGCCTATTAAGTTTGTTGAAAAGGGGTTCTACCTGTCATGTATAGTCAGCCTGCTTCGGCCGGCTCTTAAATCAACGTTTAAATAAGGAAACCAGGAGACCCAAGGGACAAAAAAATCCTTGCCACGATGTGTATCTAAGGGTTTTCCTTAAAAGAAGTGGGAAAATAAATAAATAAATAAGTGTTGAAAGCTTAGGAGGGTTTAAGGAGTGCAAAGCACTCGCTTTTTTGCGTGCTGCTCTTGGTCTCAGGCCATTTTCACAGTACCCAGCGGTGTTTTACGTTTTCCCTAATTTATTGGTGATTTTACTTCATGACCCTTAATCCAGGAAATGCCACATAAGAAACACATGGAGGAAACTTTCCTATCATAAATTTTGAATACACAAAAAAATGGTCATCTCTGGGCGCTCCAAGGACTATGAAAAAATTGTTCCAGAGCTGATCACCCAAAGTCATGAAACCTTAAGAAGGCTTAGGAGAGAACTTTTTCTTTCATCTGATCTGATTATAACTATTATAATGAGGTTTAATTAGAACACACTATAATGCATTCACATTAGCATAATGTGGCTTAACAGCTCCTTAGATATACTAGGAGCAAATGCTAGTTTCTTAGGACCAGCTGGGATGCCCCGGGTTTTTTCCTCAATTGGATTGTCTTGATTAGCACATTAGGTGCAACCTGCCTCTGGTATCTTTGATACCTGGTGCTGCTTTGACCTGCTCGGTTCCTGTTCCTCGAGCAGGAGCACCCACCTGACATTTGTTTCCACCTACAGGTTCCCCTTAATTCTGTCTCCTGGTGTAGCGCCTCCTAGTTTCTCGTCTAATCCAGCCCTGGCTGTGATTTAGCTTTGCTCTTGACCCCTAGGTTCCGAGATACCTGCTTTGGTCCCCAATATGGCTCACTTGTTGATTTGGGGCTCTTGGCTATCCCTTTACCTGGAACTCTCAGCTTCCACCACATTTTCCAGGTGACCAAAATGGCTGCCTCCTAACGGAACTTAAACTCTGATTTAATCCTTCCAGACTGAGGGAGATTTAACGCCTCTGGTTCTGGCAAAAAGTCCTTTTTTGCCCCTTTCATCTAGAATTTATCACTATTAAAATTCATGAAGGGCATTTCTTTTAAAACAAAACAAAATTTCTCTATATACTCTTCCCAGAATATATCAACATGGAAAGCCAAAAGCAAGCAACCTCATACATTCTTAGTAGCTTTTCTTTTTATCGCAACAGGTTATAATTTGGAGTTATAGTTGCCTCATCATTAAAAGCTATTCTGCAGGAAAATTAAATGGTACTTCTATAAAAATCCATCTATATATTTAAAAAGAATTCTTGAATTATCAGAGAATCATTTAGTTGATTAAGATGCTCAATATCATCAGCTCTCCACTTAGATTGTAGACATCTGTATTTTTATACACACGGGTGACTCTTATGTGCAGTCCAGTCTTTTCCTTGAATGTGTTCATGAAGCACCTGAGGAGCCTGTGAAATGCAGGCTCTGATTTAGGAGGCCAGAGTTAGAGCCTGGTGAAGGCCTGACAGTTTACAGTTTTAACAAGCTTCCAGGTGTTGCTAATGCTGCTGATACTTAGGTTAGCAAGGATCTAGACAATGACTTCATCTATATTTTTAGAATCCTGAAGAAATAACATCTAACACACAGACTTTCCTCAATATATACTAATTGAAGGAAGGAGTAAGAAAAAAAACATATGTTGAAAATTTCCGGAGGTTAATGGTTCACTGCATTAAAAGACTCAGGGGGCCTGGCCCAGTGGCACAGTGGTTAAGTGCACACGTTCCGCTTCGGCAGCCCAGGGTTCATGGGTTCGGATTCTGGGTATGGACATGGCACCGCTTGGCATGCCATCCTGTGGTAGGCGTCCAACATATAAAGTAGAGGAAGACGGGCACGAATGTTAGCTCAGGGCCAGTCTTCCTCAGCAAAAAGAGGAGGGTTGGCATCAGATGTTAGCTCAGGGCTAATCTTCCTCAAAAAAAAAAAAAAGACTCAGAGCCCTGGAAAATGAACATAGACATAGGTCATTGTCCAAAATGTCTTCAGTGTTCTGACTTTTTAAATGATGCTATATCATCATCCTGACATATTTAGCTACAGTCAGCACTTACATGTTGAGACCAACTGCATACCAGAGACTGTGCTAGGTAATACAGGGATGACATATGAATTAGATAGTCATGTCTGCAAAGAATTCCTTTTGTACTGCAGTTCATGGAAAATCACATTACTTGGAAAATAATACCTAAAGATAAGTTGATTGTCACATCTATTGCTAGAGTTGTTCCAAGTACTTACTCAGTACCATGTGCAATTCTATCCTGAAGCTGGGTGCTTCTTGAAGAAGGAAAGGAAAGCTTCTTAGGTAGGGTAAGACCATGGCATAAAATAAGCCATGTCTTATTTTGAAAAATGATGATGATGATGATAGCAAATCAATAAGGATAATAAAAGCTAAAATTTAATGAGCATACAGAATATACTAAGTACTTTCCAAGAATTATTTTTTTTAGTTTAGTCCTCCTAACATTTCTGTGAAGTAGATACTGTAGTTTTTCCATTTTATGTATGAGAAAATAAGGCTCAGAAAGATAAATTAACTTACTCAATGTCACACGACTAAGTAGGTGGTGGAGCCAGGATACAAACCCAAGGAGTCTGGTCCCTGGAGTTTATTCTCATAACTCCTAACTCATGCTGCTGTAAGAGAGGGATAAACAAATATGATGGAGATTCCAAGGAAACAGAGGCCACATCTGACCAAAGGGATTAAGCCTTGAAAGATGGTGGCTATAATAATAGGTATAAAAAAGTAGGTCGACAGTCTAGTGAGATGTAACAGCCTGAACAAATGCTCTGAGACTGAAAAGACCATGACTATAAAGGTTTAGTCCTGAATAAACAAGAAGATGATGACACAAGATTCACACTAATGGGAAATCAAGAGAAAAATGAGGAGGTTCCTTGAGTTTATTTACCAATAGATCACACTAGTCATGAGAAAGTTGAAAACCATCTTCTTGAATTGGAAAAAAAATCTAGACTGAAAATGTTGACTTGAGAATTAGCCACACATTTAACAAGAAATTTCTTGAATGGGCACTTTGTCTTGAGAGTGAAAATAGTTAGGAGGAGATGACAAAATTACAAGTGCTTTCACATGTTTCATAAGAGAAACGCTTATTTTTGAAGTAATTTTGACTGTTTAATATCCTTAATCATATCCCAATAAAATGGAATTCTACATTGAAGAGGATATATACAATTATTTAGCAAAAATCACTTCTTTGGTGTACTACTTTAATCAAACCGAACTGGAATCATTTTCTAATAGAAGGACATGTAATTATTAAATACAATGAGTGTTTTCTTTATTCTGTCTCAAACAATGGCCTGTAAGTACATGACGTATTAATAAACTTAACTAGAATGATGACCAAGAAGGATGATGTGTCCTGTTGCACATCTTCAGTTAGAAGTTGGAGCCAGAATGGCAGAGTGGTTAAGAACCCTGGCCTAGTGGGTGGGCCCTGTGGCCGAGTGGTTAAAGTTCCGCACTCCACTTCGGCAGCCCAGGTTCATGGGTTTAGATCCCAGGCACAGAGCTGCTCTGCTCATCAGCCATGCTGTGGAGGCATCCTACGTGTGAAATAGAGGACGATTGGCAAGGATGTTAGCCGAGGGCTAATATTCCTCAAGCGAAAAAAGAGGAGGATTGGCAACGGATGTTAGCTCAGGGTGAATCTTCCTCACAAAAACAAAAGCCCTAGCCTAGGTTTGAATCCTGGTTTGTGAGGTTACCAGTGTCCTCATCTATAAAATGGAGGCAATAATAATAATATCTACCTTTTAGAACTTTTGGAGAGCATGATTAAATTACTACATGTGGGGCTGGCCCAGTGGCGCAGTGGTTAAGTTTGCACATTCTGCTTCTCGGCGGCCCGGGGTTCGCCGGTTCAGATCCTGGGTGTGGACATGGCACTGCTTGGCATGCCATGCTGTGATAGGCATCCCATGTATAAAGTAGAGGAAGATGGGCACGGATGTTAGCTCAGCGCCAGGCTTCCTCAGCAAAAAAGAGGAGGACTGGCAGTAGTTACCTCAGGGCTAATCTTCCTCAAAAAAAAAAAAAATTACTACATGTAAATTTCTTGGAATAATATCTGTTATATACTAATGACAGTTAACATTTATTGAGCATTTGTTATCTGTCAAGAACTATTTTCAGTAACAAATTAGGAAATGTTAGACATTATTATTGTCAATAGTTTTTACAGAAGTATTATTTTATGCCAGGAATATACCCTGTTAAAGTAATGATATATCATCTGAGGGAGATGGTCCTGTGAGTTGCATATGCCTTTTTTGTTCTCTTATCTCTCTTCAGATTTTAATCCATTTAATCTTTTCAACACCACAATGGAATCAAAGTTGATATTTAAAGATGACTTTAATCCCCTCTAAAAGTTGCAGCAGAGTAGATATTTCCCCCAAAGAGGTAGAGAGCATGTTCATAGTTGAAGAGATGACACACTTTCTTGGTATTTTAGTGACACAAGATGACATGAAAACTTGCAAAACAAGAATTCATTTCTGTTGGAAGAATTGTTATTTTTATTTTTGAAAAAATTCTGAACAAATTGAGTTCTACTCCAAATCTATCATATTCCAACTCTTGGAGAAAAATCTATAGAAATCATGGCACTCTTTGCACACCCCCTGTTATTACTGGCAGTGACTAGCAGGGGTGCCTCAAACTTCGGAAGCACAGTGTGGGGAAAGCTTTAATCGCCCAAATACTATCTCTTGGTGACATATTCTTTATTTACATTCTCTATTTTGCGTAGAAATAACATTTGTTTCCTAGAGTTCAAGGACTTCTTTCTTACCGTTATCTATTTGCATTTCTATTCCTTTATTTTAGAATGCCTTTAATTCCACAATCAAAGGATTATTTCATGTAGGGAGAACAGATCAGACAGGTCAATTTTCGTCCCCAAGAATTCATGGTACTTAAAGAATTAGGGAGACACTTAAATAAGAAAAAAAAATGTGAACATGATGTTTGATCTATTTATCAAAGCATAAAGCTTTTTCTATAAATGTAATATATGTGCAGAAGCAAATGCACTATATCTGATATTAATACAAGTTCTCATGTTCTGTTCCATCTAGGTAAGCTTGGCTTTGTTTTGGGGATGCAACTAATATTTCTAAAGGTTTATAAGATTAACTAAAACTTAAAGAAAGAAATTTGATAAAATACTCAGGGTAAAAAGTAGATTGATCTTGTTTATAGTTTCACGACAAATTATAGGAGAGGGGCTGGCCACAAATTCAAATTCCCCAATAGGCCAAGAAGTGACCATAAACTTGTGTCAAAAGGCCTGCTGTAAATCACCCTGGAATGGTGGGGCTTCAAGATGGCAGCTTGCACGCCACACCTGAAGGCATTATAGAAACGTTACGAGCCAAGCCAACCACCTGTGGTTTGGCTATAATTTTATTCACTGACTTGTAATTTGCTGCCACTTATTTTAGGGGATTTGATTTATGCTAGTTTTAAATACCATTTCTTAGCCTCACTGATCCACATCTGTTTGCCTACTTCTATTCCAGAACTAGAATAATAATTTATATCATTAAATTATAGTAGACGTGAGAAGACAATGATGATTTGAATTAATTCAAGGAACATATGTTGAATATAAACTATATGCCATATACAGTCAGCTGAGCATGACTTTTAGCCAAATACACATGAAAATCCAATGTAATGTTTCACATTAGTTACAGGAATAAGCTTCAGGTAGGCCAGAGGGGGTTAATCTATCCTTCCCTTCTCTTACTCCCCTGAATGGCTTGACCTGAACACATACGCCTTTGTCACCTCTAGGATTTTCAGTTTAACAAATCACGAGTGCAAATTATGTTCCTTGCTTTGAGGGTTTTGGAGAGGGAAGCAATGAGGAGAAGAAGCAGCAAAAAAGGAAAAAAAAATCCACTTTTTTGCTTATGAGGAACTCGGGGTATATGAAAGATACAACACAACGAGGGCTCTGATAGAGCCACTGAGGCCACCCAGGAGAGGAAATAAAACTTTACAGAGGAGGTGGCTCTGGTTGTGGGTTGAATTAGCTTTCTCCACAGAGTGAAGAAGTCAGGAAATTAGAGATAGAGGCAACAGCAGGTATAAAGTTCTGAAGATGGCCAAAAGCAGAGTGTACTTAAAAGTGACGTGTCTACATCCTGCTTCTGAAAATCATGGTTAACAGTAAGATAAGGACATGCAAAAAAGTTTGGTATTATCCTCAGCAATTCAAATAACGTGGTTTCTGTGTATTCACTCATTAAAAAGAATTAGGTAAATCAGTCTCTGAACAGTATATAATAAAAGAGCGAGTTGATGAATACTTTCCTTTTTCAATCATTTGCACTAAATGCTTACATTGACTTCAGCTTCATGCCCCAAGGTCCTGTTTATCTTTTATTACTGAGGACCTCACTCAGTGCCTCTGATATCTACGACCAACAGATATATTGTGAACATTTTTGATGATGATGGCGATAATCCACTCTAAAGCAGCTTGTGGAAAAAAAGAAATCATTAGATAAAAATGATGTTTGAGATTCAGTACTCACTGAAATCCAAAAATACAAAATTGTTGTGGATTATGTAGGACCGTAACACAACATAGGGAGCATATTAAGTCATATCAAGTAACCTTAACCTCAGCCCATTGCTTTACTACTTATACCATATTAATCACCTCACTCTTGTCTTTTCAAATGCCTCTCCTTTATTTTCCATTCCCATTGCTCCACACCTTATTTGTAATACAAGGAGAGGAATCATGTGTGCTCTATAAGGTCTTGAAAGGATTAAAAGATGATTTACATAAACCACTTAGCACCATGAGCTTATAGACCTTGGTAGGATCAATAATAGTGGTATAATGGGTAGTGGTGTGAGCTGTATCACCTAACCTTGGACTCTATCAATGGACTCTTGGCTGATCTTCCTATACCCAGAATCTGCCATCACCTCCTACCTCTCATTTGCTAAATGTCTGGAATCAGAATGTCTTTCAGAACATCTGTTTAATGCATGATTTTTTCCACAACAGGGCCAATAAGTACAAGACCCTTTGAACTAATAATGGAGAATTTGCACCTTCTAAGTCACTCCATGCTGTGTTCAGTTAAATCAAATTGTTGTATGTTTGTCTCTTTGACAGAGAAAAATTTCCCCTCCTATGATTTCTATTCATTGGTCCTGTAACTATCCTCTAGCCACAAAGAATAAATTTAATTTCCTTTTCACCTCTCAAGTAAGTTTAATTAGGCAACTTTTTTTTGTCATATCTGATCAAAATCTTCCAGTGATTTCCATTTGCCCAAAGAATAAATTCCAAATTTCCCTACTACCATTGAGAGCCCTTCATGACTTAACCTCAACGTACCTATTTTGTCTTCTCTCCTATTTTAATATTCATGATATAAACCCTAGGTTAGTCAACCCAGTCTTCCTGCAATCTTCTTTTTCATTTCATTTATTCACACCATCTACACGGCTTCTGCTTTTCCTTCAATTGGCCAAACTCATCTCTTCCCCTCCATATCCTAAAGGTCTGTGAGTCCCTTAGATGTTATTTCTCCAAGAAAAACGTCATCAATTTCTGTTGACTTTTCACTCTCTAATCTGTAGCAAACTTTTCCATGGGCAAACATTATTCAGTTCTGGTCTTTTTCTGATCTTTGCTAGCTTCAAAACTCATGTTTTTCTTCTCTTTCTATTATATTTATATGTCTAATTATATACCAGCTGATGTTTTTCTAACTTAGTATTATAGTTATTAAAGTTAGAAAATAACTTCTATTGATTATTTTTTTGGTATTACACCTTGATTTGTTGTCATCTGACAATTACATATTTCAAGTCTGGTTTCCCAAATAAGACAATAATGTCTCTAAGGGTAATACTGTGGCTTGCATTCCCTTTGGGGTTCAACAGCACCTAATACATTCTTATATACTACATACTTATCAGTGATTGAATTGAAATCACCAGATACTCAGTAATTGCCTACTGCATACCTGGTTATGCATATTGGTTACTGTGAAGAATACAAAGATAAGGCATAAAGCTTTCCCTCAAGGAACTTGGTGTTTGGAATAGATTGTTCTTCCAAAGATTTTATCCTCCTACTTGAAAATTTCATCAAATTATACTCCAATGTGTTTAAAGAGAAAGGAGTTTGTTTAGTTCATTTTTATCACACATATGTCTCTATCTAGTTATAAAGTCAAATTATAGGTAATCTTGAAAGAAAATTTTATTTGCATCTTCTAGAAGGTCAAGATGTCAATGTCCTAGTCGATTTTGGCAGCACCTCATAGAATTCTTTTTTGTTGGAAATCATTTTTTTTCTTGATTCTAACCTTCTGTGCAATTCTAAGAACTGACTTATCTTGCAAAAGCCCATGTAAGTCAGCAGACTTATCTTGAATATTTAGGCCAATATAATATTTACTTCAAACTAGCAGCTAACAGTAATTTCTGAAAACCATCCAGAAGGATAGTTTATCAGATTACGTACTCTCTCCTCCCAACTTGTCCCAGATAACAGGCAGTCTGCTGAATGGAAGATTATGCCTCTACTTCCCAAAGGAACCATTCTGGACACAAACTTCTAAATTGGTTGATAAAGCAAGTTTGGCTTGGAAACTTCAGCAAAGATTAATATTTTCATGTGTAACTATTGAAACAGGAGAATGTTCAGGCTGCTGTTTTATTCATTTGTTAGTCTTTAACTTGCTGATTTTGCAGAAAGTCAAAAGTCCCAAGTCACAGGTTTCACAGTCAATGCTTTTGGGCTTTGTTTTTTGGAAAACAACAGTGGTTGCAACATGGAATATCTTCTGAGAATGTAGCATTTAGACAGCATCACCGAGTCATAACATCTATCTATAGAGTTTACTTTTCTGAACGTGGTCATAAAGGAGCGTGATGCAAAGGTTTTTCTTAACTACAAATGGCATCCAAATTCTGGAAAAAGTAGAAAATGCACTTATATAAGGAGGTTTTGTTTTGAGGAAGATTGCCTTCGGTCAATACAAAATCAGCTATTTCTGGTACAGAAACTTTGAAAGAATTCTACCAGAAATTAAAAGACAAGAAAAAGCATTCATTCTTCAGTGGATTGGACTAAATTATGTTGGCATTTAAGAGAATTAAGTTTCGAGGACCACACTTCAAAAACACATTTTGAAAAGTGACTGGAGATGGTTTCAATGACCCTCCGAGCTGGACTTACCTCCTGCTGGATAATTATCTGATCCCCGCTTAACAATTTCCACTAAAGCCTCAGATGGGTTAGATCTGCTTTGCATCTTATGGACAGGAACAACTGTGATGCATTACCATCTTGGCCCGTGATTAGATTCGTGTCTGCCCCAAAATATTTTTCTGTGCCACTGTAGATTACTCAAGAATAAAGGTTCTGGAAAGAATAAATACAGTAACAGCATCTTTTATTAATTTCCTTAGAAGGTAAAGTAAAACTGACGTGTGTGTATGTGTGTTTATTTCTTATGATGCTTTTTATTTAGAATAATGAAGTCATGGTCAGATTTTGTATTGTGGTCAGGGAAATTCAGCTTTCTCTAAATTTCGAGAAATTATTTTTCCTAAAATCAGCAAGTTTGCTTTGTGTAGCAGGGATAAATTTAATTTAGACATAGAGTTTAAAATCCTTTGATTCTTATTACTTTTATGATTTTTGGATGACTCTAGGAAACCTGTAAGAGGTTGGGTGTAGAATGCTTCTCAGCTATCTAAGGACGTCTTAATTCATTATTTATTCATTTATTCGACAAACACGTATTGGACCCTTACTGTATACCAGGTACTTTAGTAGGTACAAGTGAACAGAAATGAAAAATGTGGCCTCTGCACTCAAGGAGTTCTGGATCCAGTAAAGAAGCCTACCTCTTTCACACAGGCCAAAATGGAAATGAGAAATATACAATATGTTATTAGAGCACAGAGAAGGGACTGAGTACTTTCTCTAGGTTTGGTGTATGTGGGAGGAGGGACACTTCAACATAGTTATCACTTCTCCGGAAAGAGTGAATGGTTCAGAAGAAAGGGTGGATAGAAGTGCACTTAATCTTATTGTATAGCAGCTGTGGACTCTAATGAAAATAACAAAAGCCCCTTATCTTTTATAACCTTTTATAGCTTCAAAGTACTTCATAACCATGTCCTTATTTGATTTGCAAACAAATGGGTGAGATAGGCGTTATTGTCAAATGGATGCAAGCCGATAGGCTTTTGTGCAAGAGGAATGGAGCATCTTTCCTGGGCCTCTGTACAGAAGTCCAGGCTGGAAAGGTGATGCGGTTGTGACTTTGTGTGGATGTTCCTTGATGTAGGAAGCAGTTATGAGTTGAGCAACTCTTTCAAACAGGGACTAAGGAAATTATTAATAGCAAAGTATTCTCTGTCTTCATTGCACCTAATAATATGATTTGTTTAAGGATTTAACTTTAGAAGTCTTAGTTATGTGTTGACTCCTAGAATTGAAAGAGAAAAGTGGGTACAGTTCTACTGAAACTATGATGCCTCTGTCTGAGAAATAGTGTCATTCTGTCCAATTTATACTCTCTGCCACATTCTTGTGAAAAAGAGAATTGAAAATGAGATTGATTTTCTTCCACTTTCCTGGGGAAAGTGGGTTCTTCCTAACCTCAGAAGGGAAAATGAGTGCTGAATGTATGTTATTTGCTTTTCTTCAAAAATACATAACTGAAAAGAAGGGAATACTATATAATTTTGCTAATCACATGTTCTACTAAGTAAACAAAGAATACTTTAGGATAGATTTTATTTAAAGTCATCACCTTTCATAATTATTTCATTCTGCATCATAATTTCCTAATTAGGCAATGTAATTACAGGTTGAAAATCCTATAATCATATGTTTTTAGGTTAATTATGTTAACCATTAATTACTGTTGAACTACTGAAATGGTAACCTGTGCAAATGAAATGCTTGTAGAGAAGCAACTCAGGTTTTAAAAATTATACCATGTGATAAAAACAAAGTAAAGTCTAACATCGCAAAGATTAAGATCCTATATGAAACATTAAATCAAAGAAAATGACAGTTAACTTTTCAATATTTAGACAAATTCAATTAGCATTCCTTTAATGTGGATTTCAAGACTGATAGAATTGTGTTTAGATGAATTTATGATTTATAATTTATATCTATCCACCAAACAGCAACAAATGCCTTGGGAAGGAATTAACTAGTGTACATGTTATAGCTAAATAGTGAACATTTCCTAATGAAAAGCACAATGAAGAAAAATAACATTCACAAGCTGTATTTCCTTTGCATAAACAAACTCGCAATCATTTGCTCAGTTAAAAATGTCTTTGCCATTGGTAAGTGAAAGGATGTTCGCGTTTAGATAGGAATATATGAATTTCATAAAGCTGTTGTCTGACCACGTTCTGTTTGTGCCTAAAATGTATACTAGTCCTTTCATCAGAGCCAATAAAGAGAATGGTATCCTCCTTTACTCTGAGAACACGACCTTATTGTTTATATTCTAGGACTATCCTTAAAAGAAATTGTTAGTCAATTGCTATGGCTGGGGTAGGAGGGACTAAATACTAATTAGGACAAAAACAAACTTCTAATTTGGGGCAGATCTCTTCCAGCATTCAAATGGGTAGCACTAAATCTATTTTACAATTTAACTTAGTTTTAAGGGGTACATTTTGTTTCTAACGTATTATAGTGGAAACAAAATAGAATTTAAGTACGGAAGGTAATTTAAAGATATTTTATAACACAGATGAATATTCACTTGCTAATTACATCTCTCAATTACCTTGGGGTGCACTGGATTAGGGTATCACTTCCAGCTCTATAGTATAAAATTTCAGGGAATCAGTTGTAAGCTTGTTCAAACACTTGAATAACTGAAAATATGATTATGAGGAATTCATCTTGCCATTTAAGACGCTTACCACTCAAAGCGTGCTCCATGGACCATCAGTGTGTGTGCCACTTGGAGTTTGTTAGAAGTGCGGAGTCTCAGGCTCCATCCCAGAGCTGCTGGATCAGAATCTGAATTTTAACACAATCTCCAGGTGATCAGTGTGCACGTTAAAGTTTGTGAAGGGCTGCTCTACACCATGGTTTGCCTGCTACTCAGCAGAAGAGAACACTAAAGTCATCACCTACTTAGTGATCCTGTTTTCATGAGCTCTAGAACCACAAATTCAAGCCCTGCTAAGGCAGTTGATGTTTATTGAGTAGAATAGTCTATGGGACTTCCCATATACCATCTGGAACACTCTTATTCAGGGATGGTGACCAGTTGATCAAGACGTAATTGAAATATACATGTGAAATTGAGATTCATTAAAAAATAATGCATACTTAATTTAAAATTTTAACCTAAAACATTAATATTTTAACCTGAAACATAACCACTTATTTGCCAAGCTTTAGATGCAGTGTCAAGACAATGTCTTTCAAATGGAGTTTGAGGTCATCTTTCCTGTTAAAACCAAACCTACGGTACGTTATCTGATATACACATCAGTTTTTTAAAATGAAAACAAAATGAAACAAACAAAAACCTAAGGATACTTGCAAAGTAGTCTGAGGATAATATCTCAGATTTTGCCTGCTTTAAATATTTTTTGGTGTAGCATGTTAAGTAAATCATACTATTAATTTTGTGGCCCATTATTATTACCGCTTTGCTCAAGGTCACTTTATTGCTTGATTGGTATGAATACCTGCTCTCTAATCTTGTGTTTCTCTCCATTCTAACATGCTTAATGTAATAGCAACCATTCTAACATATTTAATTGTATATACTTTTTATTGTATGTGTTCTTATAAAATGCATGTTATTTTGTATGCTGTATTATAAATGTAGGATAAATTGCAGCATATCTCACTTTGTTTCTTCTTTCATTCGACGCCATATTTTTAACATCCATCTGAGTTGATCTGTGTGCAATTTGTCTACCACTTCTAATGTGACATAGTACTCCTTGGTACGAATCCATTATACTTCGTATATTCCAGTGATGGGCACTGACCACCACAAACAATACTCACATACTGAATGAGTTTTCCAAACTGTATTTTCTAAATAACTTGTCCTTCCAATTAATTTGTGGGCCAACTTTACTGTAAATTAAGGGTCTTCCCTCAGTTATCTGTTCTGTACCATTGATCCATTGATCTGTTGCTCTGGCATTATCACAGCAGTATTTTTTTCCCCTCTCTGGTCTATGCCTTTGTAGTATCACTTACTATTTGGGAGAGCAAGTCCCAACTTTTAATCTTCTTTTGAAGGCTTGACATCTATTCATCATCTCTTATTTTTTCATATAAAATGGCATTTATATAAATATAAATATATAAACATTCCCTTTAGAATAAGTTTCATAATTTTATCAAATATTCGAAAGCAATTTGTTTTGGGGTTGCATTGACTACAGACTAATTTGGGGGAGAATTGCTGTAAATATTTCTATTCAGATGATCCCTTTGTCCTTTTTTCCAGTTTAAGGATTTATTCATGGGATTCTTTTAGATTCTTGGCTAAGCAAATTCCTCATAATATTGTGGCTATTATAAAAACCAGTTTTCAAATTATTTTTCTAATTTGTTAATGCTGGTAGAGAGAAACACTATTGGCTTTCATAAGTTGAGTTAGTATTCATCAAGTTATTTGCTTTCTACATTTTACAGCTGCCTTTTCCACACTTAATTCATTAATTCAGCTAATGTTTATTAAGAGTCTATTTTGTGCCAGACATTCTTCTAGGCAGCTGGGGTAGATCAGATCACAGAATGCTGCCAAGGAGACTATATTCTGTCTACCCCATGGGGACAGATAGACAAGCAATAAACATAATAAATAAGTAAATTGTGTACTATAATAGAAGTGGAATGTGATATAGTAAAAAGAAAATCCAATGAAGGGGATCAGGAATGAGTAGAAGAGGTTGCAATCTTACTAGAGAGATCAGAGTAGCTAGCTTGAGAAGATGACATTGAGTATATTAGTTACGTAAGCATGGGGGGCAGAGCCTTCCAGCAGGAGTATCTGCCTGTACAGAGGCCCTGGCAGCTACGCTGGGAAGAGGTTAAAAGGCAAAAGAGAAGGAACACGGCTACGAGTGAGGTGGCTATTTCAATAATCTAGATGAAAAATGCGGGCTCCAACCAGGCTGTTGCAAGTGGAGGTGGTGAGAAACAGCTGGATTTTGGATATGTTTTGAAAATTTGAAAGCTTTGTTTGTTTGTTTGTTTGTTTGTTTTTATTGAAGCAACATTGGTTTATAATATTATATAAATTTGAAGTGTACATCATTCTATTTCGATTTCTACGTAGATTACATCCTGTTCATCACCCAAAGACTAACTACAATCCATCACCACACACGTGTGCCCCTTTTGCCCTCCTCCGTCCCCGCTTCCCCTCTGCTAACCACCAATCCAGTTTCTGTCTCTATGTGTTCTTTTGTTGTTGTTTCTGTCTTCTATTTATGAATGAGACCATGTGGTATTTGACTTTCTCCTTCTGACTTATTTCGCTTAGTGTAATACTCTCAAGGTCCGTCCATGTTGTCACAAATGGCCAAATTCATCATTTTTTATGGCTGAGTAGTATTACATTGTTTATATATGCCACATCTTCTTTATCCATTTGTCCCTTGATGGGCACCTAAGTTGCTTCCAAGTCTTGGCTATTGTGTATAACGCTGCAGTGAACATAGGGGTGCATGTATCTTTATGCATTAGTGTTTTCGCGTTATTTGGATAAATACCCAGTAGTGGAATAGCTGGATTGTATGGTAGTTCTATTCTTAATCTTTTGAGGAATCTCCATACTGTTTTCCATTGTGGCTGCATCAGTATGCACTCCCACCAGCAGTGTATGAGAGTTCCCTTGTCTCCATGTCCTCTCCAACACTTATTTTCTGTCTTGTTAATTATAGCCATTCTGACAGGCATGAGGTGATATCTCATTGTGGTTTTGATTTGCATTTCCCTGATAGTTAGTGATGTTGAACATCTTTTCATGTGCCTGTTGGCCATCTGTATGTCTTCGTTGGAGAAATGTCTGTTCAGATCTTTTTCCCATTTTTTAATTGAGTTGTTAGATTTTTTGTTGTTGAGACGTATGAGTTCTTTGTATATTTTGGATATTAACCCCTTATCAGATATATGGTTTGCAAATATATTCTCCCAATTGTTAGGTTGTCTTTTTGTTTTGTTGATGGCTTCCTTTGCTATGCAGAATCTTTTTAGTTTGATGTAGTCCCATTTGTTTATTTTCTCTATTGTTTCACCTGCCCAGTCAGACTTCGTACTTGAAAATATGCTGCCAAGACCAATGTCAAAGAGCATATTGCCTAGGTTTTCTTCCAGAAGTTTCATGGTTTCAGGTCTTACATTCAAGTCTTTAATCCATTTTGAGTTAATTTTTGTGTATGGTATAAGATAATGGTCTGCTTTCATTCTTTTGCATGGGGTTGTCCAGTATTCCCAACACCATTTATTGAAGAGACTTCCCTTTCTCCATTGTATGTTCTTGGCTCCCTTGTCAAAAATTAACTGTCCATAGACGTATGGGTTTATTTCTGGGCTCTCAATTCATGTACATTGATCTGTGTGTCTGTTTTAGTGCCAGAACCATGCTGTTTTGGTGACCATAGCTTTGTAGTATATTTTGAAATCAGGGAGTATGATTCTTCCAAATTTGATCTTTTTCTCAGTATTCTTTTGGCTATTCGGGGTCTTTTGTTGTTCCATATAAATTTTAGGATTCTTTGTTCTCTTTCTGTGAAAAAATGTTGGAACTTTGATTGGGGTTGCATTGAATCTGTAGAAGTATGGACATTTTAACTATGTTAATTCTTCCAAAGCAAGAGCACAGAATATCCTTCCATTTCTTTTTCTTCTTCTATTCTTTCAACAATGTTTTATAGTTTTCAGTGTACAGGTCTTTCAACTCTTTAGTTAAGTTTACTACTAGGTATTTTATTCTTTTTGTTGCAATTGTAAACAGGATTGTATTCTTAAATTCTCTTTCTCCTACTTTGTTGTAAGTGTATAGAAACACAACTGATTTTTGTATGTTAATGTTTGTATCTTGCAACTTTACTGTATTCATTTATTATTTCTAAAAGTTTTTTGGTGGATTCTTTAGGGTTTTCTATATAGCAAATCATGTCATCTACAAATAGTGACTGTTTCACTTCTTCCTTTCCAATTTGCATCTCTTTTATTTCTTTTTCTTGCCTGATTACACTGTCTAGGACTTCTAATACCATGTTAAATGAGAGTGATGAAAGTGGGTATACTTGTCTAGTTCCTATTCTTAGAGGGACAGCTTTTAGTATTTCTCCACTGAGAATGATATTAGCTGTGGGTTTGTCAAATATGGCCTTTATTATGTTGAGGTACTTTCCTTCTACACCCATTTTATTCAGAGTTTTTATCATAAATGTATCTTGTCAAATGATTTCTCTTCATCTATTGAGATGATCATGTGATTTTTATTCCTCATTTTGTTAATATAGTGTATGACATTGATTGATTTGTGGATGTCGAACCATTTTTGCATCCCTGGAATGAATGTCACTTGATCACGATGTATGATCTTTTTAATGTATTGTATTACATTGCTAGTATTTTGTTGAGGATTTTTGCATCGATGTTCAACAGTGATATTGGCCTGCAATTTTCTGTTTTTGTCATGTTCTTGTCTGGTTTTGGTGTCAGGATAATGTTGGCTTCATAGAATGAGTTAGGAAGCTTCCCCTTCTCTTCAATTTTTTGGAAGAGTTTGAGAAGGATAGGTATTCAGTCTTCTCTGAATGTTTGGTAGAATTCACCAGGGAAGCCATCTGGTTCTGGACTTTTATTCTTGGGGAGGTTTTTTGATTACTGTTTCAATCTCTTTACTGGTTATTGGCCAATTCAAATTCTCTGTTTCTTCTCGATTCAGTTTTGGAAGGTTGTATGATTCTAAGAATGTATCTATTTCTTCTATATTATTCAATTTGTTGACATATAGCTTTTCACGGTATTCTCTTATAGTATTTTGTGTTTCCAAGGTGTTCGTTGTAATTTTTCCTCTTTTGTTTCTGATTTTATTTATTTGAACCTTCTCTTTTTTTTTTCTTGGTAAGAATAGCTAAAGGTTTGTCTATTTTGTTTATCTTTTCAAGGAACCAGCTCTTGGTTTCATTGATATTTTTCTATTGTTTTTTAATTCTCTATTTCATTTATTTCTGCTGTGATTTTTATTATCTCCTTCCTTCTACTGATTTTGGGCTTTGTTTATTCTTCTTTTTCAGTTCCTTTAGGTGCACTGTTAGATTGTTTATTTGAGATTTATCTTTTTTGTTGAGGTAGGTCTGTATTGCTATAAACTTCCCTCTTAGAACTGCATTTCCTATATGCCATGAATTTTGACATGCTGTAATTTCGTTTTCGTTTGTCTTCAGGTAATTTTTGATTTCTCTTTTGATTTCTTCATTGACCCAGTCATTGTTCAGTAGCATTTTCTTTAATCTCCACATATTTGTGGCGTTTCTGATTTTCTTCCTGTAGTTGATTTCTAGTTTCATACTGTTGTGGTCAGAAAAGATGCTTGGCATTATTTCAACCTTCTTAAATTTATTGAGACTTGTTTTGTGGCCTAATATGTGACCTGTCCTGGAGAATGTTCTATGCACATTTGAAAAGAATTTGTATTCTGTGCTTTTTGGATGGAATGTTCTGTATATATCTACTAAGGTCATCTGGTCTAGTGTGTCATTTAAGGCCAGTGTTTCCTTATTGATCTTCTGTCTGGGTGATTGGTGTAAGTGGAGTCTTAAGTCCCCTACTGTTATTGTGATGCTGTCTATTTCTCCTTTTATGTCTGTTAATAATTGCTTTATATATTTAGGTGCTCGTATGTTAGGTGAATAGATATTTACAAGTGTTATAACCTCTTGTTGGATTGTTCCTGGTATCATTGTGAGTGCCCTTTGTCTCTTGTTGCAGTTTTTGTATTAAAGTCTATTTCATCTGATGTAACTATTGCTACCCCAGCTTTCTTTTCATTGCCATTACATGGAGTATCTTTTTCCATCCCTTCACTTTCAGTTTGTGTGTGTCTTTAGGTCTGAAATGTGTCTCTTTTATGCAGCATATATATGGGTCTTTTTTTTTTTACCCAATGGGCCACCCTATGCCTTTTGATTGGAGCATTTATTCATTGACATTTAAAGTAGCTATTGATAAGGATTTACTTATTGCCATTTGTTACTTCTTTTTCTTGGTATTTTAGTAGTTCTTTTCTGTTCCTTCCTTCTTCTCTTGCTCTCTTCCCTTGTGGTTTGATGGCTTTCTTTAGTATTATGTTTGGATTCCTTTTTCTTAATGTTTTGTGTATTTGTTATAGGTTTCTGGTTTGTGATTACCATGAGGTTCATATATAATAAATTACGTATATAGCAATCTATATTGAGTGGGTGGTCTCTTTAGTTTGACCTCTGACTGAAAGCTCTACTCTTTTACATCCCTCCTCCCACATTTTATGCTTTGGGTATTGTATCTAATCTATTCTTTTGTGAGTGTGTATCTGTTACCCTCTTAAAATAGGGTAACCAATTATCTAATAGATAATTTTAGTACTTTTGCCTTTTGACTTTCATATTTCTCCATAGGTGGTTAATCTGCTACCTTTATTCTATATTTGCCTTTACCAGTGATTTTATTGCTTTTCTTTTTTTTTTTTAATAATTTTCTTACTCTTATTTGTGGTCTTCTCTTTTCCACTTAAATAAATCCCTTTAGCATTTCTTATAAGGCTGGTTTCTTGATGATAACTCCTTTAGTTTTTGCTTGTCTGGGTAATTCTTTATCTCTACTTCCATTCTGAATGATAACCTTACCGGGTAGAGCATTCTTGGCTGTAGATTTTTTTCCTTTCAGAAATTTAAATATGTCATGCCACTCTCTTCTAGGCTATAAGGTGTATGCTGAGAAGTCAGCTGATAGCCTTATGGGATTTCCTTTGTATGTAACTTGTTGCCTTTCTCTTGTGGCTTTTTGGATTCTCTCTATATCTTGAGTTTTGGACATTTTAATAATTTGTCTTGGTGTGGGCCTCTTTGGGTTTGTCTTGTTTGGTGCTCTCTGTGCTTCCTGTACCTGGATGTCTGTTTCCTTCCTTAGGTTAGGAAAGTTTTCAGCTATTATGTCTTCAAATGGATTCTTTGACCCTTTGTCTCTCTCTTCTCCTTCTGGGACACCTATAATATGGATGTTAGTGTGCATGATGTTGTCCCAGATGTCCCTTAGACTGTCCTTGTTCTTTTTAATTATTTTTTCTTTTATCTGTTCAGCTTGGATGATTTCCTCTAGTCTTTCATCCAGCTCACTGATCCATTCTTCTGTATCATCTTCTTTGCTATTGAGTCCCTTTAGGGAATTTTTCATTTCCAGTGTTGTAGTCTTCATTTCTGATTGGTTCTTTCTTATATTTTCCAATTCCCTGTTGACATTCTCACTGAGTTCATCCAATCTTCTCCCAAGATCAGTGAGCATCCCTATGACTTTTAGTTTGTACTCTTTGTCAAGTAGATTGCTTATCTCTGTTTCATTTAGTTCTTTTTCTAGGGTTTGTCCTGTTCACTCACTTGTAATGTATTCCTTTGTCTCTTTACTTTGCCTCTTTCTCTGTGCTTATATCTATTTGTTAGGTAGGTCAGCTACATCCCCTTATCTTGGAGAGGTGGCCTTATGTAAAAGATGCCTAATGAGGCCCTTCAGTATGCTTCCCCATTTTCAACAGTTCCAAATGTTCCAGGAGTAACCTCTGTGTGGGCTATGTGTATCCTTATGTTGTGGCAGAGTTGCTCTTGCTGCAGGTGCCCAGGGAAGTTGGGCTGTCCCCCTGGCTGGCTGGTTGTAGTGCTCAGCTGCATGTGGTTGCTATAGATCCTCCAGTCTCTTTATTGGGTGTAGGGAGCCCTAGGAAAGTTGGCTGAAAAGTCTAATAGCACACTCCTGTTGCAATTTTTCTGTTAAGTGAGTAGGCCCCAAGCGCGGCTGGTTGCAATGCTCAGGGGTTTACAATTGCTCTAGGCCTCCTGCCTGCAAGTCTGTTGTCGGCTCTCTCAGGATTGCAATTGAAGGCAGCTGGCCCCAGGCATGGGCCCATCCAATTGTTTCAGGCTTTGGAAGGTGAGGCTGATCTCCTATGTGGCTATTTGAGCCATACAAGTCTTCTGCAGCTGACAATCCCCATTGCCTGCAGGGTCACACACCCTGTCATCACAATCCTGTCCCATGTGCATGCCCCACCTCACTAAAGTGGACCCCCTTGTCCTACTGCAGAGTCCCCATACACTCCACCAACACAGGCCTGCCCCTCACACATGCCCTGGTCTGCAGAGGCAAACCCACTTGCCCAGTTTGAGAGGTTCCAGGCACCCCACACATGCAGGCCCACAAGTTTCCTGAGGGCTTGCTGTTGGGTGAGGCCTCTCCCTAGGGCAGACTGCCTGCCCTGGCTGAGCTGGATTAAATCAGTGCTTTAGTGGGTGGGGAAAACCCTGGGCTAACAGACCAGGGGAAGAACTCCAATGACATCTGCCAGCATCTGTGTCAGCATGCCTGTACTACGTCACAGTAATGGCTGCTGCCAATGTCTCAGTCCCTGGGGAGGTCTCACCTCTCAGTGATATGCACCCAGAACCTATCAGGTGAATCTCTTTTCACCAAAGGACTATGTGCCTTTCTTTCTGGTGACTTTAGGTTGCTTTCTGAAATGGATGAATTTGTGTGTAGGCCCTTTAAGAGTAGGGGTTTTTTCCTCTTATGTCCAATGGCTTTTCTGCGGTTATTCCTCATTGTAGTTAATAGCCAGAAAATCCAGATATTATGACACTTGTCTCAGTTGTGCTGAGTCCAAAAGCTGCTCATTGTGGTAAAGCTCCTTGCCCAGATCTCCCACTCCTCCAGGGAAGGCTTCATACCTTAAGATTGCTCCCGGCCAGCCATGAAGCACCACAGCTTGAGGGTAGCTTTTTTCTCTCCAGAAAGGGATATCTTCCCCTTCCACCTCAGTCAGCAGTGTCCCTTGTTTTGGGGACTCTTTTTATCCAGTTTTCATTTCTCTCTCAGGGGTAATTGTTCCATGAGTAGCTGTAAATTTGTTGTGTCTGTGGGAGGAGGTGATTTCAGAGTCTTCTTACGCTGCCATCTTGATGCCATCTCTGACAGCTTGTTTTTTAAAGCAAGATGCTTGTATCAAGTCTTCTTGAGGCCTTAAATTATTTTTTTTTAGATGTAATCTCTTCACATTCTCATTTCACAAGCATAGATACAATTTAATTAGCTAGATTATTAAAAGAAATGGTAAGAGATGAAACCAGCTTTAAAACAAACACAACTGATGTAAGTTTGTGTATGACTCAAGACAAATATATACCAATATAAAGCAAAGTTAACTTCTGGTAGGAGAATTAGCATGCCCTGGGCAACAGCCAGATGTTTTACAGAAGAAATAGAGAACATTGGTTAACCTAGCAAGTAAGCTAAGTGGAGATCAATTCAGAGAATTTCCTATTCTTTACTGGTCTATGTATGCATATATGTATGTATATACATATATACATTCTATCTAGTTCCACAAAGAATTTAAGACAGCTTTATAAATGAGAAGCATAGCAAGGTAAAATAGAATTTTAAGTAAGCAGATGAGGAAAGCAGACAAAAAGAAGAAATGAAATCAGGAAAGATAACAAAGATAGACAAGAAGATTGTTTATTTACTAGAGATGACATAAATCTTGTTCTGGTTTTTAAGCAGATTAAATTGTCACTTTTCAAAATTCTTTAGGCTGGTCCCATGTATAAATGATAAACTAAGTTTTTGGGATATTTTATTCTGACATTTCTTTCTTTCTTTTTTTTCTTTTAGAGGTATATCTTAATGATATGCTATAGGATTTCATCAAGGGTCAATATAAAATATGGAGATACCTATATCTATGTATAAGATATATATACATGCTATGAATTATATTATACATTAAATTATATAGTGCCATCTGTAAAAGTACCCACATAGTTCCCTTCAAAGTATGTATTTTTGTCTTTCTGTGCTGAATTGTAGTTCTTTTTTTTAAAGATTGGCATCTGTTGCCAATCTTTTTTTTCCCTCCTTCTTCTCCCTAAAGCCCCCCAGTACATAGTTGTATATTCTAGTTGTGAGTGTCTGTGGTTGTACTGTGTGGGATGCCACCTCAGCATGGCCTGATGAGTAGTGCCATGCCCACGCCCAGGATCAGAACTGGCAAAACCCTGGGCGCTGAAGCAGAGCATGCAGACTTAATCACTCAGCCATGGGCTGGTCCCTGAATTGTGCTTCTTATTTTTAATGAACAACGGCTACTGTGCAGCTTGTTTTCCTCTTTGCTTTGATTTCCAGGAAGTTTAGGGGTGATTGCTGGGGATTTTCTTAATTTGTTTTTTCTGGCATGATCATTTCCTTCATTCTCAGGCCTTCACATATTTTGGCTCTTCTATTTTTAATGCTTTAAATAACTTTAGATTTTATTTTATTTGTGATATAGCCACTTCAGATCTAAAGTGTTTCGGAAACACTGTGTTTGTGTGTGCATGTGTGCTTGTGTGTGTGAATTGACTAATCTATAACTCCTTCCCTTATAATTAATAGAAATCTATCTTCAGCAAAATATATTAGATGTTCTTTTAAGATTTCAGAGGCAAGACTGTAACATAGACCTCAGGAACAGGGACCAGAAAAGGGATCAGACTCTGTCTGTTACCCATGTTCCTCTCAGCAGATCGGTTTTCTTTTTCCTGCTTCCTGTGACTGGCTTCTTCTACATCCTCAGTTCCCATGCTGGACGGAAGAGGTTCGCCTCAGTTCCTCAGGCCTAAGCCTTAGAGGTCAACTCACCTGAGAGAGCTGCTGTCAGCCCACCTGTCTCGCTCTCTCTCTTCTTTCTCTCCCTCCCTCTCTTTCTTTCCTCCTCTCTCTGAAAGATACCAAATAGGCCCAGCTTTGGTCAGGAGGCCACTTTGGGACCCATCGACTGTGCATAGGGGATGGAATCATCTGACTGCTGGTCCTTCCACTGCCTCACAAGGCAAGGCTTCGAACTTCCAGGTTTTCTCTAAAGATGAAAAGAAAACACCACGGTTTAAAGGTTGAATGCCAAAAGCAAAACCAAAGCAAATGACACAAACAAAACTAAAAACAAAAATACTAATACTTTTGCTTGTGATATAGCTGCTCGATACTGCAATTAAGAGCCTTGCTTGTTTAATATGTCCAAATATTTCCATGATTTGAAGACCTTTATATATATTTATATACACACACACACATTCATACACATATATATATATGCCTATGAATGAATACATACATAGCCATTTGTGTTTTGTTTTTTAAAATTACGTAAAATAAGAATTTAGTAAAGAAATATTGGGCCAGCCCGGTGGCGCAGAGGTTAGTTTGCATGTTCTGCTTCTCAGCAGCCCGGGGTTAGCCAGTTTGAATCCCGGGTGAGGACATGGCACCGCTTGGCATGCCATGCTGTGGTAGGCGTCCCACGTATAAAGTAGAGGAAGATGGGCACGGATGTTAGCTCAGGGCCAGTCTTTCTCAGTAAAAAAAGAGGAGGACTGGCAGTAGTTAGCTCAGGGCTAATCTTCCTCAAACAAAAAAAAAAGAAATATTTATTAAGTACCTACTGTGTTCCAGACAGTGATCAAAGCTTCTAGATTCTGGGAATATAGAAGTGAATAAAACAGATAATGTTGTTTGTAACTGTCAAAGAGTAAATATCTTCCTGTCTATCTGTACATTTAGATACGTGGAAAGAGAGACAGATAACTCAATAACTCTTTACAGAAAGAGCTTAAGGTGGCATATGTGTTTGTGTCTGCTACATACTTTGACACATTATGTACATGCAGACACATTCTTGTTTACTTTGATGTCCTCCATGAAAGTAGGTCAAGCAAAAATATTGATGAACATGGAGACTCTTTGCTTTCAAAATTCCTGAGGCTTAGAAAATGTGCACAACTGCAAAACTATCCCTCAATTTGCATTATTACAAACAGATATGCCTTGATATACATTAATTAACACAATGGAAACAAAGTTAAAACTGGATTTATGTTCCTTAGTGGAAAAGCGATGTTGTCACAGTGCTTAGGTCTGCTGGGCTCTTGAGACAGCCCAGATGCTCGGTCATCCTTCAAAGGCTGCTGCCCCTCTGAGGTCAAGGCTTTGGCCTCCCCAGGCGCCAG
Source organism: Equus quagga (assembly GCF_021613505.1). NCBI lineage: Eukaryota > Metazoa > Chordata > Mammalia > Perissodactyla > Equidae > Equus > Equus quagga. The sequence continues at coordinate 21,470,883 of NC_060277.1, forward strand.
AGCCACAGAGGAGACAATCCAGACGCAGTCTGCTTTGGGAAGCAAGAGCCTAGAATTCCTCCATAGCAGGAGCCAGCAGGAATTTGTCAAAAAGGAGGGGCACGCAAGTACATAAAATTATGAAGGTCTGCTCAGGGACAAATCATGGAGTGACACTAACATCTTTAGTTTAGGTACTGGCCTTAACTGTAACGGGAAAGATGGTCAATTTGCTCAGCGATACTTTAATGTATTGTTCTAAGAGACAAGATGGTATGGCGTCAATAAAAAGAAATAATTATATGGATACATGCATATTTAATTTCTCATTTCAAGACAATGATATTATTATAATATCAACTATATATTTGGTTTGTAAAATATAACATTAAAATTTTAGCAAATTAAATTTAAATATTTAATTCCTATTATTAATGAAAAGAGATTGACCTGGAGAACAATGGCCCTAAACAGGTGTTTTGGTCCCCCAAACAGTGGACCGCATGGTACAATTTTAATATGATTGATTTATTGAGACGCAATCTCAAGTTCCCATTTAAACGTGACTTTTTCAGCCTTCTCTATGAAAATTAAGGTGTTTTACAAATGCAATTTTTTCTTTTGAAATTTCTGCCCAAGCATTCCACGTATGAAATCAAAACTAGGGGCCACACACACACATACAGACACGAGAGGCAGACAGATACAAATCAGTTTGATTTAATTGGTGACGCATTTGGTGACCAAGCTAGAGTCACTAGACTCGTTATTTACTTTCAGTTTGACATCTGGTGTGGGTTAATTGAATAAATTTTCCACTCGAGTGGGTTCATGGCACTCATTTAGGCAGTCACTTTGTTTAGGTTGGTTAAGTCACACTCCCTTGCTTGTGAGATGGTGAGGGCTTGACGCACGCGTAGGCTTAGATTCCCATCCTTCATAACATCCCCTGTCACCAGGAGACTCCCTCTCCTTCCCACCTGTTGAATTATCCTCAATCACTAGTCAACATGAAGTTTTGGAAGTTAATGGAGCACTTTTGAAACGAAGAAAAACATAAATCAGAATCTCCCTGGATTTCCTTGGAAAGGAATCTATCTTCTAGCAGTCAAACTGCTGGTTCAGATAGGATTGTTTATTTTATTTGATAGGAGTGGCATTTAATTCTGATGGTTTGCCTTCTATGTGGTTGTGAATGTGAAACTGAGCAATGGAGAATTTTCCTAACAGGAAGTGGTGTGGTACCTTGGATAATGGGCACGCCAACAAAAGTTAACGAAGTAAGAACTTCTAGAAAAAGAGTTTAGAAGGTAAGGGGCCTTCTGAAAGTAAGACTAAGGCTGTAACTCAATACCACCAGCACTAATGGGTGGACTAAATATCTAAGTCAATCAGACTCTAGTCCCAAGGGAAGCAGTGAAAGGAACAGGTAGGAAATTCAGAGGTTTCTCTAAGCCAAAAATGGCATTTGCTGTCAAAGTCAATTTAATTCAAGCAGGGAAATAATCCATCTGGTATTGTGACTTATTTTGAAATCACAGGAAGATTGGCTGTTCTCCTGTTACTCCCCATATAGTAAGTAGGCCGTTAATGCTCCTTTTTAAATTCTGAGTAAACATACATTAAGAGCTTGAGGAGATTCACAGTTTATTTGCAGAATCTCTTTATTGTTTCCCTGTGAGTGAAGCAATAGTAGTCACATGTCATGTAATGATAGGGATGTGTTCTGAGAAACACAATGTTAGGCGATTTCATTGTTGTGAGAACATCACAGAGCATACTTACACAAACCTAGATGGTATAGCCTACTATACACCTAGGCTGTGTGGCGCTAATCTTAGGGGACCACCATCATATATGCAGTCTGTCATTGACTGATACATCATTATGTGATTCATGACTGTATTCCTGGAAGCTGGGCCAAAAATGGCAATGAACTTTATTGATGATAGGTTAGGATTTTTTTTCGGTGAGGAAGGTTGGCCCTGAGCTAACATCTGTTGCCAGTCTTCCTCTATTTTGTATGTGGGATGCCGCTACAGCATGGCTTGATGAGCGGTGTGTAGGTCTGCACACAGGTTCTGAACCCATGAACCCTGGGCTACCAAAGCAGAGAGTGTGACTCAACCACTAGGCCACCAAGCTGGCCCCTCGGTGACAGTATTTGAAAGAAACTTGGAGCAGCAGAGCTTTCATAATCTCTAACACAATGGAAAACTATGGTTTGGTTCTCGCAGCCACATGTTCCACTGTTATCTGTTCACAAGTAGCCTTGAACTTCCTCCTGCACAAGGAAGCCCCTCTGGATAGGTAGTTTATTGAGCTCATGGTGCAGGTAAGATCTCCAGGCCAGATTGTAATATGCAATACCATACATCTTGTTGTGTCCAGTTTGCTGTCATGTTTCATAACAATTCATGTTGAATGAGGTATATGGGATGTTTTGATGTGATCTAATTCCCAGAAGATGAGCATCAACAAGGTTGCTATGTTTACTATGATGTAGTGAGTAATGAAAGATATAGTAGGCCAAAAGGAATTGCTTGTACATCACTTCAAATGAAGAAATAAGGAACAGGGATGGGTGGTACATTTATAAGTTCTGCTACAGTCTCCATAAGCTGTGGGGAAATAAATTTAGTCTATTCAGAAAAGTCTTAGTCTATCAAGAGTACCAATTCTTGGGGCCAGCCCTTTGGCTTATACGTTAAGTTTAACACACTCCACTTCGGTGGCCCAAGCTTGGTTCCCTGGCGTGAACCTATACCACTCATCAGTGCCCATGCTGTGGCAGTGACCCACATATAAAACAGAGGAAGATCGTCATGGATGTTAGCTCAGAGTGAATCTTCCTCAAGTAAAAAGAAGAAGATTGGCAACAGATATTAGCTCAGGGTGAGTCTTCCTCAGCAAAAAAAAGAGTACCAATTCTTAAGCTTCTTCATCAGTTTCTCCCTGTGCTTCCACTTCCACTCTCCCTCACCCAAGCTATAGGTAGGGCTGCCTCTTCCTACTTGAGTTCTTTTTTTGACCCTCCATGAATACTTGAAAAATGTAAAGATCCACTTAAAAGGTAAGAATTGTTCCTGGCTCCTTCATAGGAATGCAACACATTTGCTCTCTTGAGCTTCTCCTGTCCTCCCCCTGCCCTGTTTTCACCTAAAACTAAATAAAGAAGGGACCCTTCAGAACTTCCCCTTTTCAGTCTTGAGCACCTGCAGTGTTGCAGAGACAGTTCCAGATTCAGAATCATCTTATATCCACTCTTGCTTTAGGATCAGAAACAAACATGTAATTTAGGGACTGGAAGATTAAAAAAGAGACTCTGGAGCCCTTGCTTCTAAGTTTGGGAGCAGGCCAAGAATCTGAGCCAGAGGAGATCAAGACATAGACAAGATGGCCCCAGAACAGCAAATCCGAGTGGCAAAGGATAACGAGTCAGAGAAGGCAAGCAGGTGTTCTGAATCCAAGAGGTTAGGGGGCAAAGAACCAAAGCCAGTGATGGATCTATTTGTCTGCATAGTATTCCATCTATTGATGAAGAAATCCATCTCTTAATGATATGACTTACAATAACAAGACATTCAAAACAATGGGAACTTATTAATGTTTTCTGAGATAAACACCAAGATGTCTCTCAAAGGTACATCATCACCACCCGCTTACGTAACATGTGCTAGTGAACTCTTCTGCTCTCATCAGGGCCCTGGTCTCCTCTTCCTTTCCTGAACCTCTTTAGACCTCTTACTCCCTGCTAACCATAAGGCGATGGGTATTGAAGGTCTTAGGTTGAACATCATTTAGAAAGAAAAAAGAGACCCTTTAATTTTGATGTCTTAAAGAGCACGGATGTGGTGGTTATCAGCCTCAGCAGGAGAGCTCTCACTTTCTTCCTTCTTTCATTTAAGTAATTCAAATGAGGGTCTTAGTTTCATTTTGATTCTGTCTCTTCCTTTACTCAATATTATCTATATTTAAACCCACCACACTGAGAAAAGTATTTGAGGAAAATCAACCATCAAAATGCCATAGTTCTAGCATATTTTTATAGAAGGGAAACAAAGAGAAGGATAGGAGAAAGAAGAAAGGCGGGAGGGAAGGAGAAGGTTGCACAGGTGGAAAACAATCACGAAAGAGCAGGTCCATTATCCCGGCTGCTGAGTTAACTACCTTTCAGTGCATTACCCTCTTTGAATCTTTGTAGGTTCCTAAGCTGGATATGATTGTCTCTAGTTCACAGACGAGGAAACAAAGATTTAGAGAAATTGAGAAATTTTCTTAAGGACATAGACAATGGGACCAAAGGGAAGAGGAGGAGGAAGACGATCAGGAAGTAGTTGCTCTTCTGAGTACATTGTCCAAATTTGATCTTTCCCTCAAATTTTCACAGGTTATGTGCTTATTGAAAGACTTATGGAAAGATATTAGGGGAAGCTGAATGAACTCAAGAGCCCCCCCGGTAGGTACAAGGCACAGAGGGAAGGTATGTGGAAGTGGCTCTAGCACACAGTCAGGATGCAAGAGGAAGCCTAGCACCACCCCCGCGCCCCCCCCTCCCCGCCCCCAGCTCTGGTGCCTGCACAACCCACACAAGCTACAGAATCTGCCAGGTTCTGTGTTCAAAAATTAGCATGAATTTCAAGACAGTGACAGCAGAGCTTTAAACCGAGTGCAGGCTTTCTGAGCAGAGGGCCCTGTGCAACTTCGCATGCGTGCCCATGAAGCTGGCCTGGACGCACGTGGTTTTGATGGATCACCACTGCTCAAGAACTGAGAATGGCCCCCCGCCCCCCGCTGTCTCCACATCCAGGTAGCAAAGCGCTTGATGATTTGTGGTTTCATCATTTAGTGACCAGTGTCTCATTCTTCTTTACTCTGCAAGGACCGTGTCACCATGAGTGTCTGGCCTTTTGGCCTTGGCCCTCACTATTTCGTCTGTCCACTTTTGGTCAACTGATTCTTGGCAGCTTAGCCCAAATTCCATTTTTTTAATAGATCTTCCTGGTAAAACCAGGCAATTTGATCATTTTCCCGTCCATCTCATGGCATTTGTCTATATTATGTATGTTAGTCCCTGATGGTGTTCTATTTAGCAGTTTATTTGTTTAATGTATTTTACGTCTTATTATTTAATGTATGAGACTTGCATATTCCCCAAATGGCTGTATAGTTCCTCGAGGTTGGGATTCCACCACATACTGAATACCAGGGGAGGAAAGTGCACCAGGAGGCTGGACTTCCTCCCCTACCTCTTTCACACGATTTTGGAGAGTCTAGAAATGCCCACATGTGGATGTCCCTATGGCAGCGCCCTGACCTGTGTAGCGCTAAAACAATTTCTCAGTGGTCTCAGGCAGGAGTGGGCTGATTTCCCCAGAGCTGTCCCCCTTGGTACGGTCCACTATGAAAACACAGAAGAGGCCTGCAAGAGCTAATTGCTTTCTGACAGATTTATAGTTCCACTTAATCAAATGTCACTGTTAAGACCAGATGGAAAGCTGTGGACCAGACCAGCAAAGAGAAATATGGGCTTCCTCTCTCCTTTCCCCTCTTGGAGAGGACGGGCAAGCTGTGGAGGGAGCCCCAGGGAGGGGAAACTTAGGTAAACTGCTCCTGCCCTTCCTCACATGCAGGGCGATGGGGGCGTAGCGGTGCTATCATGAGGCATGTGTGGACACAGGTTTAGTATATTAAGCAAAAACCCTGTGCTGCACATTTCTCTGTATTCTTCTCCAGACACAACACACTGTGGGCATGACAATAACTCTTCAGCTGTCGCACTATTTATAATTACACCCAGTTGAAGTCTCTCTGAGCCCCTCTTCTCCCCACTGCCATCTCTAGGAGGCAAACATATAATACAGTTGGCTCTTCTTAGGCATTTTGACAACTTTTTAAAAGGCCTAGGATAATGTGTGCATGCGTTATGCAGCTAAAAGAATGAAAACTCCATTACAAGAAATTACGAGGCTCTCTGAAACTGACATCCATCAGGCCCATTGACATCACCACTTCACGCACTCTTGTCGTGGGCACCAGGGAGCGTATGCAAATGTAAGTGTTGCTTCCTAGTGACTGAGAGGGTGAAGTTTCATACAGAAAGATTTAGAATGCAGCCACATCTGATGCCCAAAGATAGCAAAATACTCTTCCTCTCTCTGTGGACACAAGTGAGTGTTTGGGGCTATTTTAACTGCCAATGACCATAATAGCTTCATGGTGTCTTATTGATCTGAGGGTTTAATATCCTTATCTAATGGAGTGCAGACCATACGAGACGTTTATAACCCCTGCACCTCCTCCCAACAGATAGTAATGTGCACTTGGCTGTATGTAATAGGGCCATAATTCCCTCGTGCGCTCCCGCACATCCTAACCTGGAAGTCAAGCTGCCATGATTTAGTAACACCATCAGCAATCTGGGGTGAAACCATCTTTACACACGTAGGCGTACACTTGATTGTTTATGCTCTGCTTTGTTAAAATTTTAATGATAATGTAGCATCACTTTCCTGCTTCGGTGGTGTTTTTTATTTGCTTTTAAAGGTGAAAGCGTCTGTTTAATTCTTTAAAACATATTTTACTGGTAGCTTTACTGCCTTAAAAGTTCAGATCATAAGACAAAATGTTCTAGAAGCTGATGATTTCTTAATAGAACATAAAATCCAAAAGCCAAATAGTTTGGATAAAAATATTGATATAAAACCTCTAATGTGAGCCTTTCAAGATGAGCTTGATCTGGAGTTTCTTAATATTTCTCTTCTTTTACTAAAAATGCATGAGTGAACATTACTCTGAGAGACTGTGTGTGTGAGAGAAAGAGATGTCCCAGTATCAAATACTATGATCGTCTTTATTTCGAAATACATTTTTATAATAAAAAGTGGAAAAATAAAGTAACAAAAATACCCTTTCAGCTATTCAGTTTCTTATTGAAATTAAATATGCAAATTACTTTCATTGTTTTAAAAGACAAAGTCAAAGAGGCTAAGTTAATTTCTACAACGTCCTTTTTTTGTGTGTGAAGATTGTCGCTGAGCTAACATCTGTGCCTGTCTTCCTCTATGTTTTAGGTGGGATGCAGCCACAGCATGGCTTGAAGTCTGTATAAGTCTGTACCCGGGATCGGAACCTGTGAACCCTGGGCCACCAAAGTAGTGCACGGGAACTTAACCACTACACCGCTGGGCTGACCCCTGCAACGTTCTTTCCAACTCATTCTTTCCTCAATATTTTACTTGTCTAGCCATAAGCAAAACAAAAAACTGAATTAAGCTCTATGTGTGCACATTTGCATGTGTGCATGAGCATGTGTGTGAGCATGCCTGTGAGTGTGTGTACATGTCTGTGCTTTTGCACATGCAGAAGCTACTGTGAGTGTGAGCGTGCCTGTGTGATTTTGAGTTTATGATTGTCTATGTTTGCATGCATGTGCTGGCACATGTTTGTGCTCATACAAGCCTGTGTGCATGTGCATTTGTGTACGTGCATGTGTGCAAATATATGTGTGTATAAATAGAAGCAGCTTATGCAGACCACATAGTAAGTTAATTTTCACGTCAACATAAATTCACTGAGTACGTACTTATGCCCGTAGCATTTTGTTAGACACATGGGATGAAAAAATGAGAATGGCCCTGTTCTGGACCTTGAAAATGTCAGAACAGAGCAGGAGAGAGAACTTTGAGTACAAAGAGCAATAAAGTGATGGAAGACGTGTTTCCCTAATTTGATAAGCAGAGTGCTTAGTGAGCTGGTGGGATGGAATTATCCAGAGGAAGGATAGACAACGGAGGAAGATGGCAATGATGTGTGAGGTAGCCTTGAAGCTTCAATGGAATTTTGTCCTTTGGAGAAAGGAGGGACAAGATAATTTAGACAAAGGGAATTAGCGGAGTGAACAGGAAAGTGGAGCTGTGAAAGTGCATGCTGTGTTGGAGGAATGGTTATTTACATGACAGGAGCAGAGAGTACACGGAAATAAAAAGGAAATTAAGGTTGCCCAAGTACCTACTCGGGAGATACAATGGTAAAAACGATGGGTTGAGGCATCAAGTTGCCTGACTATGAATCTCATCTCTTCCATTTACTAGCTGTGTGGTTTTGTGCAAGTGACTTAACCTCTCTGAGGCTCAGTTCCTTTTTCTGAGAGTAAGTGCAATAAGGATTCGTTGAAATCATACACTTACTGCAATGACTGGTATACAGTAAACATTCAGTGAGGGGTCTTTATTATCTTGTGCTTGCCTTGGAGATAATATTTATAGCTAAAAGTTATTGAGCTTACTGCATGACAGACACGGTGCTAAATACACATCATTTCATTTCATCTTCACAATAGCCCTTTGACGTGGTTACTATTATTAACCCCCCTACAGATGAAGAAACATCTCAGGAGGTCACGGAGAAGGGCAGCACCTCCCCTGGCTTGCTCAGGAGAGGACGTCGGTAGGAAGTAGACTAGAATGGAGTCTGGGCTCTGAGGGTGAAGCACTGCAATGATAAGAGTTTGGACTTTCTTCCCTAAACGGTAGAAAATCGTGACATATTTTTCTTGGAAAAGTGCCATTATCATTCATTTAGCAGCTACATATTGAGCTCAATTAGTCAAATATACATAGCATTGTTTTGCTGCTTTTTGAATGTGAAGTTCTCTTGTTCGCTTAGTCTGACGTTCTTGGGTCCTGACTTGCGTTTTAGTAATCTTTGCAACCCAAGCTACCATTTGCCTGAAACCATGCTAACCGTTGGGGAGACAATGCTGAGCCAAAGCAGACGTGGTCTCCGCTCTCATGGAACTGACAGCTTTCTTGGGATCTAATAAGTACACAATGGCAAAATTGCCACTGTGACAAATGCTGCCAAAGTGAGGTGCATAGTGGAGTGAGAGCAGATAACAGGAGAATTGAATCCAGGTGAGGAAGTCAGGAAGATTTTCGTTGAAGAAATGAGGCTTGAACAGAGAGCTAGAACTTGAGTGGGAGTTAACTGGGCAAATCACAGACAAGAATAGGAACAGCATGTGCAAAGGCCCTGTGAGGAGAGGAAGCACCATGAGAACAAGGGGCAAAGAGGGGGCTGCTGTGTCTGGAGAAAACAGATCTAAAGCAGCACTGTCCAATAAAAATAGAATCAGAGCCAGATACATAACATAAATTTTCTGGTAGCCACATTAAAAAAAAGTAAAAAGAGGGGCCAGCCTGATGGCATGACGGTTAACTTCATGTGCTCCTCTTGGATTGCCTGGAGTTCACCAGCTTGGATACCCAGCACGGACCCACACACCGCTCATTAAGCCATGCTGTGGCAGCATCCCACACAGAAAGTAGAGGAAGATGGGCACAGATGTTAGCTCAGGGCCAATCTTCCTAAAAAAAAAAAAAAAAAGTAAAAAGCAGCAGGTGAAATTAATTTTATTAAAGTATTTTACTTAACCCAATATATCAAAAATATTATCCTTGTAGCATATAGTCAACATAAAAATTATTAATTTGACATTTTACTTTCTTTTTCTTGTACTAAGTGTTTGAAATCCAGTGTGCATTTTAAATTTATAGCATGTCTCAATTCATATGCTAAATTTTCATTGGGAATACTTGATCTCTGTTTAAATGTCATAAAGTTTACGGTTGAAAAAATAACTGCTCATACCAATTTGTTCCAAACATACTTAAAAGTTTTCCAATAACTGAATCAAGATTCCATTTTTAAATTTAAATTAATTAAAATTGAATAAATTAAAAATTCAATTCCTCAGTCACACTGGTTTGTTTCAAATGTTCAATAATCACGAGTAAGACTGGTGGCTACTGTGTTGGACAGCACAGAATAGGGAAATGAGATCATGGCCAGATCATACAGGCCTTCTAAACCTCATTAAGAATTTTGTCTTTCTTCCAGGATCTGTGGAACACCGCTAAAGAGTGCTAAGCATGGGCGGGGGTGGACATTAAGAGATTTGAGTTTTGAAAAGATCACTCAGCTAGCAGTGTGAAGAGTGACTTGGGGTTGAGCTGGAGGCCAGGAGAAGAGATTTGACCAATAAGAATGCCATCGCTACTGCTTAGGCCAAAGATAATAGTAATCTGGACAAGAGTGTAGTTGATAGAAGATAGAAGTTCATGGATTCAAGAGATATTTAAGGGACAAAATCCACAGGAGTTGATGATGGAGTTGAAACAGAGGGAGGCATTGAAAGAAGACCAAGGTTGCTATCTACTGCTGCATTACCAAGGGGTCAAGAATTTAGACAGTGTTTCGTGGGGATGACTTGTCAGTGTTCCCTGGCATCTGGAATCACCTGAGGAAGATCAAATGGCCAGAAGTGATTTCAGTGGCTGGTGAATGGAAACTCTGGAGCCTGGCATGGAATTACTCAGTGCTTTAGGCTCACCTGGGCTGTCTACTAGAATGACTACACATGTCTTCTACATATAGCATGGGCTTCCTCGTATCATGGCAGCCTTGAGATGGTTGAAATTCTTACATGATAGCTTTCCATGAACATTCTATCAAAGAAGGTGTAAGATGCACAACTATTTATATTCTAGTCTCAGAAGTCACATACCTTGACTCCCACTGTATTCTATTAGTTGAAACAGTCACAAGCTTACAAAGATTCAAGGAGAGGGGACAGAAACCCCACCTCTCAATGGGAAGAATTTGAAAGAATTTCGACCGTATCACAAAAGCATCTAAGCACAACTTAGGACTTTCCCATTTTTAAAAAAATTTTTTTTTTCTTTTTCTCCCCAAAGCCCCCAGTACATAGTTGTATATTCTTCATTGTGGGTCCCTCTAGTTGTGGCTGTGGGGTGCCGCCCCAGCATGGCCTGATGAGCAGCGCCACATCCGCGCCCAGGATCCGAACCAGTGAAACCCTGGGCCACCCGCAGCGGAGCGAGCGAACTTAACCACTCGGCCACAGGGTGCCTCATTTTAAGGTGCCTTCGAGTCATCTAAGAAAAGTAGTTGGATATGCTGGTCTGGAGTTCATAGAAGTCTAGGAGGGAAATATAAGTTTATAAATCATCTGTATTGATGTGGTCATTAAAGTATAGATGAGAACCCGTAAGAAGGGAATCTAGGTCGAGTAAACTGCTTGGAGGAATTTCAACCAGTCACTGTTCTGCAAGAGGGGCCAGGATGGAGCAGCGGGGCAGGAGGAGAAAGACAGGAGAGTGTCATGACTTGGAAGCCAAGAAAAGCATGTGTTTCAAAAAGGAAAGAGTAGTAACAGATTTAAATCTTCTGAAATGTCAAGAAGGATAAAGGTAGATAAATGTCTGTTGTGTTTCTTGACAGGGAAGCCATTGTTTACCTTTAAGAATTGTTTGGTGGTGTAGGAAAAACCTGGGTGCCATACGAAAGATGAGTGGCTGCAGAGCGAGCGCGAAAGCTGGAAGAAACTGGTGACTGGTGGATTCTTGACGAAGAGTAGGAGCTGCATTTCATCAAAATCACAGTACTAATTGGATTGTAGAGACGCATACATAGATGGTTAAAATGTATAGTCTCTTTTTTTTTAATGGAGATGAACTTTTTCCCCAAGTCTGTATCTTAAATTAAATAAATTTTTAACCATAATACTTAGAGTAAAAAAAACTTCTATACTGAGTTTCCTTCATGCAATATTGTAGACCTGAGAGCTATAAATATTATTAAAATCTGACTAAATTTTGTTGTCAGATTTGGAAAAATAGCTAGATGCTATAGGTTTGATGCTGGATGTGACCAACGTAAGACTGCTCAAATAGACCAGAATTTTTAGATGTGAGGGAAATATGTTTTCCATGTCTAGATTCTGTTCCATCTGAAAATTCTTTACTTATAAAAAATTTTATAAATCTTTTAATTAAAAAAATAATTTAATTAAAAAATTTAACTTTAAAAAATTACATAAAAACCTTTTATGTAATAAAAATTTCTCACAGTTTTAAAAGGGGACTTGAAGTTTAGTTATGTAAAATACACGCACACAACACCCACATAGACACACACATACACAAACCTAATATTGTAGGATAACAATATTTTATCTCAACATACGTATAAATATACTTTTAATGTACATATGATTTGACATTTTATATGTATATAGTTACATCTCCAAAGAATTTAAAGTATCTGCCTTAATTCTTAGAAATATAGATTGATATAATCTCATATTGGAATAACAAGAATTTAAAGAAGATTCTAGAAATATAACTACTCCTAGTATAACTACTTCTGGAATCTTTTAACTTGTTATACCAATATGAAATGATGTTTAATGAACTGAAACTAAAGTGTTCTCTGCTTGATTATTGAGATAAATCCTTTGAATCCCTGTTGCCTTTGTGATGGCTGAACTAGGTGGCACTTTATCTGATCCAGTCACATCATTGGTTCTCATGGTCCCTACTTAGAGCTGCTGCCGAATCAATACCAGTCCCAGAGACTGATCACAATGGTCACGATAGCTGGGTTATGGATCCCACAGTATATTCGCTTTGTATTCATGTTCTGGCCAAAACCCGAAAGGGAAGGCATAGATATGGAAAGTAGCAGTTCAGTTTTCTGGATAGACTAGCTTCTGTCACAACAAAAGGCACAGTTCATTTTAGTGAAAAAAAGTATTAATTATATTATATTAGTTATATACTGAACAGAGAGTGGTCAAATATGTTGCTCTCAGATATGTTCACCAAAAATGTTGCATATTTGAGTAGTCAAATGTGTCATAAAGATCAATCAACCCTTTGATTGATTTGCAACCTGTTTTCCTTAACATACAGACTCAGTTTCTCTTTGTTTTTCTATCCCTAGGAAAAGAAAGCATTTTTGTCAGACTTTGTTACAAGGAGAGAGCCCAAGATGCAGAGGCAGAAAAGCACAGATTAAGGAAGCTATATTGGGCACTGCTTCTATCTCCATTTTCTTTTCTCTCTTTTTTTAAATCACTTCCTTCTGCTGTTTTCTTTTACAATTTGGCTTCACTGCTTTCACTCATTTTTTTTTTTTCACCCATTTTTTTCTCCCGTTTCTTTTTTCTCTTCACACTGCTTCCATATCCTTTAAACTTGGCGGTTCGTTGAACTTCTCAATGGATAATAGATTTGTCTGCAGCTGATGACTTTTCTACTAGAGGTGCTGACTCTTGAATAATGCATGATGTAGAAGATGGCATTTTAGCAATAACGGTCAAACAAGGGAGAAACAGGTGAAGTCTGGTATTGATTTGCTTTGAAACAATCATTTGATGTTCTTCAGTGTTAGCTTGCTGTTTGCGGAATTTTATGAGCCCTGGATGCAGTCTTTCTGAAGTTTGAGTAATGTATTGATTTCTCACAGAAAGAAACAGTCTTCCAGATCTGTAGTGCTGTCTTTACTTATTTTTATTATATTGGATTTAGTTATTTTCATTATAATGTTGATCTATGTATATGCCATATAATATTTGACATAAACTTATGCTGCTTATGGTTCCTATATAACCAAAAGCTGATCTACAAATTAAATACAAAATTATAAACACAACGAACTTGAAGTTTTAATGTGGAAATATGATTCTTTGGATCCATTTTTGCCTTTATTATTATCCATTGACTTTAGTCAAACGAATTCAGAATATGTCTGGTAACATTACAACAGTATACAAATGGTTAGCAATAAATTCAAATTCAGGGTAATCTGGCATTCCTCAGCAAGCAATACTCGAATGTTGTTTTAATGAGGGGTTGCTTGTTAAGTCTCTAAAGCTGTCTTCTTCATTTGAAGAAAAAATTAGCATATGCTGTTATTGAAATTTGTATTAAATGTGTATGTAATCCAATTATTTCTGGAATTAGGAACTGGAAAATGGTATCGGAAGTTGATTTCAACTCTTCAGATGATGAGAAAAAATTATACTTTCAACAAAGCACATCACTGGGTGGTTGAAGAAAATCACTAAATATTAGAAATAGATTGTCTATTATTTTGGACTAGGAATATTCAAACCCTCATGAAGCTGTTATTTGGCATTTGGCCTTCATGTGGCTTGAACATTTTCGTTTTAGGATTAAGCCACTGTTCTTTTCTCTTTAGTCTAAAAGGATAAAGGTAGTATATTGCACTACCGCACGATGTCGTTTTGCCATGTAGAACCAGAGTCTTAGTTTATTAAAAAGATTAAGAAATTAAATTCTTTTACCATGGGAATATCTGTAAAATGGGAATTATTCATGTAGAAGAGATATTATATATTTATTTCCAGTAAAATGATTCAGTACCAAAACAATAATTTGGATCAAACCTACTATTGGCTCCCAGATGTGTTCACCAAAAATTAAATATCCCCATGATCATTTGTCATAAACATGATTGTAAACAAGTACGCCAAACTTGTATTGTAAATGTGTACGCCAAAATCTTGTGGTCAAACCTGGTAATAAGATAGTGATCCAGATAAATTAGAACAAACAATTTTTAAAACAAACTTTTAATTTTAGAACAGTTTTAGACTTACAGAAGAATTGAAAAGATAGAACAGAGAGTTCTCATAAAGCCCACATCCAATTTTCCCTATTATTAGTATTTTATATTGGTCTGGTACATTTTTCCAATTAATGAATCAACACTGAAATTATTATTAACTAAAGTCCTCAGTTTATCCAGATCTTCTTAGTTTGACCTAACATTGTTAGTTTGTTCCGGCATCCCTCCCAGGATACTGCATTACATTTTGTTGTCACGTCTTCTTAGGCTCCTCTTGGCTGTGGCTTGTTTTTGATGAGCTTGACAATTTTGAGGGGTACTGGTCATGCGTTGCTCTATTGGAATGTGTCTGATGTTTTTCTCACGGTTAGACTGGGATTATAAATTTTTGTGAGGAAGATCACAAAGGTAAAGTGCCGTGTCCATCACATCATATCAAGGGTCCTATCAAGATGACTCATCACTGTTGATGTTAACCTTGCTCATCTCACTGAGGTCCTGTTTGTCGGACTTCTCCACTGTACAGTTGCTCTTATCCTCGTTTTCATTTGTGACTCTTCGGAAGGAAGTCACTATGTGCAGCCCACATTTAAGGAATGGAAATTTATGTTCCACCTCCTTGAACATAAATGATTTGGATTCTTCTGCTCAGGAGATTTGTTTCTTCTCCCCCATTTATTTATTTATTCAATCATTTATTTATCTTCGTATGGACCCATGGATATTTATTTTACACTTTGGGCTATAATCCAGTGTATGTTCTTCAGTTTGTTGCTCAAATTGTCCCAGCTTTGGCCATTGTGAGCTCCTGCGGTTGTTTCTTGCGCCCCTTTGACATGTCCCCATCATTGCGTTTGTTTGTTTTAGCATTTCCTTACTTTCTGGCACTACAAGATGTTTCAAGCTGGTCTTTTATATTTCGTTTCTCAGTTCGAGAAGCAGCCATTTCTCCAAGAAGCCTGGAGTTCCTTTTATTAGAGAATGGTATTCAAAATCATCATCTGGGCCCTAGATGTGCTGTTTGCTGTGTGAGGGTCATTGCTTATGGGCCCTCTCAGCTGACAGAGTGAGGAAATACATGTATGTCTGCCAATCTGTGCACATACATATTTAAAGCCATGGAATGGATTCTTCCCCAGAGCCTCAGAAGGAATGAAGCTCTGATGACACTTCGTTTTTACGCTGAAAATACATTTGGAACTTCTGACCTCCAAAAGTGTAAAAGAACAAATTTGTGTTGGGTTAAGTCACTAAGTTTGTGATAACTTATTACAGCAATAATAGAAAACTAATTCAGCTAAAGACAGATGACGTTGAACACGTTTTCCTATGCTTATTTGCCTTTTTATCTTCTTTGGTGAGAGGTCTGTTCAGATCACCTGCCCATTTATTAATTGGGTTGTTTGTTTTTTTATTGTTGAGTTTTAAGAGTTCTTTGTATTCTTTTGGATACAAGTCCTTTGTCAGATATGTATTTTGCAAATATTTTCCCCCAGTCTGTGGCTTGTCTATTCATTTTATTCCACTAATATTATCTTTTGTAGAGCAGATAATTTTAATTTTAATAAAGTCTAATTTTTCTTTCATGGATTATGCTTTTGGTGTTATATCTAAAACTCATAAACAAATTTAAGATCATATGGATTTTCTCCTAAGTTTTCTTCTAGAAATTTTATAGTTTTGCATTTTACATTTAGGTCTATGGTCCATTTTGAGTTTATTTTTGTGAAAAGTTTGTGCTGAGGTTCATTTTCTTGCATATTGACAAACTCCTTCCTTGACCAAACTTTAATCAGGCTGCTCTGAGCCCTATTCTTGACTAACACTTGACCTTCCCCAGATCGTGATTTTTAAAACCATTTTCCAATAAAGACAGCTATGTTTCTTTCTTTCCAATTTGCACAGTTTTTAATTCTTTTTATTTTCTTATTGTACTAACTAGGACTTCCAATATGATTTTGAAAAGGAGTGGCTCCAAGTTCCTGATCTTGGGAGAAAGCATCCAGCCTATCACCATTAAGCATGTTGTCACTTGTAAGATTTTTTTGTGACGTTCTTTATCAAGTTGAGTAATGTCCCCTCTATTCCTAATTTGCTGAAAGTTTTGTCATGAATTGGTATTAGCCTTTGTCGATTACTCTTTATACATCAATTGATATGAGCATACGATTTTTCTTCTTTAGCTGGTTGATATGTAGATTACATTGATTGAATTTGGCATGTTGAACCAGCCTTGCATACCTGGAGTAAATTTCACTTGGTCCTGGTGTGTAATTCTTGTTATACATTGTTGGATTAAATTTGTGACATTTTCTGGGGGACATTAGTGTTTATGTTCGTGAGAGAAATTGGTCTGCAGCTTTCCTTTTTTGTAAAGTCTTTATCTGGCTTTGGTATTGTAGTAATACTGGTCTCAAAAACATGAGTTGTGAGTTAAGAAGTGGTCTCTTTATTTACATTTTTTGGAAGAAATTGTGGCGAATCCAAATTCTCCACAGTGAAGCAGAAGAGGACTGCTTTGACGCAGTCCTTCCGAATGAAAACAAGCACCTTCCTCATCTGAGGAAGACTATAGATATTTCATGTTACTCATAGCTGAATCTAACCCCTTAATAAGTTTTCAACTGTGTTTGATTATGTGTTAATAAAACCATGTGGAAGATTACTAATGATTGATTCAATTTCTTTAATATACAAAGTGTATATTATCTATTTCTCCTTGTGTGAATTTTGATAGTCTTTCAAGAAATTGGTCCATTTCACCTGAGTTATCAAATTTGTGGACATAGAGTATAGTATATGTCATTTTAATGTCCATGAGTGATGACGTCTCTTTTATTTCTAATAATGATAATTCACGTCTTCTCTCTTTTTGACTTGGTTAGCAAGACCAGAGTTTGCTCTGGGGAGTTTTTAAATTATGAATTCAATTTTCTTATCAACTACAGAGCTATTCAGGCTATCTATTTCTTTTTGTGTGCACTGCAGTAGTTGTTTGTTTTGAGGAACTGATCCCTTTCGTCTAAGTTGTCAAATTTATGTGGGTAGAGCTGTTTGCAGTATTTGGTTATTACTCTTTTGATGTCTCTGGGGTCTGAGTGACTATCTTCGAGTTTTATTTCATATATTAGTAATCTGTGTCTTTTCTGTTTTTAATTTGTTAATTTTGCTAGAGTTTATCACTTTTCTTGATCATTTCAAAGAAGCAGCTTTTATTTTTTTATCTATTATTTTCCAGTTTTCACTTTCATTAGTTACTGCTCTAATTTTTATTATTTCTTTCCTTCTGCTTGTTTCAGGCTTAAACTATTCTTCTTTCTTTAGGTGCCTAAGGTAGAATGTAGGTTATGGATTTTATCTCTTTCTTGTTTTTCAGTGTATGAATTTAATGCTATAAATTTCCCTCTGAACACTGCTTTCACTGCACCCACAAATTTTGATAAGTTGTCTTTTCATTTACTTGAATTTAAAATATTTTTAAAGTTAGAATAGGGATTTTAAAAAATATTAAAATTGCAATACAGCAACAAAAGTTTCTTGTAGAGATACTTTTGAACTCCGAGGATATCCAAGAGTTTGCACTCTCACATTTGAGATACCCTAGAGCAATGAGCAATGACCATTTCTTATGATACACATTGAAATCTGCTTGACTAACAAGTCAAAAATTGGACAACTGTGTTTAGAAGGACACAGCACCATGATTTCTGTACAGTGGCAGGAAAATTTACCCGCTAAAGGAAATCTTTGGTCAAAATGTCACCGAGGTGAAATCAGCAATTGGTGCCAAAGAGTTTTAAGAGGAGTGCACTCCAAGAGAAATCCTGATAGTCACTCTGACAGACGTGAGACTCATTCTGAGGTTCCACAATCACTACTGAGGTGATTTGGGTCGTTTCTAGAACAGTAGGAAACCTGAGGACCTGGAGTACTGCTTCTTTCTGATAATGAATAATAGAGAATTAGTTGCCTCCCATTTTACCAAAGCCATATTTGAAGCTCTACTTTGATAACCACAGAAGTTTTTCCTTTGAGGCTGATCTATTTGCACCTTTTAATTGACTCTGTTTCTCTGCATATATTTTCCATTTTAGGGGTCCTTATTCTGTATTCTTATTCAGTTTAAAAATATTGATTATATGTATACAGAGTAAGCTTCTAAAGATATTTCTTTAACAAAGTAAGTAGAAATGAAGGAGAAATTAGATGAAAGATAAAATAATTTTTTAAATGCCTTGCCAATTTCAGTTTCCCATTTCTAAAATGGGGAAAAGTGACATCTGTCCCCTTACTTTGTTGTGAGGCCTAAGTGTGTTAACATGTAAAAGCTTAGCATAGTTTCTGGCACCTTATAACTGTTAAGGGATTGTTAGCTCTCTCTCTCTCTCTTTCTCTGCTACTAGGTACAGCTGATGTGCAAGGATAATTTAGTTTTGCTTAATTCAGAGTTTCCAAGTCTTCTAATCATCCTCACAATTTTCTCCATCCATCTCCTATATTCCCTCTATACCCTAGAAAGACGTTACAGACTAAATTTTGTATCATGAATGGCACATATTTATCTAGCACTTACTGTATGTCTAACCTTGTGCAAAGCATTCTGAGAGATACATACATGAAATAAACTACTTTCTCCTTTCAGAAACTACAATCTTGTCGGATGGGCAAGATTATCACTAATAAAACAATTAGCGAGCGATATAAGTCAATATTTTATTACGTCTGCAGTGGTTAAATGATAACTGTAAATACCATCAAATGTCCCTTTGACTTTAGGGAAGTTAAGAAATAGTCTGTCCAATAGATTAGTCAAGAGTATCTCATCTGCTGCTTTTATTGGAAGGGAGAGAAGACGAGTGGAAATGAAAATATCCATGTAATTAATAAACACAGAGATAGCCGAGGTCAATGGCCCTGCAAATTATTTTTTAATGCATAGACACATCAATTCCTCTGATTTGTCTCCTTTGATATTTCTGGAATATGATCTCCATTGGAGTGGAAAGGACTCATTTTTGACTGAATTCCAGAAAGTGATGTCCCTGCCTTGTTCTGCGTATGTGTGTGTGTGTGTTCGTGCATGCAGACGTGTGTGCACATATAAACATGCATATACACACACACAAAGGGGAGGTAAGATCCACTGCTTTGTGCTCAATTCAAATACTTGACTATCTATAGCATTGAAGTGGATAAGGGTGTCATTCACCTAAAACCCCTCAAATCTTTTCCTTTACCTCCCAAGCCTAATGAACTAACACTTGGAGTTTCCATGAGTCAGGAAGAAGCCTGAGGAAAGTGGTACGTGGGTAGAAACTCAGAATGGAGCTCATTGCACACCAGTGGTAAGCATGCACTGACCTACGTGGGAGCTCCATACTGGTGGTTTTTCTCCCAGGTGGACCATCACAACAGCCTCTTATTACCTGCTTTGATGTTTCTCCAGCTGACGTTATTTGTGTACCACTTTTATGATTTTTTCCATGCTTGTGTACCACTTGTATCATGCTTGTTGAATGTATCATTTTACTTGTGTCATAAAATACTTAATACATTTATTAGAAGCAGCAGTGGTAGTATTACAGGGCATTTTGTGTTATGTCTGCACGTGTAAAACCAGGATCTCGTGGCCTTCATAGAAGAAACTCATTTTAAAAAAAAATTCTCCAAAATGAGTAAAAATACCAAAATATCAAAAAGCACCTAGATTAGATTGCTAGGCACATGTCACACTTTGGGAAGTATGGACATACAGAATAAACAAAGCACACAAAAATCTCAGGGATCTGGCCCCGATTTCTCTCCAGCTTCATCTCTTTCTGAGCCTGCTTCACACACCATTGTTTAGCTTGCCTGAATGATTCATATTTCCTCAACTCACCCTACTTTAGAGGTCTGGCTCACAGCAATTCCTAGGTGCCAGAAAATCTTTCATTCCTTCAATTACCTAGAAAATATCTGCACACCTTTCAGACCTAGGGCATCATCTCTTCCCAAAAGCTTTTACTGACACTCTAAGATGAATTTACTTATTTTTCTATGTCTCCCCCTTTAACACTTAAATGACTTTCTTGTTTTAGTGTTTCTCTTCCTCTACTAGATTACAAATGCTTTCTGGATATCTTGTAGGCACTCAATACTTACAGAAGGAAAAACTGAAGGCAGAGGCAGATGATTGCATGGGATAATCTCTGTGGTACCCCAACAAATTAGTGTTTCTATATTGCTCAAGCTTGAAATTCTGCAAACGGAGATACAATTCCTTGCTTTAAGAATTTGTTTTTGCTGTTAACATTCAATTACCCCTAGGACTGGAATCACTCAGTCATGTTAAAGAGTTACACCCTCTCCTGAGAGGAAATTTCGAGAGGAGCGGATTGGGAGAGAAGGAATGTGAACACCCAGGGGAAGACGGCACCAAAAACACACAAAAAAATTACAGAAAGAGCTGGTCCATTCAGAGAGTTTACCTATTGATCACCATGTTGATAATTTCAATCAGGGCAGACTAGAGCAATAGAAAGAAGCGTAGGCCATGGGGAAAGTGTTATCCCCGACTCCTACCACAAGTTCAGTCCTGGCTCCAGGGTACAAGTGGTTGTGTGGATGGAGGAAATTCCATGGGAAAAACACAGTATTAGGGTTAGTAGGAAGTAGAATAATATGTATCTTGAGAAGCCTCAGTTTCTGATATTTTTAGAAATAACAGAAACTGTATTCACTAAAAATTGACCTGAAAGTCAAGAGTGTGGTGCCACGGGATGGCAAAGATGTTCATTGTTTTTAGATATGCACAGTTACAAGCCCCTATGTAGGAGAAAAGGAATAGGAAGTAACGGAAAATACTATATTGGAAAATCTAAAAATAATTTCACAGTATCACAGCTGAAGACTGGACCAGCCCGAGGAATTGCAATAATATGACAGCAAATAGCCTGTGCACCTCTTCAACGTGATTTTCTTAGACCTCAGGCAGAAGGAAGTAATTCTGGTCTTTAACTGAGGTTTTGAAGGTGTAATGCTTCCAATTTAGAACAAACTCTTAGGTCTGTTTGCCACATGTTTTGTTGTTTTTAAATAGTCATTTAATTTGGGGGACATAGTTCTGTGGAGCTCTCTCTCTTTTGTTTCTTTGCTTGCTTCTTTGAGATCATTTGAGATCATTAATCTTCACAAATAAAATAAGATCCTGGTATGTCACAGAACACGTTTAAAACATATAATATCTGAATTGCTTCTACAGTGAAAGAGAAATAAAGGCAAGAGAGAGCCTAGGCAAAACTACCCCGACATCTAAGGGGATTATGACTATTTTATTTCTTTACGTAAATTTACTTTTCTTTTTTTTTACTAAAGTGTTTCCTTCTATAGTCTTAAGGAAGTTGGGAATCTCTGATGGTGGGCCTACAAAGGAAGATTTGCTCTTAATTAGGCCGTGTGAGCCTGTTAGATGTTCCTAGCTGTTACGTGGGTTATGTTTCTCCCCTTTTCTCTTTTTCAAGAATTCTGTACAAAGTGAAAAGAACTGTAGAATTTATAACTTTTTATATCCATGTATATTTCAATGATCTGAAACTTGAAATGTACCAGATTGTCGAAATGAATACCTAAATTAATGAAAGGCCATGTAAATGGAAGTTTGGTTACCATCACTGCAAAGGGACCAACTGTCATAATTCTGGCTCAGCTGGGCCTTTAACTTGGGGGGTCCTATTCATTATCTTTGGTTTGCCACATAATAAGTGATTCTCTGAGGATACCATCTAAGAAAAATATCATCCTGACAAGTTCTGTTATTTCTGCCCCTTCCTTTCTTAGCAATGCAGGTCTCTCATTACTAATAGCAACTAAATTTGAGTGTTCTTTCCTTTCAGTAGCTGGTAGCATCTAATTTTTCCTTTTTGCAATCACAAACTAAATAATGGAAGAATAGCATATATTTTTAAGTAAAATTACATTACGTTTTTATCTTCTAGGATGAACACACAGTAGATACTCTCTAAGGTGCCCATTTCTGATACTGTGGCTTGTACCATGAATTTAAACACAGAAACCATGCAGTTATTCAGAAAGTTCAATACTGACTTCAACCGTAAGTTTCAGAAAAGCATATTATACTCTAAAATGTCTAGGCGTTACCTTAGAGTGACACTTTGCTTGGACAATATTTTACTGCATCCAGCTTCTTTTTATTGGCAAATCCCTTGTCATTATTATTATTTCACACCAAGAGCCCATATCCTGCTACAAAACACAGTAAGTAGTAGCGTATGTAAAAACAATTTGTGTTATGGAATTTATATCCTAAAATTCCTTCCCTTTGAGACATGTGAAATCCGAGCTCTTATGGTTGAGGAGCTTGATACTGTAAAAGGTTGTTCGTGCATGTGTGAGTGTGTTGGGGGTGGGGGTGGGGGCGCTGACGGGAAGGCAAGGAAACAGTTTGTAATGGAAGGATTCCCATGATACATGGGCCGATGGAAGTGAAGCATTAAATTCCTGAGCATTTTGAGACACTTTCCCTCTGCATTCAAACTCATAGAGATTACCATAATTCTTCAGAGGAGAAAGGGGTGTTTTTTCAGTTTCCAAGACAGCACGAATGGTGCAAAAGCCCAGTGGAACCTTAGCAAGGAGAGCAGGGAGACAGCATCTAAGCAGAGGCCCTTCATCATACCTTGTGTTTCATTATATGCTACGTGGAGTGAACATGATACTTGTTTTATTAAATTCTAATCATATTTCCCATACAGAGACGTGTGCAGCCAAGCAGACATTTTAAATAGCTGAAGTATAAAAATATAAAAAGATTCCATGTATCAATCTAGTTCAGATATGCTGAGCAATGGCATCGAGTACGTGCTTCACGATGAACAAAGAGACAGTTCCCAGAGCTGCATCACAAAGTGAAACACTTCCAGGAGCTTTGCATTTCAGCAGCACTGTAAGCAAGCACCTATGATCCCATCTTTTTCTGCTAAATTCTAACTTCAAATTCCAAGCACCTGCGAAATTCTCAGGAGTTCGGTTGGAAGAGTTGTGGTCCAAACGCCTCCAGCCATTCCAGGGACCATGCTCTCTGGCCTGAGAAACCCCAGTCCTGAAAGAATCTGACTCTGCACCTCCACATCTGTGCCCACACAGTCAAGCACAGAGAGGAAGAACCACCCAAAACTGGGGGGATTGGTGCCATTTTGAATCTGTGGTCACCCATCTTAATGGGGTTTTTAACACTTCATAGAAATTCTAATGAGATTTTTTTTGTCAGCTTGCTTTCCAACTCTCTGGAATAGCAATTTAAAACATTTTCCACTCAACTCACATCTGCAATTTACTTTCTTCTTGTTCTCAGCAGATGTCTTCCTTTATAGAAAATGAAAATAGAAACCATGAAAGCAAACCACCTCAACTTCCTGCCATCATATCTGCAGATCCACCTCAATTTACCCCTTTTCCTTCTCTTCTTCCCTCCTGTCACAAAGTAGAAAGTGTTCCTTCTCCAAGTTACTTCTCCTCTGGCTTTGCTCATCACAGCCACAGTTCTCAGAAGACAAAGCTGGACCCTGCCCAGCAAAGGTCTCCCTTGGATTACCACAGAGGCCTCCTCCATGGCACCAGGTCTTCTCTTGACCCTCTATTGCACCCAAATTGCAACCAGAGTGAGCATGCAAAGCATAACTGGGGTCATGTCACTGCCCATTGTTAAACCTTCTGTTCTGGGCTGAATTGTGTCTCTTTGCAAAATTCATATGTTGAAGCCCTAGACCCTTCTACCTCAGAATGTGACTGTATTTGGAGTAGACTTTTTAAAGAGGTACTTCAGTTAAAATGTGGTCATTAGGGTGGGCCCAAATCCAATATAACTGGTGGCCTTATAAGAAGAGGACAATAGCACACAGACTCACATAGAGGGAAGACCACGTGAAGGCACAGGGAGAAGACGGCCATCTACAAGCCAAGGAGAGAGGCCTCAGCAGAAACCAACCCTGCTAACACCTTAATCTTAGACGTTTAGCCTCCAGAAGTGTGAGAAAATAAATTTCTTGGTTGAGCCACCCAGTCTGTAGTATTTAGTTATGGCAGACCTAGCAAGTGAATACACCATCCAATGACTCTCAGTTGTCTCTAGGATAAAGTCCATAAGCTCTAATGAGGTTTCTGAGGCCCTGGATGATCTGGCTCATGCTTGCCTCTCCCACCTCATCTTTGGCCACTCTCTGTCCCTCTCTCCACTCTAGCCACACTGGCTTTTGTGTAGTTCATTGAATATGTTATTATCTTTCTTGTTCTGAAACTTTTGCATGGACTGTTCCTTCTGCTTGGAATTTTCCTACCTGTTCATGCTACTCATTCACCTAGTCAACATGCTCACCTTTCAAGTCTCAACTTAAATATCACTCCTTAGCGAAGCTGTCCTTGTTCCCTAAGACTAGGTTAGGTCCCTCTGTGGTAATCCTTCATAGAATTTTGCACTTCTATTTTGCAGCCCATGTGACTCCTCAATCAG
The DNA here is from genome assembly GCF_021613505.1 of Equus quagga. NCBI lineage: Eukaryota > Metazoa > Chordata > Mammalia > Perissodactyla > Equidae > Equus > Equus quagga. The sequence goes on from NC_060277.1 coordinate 21,495,826, forward strand.
TTGATTGAAATATGTCTTCTCTGCAAGATTGTAACCTCCATGGACTCAGGAACATTTCCATCTTGCTCACTGCCCTATCCACAGCGTGTGTGCTTGTATCTGTCATGTATTTGATATTCTATATATGTTTGAATGAAGCATCAAAATGAATAGGCTAACAATGGACAGGATCATGACTCTAGAAGAAAAACAAACAACTAAAGCACTGCTTTGGACATGGTGTTAGTAAGATTTCTAATCATCAGCAGAATCCAATGAGGTAGATATTTGTTGCTGAAGTTGAAGTAGTGAGGTGATTACCTGTAGAAAAATGTAGTGTTACAAATTTCATTCAGCTTATCAGAGACAAAGGCTCCTTTTTATTTTCTCAGTCAAATTTATGAAATGTTCAGAATTTGTTAGACTAGACATGCACTAGGTCTAATTTATTTTGGGATATAGACGAAATAATTCTATGAAGGACTGATTTTATTTTTTCACCTGAAATTTCTTATCTTTACAGAAACAGCTAAAATGTGTACAAAATTTGGGCACCATCATAGGCCAGATGGTGATGCATATGTTACTATCACTGGAAATTGGGTTTTCTGCTGCTCTTCATCTCTGGTTTATACCAGAGGGTGGAAACCCTTTAAAAGAAACACTTTGAGTTTCAGAGCCTTTTCTCATGGTGCACTGTGCAAGGGGCTAATCATATGGGAGTCAGTAGTCTGCAAGTGTGGAAGGAACACTGTTAGGGACCACTTTTTGCAGGATGGCCCACGGTTGCTAGAAGAGGTAACTTGTGGTATATATACCTGGTTCAAGAGGAGGGTGGCTATGACAGTAACACCAGGCCAAGAGAAGCCTTTTATGGTGCTTGTGTGATAAGTACAATGGTGCCATCTATTTGTGACTGCTATTTTTGATAGGGTTGACTATTCCTGAGTGGGCTGAGGACAAAAAGTGTAATGTAGCCGGCCACCATTCGCACATTTATTTACATGTCAGGGCTTTTGTTCAGATTGTGACTGAAGCCTATTTGTAGAGTCAGGCATAATGAAGTAAACTTCATTGAGATTCACTTCAGGACATATCCAAACAAACAAGATCTTCATTCTGAGCCCATCCGAATGTCCGAAATTTGGTAAATTACTCATTCTATTTGAATGCATTAGTCATCATTTGTGAATGTCATTGAAACTGAATGGACTTCCCTCAAAGCACTATCGAACATTTCCATCATGCTACAAATGCTTGGCTTTTTTAAGACATATTTTTCTGCTTTAAATTTAAAATTTCTGATCCATAAGCCAAATAGGCAACCTGAAAAATAAAGAATCATGTCCAAGTAGTTACTGGGTCTTTATATAATAAGGGTTTTTTTTGGTTTGAGCAGATTAAGGTCGTATCACATACATTAAATGTATAAACCATCATAATCTTCAGATTTAGTCAATACTTAGTAAGCACTTTGGAAATCTTAGTAGATTTTAACATAACTGTCAGTAAGAAATAAAATAGGAAGCATCTTAAGGAAGACAATGCCTCAATATCTTGAAAAACATCTTTTTTAATGTTTTGGTGGGATGAAATCTTTTCATTGAGTGTATTGACTAACAGCAAAAAAAAATTTTTAAAGGCCTTGGAAAGAAACACCACACAGAAAAACTTTTCTGATGTTTTGACATTTAATGTTCTCTTTAAAGTCGAAGGGTTTTAGTAAAACAGCAAAGAGAGAAATCTGACATTTTGCCATTCATCAAGTATTTGCAAGATTTTAAACTTATAGCAATTAAAATTTCCTATACCAACACATTTCACTTGCTGTATGCCATCTGTAAGTCTTTATAATGTATTGCAAATGCAGGATGAAGACAGGAGATAAAATGAAGAAGAAGCTTACCATTGAACTTCTGAGTGTATTTATGTAATTCTCTAAATTCTGAGTTATCTGGGCCAACGGGATGTCCTGAATTCTCTTTTACATTTCTTAAAGGAGTAATAGAGGCAGTGGTGTCTATAAATCATTATTGCTCAAATGACTAGAATTCTTATTAATTTAGCAAGGAGAAGTTCTCCTCAGGAAATAATCTTTTTAACATTTCTCTCAGCAAATTTCATAAATCAAGAGCTGAGTTTTTAAATGAAGTATTAACATGTTGTCACATGTCTACTAATCCACAGATGGACTCTTGTCTTCATTCTGTATCACAGAAATTTCCCGATGAGCTACATAGGAAACACTAGCTTTCTCCTAAGGGGAAAGCTGGCTATTCTTTTAGAATCTCTGTGCAAAATTTCTTCTTTGATCAAACCATTATATTCCAGCTGTACCTATCCTGTCTACTCTCTCTACGCAGTCCTTGTATTTCAAATCCTAGAGGGCTTTCTTTCAATACAGGAAATGTGTCTTCCCTTTAATAATTACGACTGGAGGATGATTTGATGCATCATCATATGTACAGTTTGCATTTTTATTTAAGCATGTATTTTTGTGTAGGAAGTATTTATTAGTATACCATTTTTCATCTTGAAATTGAAAGGCTAGATCATTCTTGGAAGGGATACTAAACTTCCTCACGCAAACATTCTTTGACTCAAATGCTGCAAAGTTCTGGAGAGGAAAGGAAATGAACAGAATGGTTGCGGGTACCTTGGGTGGAGAGCACTTGCCTTGTCTTCGGGCACCAGCATCTACTCAGCTGCAGTTAACTCCTTCCCTGTAAGAACAGTCCCCGTGTTGTGAAAATATCCAGCTTTAAGGGAGTAGTCAGAAACCTGGGCTTTCATTTCAAATCTCCAAAAATATAAATCGTCCAAAGAACTAAATTCTAAATATTTAATTCTAATTAAAATGCTATGTGAACCAAACAAGTAAGTTTGTGGGTGCCACGTATGCAATTTCTTCTGTGAAACAGAGGCTATATCATATCTAGAAAGAAAATAATATACCATAAGGCTTACCAACTTCATTTACTAACTATATAAAATGTCTATAAAAAGAAATATAAGTTTAAAATGCGTGCCTAGATAACATGTTTGGGAGAAATACCTTGAGTGAGACAGGAACTTGTCCGTCTCCCTACCTCCTTGCCACTGAAGAGTTTTCTGGCTTCAGGGATTGGTTCCATCAGCACCACCCACTTGCTCATCCCGACTCCCACCAGTACAGGTAGAGGGCCTTGACATTTTTTCAATAGTCACTTCCGTGCTCACTGTCCAGGGAACTATGCTTTTTGGTTTATGGTTTATGGACATCCAGGAATGTTATGAGAGTCAACGATGTTACTCAAGGAAATTTCCAGGTCATGGACAATATTATTTATGCTGAGCACATACTGAGGAAAGTGATGGCAGAGAAGAGAACTCTCTGCCAGACAATAGCAGAAAGTTGGAAAGAATGGCTCTCAGCCTTGCTGGCCGCAATGTGCAGGGGACAAGTGAGAGCTGGACGGTTTACATATGATCACTCAGCTCCTAGGCAGCCCCAAAGTACCAGTGATCATAGACACTGAGTAGTCTACTGATGCAGATTCACCTTCCACGTTGCTGAAGAATTGAGAGTAAGGCCCTTTGCAGAAATATTCCTCATCTCTTCTGTGTCCCTGTCTTCCTCCACCCCACCTCTCAACATCTCTGCTCTCACCATATCTCTTTCTGGTGAGAAGAGACTTCATTTCTCTTACACCAGATGTTTCTCCCCCAAATTTGTGCATGCCCTAAGTCTTCTCCATATCCTTAAGAATTTAGGAATAAACTCTAGAAGATTCTTCTTTTTACGACTTTTCACTCTGTCACATTCATCTCTGAGACAATGAGCACATTGAGTCAGCTACTTGAATAGAGAGGAGGAAAAACTCTGAACACCAAGATAAAAAAATTTTAAAAATGTTATCCTCCCACACAAATATGTTTACAGCTATTCTAATTTTTATTTGTATTAATTCACAAATTTGGTATAGTAATCTTTTGGCCTATAAAAGAAAATCACATATTCAAAATAAAATTCTATTTGGATGAATGAAATTTCTCTGTATTTCTTCCTTTTAGGCCTTTTAAAAGGGAGGTGAAGTTTGCAGACAGTCTTCAGTCATGGGCCCTTCCTTCTGCTCTTAAGGCACAGGAGAAATACACTTGAAAATACGTAGGAAACAAATTGTTTCCTAACATTAAGCGCCATCTACTATTAAGAGTATTACAAACTATCAAGTGCTCTTAAACCAGTAAGTAATGAAGTCTGTAGTACTATACCCAACTGAACACCTTATAGAGAAGAAACCACATTATTAAAATTTGGATCTATTAACTTTCTGGCAAATAATCATAAATCTCCCTAAGTGACAAGGGAGAAAGAAAAATATAGGTCTATTTGACTCTGCTGTTTGTCAATTCTTGTAAGTTTCAAAAAAAGAATTCAATAAAATTCTCACCTCAGTTACCATTCATCAAAGTCATCACACACATTTCTTTCACCTGCCAGAAAAACCCTCTTAGGTGTCGTTGCCTGAATGCACAAGGAGTTTTAAAAAAATGAATAGATGAGACTTGAGGAAAATATCTGCTGATGCCTTTAGGAACACTTTGGCAAGAGGTGGGGAAAATAAAAAAGAACTCTGTTTTAAGTGCTTATATCTCAGTTATTCTCACTTCTTTCAGCCCCCCTGTTAACATTCAACACAGTTATGACTGCTTTAGCTTCCACATTTCTCACCTTAAAATATTACTTGTTTCACATGATAATAAATTATTGGATGTCAGATATCAAGAACTTTCACATGCTATATTGCATTATTATAATTTATTAATTTATTCAAATTAGTGAGCATTTATTATGGTACATATTGTATGCTAGGTTTTTTGACATAATAAACATGAATAAGCGAGAGCTCGCAATAGAGTTGGGGAAGCGGGATGCGTAAATGTGGTTATAATACGCTGTCGAATGTATTGTAATAGATGTAAGCAGGTTGCTCTGACAGATCATAAGAGTTAGAGAAGGCTTCCCAGGAGAGATGACTCTTTTGTTCAGCATTCAAGAGCAGGTGGTCATCAGCCAGATGGAGGTGAGGACCAGCACATGCTAAATTAGAAGAGCTGTGTACCTACAAGTACATCAGTAGGAGGAGAACATAGGGTGCAACATGGAGAATACTGCAAGAAAAGGTTTACAGGGAGGCTAAGTATGAAAGGCCTCATAGTTCATGGTAGGGCTTGTAGCTTTTACTGCAGTGTGGGACCATAGGAGGTTTTTAACCAGCAGCATACTTGTTCAGATTATCATAGTGGAAAACACTCTCTGGCTGCAGCTTGAGAGACCGCATTGGAAATAGGCAAGAGTGCCAATGGAGAGGCCAGCTATGAAGGTTTGTTGAAATCCAGGATGAAGCTCGAACAGGGCAATGGTAACAGAGATGGAGAAGAGGGGGAAGACTCAAGAACTGTTTAAAAGGTAGAAATGGTAGACGTGACTCAGTGATTTTTGGATCTGAAGAGTAGGGAAAGAGAGTCTAAGATTCTGTCTTTGACAACTGGATGCATATTGGTGCCAGAAACCAGCATAGAGAATTCAAGAAGAGGATGAAATTCTACATGGGGGATGGTGAGTTTATTTTTGGATACATCTAGTGGAAATACCTGAGATTTATCCGAAATCAGATGTATCTTGAGTAGTTGGGTGAGGGCTTAGTTCAGATGTGGGTGAAAGATAAAGATCTGAGATTTACCACGTCTTAGTTGAAGGTATGAAAGTGGATGAGATAAATCAGGAAAATGTATAGAAGATGGTTTAAAAATTGTAGAACTGGGAAACATTAGCATTTAAGGAGTAGGCAGAGGAAATGGAGACGGCAGGTAAAAGTTAGATATAAATCCAGAAGATTAGAGCCCTAAAAACCAAGAGGTAAAGGGATGTCGTAAGTGAAAGTAGTCATTTGTGTCAAATTCTGCAAAGAGATTGGGCAATAGAACAATTAAAAAGAATTATTGAGATTTAGCATGCTGGTGGTCATTGGCGACCCTTGGGTAGCTCTTTCAATGTATGGTAGAGACAGCAGCCAGACTTTAGGACTTTGAGTATTGATTGAATTGTGAGGGGTCATTGAGTATGGTTATGTGGCGTGTGTCTTGCATGCCCAGCCAAGTAGGTGAATGTGGGCTAAAAATACCTATTTGGTCCATCCAGTGAGTCATATGCCCTGGCACAAGGTAATATACATCCTGAGGAATGGGCAACTTTTTCTAATATTTACAAAGGCATTGATGGGTTAGCTGAAGGCTGAGGGAAGAAGCTGTTTGCCAGTAATATTAACCGTGAAGAAGAAAAGGAGGGTAATAGCTAGAGGGATGTAAGATTTGTTTGATTTTTTAAAGATCACCTAGACTTGGACATACTTTAAGGCTAGAGACTGAGACATGGTAGAAACAGAGAGTTTAGAGACAGGTGAAAACAAAAACGTAGTAAACAGAGGCCCTGAGGAGGCAGGAGAGAATGGGATCTAGAGACAGTTAAAAAAACTAGACTTGGATAGGAGGAGAGATTCCTCTTTTATTGATATGGAGAAAAGGAGATAATAATGGGAAAAGATACAGATAAATTCATGGGTGAAGGGAAATAGCAAAAAAAGTAAATAAATGAATAAGGAACTAAAAACAAGCAGAAATAAAACAAATCGTGGCCAAAAGAAACCAAGTAGGAGTACTAAAAATTATAGATTTGCTCACTGAAAAAAGTCAATAGGCTGCTCCAGACACAAAGGGAGACTAAATAGATAACCCAGCAGTTTGTCCAGAACATAGTTAAGGAAAGAAAGAGAGAAATTTTAGAAAGAAAAAAGAAGCTAAGACATGGAAGGTAGAGTGAAGAGGTCTGCAGATGTTTAAAAGAAATCCCAGGAGAAGTTAATACAAGGAATGGCCTGTAAACAATATTAAAAGGGATAATACAAGAAAATTTTCTAGAATTGAAGATACAAGCTCTGAATTAAAGGGTTCACACCAGCTGCCAAACAGTTTGAATAAAAAACAAATTGTGATTGTGATAGACCAGAAATAAAGAAGAAATATTCAAAGCTACAAGAGGGAAGACAGTTTACCTATTGTGCTCACAAATCTTTCCTCTCTACCCTTGCCAGGGTGGCTGGTATAAACTTCCCTGGTCCCTTGAATTTGGACTTGGCCAATGGAATACCAGTAGAACTAACAGTGTATAAGTGCCAAGTACAGAGTCCTCTCGAGGAGTTTGAATTCTTTCATTAAGGGCGTGGCCCTGGTAGGCTATTCCTTCAGCCTGGGTCCTTGGATCAAGACAGGAGAAACAGACCTAGACATAACTGAAAGCTTAGAACCCCTTTAGGCCCATGTAAGCCTGGTCAAGATCAGCTGAAGTGCAGTCGATTTATAGGCTTGTGAGTATGAAATAAGTGAATGCTACGTCACTGAGGTTATGCAGGATTTTTTGGTTATGTAATATTACTGAAGCAGAAATCTGACTGATAAACCTACAAAGAAACAATAATTAAACTAAAAATTTATTTCTCATTGAGATTAAAAAATAACAAAAGCTGAAGAAGTAATATCCTAAAAGGCATAAAAGAATAAAATGGTCAACCTAGTATTTCTACCAGCTTGACTATCTTCAAAATTGTTTGTGAAATAAAGACGTTTTCAAACATGTATAAACTATGAGACTATATAGCTCATGGATTTTCACTGAAAAACTACTAAAGAATGTCCTTCATAATGTATCCAGAGAGAAGGAATAAGGTACATTCTGAAGCTATTCACAATTATAGTAAATTTAAAAACTATTATAAATGTAACTGATATAAAAATAATAATTTTTCTTTTAAAAAATGTGTAATTCCAAACAATGATAAAGAAAATGTGTGTATTTACATGTGCATGTGTAGGAGTGTGGCCAGTATATAAGATTATATATATATGTGTATATCAGATTATATATGTGTGTATATATAGACACACATACAGACACACAGTTATATATATTTATACATATATAATTTATTTATGTATATGTAGTTCATATGTAGATAGCTTCTAAAATATCAGAAGATTAAAAAAAGGTGAGGGGGATGACTAAAAGCATATAAAATGGGAAAACGATGGTAGAAATAACCCTAAATGTATCAGCAATTTCAATAAATATAAAAGGACTGTACCTGCTATTAAAGAAAAGTCAGTTGGGATTTCAAAACAAACAAACAAAAACACTCTCACATATTACTGATAAGAGATTTACCTAAGCCAAATAAAGAGATGTAAAACGATATAGCATAAAATTCTAACCAAGTTAAGTATATAGAATAATATTAATATCAGACAAAATAACATTCAGGGAAAAAAGACTAATAGGCATAGCTAGGGATAGTAGATACTTATAAATAAACTTCTAGCAAGATACAGCAATCATTTACTTTTTGCCTGTAGCAATGACTTCAAATTATCTAATGCAAAATGGATAAAATTTCAAGGAGAAATTGACAAACAGTAACTTTAGTAGTAGATTTTCATGTATTTTTTAGAAACCAATAGATTAAACTGACAAAAACTTAGTGAGTCTATAGAAGATTTGAACAATAAAATTAGTAAATGGAATACATATCATTCTATTATTCTATTATATACATTTATTTTTTCAAACTCAGATGGACTTAAAAAATTGACCTTTAAAGGCCATAAACTCAAAAAATTCCAGAGAAAACATACAGATTATTTTCTCTGACCACAATTTAATGGTATCAGAAATTAACATACAAAATGGCTAATTCTCTTCCCCAATACTTCTTAAAAAAAAAAGAAAATTAAATAATTTATAGATTAAAATACCTGGAAATCACTGGAAATTAGAAAGTATTAAGAACTAAAAGAAATTGAAAATATTATATAAAATATCATGGGATGCCCCTGGGGACCAGAAACTCCATCTGTGCCTTAATTCCAGACCTCAGAAAAAGATTTATAACTTTAAGCTATATTATTAAAAATTAATAAAATTGGAAAATAACTTATTTAAGCATTCAAGAACTAGACTCCAATCAAGGACTAGAGCATAGGAAAAAATAAATTAAAAGTATAAACTATTGAAATAGAAACAAAAACCAACAATAGTAAAACGAATAGAGATATTTAAAGCAAGAAACTCGGTAAACATGAACGAAACAGACAAAGTTGAAGTAAGATTAACATGAAAAAAAGTAAAAAACATATAACTATAGAGTAGACTTTTTAAAACATCACGATACATTTTTAAAATCAAGACAACTGCACCAATAAATTAGCAAATTAATATAAAATAAACAATTTTCTAGAAAAACATAAACAAAATTGAATGAAGAAAAAATTAAATCATCAGTCAATAATTATTTATTCCAAAATAAACTAGTTTTAAATTGTTTTAGAGATGAATTTTATCAAATTTAAAAGGAACAGACAATTCCTATATCATAAAATTTGCTTCTAAGAAAGGAAAAGAGAAAATGCCATCAAATTCATTGTATGTAGCCTTAACATGTACCCTACACTAGGACGGCATAAGAAAAGTCAGGTCAGCCTCATTATTCAACTTTCACACAGAACTACTTAATAACCCATAGTTCACAATTCAAATATTTGCAGGTAGTCAGGTGGATAAGATAAATGAGTGAAGCATGTTCAGTGGGGATCAAAAAGGTGGTGTAGGGACCATGGCATATAGAAAGGCACACATGAACATATTGTTGTAAGCTTGTGAGAACACACCCTTAGTTTTGTTAAGATTGGCTAATTTTTTTTAAAGGTGAATCTGGAAATCTCTATGTATAATCTCCTGATTTTTAGACGTCGACAACATATTCAATTTTTGTTTCCCAACATTTTGTGGGCCAGCTACACATGTCCATGGGCTGCATTTGGTTGGAGAGCCAGAAACAGCTCTGGTTGACTATTTCCCAACGTGGCTATGAGGTGCTACAAGGAGGCTGGAGAGACAGTGGATCCATCCATTCTCCCAGACCTCTCATTGCTCAGTTGATGGCCAGAGCCTCCAGCTTGGCTACGGCCCAGTTTCTGACTTGTAGCCAGAGATGCGACCACTGAGTCAGCACGGGGGCTTGGCCTCTTCACTGCCCCGAATGAAGCTGTTTGATTATCTTGTGCGGCCCAATCACTTTTCTTCACATTTTGCCATTTCTGCTCAAATATGTCCATCAATTTTTAAGTCCAATCCCAAATAATTTTGCCAACATCTTACAAGTCTCTTCTTCTGCCTTGTTTTTCAAAGGTCTGATGGGAATGAGGTGGTTCTTTTCCTTTGGGGTAGGTGTGGTCTGTCATGATCCCGTAAAGTTATTTTATGAACTTTAAGGTAAAAACTAACGTCTGCAAATATCTTCCCTCAACTAAGGAGGATCTTTTCAAGAGAACCCAGAGCAAAAACATTGTCTGAAAATTGTCCTTCATCAGGAAAATCTGGCATTATTTAATTCTGTGATGTCATCTCTAGTGAGCAGAACATATGAAACCAATATTCTTTTTTGTATTCAGTGATTGTTGACCCATTATTAGTCTATTGCTACATGACCCAATGTTGTAGATTTGTTTAAAGGATTTTGACGAATTCTTATTTCTTTTGCTTTTGTTATTCCTAGTGAGTTGCAACATTGACACATAAGGGTTCTCTCCACATTTGGAGTTGTGCCAGTAACTCAATACCAAGATCACAATCAGAAACAACTCAAATATATTCTGTAATAATATGGGGGGGCCTGTCGGAACTGGCCTATAGCTTACCAGGAAACATCAGCCTTTTATACACCAGAAAATCAGGTTACTTTTAAGGCAATCCTCCTGTTGCAAACTTTCTTAATCAGAATATGTCTGTACACAGAAGAGAAAGAGGAAGCCTGGGGCACTTAGCTTAACATTTCTAGCTTTAAACTTGCTTTGGCCTGCTATATTAAGATAATTGACGCCAGGATGCTATGCAAAGGGCTCAGTTCTCTAGTTTGTTTTCCTATTTTCGCATTTTGCTTTGCACGTTGTGATACAGTCTGTGTCAGGAAATAGGATGGAAAGTATGGTTCTTATTCTAGGCATATTGTGGGGAATCTAGGGGATTCTTAGAGTGGGTACACGTACTTTTTTTTTTAACCATAAAAAGGAAAGACTTTTAAAAAATTATGATTATCTGGCCAATGCTTCTCAGTTTTGATACTGCCTACATTCTGAAGCTGCCTTTATTCTGCCTGCAGAATAAGACGTATGTGAACTATGAACATTCACGTGTAGAAATGAACTTGAGCAAGTAGATTTTCTATTTTACTTAGCATTCACAACCAAAACAGGGCTATTTTTAATGACTACAATCAACTGCCTTCATGCCTAAGTCTAAGCTTCCTAAATCAGAAAGTGCCAGAAATTACACTTTGAACCTCCAAATAGTGTGAGTTGAACAGAAGTGTATTTTTAGATACCAAATGTGCTCTCATATCCTTCCAACTCTGCAAAATCAAACAAGCAGGAATTTCATTATCTGGGCGTTCAGCCTTTGTCCCTCACAACTGGCCCTGTCTTCCTGTGAGCCTGTTCCACTGCGCCAGACAGAGCCATAACTGTCTCTCAGGGTTCATTTCCATCGTACCACTCCCCCGCCTCCAGGGCCCTCCCTCGCCCTCTCCCCTCCCAGCAGCAAAATGCTTCAACAGAAGGGAGAGAAGACTCAAAGAATCCCCCTTTACTAAGTAGAACTAAGATGGATTGTGTCCGAGTTTAGAGCCCCGTTGTTGCTTTGGCATGAAATCACTGCCCTTGGTTTCTGCCAAGGCGGGTGTCAGCTGGTGAATTATAACACTGGCAGACAGGACTGAGATAAGCAAAAAATACAATGACAGCTGCTACACAGAACTATTCTTTCTGGCCTAGTGAATACAAAAATACATTGTGTAAATAAAGACAGACAGCTTCATTATGCAATTGTCTACTACTGTGTCACTGCGAAAGAACAAGTATTGATTCTGGAAAATATATCCAGACTCTTCAATCTAATATGGTCTTGCTCTTGGCATGCATGCGGCATTAAGGAAAGTAACCATCTAATCTAACTGCCTAACATTAGAGCTGAACCAATATGTAAATTTAGTATAATGTCTCATTACTTTAGATATTTGAAATTTAGCTTTTTCTAAAAAGCTATTTTGCATTCAAGTCCACGACCATATATTTATATATATATATATATATTTTTAAAAGCAGAATTCTAGGGCTTTGACCGGGTTTTCATAAATTATAACGAAAGCAGTGTATTAGTCTGCTCAGGTTGCCATAACAAGATTCCATAAATCCAATACCAAATACTATAAAACAAAATACTATTAAAATACTGGGTGCCTTAAACTACAGCAGATTATCTTCTCACAGGGATGGGTGCTGGAAGTCCCAGATCAAGGTCTAGCAGGGTCACTCTGTGGTGAGGACTCTCTTCCTGGCTTGCAAGATGTCTGCCTTCTCACCATGTCCTCGGACGGCAGAGAAAACAAGAGCAAGCTCTCAGGTGTCTCTCCTTATCAGGACACTAATCCTATTGGATCAGGGCCCCAGCCTCATGACCCCATTTAACCTTAATTATTTCCTTAGAGGCCCATCTCCAAATACAACCACAACCGTGTGTTTACAGCTTCAGCATATGAATTTGGCGGGACACAAACATTCAATCCATAACGGTGTGTTTGGGCTAACTTGACTTTTGTTATAAATAAACTGCTTAATGGACTTAACCATTTATTTTCCGGTTAGTGATTCCTAATATACTAAATAGCATTTTCAGTAAGATATTATGTAGTGACTATCTTTTCTTATTTATTAACACACTACTAGGAATTAAGCTGGAGAAGCAAGACGTGTATAGTGCAGTCTTCAAAGTATGGTTCACAGACACCTGTGGGTCCCCACTACCTATCTGACAAGGTCGAATCTGTTTTCAGAATAATACTCAGTTGCTGTTTGTCTTTTTCGTGTGTTGATAGTCACACTGATGGTGCAAAAGTGATGGGGGAAAAATTGCTAGCGGCTTAACCTGAATCGAGGCAGTGACAGTCACCTGCATGGGTAGTAAGTAATACAGTGACTACTTGTGCAGTGGGTGTCACTGCCTCGATTCAGGTTAAGGTGCCAGCAATTTTACCCTCATGCCTTTCGCACCACCAGTGTGAATGCACATGCTGCGCACTGAAGTGCTGTGATTGATGGTAAATCCTGAGGAAAAAAACATTTGTGTGATTGTTTGGGTTGTAAACTGAACTGGCCAGTCTTTTTCATGAAACACTACTTTTACTTGAAAGAACAATTGACAAAACAAATTATAGTTATTCAGACGTGGGTATTTGGCAGATATTTTCTTGAAAACTGGTGAAGTGAGCATGACACTTCAAGGAAAGCAACTGGCAGAATTTGTTTCCAATGATAAAATTCAAGCTTTCAAGGGAAAATTCAAATTTTGGAAAACCTGTATTTATCATTGTGGTTTGAAAGTACTCAAAAGACTTAAAAGATGTGATTGTTTTTAATCTTATGTAAAGAAATGTGTCCACGTTTAGAAGCTGCATAATTCAGTGGGCCAATATTTTCTCTATGATCCATGCTTGATGTCACATAATCATTCATGAATAAAGGAATCATTCAGCATGCAGTGTAGACCAATGGATTTCAAACTAATAGAGTACAAAAATTTTCCTGATATGGTTTCAAATTCCATTGGAGCTAAACTTTAAGAGACTGCCTCTGATTGAGCTTTTGGCATAATATCAAGTGAATATCTATAACATCTAAAAAAGCTATTGACATACCGCTCCCTCATCCATCTACATGTCCGTATGAGGCTGGCTTTTCTTTGTCTACTTTAACCAAAAAATATATTTTGACAGATCGAGCAGAAGCTGATCTGAGACTCCAGCTGTCTTCTATTAAGCCAGACATTAGAGAGATTTGGCAAACATGTAAAACAACGTCACTCTTCCTAATAATTTTTTTTTGTTTTGAAAAGAATGTTACTTTTTGGTAAAAAATGTGTTATCTGTGTTAGCATGTAATGACTTTATTATTATTGATTTAAATGAATTAATGAATATTATTTTATAAAATGTTTAGTTTTATGATAAACCTTGAGAGAGAGAGCCCTCATGAACAAAATCTCTTTGGGGTCCTCCATAGTTTTTAACCATGTAAAGGGCTCTGGGATCAAAACAGCATGAGAATCACTGGTGTAGAGGAAAGATCACAGTTGGCAACTGGAAACCGTTATTTTTTTTTTAAATGTAACTTCTGCTAGCTATTTTGTGAGTTGGAGTGTGTTACATAATTCTGAGCTGTAGTTCCCTCACATAAAATAGAGATAATGAGGCCTACTTCACATGGTTTTTGTAGGGATTTATTTAATGAGATAATGACCATGAAAGCACTTCATAAATGATACAGTGCTAAACAATTTCAGTTGCTGTGTTGATGTTTGTCTCCAGCATGGACTTACAGGACTGGCAAGATACTGAAAGCTCACAGAATTTTCCATTATCTCTTTGTTCTTGTTTTGCCCCTCTTAATCCTACTCATCAACGACAACAAAACAGAGGATGCACGTGAGCCTTTTATTCAAGACTCTCTACAACACTGCCCCAATTTCCTTATGCCCAGCTACCTTGCACCACTGCTGTATGTGATGAGGTCTCAGAGAAGCTCTGGACAAGGGAGCTCCACTTTCAGGTCCCATGCTGCCCTTTCTGCTCATGCTCTTCTCTCTGCCTGGGATGGTACATAGCACTCCTGCATCTTCAAGACCTGCTTCAAAATCCTTATGAAGCCATACCTGCCCCTCCCTCCCCTCCTGAATTTGGAAATGATTTTTCTCTTTTTTGACTCTGCCTATTAATTTAGCTTCTTTACATGGGCTTCTCCTGCTTCACTTGCCTTTGCAGTTATCAAGCTCAGGCGATTTCTCTTGCACCATGATTCTCATCGAAAGATTTTGTTAAGCTCACCTCTGTTATTCTCTACAGAGAGTACTGCTCACAGGAAGTATTTAATATATTTGCATTGAGTAGAATTGAACTAATAAATATACCAAGGCCTTTTTTTATAATTTGTTTATAAGGGACAAGGCAGCATATGAGGCTCAAATTCTTTTGAAGTCTGAAAACTATTTTCTTAGCGTGTATTGTCGGGGGAATGTCAAAAGATTATTTGTGATTTTCTTATTGAAGCAGACAAATATTACTTCCCTCTCCCATCTCTCTCATAACTTCCTGTCACTCATGATACATACGTCACAGCTTTGTAACATGCTTGTGTTTCCATGCGTCAGTTCAGTGAGTTGATTCAATAAATTGAACCGAAAAAAAAAAAAACATTCAAACTGTAGTCCATTTCAGAAACTTTATTTTGCTTTTATTTCCCATTTTTTGCTTTTCGGGAATTTGCTTTTGTAGAGATTATTGAATTATGTTTTCAGATCTTGAAAGATCCCTAGGTTTTAAATCATGTTTAAATATGGCCATATGGATTCCCTGCCCATCTTGGTAAACTGTTAGATTAGTGTCGGGTAGTGCTGACCAATAGGACTTTTTACAATAATGGAAATATTCTCTATTTGTGCTGTCTAGCACAATAACTACCTCAAAAGTGGCTTTTGAGACCATGAAATGTGGCAATTGCAACCAGGGAACTCCATTTTTGTTTCTTTTCAGTTCAATTAATTAAAGTTTAAATCTAAATTAAATTTAAATTTAAAAGCAGTCACTAGTGCCACTGCATTTGAGTGCACAGCTGTAGACTAAGAGTCAAAACCTTTTGCCTGTCTGGGACAACTGGCCCAGGAAATGGCAAATTGAGAGAATCAATCTAAAAGTAACCAGAACTACTCTTTTTTCTTGAGGAAATACAACGAAGGAAATGCCTTTTATTTTTAAATGGTGAGAGACCATTTATGGTAAGAGACAAACAACGGAGAAGTTGGAAGCACAAAAACAGATATATGAAATGACCAATATACACTTAAACTAAAAACCGAGGGAAAGGAAAAGGAAGACAGAACACACTGGGATTCTGAGTTAGATACACTTCCACCTTACCCTCCTTCCGATTATGTCTCCAGGTGACCACTTCCAATCTTACCCTTTTATATTCCTGTCATTCACTACTCATCATTCTCTAATTGCTTTCTTTCATCAAACTTAAAAAGAATTGGTGTTCCCTAAGATAATTCTAGAATTTCACTATGATCAAATGAATTCACTGTGTTGCCACATAACGTCCACAAAAATATTATCCTGAGGCATGCACAAAAGTCAGTCAAGGGCAGGCATGAGTGTGGGTTTATTTAGAAGCATGAAGAAAGGAAGTATCAGAAAAATAGTATTCTTATTAATTGAGAAAGAGAAAGAGAAATAAGCACTGCTTTAAGTTTAATGGGAAATTTGGATACATAAGAGAAGTTGCCACTTCTTCCTCAATCCCCTCATTGCTTTATTAAATAATCTATGAAGCTGTAAAATTTAAGATGTTGATAATTGTCAAACATGTTTAGTAAAGGTCATGAGGTTCCATAAGGAAAAGTTAATAGTGTTTGCTCCTTAGTAATCTCTAGACTGTAGGTAATATTGATTCAGCTACATCTGCTAAAGCAGGTGGTAGGCCTAATGATCACTTTAACAAGAGATCAAATCCACAGCATTACTGCAAAAACTGATAATGTTCTTAAAGACCATCCCTAAAGTTGAGAAAGCAGTACACTGGAAATATTGCGTACGACCTCAGCTAAGGAAGCCACATAGTTGAAAATAGAATAAACTTAATTTATGCTCTTTCTAAGAATACTCCTTCTCAAAATTTTCAACACTCTCAAAACCCTTTAAGCAGTTATAATTTATAATATTGCCAAAATTTCACTAGTATTAAAAAAAACCAACTCAGTAAAAAGGAACTTTGAAGCCAATTTCATTACACATTGTCTGAAAAAGGCAGTGTTTTTTAAACAAATCATCCCAGAACATGAAATCAGTTTAAGAGGTCTCAATAGCAGTGTTTATCTCTTTAAGTGAAATAAGATGGGATAGACTGGAGCTTACTGCATGCAGGAAGGGTATCATTTAGATAAACATACATTTATTTGTACATTGGTTATATTGTATAATGTTTTTCTATTGTGAGTTACTTGGCCAAAGACTGTTCTATTAAACATTCAATTGATTTAGTGCTATTTCAAAACAAGGCTGAAACTTCTACAGACTGAAGCACACATTTTTTTTTCTTGACAATGGACAAACATTTTTAACATTTTTAAATATATTTCCTTGTTGATATTTTTGGGTTAAAAAGATAGAGAAGTTATGAGGGTTTCTTGAATTTAAAATATGAATATAGGGGCTATCTGGGTATTTACCATTTGAGTTTCTGCAGTTAATTGGTGCTGGGCATTCTGAGGCCTCTGTCAGTCTTGAAATACATGCGGTTCAGTTCTGGGAAATTTTCTTGAATTATTTCTTTGGTCATTTCCTTCCCTCTCTTTCTTTTGTTCTCCCTTTCAGGAACTTTTCTTTGGAGGTATCCCTAACGGACTAATTAGCTAATTTCTCATCTGTTATTTTCTATTGATGTGTCATTGTCTTTTGCTATACCTTCTGGAAGATTTTGTCATCTTTATCATCTAAACCTTCAATTAGGTATTTCATTTCTTCTACCATACTTTTAAAATCTAAGAGCACCTCCTTCCCATTTTTTTTTGGATGCTCCTTTTTAGGGAGCCTATGCCTCCAACTGTGAACTTCACAAAAATTGCTCAGCTTTTTTCTCCCCCATTACGTGGGCCTGGATGGCCAGCGCTGCCTGGAGTTGGATATTTCCCTTTCTCCAAGTCAATTAGGCTCTGATTTTACACCAGCAGATTAGGATCTGGTTAATTAGTTTCTCTTGAGGGCAGGCTGTGTTATGGAGAACAGAGTGCTCCGGCATGTTGCAAAGTGGTTCCTTTTCCCCTCCCTCTGTGGGAAGACTGAGGGGATTTTTCTCCAATATTTACCTGAGTGCCTGCTTGAGCTCCTGGAGCTAAAACTTGCAAACTTGTGGAGGTACCCTCCTACGACTGGGTTCCACTGGAGTTTTTAACCCTCAGAGTTGTCCACACTAAACCTCCAGCAATTAGCAATGACAATTCAGTTTGTCCTACTCCTGCACTGAGGATAGCCACTCCTGAGTCTCTGCTCTGGTAAGCTGTAAATATGTTTCTTTTTTTATAGCATCTTGTTTCATGGTTGCAGTGTGTTCTCTTAGCTCTAAAAGATACACAATTTTTAAGTTAGAGCACCGCCATGCCTAAGTCTCTGTTTCCTCTGCTTTACTCCTTTGCTGTTTTGGACTGTTTTTCACACTGACTGCTGCTGTGAAATGTCTGGTTATTTTTAACTGTTGGCTCCAACCTAAGGGTATAGTGCTGCTGAAAAGCTGATTGGAACCTCTGTGTATGTGGGTAGGTCAAGTGGCCAGTGGTCTTCATTGTAGAATGAGCCACCTGGGCTTTGTGTTTGTAGAATGACATGTCAGTGTCTTAGACTTTTGCTGTTTGCCTTCTCTTTCCGTCCTTGAGTCGAGACCCTTTGAACTTTTATACGAATTTTAGAATGTTATTTCTGTACTTTATGTAAAATTTAGAATTTGTTTTTTTACTTTCCACAAAAGAAAACCCTGCTTGGATTTTAGTTGAATTTTGCAATCCTTAAACGCAGCACCCACCCACTTCCCATTTATTTAGGTTTTTACTTGTTCTCAGTAATGTTTCTGAGTTTTCTCTGTAGAGATCTTGCACCTCTTTCATTAGACTTATTTCTGGATATTTGATGTTTTATAATTTGCTTTAATACATGGTGTTATTTTGAAAAATCTTTTTCTAATTGCTTGTTGCAAGTATATAGGAATAAAATTTATATATATTGAACTTTTTTCAATAAACTTCATAAATTAACTTTTTAATTCTATTAATTTGTCTATGTATTCTTTTGTAATTTCTCCCTATGCAATCATGTTGTCTGCTAATAAAAGTAGTTTTCACTCTTCCTTTGCCATCCATATACCTTTTATTTCTTCTTCCTGACTCATTGCACTGGCTATGCTAACTATGGAGTGCGACTAGCAGGCCTTCTTATCTCATTCCACATCAATGTAAACCATTCTGTAATTGAGCAAGAAGTATGATAGTTAGTTTTCTTTCCTTTAAAGATACTTATCAGCTTAAGGAAGTTTCCTTATATGCTTTGTTTATGGTACATTTTTAAATAATCATTGGATGTTGAATTTTATCAATGGCTTTTCTACATCTAAGATTATCATATGATTTTTTTGTCTTATCCTTTTAATGTGGTGAATAAAATGGATTGATTTTTCAAATGTCAAATTAATTTTGCATTCTTGAAATAAACCCATTTGGGTCATCATATATTATTTCTATATATTGCTAGACTTTGCTAATATTTTGTTTATGATTTTCATGTGTTCATGAAAGTGATTTATCTGTTGATTGATAATTTCCCTTTCTTATAAAGTCTTCATCAGGTTTTGGTATCAAAATTGCTAAATATTTCCTCCATTTTTGATTGCTAGAAAAGTTGTGTGAGATTGGTTTTATAATTTTCTTAAATGTTTAGTAGAAATAAATAATAATAGCATCTGGATCTGGAAATTTCTTTATTGGAAGGTTATTAATTATAGATTCAGTTTTTTAAAGTTGATATAGCACTACTCAGATGTTTTTATTCCGTCTCAGATTGATGTTGATTGTTTGTGTTTTCCTAGGAATTTGTCCATTTCATCTATTTTTTAAATTTATTGGACTTAAGTTTTTTCTAATATACTCTTATTGACTATTTCATGATTCTAGGATCCATGGTGATTCACCCCTTTGTATTCCTGATATTAATGATTTGTATTTTCTGGCTCTTTTTTTCTTTATTGTAGTCTCATCCGGGGTTTACTAATTTTATTAGTTGTTTCAAAGAACCAACTTCATCTCTTTTTTTTCCTGTTTTGTTAATTCTACTCTTACTATTTCCTTCCATATAGTTTCTTTGGATTTACTTCCTCTTATGTTTATTTTGCCTCTCTTGGTCCTAGGGTTAGTGAAAACCATCTACATCGGGCATTTTTAAAAGGCGTACCTTCTCAAATCAATCAATGGGATGTATGGTATGGATAACTTAATAACCTATTAAAAAGGAAAAAAATTTTAATGTTATATTTAATTAATACTTCCTGTGAGAAAATTACAGTTTTTTGAAATAGACATTTAAAACATTCTAATATCATGTAATTGGGAAAAATCTATATAGAATTGAAAGATTTTGATTAACAGATTTAGAGAAAAAAGTCACCAAAAGTAGCAATATTTCTAAAATTATAAAGAAGAACTAGCTATAGGGGTTCTTTAAATTCATAATAAAGTGATGTACAGAATGGAGAAGACATTATTATCAAAACTTAAATTCAAAAAGCTATATGAAAATTTCAAATGAATTACAATGACTGATGTACTTTAAATTTTAAAGTGGAAAATAACATGCTATTAGTATTACCTTCAGAAAAGGTAAGAATTAAGAGACTATTTTCCATAGGTAATTTAAAAAATTTATAAATTATGAATCAGCTTCATAAAAATTCTGAAAGTTGTCATATGAATTTTTAAAATGTGAAGACTCACACTGAGTTAAAAACGTACTACTACCAAATAGAATATTGATTGGATTGCAAAATTAAAATATAATGGGATTAAAACATTACTATAAATTTATGAAAACAGCTTCCATTTGCATCTTCTACTCTTTTTTCCTTACACTTCTGCTTTGATAATCGTTCTGTCAGCCTCTTTTATTGAACATGTGCAAGAGTCTAAATTAGCCTCTTTTAAATACCATTCTTTTAGAGCATCCATAGGAAGTATGTTATGAAAAAAGCTTTCTCATGAATATTGGTGATGAATGAACATTCTCTGCAAAGCAGTGGTAATGGTTGGGTGATCATAGCTTGTAATGATCAGGATATAGCTTTTGCACTGTATTGGTAAAGAATTCTTAAGAAAAAAACAATGGTCATCTGGGCTTGTAATCTAGGACAATATTTATAATTTATTAGTGATGAGGTAGTTAGTATGTACTGCACAGAATCCCAGTCTACTATATGCAAAGTCTTACTTAATCTTCACAAGTACCTGCAAAAGGAGGTATTATTTGACTCCTTTAACAGAAGAGACAGCTAAGGACTACGGAGCTTTAAGCCTTTGCCCAAGGTCAGTTGAGTAGTACTGACATTTGAATCCAAGAACTCTGATTAGAGTGCTGACTCAATATTTTTTAAAAAAATACAGAATAATGAAAATAAATATTACAATTCTCTATTGTTTAAACAAATGGCATCATGGAATTCATTGTTATCTTTCAGGTGAAAGATATTTATAGCTTTTGATTTCCATTTAGAGCTTTCTGCTGTTTATGATGATCTTGAATTTGGGGTACATTTTTCTGAAGACTTTTGATAGTCAAAGATACCTCTAAGAACAAACAGAAAGAAACTTTTCTTAGTCTGACTATCTTTCTATTTAGAAAGTTCGCTAACTTTGAACGATGTTCTAGTTATGTTTTTGATCCTCAAAGAAACAATGATCTTACGGGCATCAACAATAGTGATTCCTACTCTTTAAAATAGACTATTTAGGGGCCAGCCCAGTAGCGTAGTGGTTAAGTTTGCTCCCTCCACTTAGGTGGCCTGGGGTTCGCCAGCCCGGATCCTGGGTGTGGACCTAGGCACTGCTTATCAAGCCATGCTGTGGTAGGCATCCCACACACAAAGGAGAAGAAGATGGGCACGGATGATAGCTCAGGGCCAGTCTTCCTCAGCAAAAAACAAGGAGGATTGGTGGCAGATGTTAACTCAGGGCCAATCTTCCTCAAAAAAACAAAAAAACGAAAAAACACCTGCTTGCCTCAACACCTAGATTTTACTGTTGAAACAAATTTAAACATGTTGTAGGAGAAATGTGCATGTGATACAAATGATTAAAACTGCTTCTTTTTAAGTCCAAGAGCACTCTTAACACAAACAAAGCTTTCTTCCTAAGCACCACAGAAGCTTTAAAAATTTAGTGTCCTTTTCTCATAGTCAGTTCCTGTTCAAATATTTACTATTTCTTGGGCTTTCCAGACAAATGGTTTCACTCATGTAGCCATGAATGCCACCCCCAACTCCTTTCTCTCAGTTGTAAGCTGTTTTTGTTGTGTTCAGGGAAAGAATTGTCCCTGGTTAGGTGAGGCTGATGGAAGAAAATCATATCCCACTCAGAAGGGTGCTCCCTCAATGCTTTCAGAAGTGCATTTTACAACTAAAAGTAAATTGCTAAAATGATGGTGACAAGTTTAACCATTTTCAGAATATGGTCAAAAAGGAATGCGAAATTTGGTAGAGGAATTTTTTTTTTTTAAATGCCAGGGTTATATAATTTCAAACTGGTTTTCTGACAAAGAAAAGTAATTCCCTTCTGAAGCATAAAACAGAATGTCTATTAACAAGCATCCCATAGGATTCCTTTCTGCAATCTTTCTGTTTTTGTGGCAGTGAGAGTTAAAAATTAACGTTCTTGGCTTCTTTTTCTTTTGTTTATAGCAAAATCTGATGCTACGTATGCGTGGTGTTTTTACGATGCCAGTATCTCAGACTATCCATGGAGAGAGTTTATTGTAAAGCTTATTTATCTTCTTTTAACTAAATTGGAGAGAGGAGATGTAATCATCTTGTGCATTTTATTGCTATTCGAGTCTCACATGCTCACTCATTCTGGAATGTAGTTCACATGAGGACTTCATATAATCTCTTCCAAAGTTATTCAATTCGTTTGGCTCTGGAATTCACAATGCCATGGCTATTATTCTTAAATATCTTTACCTCATTTGATTCCCAATCCATCTCCAATTTTATATCCTTCTCAAGCTCCTCGTAAAATAAACCCAAAACAAAGCAAACAGCCGAAGAAGAACATTACTTGCAAATGTTTTTCGTTGTAATAAATGAGTTGTTTTACTGTCAATTTTAAGGATACTCAAACAAAAGAGTAACAATAAGCTAAGTGATGAAGACGCTGTAATTGCATCTGTTCTTTGCTTTATCGAGAAGCAAACAAGATCAGAGTCTACAAGTGTTGTTTCTAATATTTGCTAGTATCTTAAAACCAGTCCCTAGAGTTCCATAATATGTTCGATTATATTTTGTCCAAGTATAAACAGGTTTCGCTAAGTCTGTATTTTAGAATGGAAGAGCTGGAAGGGCTCTTAAAGCTCATCTAGCTCAAACTGTGTTTTTCAAAATTAGGACAGTGAAGGATAGAGACCCGTGTACTGTGACTCGCTCAAGGCCTCTCAACCATGTGGCACATCCAAAGAATCTACCTAGGGTTCCTGACTCTCGGTCCAGTACTCTCACTAACATCATGCTGCCTTCACTAGAATCTAGCATATATTAATTTGCACCTATTCAGGTCCTAGAATGTACATAAATACACTTTGTGCTTCTCTCTGTTTGTAAAGGTACGTATATTGGGGCAAGAACAAAGCAAGTGGTTCAGTCAGAGAGTGGGAAGGTACGGAATTTAACTAGTATTTTTAAGGTGAGAAAAAGCAAGGTCGTACATGGCATGTGAAAGGTATTTTAAGCCATGAAGGTCATTCTGAGCCCCTGGTCTGTCAACAACAGATTTGAACAAGCTGCAAGGAAAGTGTATCCCAGGGAAATTCTAGTAAGTTGAAAAGCTTGAGTGGGAAATGAACAAAATAAGTGTTTACATAGAAAAGCTGGTCCAATGTCATCTTTGATGAAAATATTTGAATTATGTGCTTTTCTTCTGCAAACTAATAATCAAAATAATTCATAATGTAGTGTTGAACAGTGAATGTAAAATGATAATCAATTATTTATGTGCACTATAAGAATCACTGCTTAGAAAATATAAGGGTATTTATATTTGATTCTTTTTCTTTTCCCAAGAGGCATCTGCTTAAATAATTCATTCAGCCCAGTACTTCTTTTTACCCTTACCTGGAAATATGTCTTATTGTCTGAAATACCATAGTATTTTTTTCTAATTTACATGGATATATTAAATATACATTTGAGCTGTAACTTGCATCTCTCTCCCCATATCTATTATCATAGCAATAACTTCCTTCCAAAGCACTTTTCCTTTGAGAATGTTAAACAGGAAAAGCACTAGGAGTCGTGCTGTATAGACAATACTAACAATCTTGAGCAGCTTGCAATTGATCATTTTTCTCTAAGTGATGTAAAAAAAAAAGTGTTTTTAAACAAGTCTAAAAATTAGTAGACCAGTACACAATACAATATTCAATGAATTGTAAAAAGTTCAGGACACTTACAATCACCAAATATTTATCATGTGTACTAAACTTGAAAATACCCAATTTTTGCCTTCCAAGGTTTTTTACTTAAGATACTCAAGGCTATTATATGATCCCTATCCACAGAGAAAGATGATTTCGCAGCTCAGGCATTGTTTGTGCTGCTATTATTTAGCGAGATGGTGGGAAGTTCCTTGCCCAATTCCTGCTTCCTCGGGGTCCCAAGTAGTTATTGTTTCCTCTGGACACAAATATTCTGAAGGTCTGCCCTGCCCTGTTGCCTTGTGTGTGCCTCAGAGGAAGGGAGGGGACACTGTCTTTTGCTCCCTGATTGTACAAGCCATTGAGGTGATGGAATGGGTGGAGGAAAGGTATATGTCAGCGCCTGCTTACCTCCATGAGGAAGCTCCCTCCAACTGCTGGACTTCGCTCTCTCTCCTCATGACTAAACGGATCTCACGTTCTTGCGAAACATTACCCAGTTGTTTAAAAATCTGCACCCAATTGTTTTTCTAAATCTAAACTTGTCCTTTAAATACTTTTTTATAAGAAAATAAACTGATCATGTAAAACTGTTGGTAGGGGGCAACAAGTGGCTCACAACATCTCCTATTTTTCCTAAAAACTCTATTATATTTGATGTATTTATCATTGCTAAAGTATTTAAGAATAAATCAAAAGGCATTGTTTTCTGATGAGGTCCCACCACATTCACTCCTTTCAAAGCGCAGGCAAAATCTTTCTCTTTATAATGCTTATCTGAAAGACTCACAGCAGTGTTTGATTTCTGTCTTTCTTTTGATTTGATTTAATAAACTTTCCTGAACTCTCACTATGTGCTAGGCACTATGCTAGGTACTAAGAATATGACTATGAAGAAAACCTGGCCTCACAGAGCTTTCTGTTATAGGAGACAAATATTTACTCCACTAATAATATGCGTAGGTTAGAATAAGAAATCATCAATTCATGGAAATAAAGGCAAGTACATCTAAGGCACAGAGGCAGCCCAGAGAGAGAGAAGTGAAGGGCGATGGAGTCAGGGAAGGCTTCCTGAAGAGGCATGTCTGAGCAGGTTTTTGACAGATGAATAATAATTTACCCAACAGAGAAGAGCTGATGGGGTAGGGTAATCCAAGTAGAGAGACAGTGTTATGGGTTGAATAGTGTCCTCAATACCTCAGAAGATGACCTTATTTGGATCTCTACCAAGAATAGGTCTTTACCAAGTTAAAATGAAGTCCTTAGGGTAGGTCCTAATACAACACAACTTGTGTCCTTCTAAAAAGCAGGAAATTTGGAGACAGACCGGCACACGGGGAGAACGCCATGTGAACATGAAGGAGAGACTGGGATAATAATCCAGATTCTTCCCCACAGCCCTCAGAGAGAACCAACACCCTGATCTCAGATTTTCTAGTTTCCAGGACTGTGAGACAATAAATTTCTATTACTGAAGCCACCCAGTGGTACTTTGTTGTGGCGGCCCTAGCAAACTAATACAAATAGTGTTTCACGCTATAATAAAGGAGCAATATTATAAAGTCTTGGAGATAGGGAATAAAAAATGTGAGTTATTGGAGGAGCTGCCAAATGCTAGGCTCATGAAAGCACGTGATATTGGGAACCCTGGAGGTGAGGCTCTTTTGGTGGACAGAAGTTTCCAGAGGGCTATGCCCAGGAGTTGGACTGTATCAAGTAGATAATGGGGAATCCATGAGGAATCTTAATGAATAGAGTGATGTTGCCATATTTTTGTTTAGAAAAGACCAATCTGTCAGCGCCGTGAATACTGTTTTTGAGAAGAAAGAGTAGGAGGGGGGGATACTTTCAGCAGGGGTCTCCTTGGCCTCACTCACCAGAGTCCAGTGATGCTCAGGGGATTTAAAGGTATCTGCAGGGCAAATTGCAGATGGTACCAAAGAGTCTGCCCTGCAGAGACCCGCACATCAAACCAAAGCAGTGGGAAGTTCATTTACATGTGTTTTCTCCACATTGACTAAAATCAAAGAATAAGGAAAATACTGCCTGAGTCTTAGAAAAGATCAGTATTTCTTTCCACCAAATTACAGTCATTATACTCCATGGAAAATACTTACTGGAGAGGGATTTTTCTTGACTTGTGAGGAATAGACTCCATATAATAAGGAGCATTTTGCTAATCGCAGCCTCTCTTACTTGCTAATGGACGCGCCCCCAAAGGGCTAACCACTGTCTTTCATGGGCTCTTTATTAAGTAGCCTGCAGTGCAGATAATCATTTTCGCAGAATCTGACACGCAGCCTAGTTGAACTAGCCTGGAGAAAATCGTAGGTTGAAAAGCCCAAGTCTTAGAAGTGAAAATTACAAAGCTGCAATTTCTTCGAGCCAGTTGGTCTACTCAACATCAACTTAGTGTTTGACAATATTATAAAGAAGCATGACTGAAAATAAAAACAACTCTAAAAATACATTTCTGTGTGCTTGGCAAATTATTACTTTCAGCATTGCTGCTTAACTACCTCTTTGTGTTTTTTGTGTTTCGTTCTTTTTTTTTTTGACATAGGCTTAGTACATACGACAGTATATTGACATTTGTGTCATGTGTGGGGTCACTGAACATCTGTGCAGAGCCTTACACACCCATGCTGATAAATTTTCTTGTCCTATAATCATTTCTTATTTACTTATGTAAATTTATTTGTCATTTTAAAATATATTTCTTTAATCATTTCTTACGTGTTTCCCAGAAGACAACTCTGCTCCCAGCCACCAATGACTTCTCCAGTTGGCAATAGAAATAAGACCAGATTATCATGTAAACCCTAGAGATGGGGAGAATTTCTGAACAGTTTATAATGAAAAAGTGTATAATACAAAAGTGAAATTCATGTGATAATTACCAGGCTAAACCATCCCTTGTGTTCAGGAAATTATTCCTTGAAAGCCCCTTCAGAAGTGAAATAGAACTGTTAGAAGGACTTCCATGATGCAGAGTTTCAATAATATCCTGACAATTTCCAGCATTTACTGAGTCCTTGTCATATACCAGGCACTTTGACATACTTTGTACCTTTTACTTTGTTTAATTCTCATAACACTATGTGGGATTATGATTATTATCCTTATTTCATATGTGGAAATAGAGTCTTAGAAAGATTTAATAAATTACCTAATAAGTTGAGTAAATGGTGAAGACGGGAAGAAACAAGCATTAGGCAAAAGATGTCAAATGATCATAGGAAATGGTGTGTGTGTCTGTATGTGTGTGGTATGTTTGGAGTGTGTGTGTGCATGTTTCTATTTGTGGTATGTGAGTATAGGAATGTGTTGTATGTATGTTCTACTTTTGTGGTATGAGTCTGCGTGGTATGTGTGTGTTGCACGTTGGGGTCAGGGGCTGAGGGAGGACAGAGGAAGATTCTCTCAGCTTTAAGGGGCCTGTGTTGGTGTGATCCACCCCTATAATGAGAGTAATATAATTCACTTTGTATTTGAGGAATTATGTCAGTATGGACTAGGCTATCTCAAATGAATTATGATTTGAAAAATAAGCTTGTTTGCAATCCTAAAGATGAATGGCACAGGTCTTTTCCCCTTTCTTCATACTCACCATTCCCCAATACATGTCGTCTGCAATTCTATACAAGGCCAGGAACCAAATGGCTCAATTCTCAAAAGTCCTAGGGAGGCACGTCCTCATAAACTGAACAAGAATGACCACATTAAAATGAAGCAGACCCAGGACTCTTTATAGACATATAGACTGCACCTAATTATGTACGTGGAGGCCCAGCTTGTGCATATGGATTGTGTAATGTATAAATTTAGCTGGCAGCTCCTACTTGCTTCGATTGATTTATTCAAAGAGAGGAGACGACACCACAGCTTAAGGAAGACATTTTTCCCAACAAGTCTCAGGGTTTTGAAAATGGATGGGCTCCTGATTGCAAAATCTCTCCCCCTAAACAGGCCTATTAGGTTGTTTAACACCTCTAGATTTCTGATGCAGGATTATTTTCCCCTCAACTGCAAATATTCCAGTCATGTTAAAACTTGCACTTCTGTTTTTTCGTCTCCCTTTATCCAGATGGAAACTTTTCTTGACAGGATTCAACTTATATAAACAAATGTAAATATTAAACTTAAAAATAAAAGACAAGAAATATATTTCGCTCTCTAGACTCTCCCTGACCTTGGAAAATGTCTGCCAGTTGGCAGCAGCCGCTCCGTGTAATCAAGCTGTCGACCTCAGCCGTGCCTTTCCAAGAACTCAAATGGTAACAGAGCTCTTCAATGCGAAAGAGACTGATCAGTTTAAACATTTTGTTTTCAATTCCCTCACACCTGCTACTGGACCCAGGGAGGAGTTTTGCAAACAGTGAGAGATACAGTGGGAGAGATCTTAGGTCAGGGCTACAAAAACAAGCACTGTTTGTTTGTTTTGCAACAACGAAAAATGGCCACTTCCTCTCTGAAGAGCGGTGATAAGCGCTGTTGGAGGCCTGGGTTGGGCTCTTAATGAAATTAATCTTTCTATCTTAAATCACAAAACGAGCCTACAGCCCTCATTGTTAACACAAGAGTTCACACCCCGTTTCCTCGATACCACCCCTTTTCACAGACCTCCTTCCCTTCCTTCCAGCCCCAACAAACCCAAGGAGGTTGAGACGCAAAAACAACACACACCCAAACACACGCACACGTATCTCACACCTCACAATGATACCAGACAGTAACATTTCAGCCTGCAAATGCATGATCTAAAATGAGGCAAAGAATTATAAAAGAACTATGTGCGCGTGCGTTTCTTCCTCTCCCCCATGCCGTTAGGGTGAGAATACACTTGAATCTTACCTGATATGAGGAAAAATAATTTCAATCCCAGGGAAATACTCAGTGCAAATGTTTACTTGTGTATTGCGACAAATATTTATTAAGTGTAGGAGATTTGTTTGCTTTTATTAGAAGAGTGGCAGTTCAGCTTTGTAACGTACAAATAAATCAATTAGGACAAATTCGCTAATTCTCAGAAGGAAGATAGCTTTTTTAAGATGTGGATTTGAACACTAGGTTTAATTATTTCTGTGACAAATCATTTGGGATATGCTTATTACATCGACCTTCTTAAAAGACAGTTTCCGAGGTAAGGAAGGCCTTCCGGTGCAGCCTTAACCTTCCCCGGGAAGGAGTCATGCTGGAAACACACATGTACACGTATAACAAAGAAATATTAGACATGTGAAAAGATAAATTCCTATTAAATCTAATTTTTTCACTCTGAATAACTTCTGGGTACTCTATAGGGAAATAAAAGTGACATTGAGCATCTAACCATACATTTAAAGTTGTATTTTTTGGGAAGAGAAAATTTTAAGACACTTTTTTTACAAAATATATGCTCATAGCTGGTCATGTGATATGGAAAATAAAATGAATTGCCTACAGCAGAACCGTCCTAATAGAAACAGAATGTGAGTTGCATATGTAATTTAAAATTTTTAGCAGCCACATTTTTAAAAAGTAGGATTAAACCAGTAAAATTAATTTTAACAACAAATTTTATTTAACCCAAGATATCCAAAATATTGTCATTCGGCATGTAATACATGTAAAAAAATTATGTACAAGATATTCTTAATTTTTGGTTCGCAGTCTTTGAAATCCTATGTGCATTTTACATTTATAGGACATTCAATTTGAACTAGTCACATTTCAAATACTTAATAGCCACATGTGCAGTGCAGATATAGAGAAAACTATGCTTTCTCTATACATGTGAGATAAAATCTGATACTGTCAATGTTATCTCCATGAATAATTGTTGAGAAAAAATGGCTCAAGTTTCTGGGAAAATGGTGACAAGAATGATGTAAAATAGCTTTAAACTGGCCTTTTTCTTCTTTGAAATGCTGTTAGAGTCAATGACAGAATTGCCTTTTCCAGTATTTGTGTTCTCTTAGTGACTTATAAGCCAAATATAACAACACACAAAATAGTTTGTCATAAAAGTTCCATTAGGGGCGCTGGCCCCGTGGCCAAGTGGTTAAGTTTGTGCGCTCCGCTGCAGGCGGCCCAGTGTTTCCTTGGTTCAAATCCTGGGCACGGACATGGCACTGCTCATCAAACCATGCTGAGGCAGTGTCCCACATGCCACAACTAGAAGGACCCACAACGAAGAATATACAACTATGTACCGGGAGGCTTTGGGGAGAAAAAGGAAAAAATAAAATCTTTAAAAAATAAAAAAAAGTTCCATTAGGAAGCCAGTC
The DNA here is from genome assembly GCF_021613505.1 of Equus quagga. Taxonomy (NCBI): domain Eukaryota; kingdom Metazoa; phylum Chordata; class Mammalia; order Perissodactyla; family Equidae; genus Equus; species Equus quagga. Next base: position 21,526,481 of record NC_060277.1, read on the forward strand.
TCTTTCTAATCATATGATGGTGGCTAAGAGAATTACTGTCTGCTAATAGTGACTCTCTGTATTGGCATCCCAAAGGAAAGCAATATGTTAGTGGTTTGTGGTATTATGTCCTTTTAAATACTAGTGGGTGATGGAATTCTATCCTGAAAATAAAAGGTAGAGGAATTAAAGACTATAGTAATATGTAGAAATGAGTGTATTGTTACAAAAAGGTTGAAAAATCTCAAGTACATCAACTGAACAATAATAAAAATTATTGGATCAATAGTATGTCACCTTTTTAAAAATTGGTAAATTGTTCTTTCCACAGTGTAGATCAGAGTATTTTAAACAATTCAAAGTATAACTAGAAAGCGCTTTTTAAAATTTCCTACCATGAAACAGGAAATAGACATTGTACTGATAATTCAAAGCTGGGTCAAAGAAAGCATTATTAATATAGAAAATGACATTCTAGGCAGATGAAAACAGTTGTCTGAGAGGGAATGACTAGGCCAGATATGAAAAAATTGAGCTCTAGTTTATATTGTTTTCTATGTATTAATTTGCTAGTTCCTCATTAGTCAAAGGTTGACAAAGAAATTAACAACCAATTTTTAGCCACTCCCCCCATACACTGAGTAACTTTCTAGATTAGGTGAGGAATATAGTGAAATACAAAATATAGTTTCTACTTTGAAGTATACACTATGTCTTGGGATTCAAGTTAGAAACAGATAACAGACACACTTGATAATATGTAACTAAGTCTTCTAAGATTTTAGCAAAGTTTAGTGAAAGTTCTGGTACTGGAACAGCCTGAGAAAGCTTCATGGATCAGGCAGGACTTGATGAGGACAAGGATGAGGCTTTATCGTAGTGCTGACGTGTGCTAGAAGTCGTACAAATGCCAAGGAAATTTAAGTAGAAATTTCTTTTCACTCATCACTCCAACATTTTATGTTCTTTTTTAAGTGTGACAAATTATGCACTAGAATTCTGCATCTACGTTTTTATCTGTGAAAAGGAGACAATACTATCCTTTCTTATTTTCCGTACAGTTCTTTACAATGCAGAATGTTAGGAAGTCAGCCTAGTTCCAACTCACTTCTCTCATAGGTGAAAGAAACTGTGGCCTGAGGACATGAAGTGATTTGACCAAGATTTCTCAGTTGCTTCTAGATGTTCATAAAGAAAAGAAATTGATAACTACTCCCTTGGCTAGAGTGTACAATTGACAGATAAGCATGTTTACAGGACATAAGGTATGGCCTCAGAAATATTTTGGGAAGTGATGGCAAAGACTTTTATGTTGACATTAAAAATGCTATCAAAAGAAATTCGAACTTTCTTGGATGTTCTTATACTATTTTGCGGTTCAGTATTGTTTTTATTTTAAATTTGTATAGATGAGTGGTAAGGAGGGGATACCAAGATTTTTTAGTGTGTAAGGCTTCTTAAAATCTTCATATAGCCCTTGTATTTGATACCTATTTTGGTCTTCATTTTGAAAGCCATTTTTACCAGAATTATTTCAGGTTACTCTACATTATTTATAATTTATATAAAAGTCCGTGTGCTTTGGATAAACACCCAGAAATGGAATAGCTGGATCATACTGTAGTTCTATTAATTTTTTGAGCAATCTCCATACTGTTTTCCACAGTGGCTGCACCAGTTTGCATTCCCACCAGCAGTGTATGAGAGTTTCCTTTTCTCCACATCCTCTCCAACACTTGCTATTTCTTTTCTTGTTAATTACAGCCATTCTGATGGTCATGAGGTGATATCTCATTGTTGTTTTGATTTGCATTTCCCTAATAACTGGTGATGTTGAACATCTTTTCAAGTGTCTGTTGGCCATCTGTATATCTTCTTTGGAGAAATGTCTGTTGAGATCCTTTGCCCATTTTTTAATTGGGTTTTTTTGTTGTTGTTGAGTTGTATGAATTCTTTATATATTTGATGTGAACATGTTGTAGTCAACATAGAAATCAAAATATAATGATGTATGCCTGAAATTTATATAATGTTTAAAACCAGTGTTACCTCAATAAAAAAATAAAGATACATAATGGGAAAAAAATAAGTCTGTATGCAGCTATCAGGCCTAGCTTCTTTGGGCCTTTCCCAGGTGAATGTGCTCTCTCCCTGAAGAACACACTTAGACCTTAGAACAGCACTCATTCCTGCACAAGGCATGGATGGGTACAGAATCAGGCATTCGGATGGAAAGGGCCAGGTAATGGGCATGGGTGGGGCTTTTGCCCTTTTTGTGACATCCTAGAAGGAGTAGGACTTTGGGGACCCATGGAAAAAAGTCACACACAAATAAGCAAGGAGGCAGCTCACCCCATCAGAAACATCCACGCCTGCCATTGTTAGAATGTACTTTTATGAATCAGACTCCCCAAGATCAGAGAAACCACGGACTTGATCTAATCCTAGCCAAAGACCATATTACCATAAGGTACATCTAATGGGAAGACTGTTGGAATTTCATTATCCACACATTTGAATGCTACATGACTATCAGTTGAAAGGATGACTTTTATCTGTATTTTCAGTTCATCCAAAAGGCTAGTAGGACATTTGGCCAGTAGAATGAGAAACAGCACTAGACGTTTGCAATCTGTGCCTTTGGAAACCTTCCGTAATATTAATAACGCAAAATAAAATAAAGCTTGAATTTTCGCCATCAGTGTTTTTTAAGACAATCATACCAATGTGTTTACTTAACTAAAGCAAATCCATTATTCAATGGAATTTTGCATTTTAATAACTTGTGATAATGTAGGTTTTCTCTCTAGTTGTCGAGTCAGTAGTATCTGATACTGAGTTAGGGAACCCTTTTGGTAATGCTCTCTGCTAATCACAGTGCTACACCGCTCGTGCATGCTAAGTGGATGTGAATTGATGAGGATGATGTAACTTTAATTTGTCAGTGCCATAGGGGAGAATGAGGAACCAGAGCTTTATAATATGGAAAGACATAAAAGCATATTTCTACCAGACGTAACTGAGAGTTTTAGCTTGGATTTGACATTTTCTTTGGATGATCCTTGTGAAAGATAATGAGTGCAATTTATTTGCATCTTGCCCTTTTATTTATTTATGATATACAAATATCTTCCACAAAAATCTGAGGGAAGTATGTCCCCATAGTAGAGGCGCGCCTGGCAACATTGTTGGTGATTATAATTGTGTTCTCTACTCTACCTGTGGTCTTGGTTAATTGAATTATGGGATTGCACTGGCAGCGGCAGAATACCGCATGGGTCTGCTACAATAAAGCTTTTCATAATTTGTTTATGTTGTCTGTTTTATCAGAAACACACTGAGGAAATAGGTTTTCTGCTTGCATTATGAACTTGATTTCTCTGTTGATAGTTCATGAATATTAGCCACTGAGTGACAGATTTTGTTGTATGTGTTTGTATTCATTGCTCTCCAGAGTAGTTGTTATATCTTGAATATGCCAGCTGTCTCTTGGGACCACTTCACAAAACAAGAGGCTTTTCTCAAAGGATAGTATTTGTCTCCATAAAGTGGAAGTCAAGTTCTATTTTTTCCCTTCATTATTTGATAAAATTAAACATTGTGAAGGAGAAACATTTCCTTTTCAAATTATTTCTTTCACATAAATGGCACTTGGTTCAAAGATTTTTACGTTTTTCCCCAAACAGAGATGAGTAGCACAAAGAAATCTGACTTGAATTTAATGGATTTACCTGGTAAACACTGCATAGCACATAGAATTGTCTTCAAAAACAATATATAATAGGACCTTTATATCAATAAAAGACTACAGAATTTGCGATTCCAAGAAATTTTTTATGCTTAATATTTACTTCTGAAGATAGGAAATGGATATCTTGCTGAGCAGAAATGTGAAACATAGCTGAACCTGGATGGGGATAATTGTGTCTGGTGCTAAATAATATTAATGTAAACAAGAAATATTCTCATCTTTTCTCCCCTTCAATGAGAAGTAGCTGTGAATCCTAAGTCAGGAGTAGCTAATATTCAAATTTGCATACATTTTAAGATGGGTGAGAATCATGGTTTGAAGAAAGGATCATGCCTTCTGGTTGAAGTACAGTGGATAAAGAGGTGAGACAGTAAGACTCACATGACACCACTGAGACTGACGAGCTTAGAAGACATCAGCAGGAAGAAGAACATGGACCTGCTCAAGTATGAGAGATGAGTGAGAATGGGATGACTTCCCGACTGTCAGATTTATGTTGGAGCCTTCAGTACTCCTCTGCCTAAATTCATGGCTGACTGACGGAAAGTTCTATATCTAAAGGATGAAAATATCATCTCTAGAGCCTGACTACTTAGTACACCTGGGGACAAAGTCAGGGTATACCAGAAAGCTAACCAATAAGAAATCTGGCCAATGAAAGATGAAGGAAAGTGAGCTATTTAGGAATGCAATTCAATAGAAATTAAGACCTGCTGCACAGGAAAAATCTTGACAAAATTTGCATATTAAAAAATTATCCTGATTTGCAAATCCTTTGTCCCAAAGACCAGTTAAACTGAAATAAGAACGCATGCAGTACAGAAAGCCGTCTTGCTTGGTCCTCAAGAGGGAGGGAAAACATTTGTTTTGTGGTGATATTTACATCCATAAAAGTGGTATCTGCCAATTGATAGGAGCCCATTTACGCACATTCACTGCTCCAACATCCAAGCGATTATTTAGACCTCCCCCAGTTAGAAGATCAGAGTGTGTCTTGAAAATCTTATTTTCTGAATACAAAGCCAGGGCCACTGATGGAGCAACATGACCTAACTCGGAAATGACTGCTTCCTCTTATCCGCCTTCTCAGGGCCACACTGTGTGAATGCGCCCCCCTTCCATCAATATAGGATTCTGTCCTTTTTGAGGAGCTGGGATTAATCCTGTTCATATGGAGTTAACTGTGTCTGTTTTTAAGAGTCCAAGATCACTTTTGTTAAAATACATCTTTTCATTTTGGAGATTACAAAAAGGAGAGTAAAAAGACCGCATATTTCAGTTAGGCTAAAGTGCAAGTGTTTTTTGAGGCACCAGAAATCAAGCACAGCATCATTAAAATATGATAATAGATTTCTCAAGACCTCCTACCCAATCAGTGATATTCCCCCAGAAAAACTTTCTTAGCCAGGGTGAGGGAGTCCACTGGAGCCGCCAGCATCAGGATGCAACAAAGCAAGTCTCTATGATAATCAGCTGGATTATGTCATATTGTGAAACCCAGAGAATTCCCCTCATGCCCTTCGAACAGTTAAGAAAACCCTAATTAATGGAAGAGCACCTAAAAGCAGAAAGGCAATTATCATCCTCACAGTTATAAAAGCTAAAGTTTATTGGGATTTTTTTTTTTTTTTTTTTACGTCTCAAGCAGTATGCTAGACCCTTTATAAGCAATACTTTCTTTTATTATCCCAACACCTTTCTAAGATAGGTACTAATATCAGTCTACTTTTCATATGACAAAACTGAGGCTCAGAAAGGTTAAATAACTTGCTTAAAATCAAACCTCTCAAAACCAGAGCCAGGTTTCCAACTCAAGACTGCTTCCTGAGTCTGAATTCTTAACAACTTTTATAACTTAACTGTTTTAGGAACCATAAAGACAGAGATTTGGCTTCACAAAACTTGACTAGTGCCTAAGTGTCTAAAATACTACGAATAATGAAAATAATAATCACTATCATTAAGTTTGTACTTGCTGTTTCCTAGACATATTGCTTAGTATTTATGTCCACAGGTCTTATCGTCTCCATTTTATGTATGATAAAACTGAGTCTTAGCAAGCCATAGTGGCTCCTCCAAAGCCACATAGACAGTGAGTGATAGAATTCAGATTTGAAGCCCACATTTGCCTAATTCCAAAATATCCTCCTACTGAAAAGCTATTTTGCAAACAACCATCTGGAAAGGTATTTGCTTCCTTTGTAACAAACAAATAGTTAATAACTTTCATATAGAAAAATAAAATAGCAAAAAGAAACTACTGAAGATAAAAAATGTACAGAGTATGTAGAATGCAACAATGGGCAGTCAGCAAAGAAAAATAATTCTAATGGTCAGTAAAGAAATTTTTAAAATTAATATAAGGAGATTGAAAGAAATGCAAACAAAAAACAATGGGATATCATGTCTGAACAAAGTAATTGAGCCAGAGTTCTTATTTTATTTTTTAATAATATCCAGTGACAGAGAATATTCACAAAAACAGGTATTCACATACACTCTTCACGGGAGAGTAAATTGATAGAACCTGTTCCTGAGGAAAATTTGGCAATGTTAATCTGAAGCCCTAAAAGTAGATAATGATTTTTGCTCAGTAACGCCATTATTAGGAATTTATCTTAGATATAATTAAGATTTGATGAAATAATAATTACAGGATCTTTTATAATGGTGGAAAATCAGAAGCAAAGTAAATGTTTAGCAATAGAGATTGTTTAAATAAGTTAGGGCACATTTATAAAATGGAATGTGGTGCAGATTTTACAAACGATAGTGCAAATGTGTATGGATTGATAGAAAATATAGTCACAATATAATAACAGAAAATAAACATACTTAAACAGTATTTATGTCAATGTCACCTTTTTTGGTTAAAATCAGTTTGTTCTCAGAAAATTCTGAATACATAGACTAAAATATTAACAATGTGTTTCTTTTGAGCAGTGGATTTCTGGATGGTTTTCTTTTGCTGCTTCTCTGAATTTCTAATTTTTCTTGGTTGAGTATATTTACCTGAAAATCAAACTAAAAAAAGAGTTTAGTACACACACATGCACACATGCACACATACACAAGAAAATCTCAAATTTAGTAAGGAATATGAAATTACTACCAGATTTGCCCAGATGGAAAAAAATTCTTCCGGATTTCTAAACAATTTAATGTCTGGTAAATTAGCTCTTAAATACAATCTAAGTAGGAGTTGATATAATTTACCTGAATACTGATGGGGACTAAAATGTTATGTTTCTTTATTAATTTATAAGAAGATGATTGAGATTAAAAGAATGAATGTTTCTGATTAAGCAGTCATTTGTTTAATAAAAGGAGAAAACAACATCAAGATGAAATATATCCCATAGATATATGGCAGAGTGGATCAATTCTTAATTATTTTGGTGATTAATACTGCTCATGCTCCCCAATGTATAGACCGTGTGAGCAGTGTTTACCAACAACATTGTTCACCAACAATGGATTAATTTATCTAAACTGGTAATTCTTACATTGCAAATTAAAAATAATTTGATATTTATTTTTAAAATGAAATTTTTTTAGCTTTAGGAAAGCAATAAAATTATTGATATTTAAGTTAATGAAAAGGTCTCTTTGATGTACACTTATTAATTATATGCTCATATGGGTGATCTTGATTATATATTGCAATTGTAAATAGTTCAATAGTCTCAGAATACTTTTTCACTGTAATTCAGATTTCAATCAATATTCTTGTGGCTAACTGAAGAAGAAAATTTTAATGTTCAGAATTATTTTTAATTTACTTATGCACAAAATGACAACTAAACTGAAGATACTATTTTTGGCTTCTGATTTGTCAGCTGTCAAGACTTAGCATCTATTTCTTTATTGTATCTATCATCTATCTATCGGTCCCTACCTATCATCTATCCCTCTGTCATCTATTTATTGTATATATAACATTCATTGAATTTCAGGTATAGAAATAAATGGACATATTCATTACCCTACTAATTGGAAATACAATTATATACAAAATGATTATTTTTGAAATTTTATTTTATAAACTAAAATGTCTGTTAGATTTGAAAAATTACATTTTCTCCCAAAAGAGTCTGTACTTTCTCTCTTTCTAAAAATACTTAACAGAAATTTTAAAAAATATCTTTTGCCATTGATTTATAATGATAAGTGTTAATTCACTTCATCAATTTTGGAAATATATATTTTCCTATCACTCTTCTGCTTTTCCTTATTGTCTAATTTAAGAATTATTTCCACAAAGAAAAAACATTTTTTCTTTCTATCTGTATGAAATGATGGACGTTAACTAAACTTATTGTGGTAATCATTTCACAAAATATGAAAGTCATTATGCTGTGTACCTCAAACTTATACACTGCTGTATGTCAATTATATCAATGAAACTGGAGAAAGAGAGACATTTTGTAAATACAAACAGACTTCTGAGGAAAAATGTCCTGAGGATGTCTTAGCTTGAATAAAAATCATTCTTCTTAAAAGACAAAAAAAGGTAAAATAGAAAAATAGAAGAATGGTATCAGGAAGACGACTTTGTCCTCAACAGTGATGAAAATTCCCGTCATGGAATTCTTAACACAAGGCCAGAGAACCCGTAATTAACCACAGCCTTCTAATCCATCCTATATAATTTTTCATCCTATATATTTAGGTACAAAAGCGATTGGTCTTAAATGGCTTCACATCTATGATGTTATGTTTCATTCAGTACAATATAAAACCGAAACTATTTTTCAACAGTCAACTATCTGCTTGACTTGGGGCCTCGTGAATCTCATAAATGATTTGTTCCTCTTCTGACATTTATTGTTAGAGACGTACCCTCTTTTCACCATTGCTGAAAAGTGCTGTGTCGGCAGGCAGGGTGTGGGGAGGGCAGACTGTACTTTCCTCTCTAGCTGAAAACAGACAGAGGAAAGGAACATGGTCTTCCTGCGGCCCCGAGCTGCCCTCCTGGTAGGACGCTCTCCGCAGCTGCACGGCTGGCCACCTGGGCCGGCGGCCCTGTTCAATAGCTGGATATCCTGTTCTGCTTTTCTGCTGCTGAGCTGTCCAGGATGATCGCCTGGGAAGTGAATTGTGACTTTCCAGGGTTTTAAGCTTGCCAAGATTAGTTAGGAAAACACAGTTTGGGGTTATACAAATTCCAAATCTTCTGGCACTCTTGTTGCCTGAAATTTGAGACAGGGAAAAAGTATTTGTGGGAGTTGAAGCTTAAGTGCCTTCTAAAGTGAAGACTTTTGTTGAAAATATATAAATTACCAGAGAATATATTTTATATGCCAGCCCAGCTACCCTATTGATTTTTTTAAAATGATACATTTAAAAAGTACGAGCTGCCTCTGTGCTGTGTAGATTAACATGTGGAAATAGTTCTGAAAGGCAAGATGGCAAAATAAATGCTGACTGTGAAAGTTGGAAGACATCTTTGAGACATTGTTGAATATTTAATATGCTCAGATTTTAGAGGAATATTCTTACTTTGGAATTGTCTCGATCCTCCAGAACAAAAAAGAAATAAGTGTTTTGAGGGAAAGGTTATTTGTATGCTTCCTCCCTGGCAATCCTGATGCCTTCTCACAGAGGTTTCTAATGCTGAATAAATGCATGTGACAGTAGGTTCCGGAAGACTCTTAGACCCCACAACATCAAAGTCTGCTTCAGCCTCACTTGAAATCAACAAACTCATGAATCTCTTATGACAGGAGTTTGACCAAATTCTCTCCTTTGTATTGACTATTGATAGCTCTGTTTGTAGCTGCCTCTTAGGGAACATTCAAAATTAATGTTTCTGTTTGGGTTCAGACTATGTTTTGAAGTCCTGAGCTTCCTCACTAAAATGTCTAAATTTTTTGTCTGCTTTAAAATAAAAAATATTTCTTTTCCTTTTTGTTTGTTTGTTTTGGGGAGTGTCATTAGTGAATGAAACTATTATCTCCACCTTAAAAATGTCTTATGCAATGGAGTTGGATCTCTTTGCAAAAATGAGTATATCATTTTGTCACAAAATTAAATCATTGATATCAGATATCAGATCTTAAAATAATCAGAATATTTAGCATTATATAGAGTTTTATAGTTTAAAAATTACTTTGCACAACATTTCAAGAGTGAGAGAAAGTAAATGTATTTCCGAGTAAAGAAAACACATACGTTCTTTTTATCAACTCCGCCTCCACCTCCACCCTCCAGCCACACATTAATGGTTCTGTGCCAAGCAATTTCAAGGAAATACTCCAGGAGGATATTTATGGGAACATTTTCTTCCCTTTCTGGATTACCACTTCACTTTTTGCTGTGCCAAATCAGACTCATAAGGACTGATATTTTGAGAGGTATGTAAAAATCAAAAATATCAAGAAACTAAGAATTCAATAAAAACTGGCATTAATTTGTAAGTCTGCATTTTTACATGTTAGTTATATAACCAGATGTTCCTCTAAACATTACAGTTCACTTTGCCAGTCCTAAACCATAGAAAATGAAAACTAAAATTTCATTGGAGAACAAAGCATTTAAGCTTTCATAGGCTCCAAGAGGAACAGTGATTATTTATTTCCACAAAATTTCATAAACTCAATTCTGGGACTACAGTATTGGCTTTCAATGTTCTTCCCAGTAAACTTATCATTATAATATGAAAAACTAAAATATCTAAGTATTTTTAAAAGTATTTTCATTTTTACATTATTTTAAGATCTACATTTTAACCTGAAAATTTACTGAGATTATAATACACTGGTATCAAATATTAATTTTCTGATTTACCTATAAGTGTATCTTTTGAAAAGTTAAGTGTGTAAATATAAACTTCTTAGAGACTCTTGCCAAGAATGAATTTTTATATCCTATCATTCAAACTATGTGTAGGGTTTACTCAAAGCTCCAGTTTGAATTCTGAGGAACTATTTCCTAAATGTGTGTGTGTACACAAACACACACATGCATGTGTATGAATATATAAAAAACTCAGAGCGTGGATCCTCAAAGAGGTCAAGTTAAAAAAAAGTATTCCTCATATGTTGATTTTATGCATAGCTGTGGTTTTCCCTCTTCTGTTTTTAGTAGGGCTGTACCTTCTGTTTTTAGTGAAAACAAAACAAAGAGCAAATTGGAGATTTATTTATGGTGAGGCAGAATTTTAGTTAAAATTCAATATTCAGTTAGATTAAGTGTGTATGTGTGTGTGTAATTTCATTTATCAATATGGTTATGTGTGATATTAAATGGTTTTCAAGGTGAATTTCAATTGTTTAATCTAATAGTCTTAATTTCTAATAGGGAGAATGAGGTTTAGAATAGCAACATTAATAGACGCGATATTTGCTCAACCTTAATGTTGTGTGAATAATGTAATTCACCATGTCTTGGAAGCCTAATTCTTAACACACCATCAAATAATCCGGACTGAGTGTTCTTTAATTGCTGTGCTTGGTTTTCATTCATCCATTCAGTGAACCTTTATTGTCTGACAAAAGATTAATTCAATTTACTCAATAAATTGATGAAAATAACAGAAAAAAAGTTGGTGGATATTTTTATATTAGGATGTAATTTATTGCCTATTTTCAGTTGTTGATAACATGAGGTTAAGAAAAGCAAACTATTTTTGGGTTGAGTATGGAAGGAAGCTACACTTTTTAGGCACAAATATTATATCATTTTAGTAATTTTAAGACTGTGAAATATTTTACATGGTCCACAATCTCCTAGCTACAAACATGCAGATTCTATGATGAGGTAGGTAAAAATGTGTGTCTAGTTCTAAAAAAATGTGAAAATATAAGACAGAGAATTTCAGAAAGTGGATTTTTTTGGGTATAGTATATAAAAATATTTATATATATGAATATATATGGCATATTTTATTTATATGCTTTGTATTTTATATCAATCATAAAAATGATGAAATATGCACATTCATAACATGGACATGATATAATTTTAAAAGGATTCAAGTCATTGTTTTAATAGCTTTTAATAGATTTAAAGAATTTAAAGATGATTTAATAGATTTAAAGAATTAATACAGTCCTTCTCAAAATCTTCCAAAAATAAAAGAGCAAACACTTCCAAACTTATTCTATGTAGCCAGCATCACCCTGATACCAAACCTAGGCCAGGAGACTACAAGAAAAGAAAATTACAGGTCAATATCCCTGATGGACATAGATGCGAAAATCCTCAACGAAATGCTAGCAAACCAAATTCAACAGCATGTTTAACATGCATGATTTGCATGTTAAAGATAGTTTAACATTCTAATAACAGAACAAACAATCCTAAGATTCGAATGGAACAAGAAAATACCTCAAACAGCAAAGCAGTCATAAGAAAGAAGAGCAAATCTGGAGGTATCACATTTTCTGATTTCAAACTATATTACAAAGCTATAGTAGTCAAATCAGTATGGTACTGGCGTAAAAACTGACACACAGACCAATGGAACAGAATTGAGAGCCCAGAAATAAACCCAGACATATACGATCAATTAATAATTGACAAAGGCATCAAGAATATGGAAGAAACCAGAGGAAAAGCTCCTTGACGTTGATCTTTGCAGTGATTTTTGGATCTGACACCAAGAGCAGAGGCAACAATAGCAAAAATAGACTAGTGGGACTACATCAAAGTAAAAAGCTTCTGCACTGCAAGGAAAATGATCAACAGAGTGAAAAGGCAACCTGTGGAAGGGAGAAAATATTTGCAAGCCATATATCCAATAAGGGGTTAATATCCAAATATATTTATGGAACTTGTACAGCTCAACAGCAAAAAAACAAACCAATTTAAAATGGGCGAAGGACCTGAATAGACATTTCTCCGAAAAAAATAAACAGTCAACAGGTATATGAAAAGGTGCTCAACATCATTAATCATCAGGGAAATGCAAATCAAAATCACAATGAGATATCACCTTAAACTTGTCAGAATGGCTCTTGTCAAAAAGTCAAAAGATGACAAGTGTTGGTGAGGATGTAGATTATATACCATTGGTGGGAATGTAAATTGATACAGCCCTTATGGAAAACAGTATGAAGCTTCCACAAAAATTAAAAATAGAGCTACCATAAGACCTAGCAATCCCACTTGTGGGTATATATCCAAAGGAATTGAAATCAGGATCTCAAAGAGATATCTGCACTCACATGTTCATTGCAGCATTACTCACATAGCCAAGAGGTAGAAGCAGCTTAAATGCCCATCAGTAGATGAATGGATAAAGAAAATTGGATATATATTTATAGATGAATATTATTCAGCCATGAGAAAGGGGGAAATCCTGCCATTTCCGACAAACTGGAGGGCATTATGCTAAGTGTAATAAGCCTGACAGAGAAAGACAAATACTGTAAGATCTCACTTATATGTGGAATATAAAAAAGTTGAACTGAGGCCGGCCCAGTGGCATAGTGGTTAGGTTCGTGTGCTCTGCTTCAGCAGCCCGGGGTTCACAGGTTTGGATCCCTGGTGTGGACATACACACCACTCAGCAAGCCATGCTTTGGTGGTGTCCTACGTACAAATTAGAGGAAGATTGGCACAGATGTTAGCTCAGGGCCAATCTTCCTCACCAAATAAAATTGAAAAATAAAAAAGTTGAACTTTTATAGTAACAGAGACTAGAACGGTGGTTAACAGGGCCTAAGGGATGGAGAAATAAGGACAAGCTGGCCAGAGAGTATGATCTTCCAGTTATCAGATGAATAAGTGCTGGAGACCTAATGTACAGCATGGTGACTATAGTTAATAATAATGTATCGCATACTTGAAATTTGCTGAGAGAGTAGATCTCAGGTATTCTCACCACACAAAATTTTTAATTACGTGAGGTGATGGATATGTTAATCAACTTGATTGTGGTAATCATTTACAGTGTATGCATACATTAAAACATCATGTTGTGCAACTTAAATATGTATTATTTTTATTGTCAATTATACCTCAATAAAGCTGGAAAAAATTTTAAATATGAAATGTATGGGTTTGAGTCTGTTTTTATTGATATGGTTTTTCAGTTTTGTATTTTTAATATTGCTTTAAATCAGGATTTATACTTCAGATTTAATTATATATGTATATGTAACATATACAATATATACATATATAAATATGTTGGAAAAATGTCTGACACATAGTAAGTTTTCAGTAAATGTTAGCTAATATTTTAAAATAATGGGAAAAGATATTAACAAATACATTTTATGAAGGAGGCTCTTTCAATATGAAATAAAACAGTTTAAATGAAAATGAATACATCAAAATCAGGAAATTAACTGAAAATTTTGTCCTTATGTACATTTTGTTGTCATATTGACACAAATAAGGATATTTGAATGTATAAAGTACAGGAAATAGGTTTAAAAGCTCAGCATGGAATATTGGACATGGTTCAAGGATCCCAGATGTGGAAAAATATTTGCCAAATTCAGGAAGAAAATATTTGTCTGGATGATTTATGAATATATCTCTGAAACAGTTGAGAAGAAGTTGAGATTGTGTCTACAAATTTCTTGTAGAACGTACACAAATAACTGCCTTTATTTATTTATTTATTTAGTAAATACCAGGAGTTTCAGTAAACTTAGAAATACTACTTGTTTTCATGCATAATTTATTTTTATTTTACATAGGTTTTTTGTTATGTGTTTGGTAGTTTTAGTTGATTTGAACATCTTGGCAATAAAAATGATCAAACTAAGCTTTGTACATAGACATTGTTTGCGTCTTTGAGTAAGATTCAGTTAAATTCACCAGGCAGAGTAATATAAATCTCAATCAATATAAAGAAGTCTTTTCTTTTTTAACCTAGAAAATAATCCACATTGTAAGAAGTGTAGAAATAACTTGATTAACCATTCAACTAGGAATAAACCTCCTTTTAAGCAAGACAATGTGGGCCCAGTCAGAGTTGGGATTATTTTCTTTATGTTTAGTTGCTGCTTACAGAGGAGGAGGGGGCGGGGGGAGAAAACAGTGTCACATATGGCTTCAGCTCTTAGTTACTAAGTACTCAAAAATGTTCGCTATGGTATTATAGTTTGTGTGACTTTTTTTTGGTATGCTTTTACCTTCTGCCTTGTTTTCTTAGTAATCACATATCTGCCCCAAAAGGGTACCCTTGGAAGTCACCTTTTTCATTAACAGAAGAATTGTGGTAATGGTATTTGCTAGTAAAAGAGACGATTGAAGACTCACAGGCATTTTTAAGACCATTTCCCAAACAGTGCTTGGCAAAAAAATCTGAGTCGCAAAAGCAAGTTTAAAATTGACTATGAATAATAATTTTAAATGTTTCCTTTTGAGGCATTATACAAGCTTGCTTTCTAAAATTATAATTGGTGAAATTTCTCCTCAAGAGCTTACATTTTTGAAGAAATCTGTGGAAACAATGAAACAGGGAAAAATTAACAAAGCAGTTGAACATGGCACAAATTTTACTGAAAATATTTGTAGTCTAGGTCTAATAACCTTTGTATTAATTTGCTAAGGTTGTCATAACAAAATACCACATACTGAGCGGCTTAAACAAAATTTATTTTCTCACAGTCCTGGAGGCTGAAAGTCCAAGATCAAGGTGTTGGCAGATTTGGGTTTTCCTGAGGCCTCTCTCCTTGGCTTGCAAATGGCCGCCTTATGGTTGTGACCTCATGTGATCTTTACTCTGTGTGTCTCTTTGTGTTTCCGAATTTTCTCTTCTTTTCAGGACACCAGTCAAATTGATTAGGGCCCACCGTAATGGCCTCATCTTAAGTTAATCATCTCTTCAGAGGCTTTATCTCCAAATACAGTCAAATTCTGGGGTACCAGGGGTCAGGGCTTCAAAAGATGAGTTTTGGGGTGGCGCAATTCAGCCCCTATCAATCCTCTAGTCACAAGTGAGAAGACACAGGTAGTTTTAAAGAAACTTGAAAATTTTTCTCACGATATTTTTACTGATGGAGATTATTTTATTTAAAGTTAGCAATATTGTAATGCAACTGCTTAACTAGCCTCAAACATACTGATGAGGCAGTGTTCTAATTGCAATTTGATGATAATAGTAATATTGGCGCTAGCAGCAGCAGACACAGGACTAGTAGCAATAGTCATAAAGGTATTTATTTATCAGGTACCAGGGGTTCTCTTTACAATATTTTTCTCTTTATAACTACACAAAATTGTTATCATCTCCATTTCACATGCAGGAAGGTATGAGTCAGAGAAGTAAAATAGCTTATTCAGTGTCCTTACTTATTGAGGTTTTAGAACAAGGAGGCCTCAATTACTGAAAGCAGTAATAGTCAGATGTGGATTAAATGCAGAGGGCGTGTGGCATTCTTTATAGAATATTGCTTACGACTGTGGCATGAGGAAATCTGTTCGTCCATTGAACGGTATTTATTGTGCATCTATTATGTGCCAGGCCCTAAACTAGACACGATTACAAACAAGGCAGACTTACTATTTGCCCTCATGAATTAGGTCCTCAAGGGGATTTGTAAAGCGCCTCACTGGGGAGACCAGCTCCAACTCCTAGAAGACGTTTTCCACATTTACTTTTGTGGTGGCTTGCAGATAGGCCGAGGACATTATTTTACAGCTTGTCATTGCTCATGTATTCCAGTCTTAGCCATTTCTTTGGCTTTTGGTGCTTTTTAACCTTTATTGTTTTTGTTTTTGCTTTTTAATAGAACTTGATGCACTATCAGTGGGTCAACCTGGTCAAAGTGATTTTAGGTTGATACAAGAAAATACTTTTAAGTGTAAATGTATATTTTTAGGATTAGAGTTGAAGGAGTGACAATAAGAAACTAACACAAAATAGTCTATAATTCTAACTCTCTTTTTTTATTAATAGTCAAGGTTTTTATAATTGTGAAAAAACAGGGTAAATGATTACATTAGGTGTATATGATTGAAGGAGAATGTAGAGAGAAAAAGTCATCACAAGAGTTTTCATTTGGAATGGAATTTATCACCGAGGATTTATCCTTGTCTCATTTCTTATTTTATTAAATTCATGGGCTTATTGAACATTGTGTCCTATTCCCCTGACGTTCTACTGAATGAAAAATGATAGAGCTCAGCTAATGATTTGATTATGGGATAGAATTGTATCTGATATGTCAAGATAAATGTTAACACTGGTACAGAATTTATGGATTTGTAGACAGCATTTAATTTTGGGAAAGAACTCTTTTATCAAAATTATTAATCATTTATTATTGTCAACAGAACTGTGTGGCAGGTTTCATTAAACTGCAGGAAAAGATGTTGAATGTAAAATCTGTTTCGAGCCTGACTGTCATGCAACACCCAGTGTGTTTTGAAGAGGAACAATTTTTATCTGTCTTTTCATGAAGATTTACACCATCATTAGTTTTGTATAAAGAGAATCCGAATGCCTGGAGAGAAAAGATACTTGCAAGGAAAATGTCCATCTGAGTAACTGTGCCTCCATGAGGCCACTTGGGCCCGTGGTCCACTTACTAATCCATTTTGTATTTGTGGCACGACAAAAAAAGATGCTAATATTCTAAACATTTTTTTCTACAAAGTTGCTTTAACGCAAAATTAATTTATAAAGCATTTTCCATATCTATTGGTTTGAAAATAAGTTCTGCTTTTCTTTCAAGTAAGACATCTCACTAGTAAGGATGTGTCCATTCAACATCCAACATGCCAATTAAAATGTAAAAATATTAATTTATAAAGTGTTTTCAAAAGTGGAATATTTTAAGCATGGCCCTATCCTTTCTCAGGGCAAAATTCTAAATGGAAATGTGGTTTTTCACCTGATTATTTTAGTAGTCGTTACAGTTGCTATATAATTGTAGTGCCATTCATCTTAGCAAATTAACACTTTTTTATGCATAGTAAAACAAACAAATAAACAAACAACAGAAACAAAAAAGGATTATTCCTTAGCGATGTAAATTGGAAAACCTCTGCTATTAGCTTAAAGAAATAACTAGCTATAAGAAGCAGAAACAAACGATTTGATTTCTCAGGATAATTCATCTTGAAATGAAGTGATTACATAAATGTAAGAGTTAAATCATATATGCTAAAATCATGTGAATTAAGTGCTCCCATGAATCATTTGAAAAATAATTTCAGTAACTGAAAACTAAACCCTAGTGGCCATAAAGAGTTAATGTGCTTTTAAAAAGAAAAAAAAAAAAAGCTCAGTTTACTCCCAGGGAATAATTTATGCACTGGGAAAATTGGGTTGAAAAATGACAATGTGTAAATGAAAGCCAATCTTCAATGAGTATTAGCATAAAAATCTATAGAATACACACAAGATAGCAATTTGGCTTTTAGTTGGATTCTTTTGAAAAGAGACCACCTCTTGATTAGATCGAAGAAAATGGCTCAGTAGGGAAATTATATGTATATATTTTGAAACAATAATTTATTTTAAATGAACTTCTGTCTGATATAAGAAAGTAAAACTAGAGGATTTGGGATTTACATTGACCATATAATGACTTAATTTTTTTTTTTCCCGATTGATCACTTTCTAATGTGGTGAGCCTTAAACCTCTTTTCTTAAGAACAAATGTTCGCTGTACTCATTGTAGAGTGAACTCTCCTTTTGCTGTTAGTACCAAATGAGATGGACAGTAATGGAAGAAGATATGAACAGTTTTCCTGCCATAAATAAGCAGTCTATGTAAGAAGTATTAATATTAGTGACAATAGCTAACTATTTTATTTTATTGTTTGCTGAGGAAGATTCACCCTGAGTTAACATCTGTTGCCAATCTTCCTCTTTTTGTACGTGAGCCAGTTCCACAGCATGGCCACTGACAAATGAGTAATTTAGATCTGCGCCTGGGAACCAAACCCAGGCCGCCAAAGTGGAGCATGCCAAATGTAACCACTAAGCCTCCAGGACTGGCCCAATAATAGCTTACGTTTAATAAAAAATGAGGATCAGTGCCTACTCTTAAGTACTGGATAAACAATGGATGTAGAAGAAAACAAGAAAAGTACCATTTACTGGAATGCTAGGAATTGTCCTTGTCCAACATGGATGTTTAATCCAGACTGACATCCATTTCTATGCCTCCCCACAAAGATAAGTCACACACATCTGGTCACTATTTCAGGTTCTTCCCTGAGTGTCCTGATCTATTTGGAATACTTCCTGATTTGTACTTGCTTCTAATCTGCTCTTCATCTCTTATCTATGATTTAACTCCTGCCTATTACTTTTATCATCTGTATTCGTTCTTCCTTCATTCACTCTTGGATCTCTCTCAGGGACTTAGTTTAACTTTCTTACTGACTCTTCGCTGTTCCCAACTTCACATTCAGCCGGTCACAGACTTAGGGTGGCTCTCCTCTTTACTATCTGTAGAATGTGCCTCTTTTTCTCCATCATCGTTACATTTCTTAGTTCAGAATTTCATCTTCTCTCACTTCAAATATTAGTACACCCTGCCCACCAGTTTTCTTGCTGAAGTCCTTGTCAACTTCCAATCGATCCACTAAACTTTTCTGGAGTAATCTTTCTAAAATAAAACTTAAATCAGTTCCCTGTTTTAAACCATTCAATGCCTCCCTAAGCCTTTTTAGATATAATGCGGACGACCTTGCATGATATATAAGGTCCTTCATGGTCTGGCTCCTGCCTTACCTGTTTATAAATGTTTCTTAACAATCTTCAGAAGGAACGTTGTGCTCTAGCCATACTGAGCTATTTTTCCTTCTTTGAACATGTCATGTTGTTTTATAATATTTTTTTCAGCTTTATTGAGATGTAATTGACAAATAAAATTGTAAGATAAAGTGTACATCATGGTAGTACATTGTAAAAGAATTCTCCCCATCTAGTTAATTAACACATCCATCACCTCACATATTTATGTCTTTTTTTTTGGTGAGAACATTTAAGATCTACTCTCTTAGCAAATTTTGATTATACAGTAGTGTTACCAACTGTAGTCGCCACATTATACATTAGATCCTCAGACCTTATTCATCTTACAGCTGAAAGTTTGTACCCTTTTCGTTTCATAGCTTTGTGCCTTTGCACTTGTTGTCCTCTCTACTTATACCCTTCCTTATTTTTCTGTGACAGATATAAATAAAGTTCTGAATACAAAGGCCAAATGTGCACTGCCACAGGTAGGGAAAATGTCATGGATGGGTGAAACTTGAATAGCTCCCAAAGTATGAATAGCATCAGTGAGGACTGTCAGAAAGCAGTAGGAAGCCAGGTCTTGCCTAAGAACTAGAGTGACCAACTGTTCCACTTGGCGTGGGACTGGAGGGTTTCCCAGGAGACAAGATTTTCAGTTCTAAAATCCTATAATTCTGAGCAAACCAGGATGGCGGGTCACCCTCACCGAGACTCAAGGGCGAGATGGAACCAAGCGATCTCCTTCAGTGTCGCCAGTGTTTCCTGAATCTCTACTCAAACCTTTATCACTCACTCTTGCAACTGCTTTGTCTTTGTGTCTGCTTTCCCACGCCAGGCTGTCAGCATCTTCAGAGACTGGGTCTTATTCACCTTTGTATCTTTAGCAACTAGTTTGCCACCAGTCACATGTTTTATCCCCCAGAAATGTTTGATAACTGAGTGAAGAAATTGATGAATAAATGAATGAATGATAGATATAAAAAGATTGAAAAGGCAGAAACAGGACTCATGTTCCAAAGGTTCTGGACAAAGTGACAAACACGATCAAGGCACTAAGACCCGGGATGCAGATCTCGGAATCAAGTAAGAAAGCCACTTCTCAGATTCTGGAGCACAAGAATAACTTAGGCCAACAGAAGTCTCTTGGCCTCTAGAAATAAGGGGTATTAGTTTGATCTCTTGTCCCCACATTGCATGGAAGTCTAAATCTCTCTGCATACATTCATAAATTCTGGAGGTGAGTAGGATTTATGGTCTGATGGTCACATCTGTCTTTGGGTTCTTGGTTCCTCAAGTGTCATGTGTGTTTATACCAGCCAAAGACAGATGTAGAATACAGTCTTGCCTCTGGTTTCCACGAACAAATCACTCACTCAAAGCATTTGCAAAGATGTAGATTGTACTGAAGATTTGGAGTAGGTAGAAGAAATGCTTGTACTATAAAAAATGTAAAAAACAGCAGCAGCAACAACAAAACTTCAAATTGAATCTGTGCCATCTGTGTTCCTAAAATATCCTTTGGCCATCTACAGCAGGAGAATTTCTGCTGACCTTTCCCCTGACAGGCCCTCGTCTCACACTGACTCTGAGGCTCCTGTCCTTCTCCCTTTTCTTCTCTCTTCTTGTTTTTCCTTCTCTCTTCCTCCACAGAAATCAAAACATTTCTCCTTCTGTTTCCCGCTGAACGGTGCAGCCTACGTTCTTTCAAACATCCAAGTTTCCTGGGACCCCTTTGTTACCCCAAGTCGTTTACCAAGGTGTATTTCCATAAAAGACAGTTTCCACCCTAAAAAGAAGTGCCAGCCAGTCTTTTCGATGATTACATTTTGATCTCACTATTAAAGGTCAGAAACTGATTAATTACAATGATCCAGTGATGATGAATCTCAGTGTCAGACAAGAGCTAATCATTTTTTGTTACCTAATGACAGACAGGACAGGTCCTGAGTGGAACTGGATTCTAACCTGCTTGAGAGTAGAGACCATTCACGACTTATCCACTAATGTATCATCAGCGCTTTAGCCCAGTGCCTGGCATATAGCAACTATTCACTAAATGTTTTTGAATTTTGCATAAATGAATAAGTTTGCAAGTTTGGTGACACAAACATTTGATCTAATTAAATCATTGAAATAAATGATCAGGTCAGGGAAAAACAATAGGTTAATCCACTTAATGATAACAAATGGCCAGTTTATTAACCACAATCAATTGTTAGCAATCCTGAGACTTAGCAATGCAATTTCACAATTGTTTGAAAAGTAGAAAATAAAATTCCTGAATAATCCTTTTCATTTCACTTGAAAAAAATTTTTATGTTAACTAAACTAATTCTTACTTTAAAAAATTATAGAGGCAGACAACAGACACCTGACAAGATGTTCAACATCATCAGTTACTAGGGAAATGCAAATCAAAACTACAATGAGGGGCTGGCTCCGTGGCCAAGTGGTCAGGTTTGCGTGCTCAGCTTTGGCGGCCCAGGATTTCACTGGTTTGGATCCTGGGTGTGGACATTGCACTGCTCATCGAGCCATGCTGAGGCAGCGTCCCACGTGCCACAATTAGAAGGACCCACAACTAAAAATATACAACTATGTACCAGAGGGCTTTGGGGAGAAAAAGGTAAAATAAAATCTTAAAAAAAAAACCCCAAAATACCATGAGATATCACCTTACACTAGTCAGAATGCTATAATTACCAAGACAAAAAGTAACAAATGTTGGAGAGGATGTGGAGAAAAAGGAACCCTCATACACTGTTGGTGGGAATGCAAACTGGTGCAGCCACTATGGAAAACAGTATGGAGAGTTCTCAAAAAATTAAAATTAAAAATACTATACGATCCAGCTATCCCACTACCAAGTATTTATCCAAAGAACTTGAAATCAACAATTCAAAGAGATTTAGCACCCCTGTGTTCGAGGCAGCATTATTCACAATAGCCAAGAGGTGGAAGCAACACAAGTGCCCATCGACTGATGAATGGATAAAGAAAATGTGGTATATAGACAATGGATACTACTTAGCCATAGAAAAAGACAAAATCGTCCCATTTGCAACAACATGGATAGACCTTGAGGATATGATGTTAAGCAAAATAAGACAGAGAGAGAAAGACAAACCCTGTATGCTTTCACTCACATCTGGAAGATAAACAAACGCATGGACAAGGAGAATGGATTAGTGGTTCTATCAGGGAATGGGGTTGGGGGTGGGTGAAAGGGGTAAAAGGGCACATATGCATGGTGACAGATAAAAATTAGACTACTGGTGGGTCTGGCCTTCTGGTGTAGTGGTTGTGTTCCCGTGTTCTGCTTCTGCGGCCTGGGGTTCATGGGTTTGCATCCTGGACGTGGACTTACACCACTTGGTGGCAGCCGTGCTGTGGTGGCATCCCACATATAAAAAGAGGAAGATTGGTACCAATGTTAGCTCAGGGACAGTCTTCCTCACCAAAAAAAAAAAAAAAAAGACTACTGGTGGCAAGCATGATGAAGTCTATATAGAAACTGATAAATAATAATGTACACCTGAAATTATACAATGTTATAAGCCATGATGATCTCAATAAAATAATTCAAACAAACAAAAATTTATAGAGGCAGAAATAAAACCACAAATAAGCATTTTTGCCTAAGTGTACTGCAACAGAAGTCATCTCATTCATTTGGGCTCAGAATTAATATTAAGGGGTTAAATAAGTGTACATATTACTTGGAAATTTATAATTAAATTACTGAAGCAGAGCAAACAGGTCCATAACAGAATGCTTTAATATTGCTCACACTCCTGTTCAGAGTTACGTGGACTGGTAAAGGAACAATTCATCAATCCACAGAGTGATGTCAACATTGCCAAAATGTAGGAGTGATTTCTTCCCATACCCAAGTTAAAAGTAGGTTCACTGATAACAATAGTAAATTTAATCATCGATATATATGAAATACATCCAAAAAAACCCAAGAATTTTAACGGCACAGTCACTTACATAAAAAGCATACTTTAGCATGAATGGTTTCAGAGACTTTTGTGATTTTAAAAATCCTTTTGTAGTTTTGTAGTTTAAATATACCCATACATTAGAAATATTTTACTTTGGGGAGTCCTGGAAACAAGGTTTTGGTATTTTATTCCACTTCACTTATTCTTCTCATGTATTATTTTACACTTTTAATATTCAGAGTCAAAGAAACAAGTCTAATGACTGTTTTTATTCTGTTGTTAACAGAGACAATTATAGATTATTGCAGAATGAGATTCTGGTTTCTAACGTCCTAGAAAACATTGAATGATGCCTAGTGAGAGACTGAGAATGATCAAGAACCTAGATATTGTTTCGGTGCATTAAATCTGCAAGTTAAATCATCACTTAAGCATTTAAAGCTTACCCATGGCTTCCCTCATAAAATGGCCCTCTTAAGTGTTTATTCTTCTCTCCTTCCATTTTTAGGGTTCAAAAATTGGAGGGCACATGCCTTTCTTTGTCCTGGTCTTCATTTTTCAGTAACCCCAAGTGTGACTCCGACATTACAGCTATTTTAGCTAAAACATGAGCCTATTCTGTAACGTGAGTAAATTCAGACTGTTAAGTAGCTCCGATTACAAAAATTTCTACTTTTCTGTTTTTCTCAGGGGTAGCAAGAGTTGCTCGCATTCCAATTTGAAAAAACTAGAAGGGAAGGAGCGCAAATCCATAGTGTTTTTTAAAAGTCTGGTGTGGTGAAAGGAAACAACTTTCATTTGATTTGTTGAGTGAATTATTTTTATAAATCTTTTGAATGACTGAAATCCGAATATATAACTAATATATTCATTTCAACGTGTCCTTTTTAGGAGCTTAGAATTTTGAAAATTGGAATAATTGCAAATATGGGGCAAAATGAATGATTGAAATTTTTTCTTCTGCAAGGCTCCCCCACGCCCTTTTGCTTCGCTTCCAGTATGGATCCAAAGAGACTCTGTAGATTTTGCTTGGATTATTTACGGCAACACAGTCTGCTGCTGACTTCTTTGGGTGGAAAGGTGTCTGAGCGACATTTTTACACAGTTCTTAAAATTGCTATATCATCCACTTCTTTTTTTCCTCTAATGAACCCTTTAGTTGTCTTCATACCGCATCAGATGTGGCTAAAGTTAAATATTTCAAAGTGGAATAAGGTTGTCCTTAAAAAGAAAAATAACAATATTAACCAGAGGAAATAATATGTATATGTTTACTCATTTACTTGTTTTCTTACATAAAATAGGATGACCCAGGGCCCATGTGGTGAGAATAAGCAAGTTGTCCCTAGTTATGCTCTGATGGGCCCCTTGGGAGCTGTGTTAAAGCAGAAGGGAGATCGTGTGAAATGGCTTCCAGTGAGTTGAAAGAGTTCAAGCGACTTCCAAAGGTACCTCCTAGGATGTAATTTATATGCACAGAAAATCTACCTCATTTTTCTTAAAATGTACGTTCTATCCCCTAGCACATTTTTAATCATTATTTATTATCATAGATGTTGGAAAAGGAAACACTTATTCATACTACCATTTTCCCAGAAGTATATTTTTTCAAGATATCCTGACAACTTTGCCTAGTCAAACTTTAAATGATTCCAAGGTTCTTTATCACTGACTCGAAAAAATTTCAAATTAACATCCTAAGTTTTCCCTCTGATATCTGTAATTCATCCTCCAAATTTACTAAAACCAGTCTACCTAAATTAGTCTTCTGTATTGATAGTCTTCAACATTTGTAGGGTAGAAGAATTAAAATTCCTTTGTTTTTCCTTCCATGGAAATTTCCTGAAGTCATTTATAGTCTTGAGTATTTTTCTTCTTTTAAATGTTAGCTCCATTTTAAGTTCAGAGTATCTGTGCTACACTTAGTGGTAGAAGTTTCCTTATTGTTTGGCTCTCAAGAAGTATTATTGGATTATGTACTGATCAGTCAGTTATTCAGCCTGTTATATCCGTGCACTGAAAGTACTGGTCAATGGATCCTTCTAATGAAGAAATTTCACCTTAAATATAATAAAATTTTATTTTTCTTATTTTCTTCAAATTGATTAAAAGTTTAAATGTATTCCTTGCCTTTAAATTGATTAAAAGTGTAAATGTGCACATATTAAATAAATATGCTCTCCCTGAATTTATTTAACTGATATCTGTTGAGGGTTAGCTCTGCTACTCTTCTGGGCATTAAAAGATAGTTTGTCTCCATAATTTGAGAAACTTATTTTGTCTATGATAGCATCTCATCATTCTTAAAATTTCAGATAATTACCCCCATTGTATCATTTCAAATGAATTATATATTATCTATTGTCTTGTGCTTAATAAATGCTTAAGTGGAAAATGTAAGTTCCTAATAACTTAAATGCTCACTTATAAGTCCACCCATAATGTGTTCTGTTAGTGGTATTTGCAGCGAATATGCAACGGAATAGCAACAACTTTCCACAGGATCATTTGAAGTCAGAAAGTATGCAAGTCTTACCAAGGAAAGTTGACTTTCAGACAAACTGCCTCTTCTTCTGCAGTGCAAAAATTGGGAAATCCAGATACATGATCCTTTTGTCCCTTAGCACATTTTCTATTGGTAATGAGACATATTGGGCTTGGAAACAAAGAATTTGACTTCTTAAAACTTTAAAAATGTCTTTTAAACCTGTGCAATTAATTTTTTTCTTCTCGAGTTGTTCACTAGAACTTGGCAAACTTTGGGTGCAGATGGTTTATCTTCTTACCTGAGGAAACAATTTTCTAAAAGGATGGTTCAGAACAATTGTAGATAAAATACATTTCTTGCTAGGAAGTCCAACACCATCAAAAGTTAAATCATAATGTAAGTTGTTAGTTGTTGTAGGTTGTATGTGTCAGTTACTATATACTCCAGACAGCATGTCCTCCATGGAAAAGAGTTTTGAAAAGAATAGCTCACCTCTGTGGCTGCCTAATCTGTACTGTAATATCCAATCCATTTCACTGAAGCTAGAACTCCAGTGAGAAATAAGATGAGACAATACTTCAAAAATTGAATTATGCGCTAGCTAGTCAAGTATATGTATAGGTCTGTGTTTGTGTGTGCTTTATGTTAAATAGAGAGAGAGTGTCTCTTTGATACTGGGCTGTAAACTTTCAGAGAGTAAATATAGCTCTTAACAAGGAGAGAAATAGGAGACCAAAGACATAAGACTAAAACAATAAGCATTCACATAAGCATCAACGTTAAGACCTTGGGCACCCGATACATTTTTACGAAAGTATATGCCTGCTATTGAATATTAATTTCAGGTTAATTCAAAACGTCTAGTTTTTTTTATAGGCTGTTTTAAATTTCTACAGGTTGTGTGTGTGTGAGTGTGCACTATATATCTTATGGGACAACTTGCTAAATTCTCCTGAGTTTAATTTACATTTCTATGTTTTTTCAATCAACATAAAAATCAGAGTGGAACTGAATTAATCTTAAAATAATTCATATGTTAAAGTTTTACGATTAACATAAATAATTCTAATTAAACGTATCTGATAAATACATATCAAAGGCAAAGTGTAAGCTCTTGAAAATTAATAATACATATGTGCTTGCTAGACTTCAGTGTTGATTGGACTTATTTAAAGTTTTTATAATAAAACATACACACACGCGCACACACACACAGAGGCTCTTGTGTGTTTAGAATAACTTTCCAGAAGTCAGATTTATTTTCCAATAAAAATGTCTCAACCCAAATATACTGAACGCAAGTATTAATATCTCTCTATTATATTACCAAATATCTATGAAGAGTATAGAAACAATATTGCATTTATTGTTTTGTGAAATTTAACACACTGGAAAAATGTCAGAGAAGACCTACATTCTTTCCTGCTTTTAATTTTGCGAGACCAATTTTGTGCCCCCAAAGATTCAATTTCATAGTCTCAAATGCCCCAGAAGTGTTTTAGAGAGTCATTCCCTGAACAAGACACATTGTCTGTCCTCACCCAGGTGACAGGTTCATGCTTAAATATTAACTATTCTCAGACAAAGCAGAAACCACAGTATTTTTCAGACAGCTGTAAAATACTTGATTTTCTCACCAGGAATCCAGTGTGATGTTTAAGACTTGTTATAGTCAAGCCATGTCATTGCACAGTTAGTTATAGTCCTTCCTGTTGGAACTAAATCTCACTTTTTTCCTTGTACCATCTAAATACTAGACACATACTAAACTCTTAATATATTTATGGAATGAATGAATGAATAAATAGCCTGTTACTGTGTTTTGCTTATGACCTTCTATTGGCCAATATTTAACTACCAACATTAATAACTCTGAAATTGAAGTTTCCCATTCTGTTCTCATTGCCTTGAGCTCTGTTGTAATGTACTAAATATAATATGGCAGTGTAGTAATGCTGAAAATTTCATGTGTGAAATAAAGATGCTCAATTTATTTCCTGCTTCCAAACCCGTACACTTTCCTATCTGTGCTGTCCTGGTCTCCCTCTATCCTTTCTCTGGTCCGAGTCCAGTCTTGCTTCCTGTGCACTGCGTTTCACCCTCCCGGCTTGTAAGGGAACTTGCTCCCCAGTGATCCTGCTTTTTCTTCTGCGATGGCACTTTCTTCCTCATTTATCCAAGGATATTTTCAGTATCAAGTGTCTCCTAACTTAAAACAGCAAATACGGAGTGGGTCACACTTGCTCACTGTCCTTCCTTCGTTGCTGCTCATACCTCAGCTGACTCAGATCCAGACCCCTTCCTCATCATCCCAGTAAAGCGACTCATACAGTTTCACTACTGGCCATTTTACTGAACGTTTTCCAGTTTTTCATCTAATTTGACTTCTCAGTAGCATTGACAGGATGACTGATGACTTTATCTTCCTTGTTGGAAACTTTTAGAAAAACCATTCCGTCTAGATTCTTCTCCTAATTTGCTTGGTATCGCTTCTCAGGTTTGAGTAGTCTTATTTTTCCCAAGCACTCCTTACGTGCTGTTCCTCCCCTCTCCCAAGAGTACATGGTGGGTCGTCTCGTGAATACAATTGTGGGTCTTTATTTCTTCTCATCCTGCAAACTCTTTCTGTGAATTCATCCATACTGACATCTTCCATTACCTCTAAAAGGAAGGATGACTTAAAAAAAAAAAAAGAAATCTACATTTCAAGGCCAGAATTCCTTCCCAGGGCACTTGGGACAAACTAGAGTCCTATCGTTCCAGAAGTCCCTCTTGGTTGACCCCGTCAGCTTCAAGGAGGCAGTTACTATAGTTCTTCTGATTCTGACTGGCCTGGTTTAACTCTTCATGTTTTGGGCATTTTTTTCTTACTCAATTATTTGTCATTTAAAATAAAAATAAAACTTTCTATTTAAATTGTTAAGCCTATCAATATTATGATTTTAATTCGACTGTATGAATAGCAGTAAAATTTAAGATTTAATTGCATAAATATGAGCATAGATTATAATAATATAATGTTACATTTATATCATTTTATTGTTTTCAAAGGATATTCTCATATTTTAGTCAATAAATCCTCACAACCATCACATTACTTTATTATTATTATTATTTATTTTATTGTAGGAAACTTAGGCTTCTAGAAGTTTGGAGGCTTGCCAAAGATCACACTAGTAAGTGACAGAACAAAGACTTGAAATACTTAGGAAAAATTACCAACGTTTCTTTGCGTAAATATTACATAGTCTTAAATTGTCACCAATCACAAATTAATCAAATCCTGCTCTGTGCCTGAGAGTAGTTTTCCTCAAAGATGCTACAAAAAAGGAAATATTGTTTAAGGTTCTTGGTTTTTGCTAACTTGTCCATTTTTTGATAGAAGTAATAATTTAGTTCTAAGGCATTGGACAAAGTGGAAGATTAAAGAGGTCAATCAAAAACCGTCTGTCACCTACAACTTGAGTTTGATATTCTAAATAATCAGCAGTTAGTGACATATGTGTGCTTTCTTTTGCATGAGATTCAAAATAAATACAAGCTAGAAAATAAGTATCTAAAATTGGAAAACAGATCTTACTCTTTTTGCTTAAAGGATTAAAGAGCAGCTTCTCCAAGATTCAGAGAAATCGCCTGTCCCTTCTGCATTTTGCTCAGTACTCTCATGTGGCGATGGCCTTTTGACATTTGCCTTAAGGGCCTTTGCTGATCTTGCCACTCCTTCCACGTGTTTAAACAAAGCATGTGGTTTCACCAGTGTCCTGCCACCAACTGGGAAACATAATCTCTGAGTGAGGCAGGAGCCAAGACCCCAGAAGTTCTTGAGAGTTATGCTGCGACGAGACTCCCGACTAGCGATGAGGGGGCAGGAACATTCCTTCCTGGCGCCTGCTGAACAAATTTCAAGAATGGTAACAGGCTCATTTTAGGGTTTTATAACTATCAGTCTGGGATCAGCAGCCTGTTCTGAGAGGCTGTGGATGCCAAATTCCAGCTGTCACAACTTGCTTCTGTGAGAACCTCGTGCTCAGTTCGTCAGAGCCTTGGAAGATGAACTCTGTTAAGACCATGTGCCACAACTCTTTTTATAGACAGACCAAACCCAAGCCACAAATCTCCCTCTTGAAAACCCTGGCCCTTCCTTCCTGGTTTGGGATATGGGGTCAACACAAGGTTATCTGTACATTGGGTGTGAGCACCCAAACAAAATATTTAGCCAACTGTATAACTAGTTTGTGGTTTCAGGTTTTTATTTCAAAATCTTTGCAGCCCATTAATCATTACCATGAAAGAGTCTTCATCAGGAGTTCATGCTCAGTTCACTTATTGGACTACAGAATCAGTGTTTGTATTTTCATAGCACAAAGAGAAAAGCGATAATTGACCAAACTGAATCAGAGACATGCCTAGAATTTGAGATCTCCAGGCAAAGACTTTTCTTTGTACAAGATTTTCATTTATCTGTACGTGATTGTACAGTAGCTACTTGGGTGATGTTAGTTTTCTTAGGGAGGGAAAGCTAAGGTTTCCTTTCCGTGTGAGCTTTCCCAGGCCCAGAGCTATGACTAAAGAACTGCTCATCAACAGGAAGAATAGCTGATCTTCAAAAAGTTAAGAGTGTTTAGCTAGTTATGTACAGTGAACCTTATATATAGTAAAGTGTTTATTGAACCTGAGTGGTCTCTGATTACCCTCCTTAAACAGAATTTCCTAGATTATTTTCAAGAGCAATTAAGTAATTGTTAACAATAATTGAATTCTTAGTAGGTAACCCAGGTATTATTCTTAGACTTTTACTTGCATTAATGCGTTTAATCCTCACAATACTATTAGGAGGTGGCTATTTTCATCATGCCCGTTTTATTGCTGAGAAATAATAGGCCCAGAAAAGTTAAATCACTTGCCCCAAATATCACAGCTATGAGGTGGAAGAAACAGGATTCAAACTTCATGTTATGACTTAAAATGATAGAAAGTAATGGATGGAAGGCCATGTTCATTGTTATGGGACTTATTCAGTCTTTCGGTTTCCCTTTCAAAACTTGTAGGAGCCACTTACAAACTAGGTGTGCCCATGAAATGATAGTATGGTTGGATTCCCAGTAACATTGCTCTTTCCATTATGATGATTTAGCTTTGTTATGAGTGGTCATTGTCACTAAGTCAACTGCTGTGTTGATAACCCTGGTCAGTGTTTTGGATGGTGCACTAGGTTAGGAGTCAGAAGGCCTGGGTTTTAGATTCATCACTGCCATGGACAGACTCTAAGTCCTTAACAAGTCACCTAATCATTTTGAGCCTGTTTCCTCTCTCTGTCTTATGGGGGTAATAAGGCTTGTCATTCATTCTCTGGTCAATGAACAGAACTCCTTTACACATCAGAGACAAGAAATATGTTAAAGTACTGTATCCATAAAAATTTCATGTGGACGTAAGCTGTTATTAATTATTGGTAAAATAAACACCCATTCATCTTAAAGCCATCTGAGTGACAAACAGAAACTAGCAGCTATTTACTTATAAAGCTGGGAATTTTGTCAGATGTTACAGTCCTTAATTTTGATAAAGTACTACTTACCTAGTTAGTCTTTAGTGCTTTTGGTGTTGTATCTGCAAACTAATCATCAAACACAATGTCACCCAGATTTAATCCTATATTTTCTTCTGGAATTTTTGCAGTTTTTCATTTTGCATTTAGGTCTATGATCCTGATTGAGTTAATTTTTGTGAAAGATGTAAAATCTATGTCTAGATTTTTTTTGCATGTGGATGTCCAATGGTTTTAGCATCGATTGTTAATAAGGCTATTCTTTTCCCTTAATATTCTTTGCTCCTTTGTCACAGATCTGTTGACTGTATTTGTCTGGGCCTATTTCTGGGCCCTCAATCCTGTTTTATTAATCTATGAGTTTATTCTTTAATCAGTAAATCAATCAATCAGTACTACACTGTCTTGACTATTGTAGCTTCAGGGTAAGTCTTGAAATCGGTGGTATGACCCCTCCACCTTTCTTCTTCTCCAGTATTGTGTTGGCTATTGTAGGTCTTTCACCTTTCGATATAAATTTTAGAATCAGGTTGTCAGTATCTGCAAAATATCTTTCTGGGATTTTGGCTGGGATTATATTGAATCTGTACGTCAAGTTTCAAAGAATTAATATTTAACAATATCAAGTATTTCAATCCACAGACACAGACTATTCCTTTATTCATTCAGATCTTCTTTCATTTCTTTCATCAGAGTTTTACAGTTTTCTGCATACAGATCTAGTACATATTTTGTTAATTATCTATTTTGTTTATAAAATAATTTGTTGACAATATTATAAATGTCATTGTAGTTTAAATGTCAAATTCCAGTTTTTCATTGGTCGTACATAGAAAAGGCAATTGACTTTTATACCTTTACCTTGTGTCCTGCAACCTTGCTATAATTGATTATTAGTTCTGAGAGTTTATGTTTTTTTATCACTTTTTTCAGATTTTCTACATAGAAAATTATATCACAGTATATAATTCTTTTTATACATTGTTGGATTTGATTTGCTAATATTTTATTGAGGAGTCTTGCATCTATGTTCATGAGAGATATTAGTTGTAGTTTTTCTTTCTTTAATGCTTTTATTATAGTATTTAAATGTATCAAATATTTCCTAATATAAATCAGAATGCTAAATCCAATGGATAAAACTAATTTATGGATGTAGTTAATAGCATATTACAAGCAGTTTTTCTCAGTTGCTGATCCATATTAATATTACATCTGTTTGGCATCCTCAACTCACTAGAACATAGCCCAGAACCTGATGCTAAATAAAGAAGGTCTTTGATGACCTGCAGTTTATATAAGTTAATGAAATAAATAGGAGATCACCATCAGAGCTTGTTTATTCCTATCTGATATAAAATGTTAACAATCTCGGTAATATGGCCTTCAAATTCACAAACTAGAAAACACAATTTTTTTCATATTTACAAAAGTTTTTCTTTTATTTGTTTATTTTTTTGAGGTCACATTGGTTTATAACATTATATAAATTTCAAGTGTACATCATTATATTTTGACTTCTGTATAGACTGCATTGTGTTGACCATCAAAAATCTAGTTTCCATCCATCACCATACATATGTGCCCCTTTACCCCTTTCGCCCTCCGCCATCCGCTTCCCCTCTGGTAACCACCAATCTGTCCTCTGTATCTATGAAGACACAAGTAATTTGACTGGGGCTGGAGGAGCACCTAAAGGAGTCTTATTTATAGCAGTGAGAAATTACAGATGCCTTTGTCGGAGCACTGGCCACAAGAATGCCAGTCGGAAGAACTCAAAAGAACAGTGATATGGTTATAGATTCAAAGGCTTCTCCCATCTCATTAGGCAACAGAAGTACTGCTGTATTATAACTACACACACTTGTTGCTTTCGCTTTGATGTCACTGAGTCCTCAAGAAAAGTTTGAATTGCATCTCTAATATTTTTATTCTACATATGCATCCATTTTAGAAGAGACAAATACTTGATGTGGTTCAGAAAAATTGCTATAAAAATAGTCAAAATAAAAGAGAAATTGTTACAAAATATAAGTTTTTATTATCTTTAAAATATCAATGCAGAGCACCACATTCCCCAACACTAGGGGAACAAGTAAATTTTAGCACATTGTAGTACAGAATCTGATTTGCAAAAGCGGTTTTGGACAGAGCATTTGTTCTGAACTTTTTCTTCCTAGAGAAGCAAATTTAAATCAAGGATATAGGAATGGGCAGTGAAAGACAGGTGAACACCTTTCAGCCTCCACTCACACAGGACCAAGTCATCTGAATCAAGTTTCTTGAGGCCATATTTGACACTTGGCGCCTTCATGTCCTCACCCTTATTTTCTGCTCAATCAATAGTGATCTGGATTTCACCTTCTACCACTTCAGTGAATTCACTTTCACTGTTGAATCCAAAGGGCACTTTCCTACCATTCTGTTTCTTGAATTTTGTAATATTTAACACTGTTTACCAACTTCCTTCTTTAATCTGTTTCGCCCTTGGTTTCTTGCTCATTAGACTGTCCTGGTTTTCATCCTGTACTTCTCACCAAATCCTCTTGGTCATCCCCACAGTCTCTTCTTCCTCACTCATTCATAGCTATATACATCACTCTTTCCTAGAATTTAGTCCTTGTCCCTCTGGTCTTCTCAATCTGTGCTCTACTCATGAGTTATTTTATCCAAACACATGATTTTGATGATCTCCTGTGTGTAACTTGGGCCTTGCTTTGGCCTCCTGATTTTCATATCCAACAATCTTTGGTACATTGCCACCTGGAGGCTTCATAGATACCTTAAACCCAACCTGGCCCAAACTAATCTCGTTATCTTCCCCCTAACTTCCTTTTCTGACTATATTCCCTACTGTATTTTCTAGTTTCTAATAGTTTTCTATTGCTGTTATAACAACTTACCACAAACTTTGTGGCTTAATGCAACACACATTTATTGTCTTACAATTCTGGAAGCCAGAGGTTTGAGGTGGGCCTCAGTGGGGTAAAATCAAGGTGTTAGCAGGGCTGTGTTCCTCCTCAGTGCTCTAGGGAAGAATCTATTTCTTTGCCTTTTACGACTTCTAAAGGCCACTTGAGTTCCTTGGCTCTTGGCCTTTTATTCCAGCATGTAGCTTCTTCAATTATCTTTTTGATGCTTGCCTCCTTTTCTATCATCCTCTTTCACTGTAAAGGACTCCTATGATTACATTGGGCCTACCAGGATAATCTAGAATAATTTCCTTGTTTTAAGGCCAGCTTATTAGCAACCTTAATTCCATAGACAGTCTTCATTTCCCGTTGCCATGTTACATATCTTTTCATAGTTTCTGGGAATCAGGACAAAGACTTATTTGTAGGAGGCCATTATTCTGCCTCCCACACCTACTTTTGTGAACAGCAAACCCACAAGCCAAAATCCTCGGGGTTATCCTAACCTTCTACTCTTCTTCAACTGTGAACACAGTATGTTACCAAGACTTATCAATGCTACATTCTGATTTTTCTTTCTTTTTTTTAAAGGTATGCTTTTTTTGGTGAGGAAGATTGGCCCTGAGCTAACATCTGTTGCCAATCTTCCTCTTTTTTATTTTTCTTTCCCCAAAGCCCCAGTAAATAGTTGTATATCCTACTCATAAGTCATTCCAGTTCTTCTATGTGGGATGCCACCACAGCATGGCTTGATGAGCAGTGTGTAGGTCCACGCCCAGGATCAGAACCAGTGAACTCTGGGCTGCTGAAACAGAGCACATGAACTTAGCCAGTAGGCCACTGGGCTGGCCACTGGGCTGGCCACTGAATTGTCTTAAATCATCCTCTTTCTCCACACAATCTCTGATCCCTTCTCAAATACAAAAGTTCATCTTTTCATCATTTCTAGCTCAGGTAACAGTAGCACTCACCTAATTGTTCTCCTTGTGGTTAGTTTTGCATCATCCTTGCTCCCATTATCCTAACCCCCCTGCATATTTCAACATCTTCCCTCTACTCTACATACATATATAGATATGGACATATAGAGAGAGATGTATTTTAAGATTCAAAGTTGGCTACTTCATTTTCATTGCAAGACTGTTCCAATGGCTCTTCACAGCGTTTGGTTGTGGCAGGCTAAATATCTGAGACTCCCACTCAGGGCCTTCAGGTCTGGCTCCTGCACATCTATTCACCCTCATCCCCAACACGCTCACTACCATGTGCCCTATGTTCTAGCCACAGCATATTCTACTCAGTTTCTGACTAAGTAATGCTGCTTCTTGCTTTATTTGCTTTTGCACTTGCTATATCTTTGATATCAACTGCTTGCCTTCCTCCATCATGTTCCTTCTAGCTATCCATACTCATCCTTTAAGACTCTGCACAAACAAATCTCTCCTTAGAAAGACTCTCCTGCCCTGTCTGGGTGGAGAGTTAGCTCTCATCTGTGCTCGCTGCATTTTTATCAGAATAGCCAATCTGTTGTGTTTTAAGTCTGGTGTACTTGCCTGTCTCCTTCATGACCTTCTTGAAAATGGGAACTTTGACTTCCATTTGATACCATCAGAGCTACAGAGTGATTGGTAGAAAGCAGATGTGCAGAAACTGCTTAATGAATGAATGAGTCTTGAGGATATTAATCTAGTCTAGGAGTTAAAGGAATATTTCATCTTGAGCTTGCTGAGAATAGTACTAGAGTTAATTTAGTCTTCTGGGCTTTCCCCAGATAGAAGTGGAAGTTTTAATCCTTGACATCCTAAGAACTGGACCAGACTTTAGATGCTTTCTAGAAGAGGATGTCAGGAAAACATTTCCTCTGGCTCTAGTTTAGAGCCATAGACCATGAAACAGGCTTACGAAAAGCAGCAAGGATGCATGCACCAGGTAAATTTTATAGAAGTTGAAATGATGTTTCTCTCCTGTTTCAGTTCTTATTTGGCTGCTCATGGTCACTGGGGTGTTTATAGAGCCTCAAGGCTGGCTCCATTCTGCTGCCATCTGTCTTGGTTATAAGTACACTACAAGTTCCATATGGCTCCTTAATTCCAGTGAGCCTCCAGCATTCTCATGTTCCACAGGGCCAGTTGAGACAAATGACTTACGTTATTTGTTTTGGGTTTGGAATAACTAGGAAAGGAAATTAACAGTACCCCAAATCTCTCAAAATGCTTTTCCTTTAATAGAAGAAGCTACTATGGGCAGCTGGCATCTATGTCATATCTTCTCACATGTTTACCTACACTGTAAATAGAGAAGACATTTTTCCTCTTAATGGAGAGAAAGTTAAATTTTTATTTGTAGTCAATAAAACTAACATAATATCTACCAGATTCATGCTCAACTTACTTACATTTATTTTTTTATTTGATGATGATGGTGGTACTATTTTATTGTAGCTGGGTGCCTCATGATCGGAAATTACATATACATTTATTCAATCAGACATTTTTATTCATTGCAAAGATTTCTCAATCACCTGAGTTGTTCTTTCATAAGGACATTTTGAATCTTCATTTCCCTTGCTATTTTTTTTCTATTTCATAACTGGTTTGCAGTCCTAATCCTTGATCTATGCAACCATCTACCTTACCTAAACAGTGCTAGAGGACTTATGAAACCATGCAACTTGGCCTCAGTACACATTCACTGTCTCTCAGGTCTGATGGGACCTCCATCAATTATCACTTCATTCCTTGTCCTTCAAAAGCTTCTATCCTATTGCCTTCAACAAAAATTCTGAAGCCTTACCACTCTCTTTATGATCCTAACTCTTTCCCTCCTCTCCCACACACCCACTCAACTTCCCACTTCTTATAGCCACAGACTCCTCAATGGGGCCACCTCATCGTTATTGTAATCTAGGAGGATTAGTTATTCCATGGAAGGCTAATTCATCCAACTGTGCTCTCCGATACACTCCTTCTTCTCAGGGGGCCTTGCTTTATCAGTTGCCTGCTCTGTCTTGAATTATGATGTGCTCTTTATTTACTGGACTCTTTTCTTCCACGATAAAACATTCAGGTCAACATACCCTCCCTATGTAAAACATGAAACAAAGACCCTGCTACTGATACTATCTTTAGAGTATACCAATCCTTACACTCCTTTGTCATCAAAAGTTCTTAAAACGATTCTCTGTACTTGCTGTCTTCATTTCCTCCCTCTTTCTATCCCCCTACCTCCACCTCCATTAACCATCTTAAAGGATGCACTCTGGTCTTTCATGGAACTTCA
This sequence comes from Equus quagga, assembly GCF_021613505.1. NCBI lineage: Eukaryota > Metazoa > Chordata > Mammalia > Perissodactyla > Equidae > Equus > Equus quagga. Next base: position 21,564,043 of record NC_060277.1, read on the forward strand.
TGCTTTCCTTCTACCTCTGTTGTCTATGTGGGCTCCTTTTTCTCTGATTCTTCCTTAAACTATCAGTATTTCTAAGATCTTGCAAACTGACCAAAGTTAATTAGGCAATTCATGATCCTAAGTTCCATTTGTTGGTAGGTAATGGTAGTCATTCTAAGAGTTTGAGATGGTAAGAGTTAGCTACTTCTCCAGACTTGTCCTAGATTATAATGAAAGCAAGACACAGATCAAATTCTATGCACAGACTACAGACATTCATTCAACAAATGTTCACTAAAAAAGCAGGCAGTAAGTGGTTCCCTATGATAGTGATTTGGTCTTTAATTTTTATACTGAAATCCATCTGCTTCTTTCTTTAGTTTCATTAGATACCATGATGTGAGTTATTTTATGTGTGTATGCATGGTATGAGTAAATGGGTGTGTGTGAGTCCTTGTATGTTTATGTTGGCATGTCATGAAACAGGTGGAAAAATTCAGTGACACAATTTCAAACACATTTCCACATTCTTCTGTGCTAACTGTGGAGAGAGGGAGAGAGATGAGAGATGGAGAAATACTTTGTTTTCTTCAGTTCTGTTTATTTGAAAGTACACTGGCATTCAGAACTATTTTGGAACAAGTTGCAAGAACATCTGATGATATTCATTTGGAAAAATTCTTGGGGATCTATGGGTTAATTACAATAGCTTTTTATTTCCTTTTATTAACTTCCTCTTTTAGAACAGATTCATAATATTTTGTTTGAGCAAGACTGGGTCTTATTTAACCGTATTCCACAGTGATTTGAAACAGGTGAATGGGGCATCATTGACTTCTAAATCAGAAATATTTATAACATGTATAACATTCTGGAATAATTAACCGATACGATTATAAAATCACTTGTGATATGTCAACTTCCCAAATCGAATGGTTTTCATTTTTTATTTATTTTAGTACTTATACACATCATATCATTTTTCATAGGTGTAGCTGTAGCATAGATAAAATTTCTTTTCTAATATTTTTCTAATATTTATTTATCCATGTTGCTACACAGTCTTTATATCACTATTTCTAGTTGTAACAAAATATGTCACATGGTAGATAAATATCCTTTTCCTTACTTACTCATATCCCTATTTATTGGCATTTGCGTTTCCCATTATTTGCTATTATGAATATGTTGTATTAACATTTCCATAGATTACATTTTCTTTCCTGTTGGATTATTACTTAAAATAAATTCCCAGAAGTGATATTACTGGGTTGAAAAATATGACCGTGTTTATGATTCTTGCTGCATACTTTACATTATTTCCCAGAAGGTTCAAAAAACAGTAACAATCATTTGGTTATACAATAAATTCCAGGAAACATATTGTGCTAGATATACAGACGTGAACAAGAGCATCCTTGTCTTGGAGGAACTAACTTTATATTCTCTCCTTGGGTCATCCACCTATTGCCATAAGTGAGAAAACCATTTATCAAACTTTAGTGGGCTTAGGAATTATATGGGGTGGTGTTCAATGAAAATGCAGATTTTGAGGCTGCTCTCCCAGAGATTCTGAATAGATGCCCTCAAAGGGCATCGAGGTTGTCAACATTTTTAACGGTCAGCCCCAGATGATTCTGATATGCGTGGTTCACAGACCACAATTTGAGAAATACTGATCTATGTGCCAATGATATTCAAACCTGTATCACTTAACCAGACCCACCCCAAATGCTTCAGCCCCACTGACTTTAGAGACAAACTCAACATGTCTCACACTGAACTTATCACCCCCTTGCTCCCCTTTAAACAATGCCCCTTTGTCTGCTTCTAGGATAGTAAATATCTTCTCCCTTCTTGCTATGTTTATCTTTTAATGCTCAGCTTTTTTTTTGAGGTATACTTGCCTTATAACATCATACTAATTTCAGTTGTACAGCATAATGATTGAATATTGATATACATTGTGAAATGATCACAATAAGTCTAGTTAACATCTGTCCCATACACAGTTATGAATTTTTTTTCTTGTGATGAGGACATTTAAGATCTACTCTCCTAACAACTTTCAAGCATCCAATAGAATATTATGAACAATAGTCACCATGCTATATATTGCATCTACATGACATATATTTTGCAACTGGCAGGTTGTACCTTCAGAGTCCCTTCATCTATTTAGCCTGCTCCTCACCTCTTGCCTCTGGCAGCCACCAATCTGTTCTCTGTATCTGTGAGCTTGGATTCGTTTTGTTTTGTTTTGTTTTAGATTCCACACATAAGTGAGTTTACACAGTATTTGTCTTTCTCTGTCTGACTTATTTCACTCAGCATAATGCTCTTGAGGTTCATCCATGTTCTCCCATATGACAAGATTTCATCTTTTTATGGCTGAATAATATTCCATTGTGTGTGTGTGTGTGTGTGTGTGTGTGTGTGTGTATGTATTACATTTTTTACCCATTCATCCATTGATAGACAGTTTATTTCCATATCTTGGATATTATAAATTATTCTACAATGAACATGGGGCTGCAAATATATTTTTGAACCTGTATTTTCTTCAGATAAATAGCCAAAAGTGGAATTGCTGAATCAGATGGTAGTTCTACTTTTAATTTTTTGAGGAACTTCCGTACTGTTTTCCATAGTGGCTGCACCAATTTACATTCTCACCAACAGCGCACCAGGGTTCCCTTCTCTCCACATCCTCACCAACACTTGTTGTCTCTTGTCTTTTTGATAATAGCCATTCTAGTAGGTGGGAGGTAATATCTCATTGTGGTTTTACTTGCATTTCCTTGATGATTAGTGATGTTGAGCATCTTTTCATGTACCTATTGGCCATCTATATGTTTTCTTTGGAAAAATGTCTATTCAGATCCTCTGCCCATTTTTTTAATTGGATTGTTTGGGATTTTTTGCTGTTGAGTTGTTTGATTCTTTATATATTTTAGATGTTAATGCCTTATCAGATATATGATTTGAAAATAGTTTCTCCCAGTTATTAGGTTGCCTTTTTATTTTGTTAATGGTTTCCTTTGCTATGCAGAAGCTTTTTAGTTTGATGTAGTCCCACTTATTTATTTCTGCTTTTGTAGTTTTTGCTTGTGGTGTCAGAGCCAAAAAATCATCGAGATCAATGTCAAGGAGCTTACTGCCTATGTTTTCTTCTAGGAATTTTATGGTTTCAGGTCTTATATTCGTTTTTAATCCGTGTCGAGTTAATTTTTGTATATGGTGTAAGAGAGTGGTTCAGTTTCATTCTTTTGCGTGTGGCTGTCCAGTTTACTCAACATCATTTATTGAAGAGACTGTCCTTTCCCTATTGTATATTCTTGGCTCCTTTGTCATAAATTAATTGACCATATATGTGTAGGTTTATTTCTGGGCTCTCTATTCTGTTCCATTGATCTGTGTGTCTGTTTTTATGCCAATACCATGCTCTATAGATTACTACAGCTTTGTAATATAGTTTGAAATTAGGGAGCTTGATGCCCCCAGCTTTGTTCTTCTTTCTCAAGATTTCTTTGGCTATTCAGGGTCTTTTTTGACTCCATAAAAACTTGAGGATTGTTTGTTCTGTTTCTGTGAAAAAGCCCATTAGAATTTTCCTAGGGATTGCATTGAATCTGTAGACGACTTTAAGTAATATGGACATTTTATCAATATTAATTCTTTAAGTCTGTGAGCACACAATATCTTTCCATTTGTTTGTCTCTTCCTCAATTTATTTCATCAGTGTCTTGTAGTTTTCAGTGTACAGAACTTTCCCCTCTGTGGTTAAATTCATTCCTAGGTATTTTATTCTTTTTGAAGCAATGGTAAGTGGGATTGGTTTCTTAATTTCTCTTTCTGATAGTTCATTAATGCCCACTTCTTTGTGGGCAGGACTTACAAATAATATTTTCTATGTGGACAGGTTATGTTCCTAAAGTTTTCCCTGAAAGGCAAACCCCCAATATATTTACTTTTTTGTTCATGACTCTTCAGGGACATATTAAATTTTTACTCTGGAAATTCTACATAAATAGTGATCCTGTAATAAAGTCTTTGGGAAAATATATTTGTATATACATATATATATGATACATTGTAAATACATGTGTACATGGGTATACACACATATGTAACAAAGACAGTTCTTATAAGAATAAAAATATCTAGTCTGAAGATATTGGAATAAGCAACTATACTTCTTTACATATTTATTTAAAAGTTAGAGATGGAAAGGACAACTTGAAGTTTGTTAGAAAGACTCTGTCTCTCAATCTTCTGTACACCCCTGCACATCATTCTGCCTTGCCACATTCACCTTGACCACTGCAATGAGATTACCCTTGTCACTATCAAAAAATGTTCTTATTTCTTACATTATTTGACCTGTATGTGGAATGGTAAACTTAATCCACCTGACCCAGATATGACAGAGTTTTCTCATTTGATCAAAAATTACATCTCGTCATTGCCTCTTTAATGAAATCTTTCATGAAACTCTCTTTTCTCTTGATTTCTAGAATATTACTGTCTTCTGGTTTTCCATCTCCTTCTATGTCTACTTCTTCTCAGCTATAAAGGCATCTCTTTCTCTACCCATGTCATAATCATTGCTGTTTTTCACAGCTCAGTCTTCAGTCTCCATTTCACTCTGGCCTCCCGGGTTGATCTTATGTGCTTCCATGGTACCAATATTGTTTATGTATGTCACTCTCCTACGTCTCCTGTGAACCTCTCCTGATTTATATATGTTTGTCTGTATTTATTAAAAGTATAAATTGTACTTCCCAAAAGAACCTGCAAAAATGATCTAATCACTTTCCTACCACCTGGACCTGTCTTATGTTCTGTATTCTTTCTGTCAAGGAATGTCATTGTCAGGCCAAAATAAAACAAAACAACAGCAACAACATATGTTAGCGGTGTCCGTTTCCTAACCCTTCGCACACAGGCCGGCAAATGAGCAGTGCAAAGGATAACTCATGAAAAGAGTAATGGTCAATGGATGCACCTTGAAGTTTGCTGGTCAGTAGAGCCCATGAAAGTGAGCTAGCTACCAAGTAGAAAGGAAGAAGGCTTGCTTGTTTTTATTTCAGGCCTCTCGCTTTTTATGCCATTGGATCAGTGTAGGAACTCCTTCAACACTCAGGGGTATCTCCGTTCCCACACAATGCTTCCCTATGCCATTTCTGTTGGCCTTATCAGGCCTGCAGCAGCCTGGCTATAGCCTTTCAAACACATCTCGCTGTCCATGGCCCGATCCCAGCCTGCTTTTGCGGTAGTCAATGACATCTCATTCATCTCCTGTTGCCATCTACCTATCTGACAGTTTCCTGAGCAAACTGTGCTCCGGGTTTCATCCTTGCCTTTGCAACAGGTGTTGCAAAAAACCCTCCTCAAAAAAACCCCCAAAACCTAGATTACTTTCTCTATCTAAACTAAATTATCCCACATCTTTTCTTCTTTGCCTGACTAATGTCAAAGTTTGTCAATCCTCACCGTCTTCTAGGTAGCCTTTGCTCTCCTCCAGACTCTTCCCTAGTCCTGATCGGATGCTATTTCTGTGTGCCCTCTTTGCCATACTTTTATTATATTACAATCTCATTTCCCTTCAGGCTGAAGACACCATGAATGTTTTGAGGGCAAGAATAGTGTCTTTTTGGTCTGAATCCTCAATGCTAAACATAGTAATCTCTGAGGAAGTTATCCTAATGTAGAATATTTTATGCCATATGTTAATATGGCTATGAAATGTAGGCTAAAAGGAGTTTAATTTCTTGCCCCCTTCAGGACATATCCTTTTAAGTTCTAATTCCCAAGCTAAGGACTGAAGTGATTCTATTTCAGTATTTTTCAGTAAAATTTACATTGATGGCAACCAGCTTGAAGACTCCTGTGACAGTCACCACTTGGTGGTCATGTTAGGGCCCAACAATCGTTTTCATGTTGAACATTATTATAATAAAAGTGGTCAAGCTACTCACAAAACACTCTTTACTTATTTTAGAGTTTGGAAAACAAGGTGAAATCTCCAGTGTCATTTTCAGAAGACTTTTGCATTTTGGTTGCACAAATAGATAGCAGAATTCACATTTGGAACTCTGATCTTTTAGGAGGATCATGGGCAGAGAAATGGTATCTGGGTCTCTATGAGCTGATTGAAGCTCTCGGTGGATATCAAATGGCAGGTAACTGCAATTTCTGCATTGGACATGCACACCATGCTTCCATAGCTACTTAAAAAATTTATAAACAGAAATGTGAAAAAAAGCTAAAGAGGAACTCATGACACTGAGGTTTTGGAAAAATGTTCTGCTGGTGAAGCATGAACGGCCTGGCCTACTTGGAGATTTTACTACTTGCTGCTGCCATTCCTCTGGTTATGCAGGTTTCACTCATGATTTTTCAGAAATTGCTCTATCACTGTTAGATTTCCTTTGGTCTCACAATATTCAAAATCCACAGTAAAGATACCGTCTTTATTCTGAGAACCATGACCAACTTAAACTTACTAATAGCCATAGAACTTACTTTTCACATTGACTTTTTTTAACTTTATGGTTTACTGTAATAATTATGATCACATTCTTGCCTTCTTTCCAGGTAAAACAATGAACATTCCAGAGGTATTTGATAAATTATTTACAATACCCTCCAAAGGCAAGAAAGCAGCAGGAATAGGGGGCTCTGTTTTTCACAAAAGCAAACAAGTCATGGTGATGGTTTATGACTTCCTCATGGCACATGCCCTACAGACCAGTAACAACCAAGGAAGCAGCCTGGCAGCCACATAACTACTTGCAGATTCCTGAACATACCAAACCCAATGGCAGGCATGGTAATAAATCACTGAGAGTTATGAACATTTCTCCTTCAAATATTCCCCAAAGGAATTTTTCTCAAACACGGAATTTTTTGAGAAAAAGAAATAGATATGAAGAATAAAGTCTTCTTAGACAATAGTTTTATTTCTATGCATTTTTCAAATTGTCTCTTTGTTTATTCATTCATTTCAATAGATAATACATGCACGTGGTAAAACAAATGGTAAAGTACAAGGTGTATACAACGAAAATATGTCTTCGTCCCATCCCTGTGTATCTCCCATTTCCTTCCACAGAGTCAACCAGTTACCAGTTTCTTGACTGACAATGTTAAGACGTGTGTTTCTACATTTATACATGCATTTTTCTTTGTTTAAGGAACTAAAGACTTTCCAGTCTCAACTCAAAATTTTCAGCAGCTACAAGAAGGCAGACATGAAAATAAATCTATTTGCTTTTCAAAGAAAACCACAAATACAGAGCCATTATCAGTCCTAACCAGGTATCTCACTTTAGAAGAGAAACACATTTGTTTCAGTCAAAGCTAACTGTAATTGTGAGGAACACATAAATATTTAAAGAAACAGCAAAAGCAGCAAAGTAAAAATAATGACACTGGCTGAACTCTCACAGTACATCTTGTGTATAATGTTAGATGCCTCCTTTAGCGTCTTTCTGGAAAGGTTCTTATAGAGGCCTATTTATGAAGTAAATTGTAATGCTTAGTTTTGGAAATACTGAGTATCTTCAACTGCATATTAAAAAGGAAATTGTAAGAGTATGACGACATTGTTATCAAAATGTAATAAGATGAAATAGAAAGATCATTCATTTTTTATTTCAGGAAGTCCTCTGCTCATGTGTGAGTTTCTTTTGTTTTCATAGCTAATGTGAATCCACAAAGCAAATAGAGAATTTGGAGAAATCAAGAAAGAGGATGTCGTGTTTGTTTTTACCAACTTTTAGTTCTGAATGTTTAGGATGAAGAATTTACTCAGTGCATAACTTGCTTGGAAATACAATTGCATTTTGGAAAATATACAGCTTAAAAAACTCTTAGGAAAGAACACTGAGTTAATTGAAAATTTCTTCTACATTTAATCACAAGGATAAATGGATCTTAGTAAAATTTTAGTTCTGTGGTCATGATGTTGGTCATCATGGTTAACTAAATGTTCAATCAGGTTATTTTGGGTAGGTTTTCTCTTGGTTAATGTTGTATAATAAATTAAAGCAAAATTACTCTCGTTAATTTTGTTTTTGGTATGATTTGTGTGAACCTATTTTCCTGAAAATTTAATTGCCCAATTATAATTTAAATTAAAATTTAGTAAGTAATATTTTTCCCATTGTTTATAATACTTTCTTTCCTATACATCAAATACTTAACATATGATAGATTTTTTTGTGAATATTCTTTTGTGATCTATTGATATGTACGTGTGATAAAGTTACAAAATTTTAATTATTTTGTCTTATCCTGAGTTGTAATGTGTTCAAAGAGATATCGTAGGTTCATTTCTTGACAATCCCTTTAAAATCCATTAATATAATATGTATGTGTGATGGTGCTATGGTATTTAATTATCTTGTAGTGGAGTTATATCTCATTGTTGCTTTATTTTTCAATATTTTGAAACCATTATTCAGTAGTCTTTCATATTTATAGTTCTAATGAATCTTAAATTTTTTCAAGAAAAATCAATTGATTTTTTGTACTGTATTAACTATATATATTAAATTTGGAAAAATGAGTAATTCATATAATTTAATTATCAAGGAAAATGTTGGAAAATCATTAAGACAGTTTTTAAAAAGTTATTTTTTATCATGTTACCTTCCATAATTATTTTATTTTAATGAATCTTTTCATTTTAAAATAATTGTAGATTCACATGCCTTTGTAAGAAGCAGTAGAGATCTGTGTAGCCTTGAGCCAGTTTCGCCAATGGTAATATCTTGCAAAAATATATTGCAATATCACAACTAGGATATTGACATTGATGAAGTCAAGATACAGAACATTCCCATCACCATGCAGATTTCTCGTGTTGCCCTTTTGTAGCCACATTACTTCCCTTCCAAACCCACAACCTCCTTTGCCCCTGACAATCACATCACTGATCTGTTCTCCATTTCTACAATTGTTTCAGAAATGTTATATAAGTGGAATGTAACCTGCTGGAAAGACTTTCCTCTATTGAACTGCTTTTACACGTTTTTCAAAAATTAGTTAGGAATATTTGTTTGGTCTATGTGAGTCTCTATTCTGCTCCATTTAGTGATGTGTCTCTCTCACCCAATATCACACTGTTCTGATTACTGTAGCTATATAATATAAGTACCACAATCAGGTAAACTGATTCCTCCTACTTTATTCTTCTTTTTGAAAATTGTTTTAGCTATTCTGGTTCCTTTGCTTTCCATATACATTTTAGAATAATTTTATCTATATCTTTTAAAAAATCTTTTAAGATTCTGATAGGGATTGTGTTAAATCTGTATATCAATTTGTGGAAAAGTGATATCTCTGCGATGGTGAGTCTTCCATTTATTTAGTTCTTTTTGATTTTTTTACTCAATATTTTGTAATTTTCACCATGCAAAGCCTGAACATATTTTGTTAGATTTAGACCTTAGTATTACATTGTTTGATCCATTGTAAGTAGTATTGTATCTTTAATTTTTGTTTCCACATGATTGTTATTCGAATATTGAAGTATGATTGATTTTTGCATAATGATCTTCTATCCTCTGACCTTACTGAATTCACTTCTTAGTTCTAGGAGTTTTTATATAGATCCCTTGGCTTGTTCCAGGTAGACAATTATTATGGACTGAAATTTTGTGTATCCCCCAAATTTATATGTTGAAATCTAATCACCAGCGTGATGGTATTTGGAGGTGGTGCTTTGGGGAGGTAATCAGGTCATGAGAGCAGAGCCTTCATGAATGGAATTAGTGTCTTTATGAGAAGAGACCAAAGAGTTGGCTCATTCTCTGTCTGCCATGTGAGGATGCAATGAGAAGTAGGAAGCCTGCAACCTACCCAGCCATGCTGGCACCTGATCTCAGACTTCTGGCTTCCAGAACTGTGAGAATAAATTTCTGTTTATAAGCCACCCTCTCTATGGTACTTTGTTTTAGCAGCTCTAACAGATTAAGAAACAATCATATTATCTGAAAATATGTACATTTTATTTCTTCCTATGTGATCTGTACACTTTTTATTTCCTTTTCTTTATTGCACCAGCTAGAACTTCTGGCACTGTGTTGAATAAGAGTGGTAAGAATGGACACATCTTTGCTTCATTCTCAATTTTAAGGGAAAACAATCAGTCTTTCACCAATAAGCATAATATTAACTATAGGTATTTCATACATGCTCTTTTTTCAAGTTGAGGAAGTTTCCTTCTGTTCTTAACTTACTGAGAGTTTTTATCATGAATGCGTTTTGAATTTTGTTAATTTTTTTTACATAAGTTGATATGATCACGTGATTTTTCTTCTTTAGTCTGTTAATATGGCAGAGTACATTGAATGATTTTGTAATATTGAAGCAGCTTTGCATCTCTGGAATAAAAATCACTTAGCTACAATGTATAATTCCTTTTACATATTGCTAAATTCTATTTTGTAATATTTTTAAGGATTTTTAGTCTATATTCATGAGAGATATTGATCTATAGTTTTCTTTGTTTTTGCTATCTTTGTCTGGTTTTGATATCAGGGAAATACCAGCTTCATAAAATGAATTGGAAGTGGTTTCTCCTCTTTTATTTACTGGAAGAGATTGTGTAGAATTGGTGTTAATTCTCCTTTAAATGTTTGGTAGCATTCTTTGTTGAAAGCATCTGGCCTAGAGGCTTCTTTGGGGGTTTTCCCACTGCAAATTAAAATTTTGGGTGAGTTGTGGTAGTTTGTGTTTTCAAGGACTCTTCTATTTCATCTAAGTTGTCAAATGTGTGTGTGTGGAATTAATCATAATATTTCCTTGTTATCATTTTGATGTCTACAGAGTCTGTAGTGATAACCTCCTATTTCACTCCTGATATTGGTAACTTGTGTCTTCTCCTTTTTTTCCTTTGTTGCTCTTGTGAGAAATTGTCAGTTTTATTGATCTATCCAAAGAACAAGCTCTTTGTTTTGTTGAGTCTCTCTATTATGTTTATGTTTTCAATTTCATTGATTTCTGCTCTTATATTTGCTTTCTTATTCTTGTTTGGGCTTATTTTGCTAGTCTTTTTCTAGATTCTTGAGGTAGGCCTTAGATTATTGAATTGAGACTTTTCTTCTTTTCTAATGTAGTCACTTAATGCTATAAATTTGCCTCTCAGTACTGCTTTAGCTACCTTTTTGACTCATGGAATATTTAGAAGCATGTTGTTTAGTTTCCAAGTGTTTGGAGAGTTTCTTGTGTTCTTGTTACTGATTTCTAATTTAATTTCATTATGTTCAGAGAACACACTCTGTATGGTTTTCAGTTCTTTGAAATTTGTTGTTTCATGACTCAGGATGTAACTGATGTTGGTATGTGTTCCATTCTTGGAAAGAATGTGTATTCTGCTGTTATTGGATACAGTATTTCAGAAATGTTGATTACATTATGCTAGTGATGGTGTTGTTGGGTTCTTGTATATATATCCTTATTGAATTTTCTATCAATTGTTGAGAGATGAGAGTTGAAATCTTCAAATATAATTGTGAATTTGTCTGTTTCACCTTTTATTTCTATCAGTTTTGCTTCATATGTTTTGTAGCTCTGGTTTTCCAGTGCATACATTTTAGAATTGGTATGTCTTGTTGGTGTATTGACCTCTCTTTTCATTATATAACCTCTTCCCTGACTCATTTTCTGTGCTCTGAGGTCTGCTTTATCCAATATTAATATAGCCACCCTTGTTTTTCTTTTAATGTTTACATGATAGATCTTTTCCTATTCTTTTTAGTTCAACCTGCCTATATTGTTAAAATTTGAATTTCTTTTAGAAGGTACATAGTTAGGTCATGTTTTCTGATCTATTCAATCAATACTCTGTGTTGTTTGTGTATTTAGATCATTTCCATTTAATATAATTATCTATTTGCTAGGGCTTAAATTTGCCTTTTTATTCTTTGTTTTATGTTTGTTCCCTTTGTTTTCTTGTTCCTCTGTTTTATTTTGTCTGCTTTCCTGTACATTATTTGAACACATTTTAGAATTTTATTTTGATTCATCTATCTTCTTTTCTTAGTAAACTATTTCATGTAACTTTATTTAAGTGGTTGTTCTGTATATAACATTATATATAAATAACAGTCTACTGGTGTTGTCATTTTAACAGTTTCAGTGAGGTGTACAAATTGTCCTGGTCTTGTGTCCCTTTACCCTCCCCATTTATAACATAATTGTCTTAAATACTTCCTCTACATATATTTAGAACTATATCACATGGTGCCATAATTTTGCTTCTATCATTAAATATAATTTAGAAAACTTGTGAAGAGAAAGAAACTCTTCTTTATTTACCCATAATTTTACTTACTATGTGCTTTCTTCCTTCCTGATGTTCCAAGGCCTCTCTCTCTCTCTTTCTAAATCATTTCCTTTCTGTTTAGAGAACTTACCTTAGTCATTCTTTCAGTTTAGATTTGTTGGAAACAAATTCTTAGTTTTCCCTTATCTGAGAATGTCTTGATTTCCCCTTCATTCCTGGAAAATATATTCAATGGTTATAAAATTCTAACTTGAAAATTTTTTCTTTTAGCACTTGGAAAATCATGTGCCACTTCCTTCTAGCCTCTATGGTTTCTAATGAGAAATCTGCTGTTATTTAAATCGTTTTTCTCTGATAGGTAAGATGTTGTTTTTCCTTTCTGTCTTCAAGATTTTTAATTTGTCTTTACTTTTCATAAGTTTGACTATGATGTGTTGTAGCATGGATTTCTTTTGGTTTATTCTATTTGAGATTTCCTCAGTTTCTTGGATTTGTAGGTTGTGTCTTTTACCAAATTTGGGCTCTCTTCCACTTCTTTGTCCAGTTTCCACTGGCATGAATGTTAGAACTTTTTTGGTAGTCCCACAGTTCTCTGAGGTTCTGTTTATATATATTTTTCAATCTATTTTCTCTCTGTTGTTCTGATTGGGTCATTTCTCTTGTTTTATCTTCCAGTTCACTGATTTTCTCCTCTCTTCCCTCCATTCTCTTTTGAGAGCATCAATTGAGTTTAAAAACTTTTTTGGTTATTATAGCTTTCAGCTCTAAAATTTCCATTGCTTTTTCTTTATATCTTCTATTTCTTTGTTGAGACTTTCCATTTTTTTTCATTTATTTAAAGTATATTTATAATTGCTATGAAAACATTTTTCGATGGCTGCTTTAAAATAATTGTAAGATAATTCTAACACCACTGTCATCTTGGTGTGATTGTCTTTGTTCAGTTTAAAATCTTCATGGTTCTTGGTATGATGTGTGATTTTTCTGTTGAAGCTTGAAAACTAATGGTATTGTGGTAATAGACTCTGGATCTTATATAAACCTTCTATTGCAGCTGTTTTTTTCTGACATGACTCCATCAGGGGAAGAAGGAGTTCTCTGCTTTGTTATTACCAGGTGGAGGCAGAAGTTCAGGTTCTTCCAATAGGAGTAGAAGTTAAGGTTCCCCACTCAGCCTTTGCTCATATTAAGGGGAAGGGGCTTATCCTTACTGTGGGGTGGGAGTGAGATTTCTGGCTCCCCACCAGGCCTCCACTGAAACTTCCCTGGCTGAAAGGGATAGGAATGGCTCACTACTGCTCCCCATGTAGCCACCAGCCACATCATGGAGGCAGGTATGTACTCCTTACTGCTGGATGGTGATGAGAGTCCTAATTCTCTTCTGGGTTTCCTCTTACCCTGCCTCAGCAGAGAGAGGGAGGGATGGCTTGTTACTACTGAGTGGGAGTGAAAGTCCAGGCTCCCTCATGGTCCCCACTAATACTGTTCAATGGAGGACAGATGACTTTGTTAATGCCAAATGTGATGAAATTTCTGGCTCTCTACTTGACCTCCTCTGACACCATCTTGGTAGTGGAGAGGGGTGGATTGGCTTACCTCATTGCAGCCTGGGAAGGATGGAAGTCTAGGCTTATCATTCAGCCTTTGCAAACATGGGCGGGGATGGGACTGCGTTTTGGGGGTTTTTTTCTATGATGTTAGGTTGGAGTAGAGTGGTTATTGTCTAAAAGTTTTCTTTCTTCTTATGTTGCCTCTTTCCTTGTCCTTTGGCTGAGAGAATAGTTTTTGTTGGTATCTATCTATCTATCTATCTATCTATCTATCTATCTATCTATCTTGCCTGTACATGTTGGTGTTTCTGAGTTGTCAGCTTCTTCAGCTCCAAGTCTGGTATATATAAGGCAAAAAGAAAGCACAGGGAACTCACCACATCCCCAGTCCTAGACAGTCTGTATTTTCCTCTCCACTTTTGAGTTTCTTATGTTTGTTTTGTATATGATGTCCTGGGTTTTTAGCTGTACTTAGCAGGAAAAATAGTAAAGTATATCTACTTCATCTTCCCAGAAGCAGAAGTCTGAAAGTCTTTAAGACTTTTAAAACTCATAAAGTATAACATTTTAATATAATTTTTTTAGTCTTTATGAGAAAACTAAATGCACATTTTATTAGTGTATACATCCAATATTAAGATAAGAAACATGTCACAGAATTACCTAATCACCAATGAAATAATCACAGATCTTATTCAGAAATGTCCCGTTTACTTCAATTTGGAAATGACCTAATGAAAAATTGACATCAAGCCCACCACAGAAAGTGTCCAAAGGCTGGAAAATCTGTTGATTAAAGAATCTCATGGGGGTATCATTCATCTTTCCCCATTTCTCTGTTTTCTTAAAATTACACTAACATTCCTAACTTGATCCAATATGATTTCATTTGGGAAGACTACAACTGCAAGGATAGAAACCCCAGAGTTTTAAATTTGTTAACGTGTTTCACATTATCTTTCTTTACAATTTCTTTTCTGTTCCCTAACTTGGCTGGCATGAGAGCAAAGACTTGCTCAGCGCTTCTTAGATCAAACCTAGAACAGGAGGTTGGTAAGAAAGCAGCATCCTGTTTAAGAAATAAGGGATGAGTAGTGCATCTGGAGGTCCTTCTCCTTTTTAGCACAGGGACATGGGCTTGTGCCTTTGTGGGGATGTGTACATTAGGGCAGGTGGAGCCAGTGGAAAGCAAATTTTCCCCGACTGTCAAGGCTGCCTTGGAATGTTTATGTCCAGAAGAAGATCCTCCTCTGTGCTCAAAAGCCCAGACTCATCCATGAGCCTGTGGGGAGGGCCACACCTAACCTTGCTCAGATAGTTTGACTTCGTCAGCAGTGGAACATTAATATTCCTTGCCCACTTTTCCACCTATTTCCATTCACTTAATTAAGAAAACATTTTTATTTTAGCAATAAACTAGCTCATTCTTAACCAGAGGAAAGAAGACATTTCAATAATTACTTTTGAAAAAAATTAGTAGTTTAAGATAAATGTTACCTTGGTAAGTTTAAATGGATCAGAGAATTAAATAGTTTGAGAGTTTTATATATATATATATATATATATACACACACACACAAATATATATATATGTTTCAGCTTGTCACATCACATGTACTCAATAATATCCCAGAAGCAACCTTCCAAATATTTTTTAGAGGCATCCTCCTAGAAATTGTTAACCATTGCCTGTGCTAATTTTCCTTCTTGCTCAAAGCTTGAAATGTTTATTTAAATTGCAGCTGCTTTAGTATGCACGGCAGATTTTCAAAACAGTGAGCTCTTACAGTTTTTTACCCTACGCTCGGTTTGCTTTTGGGAATCATCGGTATTTAAATTGTCCCCATTAAGAAATCAGTTCCTATGGAGGTAAACATAGGGAAACCATTTCTGTTCATTTATCTCATATCTGTGTTGCTCAGCTAAGAACTACAATAGAAAACAGAGAACAGAACACAGTATTTATGTATTTTATGCAAGTCATTACTTGAAGCTATGTTGACATCTAACTAGTACGTCTTAGTTTCCAGCCATGAGATCACCAGATATTACTTTTGAGTGAAGTTTATTTTCAGAAGTATCACAAGAGAGGGAGCGCATGTAATCTGGATTCCGTTTCAGATATTTTAAGGTAATTACCTATATGTTTCAGAAAAGCCACATGTGAAAGATATGTCTATTAAGATAGAAATATATAAATAAAGATTAATAACTTTTTTAAAACTATGCATATAAAGAGAGAGAAGGAGGAAGAAAAGACTAGTTGTGAGCAACCTTTTATCTGTTCTCCAAACTGTATTTCTGAGGAAGGAACATTATCCCAGATTAACGGGTCATGGAATGTTTGAATTCAATGAGTCTCTTTTAAGAGTGTTGCTCTGAGCATCAGGACTCAGCGTAAGCACAGACATCTCCCTCTAGCTGTCTTCATTAGACTATATTTCATGCACTGTTTCCACCTCGCAGCGATTACTGTGGTCAGGCATTAGAATCTCTGTTATGTGAGTACTGATATTGCTGGACTATCGCCTGATTAGAGAAATTGGTATCAGTTTGTTTCCCTGGGCATTCTGGAAAACAGAGCACACGATCAATGGTGGAGATTGTTATTATAGTATATAACTAAGCTGGATTGTTACCGTTATTTTTTCCCCTTTATACAAGTTAGAAGATGTTAACATTCAATTTACAAGACATTTCTTCACTCCTGGAAAGAAAAATGGAAATGTGCTCTCCTTGTACATAAGGATGACAGGCTCCGTTGCCCACCAAGGGTTCCAATTCACATCTAGCTCCAGTGTCTTGTTGGGAACAGGCAGGCAGAGATGAAAAGCCTGAATTAACCAAAAAAAGCCAGCCCAGTTATGTGGCACATTGCAGCAGGTCTCTGTGTAGTTGCCTTAAAATAATTTCTCAGTTTGTAGAATTCAGTAAAATATTAATTAAATGTCAGGCAATTGGCAACTTTTCCAAGATAATAAAAATAGCATAGGAATTAATCATATTGTGTAGAACTTTATATTTTCAAAAGTGCTTTCTTATGCATAGTCTCATTCACTCCCTACAATATTTTACTATGAAGACTGGGGACATGTTATTTTCCTCATTTTTCAAAGGAAACTAATGTTGCCAGAGTTGATTGACTCAGAGAAGAAAATGCAGAATCGGTCTGGTAACAAGGCCTGACGCTTGCCTGGTCTCATGCTCTAATCAGCAGATTAATTCCCATCGATTCCACAATAAAATTGTTTAAGGCTGAGTTCCCTAGAAGCAGTCTAAGACAGAAGTTTTCTTGCAAATGACTTACTGAGGGAGTGCTCTCTGGAGAAATGTCTAGGGTTGCGAAGAAAGCAGGATAGAGCAGGGAAATAAGCCAAAGAAAGATGGGGGCTCAGGAGAAGTCTAGTCTCAGCCTGATCTTGCAGGCAGGTTTTTTTTGGGGGGGGGGTGGATGGGGCGGATTGGCCCTGAGCCAGCATCTGTTGCCAATTTTCCTCTATTTTATGTTGGAAGCCACCACAGGATGGCCTGACCAGCGGTGCTAGGTCCATACCTGGGATACGAACCTGCCAACCCCTGGCCTCTGAAGTGGAGTGCACATACTTAACCACTATGCCACCAGGCTGGCCCTGCCACAGGCAGTTGTTGAGTGTGAATTGCACCTGAGGTTTTCCCATCCAAAGGTGTGAGAGTTAGTGTTATTGCTTTCTCCCTTCCATCAGTCGTTAGCTCTGGACACCCCTCAGGGTGGGGTGGAGAGAGCCTGTCAGGCATAGGCCAATGAACTGGCTCCCAAAGTAAACTGAGGACACCAGTCTGAAGAAAGGTGCACAGGAGAGCGACAGCTGCGGGTGGGGCGCCAGACTGCTAAAGGTACCCAAAGGAACCTGCTACAGATCACTAGTTATAATTCTTCTCTGAGAATTGTTTCGTTTTTCATTTTATTGTGAATAATTTGAAGCAGATACCAAGGTAGCTAGAGTAATATGAACTCTTAAGGACACATACCCTCATCAGTTAGAATCAACCTGGGGCTGATCTTGTTTCATCTGACAGTTAAATTTTGAAATACAGTGCCTGTTATTCTCTGTATTCAGGAACGCCAACATACACGGCGTAGGTTAAACAATTATTTTGATTGAAATAGTCTCATTAAGGAACCATTTAGTGTCCTGGAGAGGGACGAGGATTTGTGACATATGTGTTTCAGTCTTGGTTCTGCAAAGTTTAGAGACTGGACAGATGTTCCCTATGATTCTTTGTGGCTTAAACACTTGATAATTTCCTAACCAAAGGTAGCTTAGAATAAATAGCTTTTATCCTCGAATGCATTCAGAAATTTTGCACCAGTCCTCTAGTGATTGTTGAACCCAAGACATACTCCCAAGTGCAGCTTGTACAAGAGTGGCCTTCTTCAGATCACCGCAGGACAGATGGGCATGCCCACTGGAGCCCTAGGGCAGGGGGTCTTGGTGGCCTCCTGTTGCTCTTGGATGAAGTCCACATTCTTAGGTAGTATGCACACAATCTCGCCCAAACAACCTTTCCTGCTTCACCTTGCTCAGGTCTCCCACATCTATGTTGTATTCTCGGCACACTGAAGGCTACTCCTAAGTTGCCACACCCTTTGGTGTGACTTTGGGCCTTTCAACTTCCTGTCCCTCTGCCTAAATTCAGAGTCTCCACATATCTGTGTAGAAAAGTTAGTCATGGTACCAAACACAACTCAAATGTCATCTACTCTCAGAAAGACTTTTCAGCTTCCTTTTTGTCCTCTTTCCGTACTTTCTTTCTCCTTCATCCCCTCTTCTTTCCACTCCACCCCTAGGCAAAGAGAGATTTCTTTGTCTCCAGTTAACAATCTACATTCCTAGAAATATCTAGGACAGTACCTTGGTGACCTGTTTACATTTGCACTAATTGGGAACCTAGAAAATGCTGCCCCCAAAATTATTGTTGAACGAACAAATGAGTGTAGCTCCCTACTTTGATTTCATGACATTTGTTACATATCATTACTATGGCTCATGCCACATTTTTTGGTGATTATTTGCTTCCATTGCCTACCTTACCTGTTGTGATGGTTGATTTTGTGTGTCAACTTGACTGGGCTAAGAGATGTCCAGATAGCTGGTAAACATTATTTCTGGGTGTGTCTGTGAGGATGTTTACAGAAGAGATTAGCATTTGAATCAGTAGACTGAGTAAAGATTACCCTCACCAATGTGGGTGGGCACCATCCAATCTGTTGAGGGCCCAACTGAACCAAAACGTGAAAGAAAGGCAAATTCTCTCTCTCTCTCTTCTTGAGTTGGGATATTCATCTTCTCCTGTCCTGGGACATCAGAGCTCCTGGATCTTAGGCCTTTGAACTCAGGCTGAAATTATACCACCAGCTTTCCTGGTTCTTCAGCTTACAGATGGCATATTGACAAAGAAAGTAATATGTCAGCTTCCATAATCACATGAGCCAATTCCCATAATAAATCTCCTCTTATGTATTGTTGTACATGCTATTGGCTCTGTTTCTCTGGAGAACCCTGACTAATATACCTATTGTCTTAATTTGGGTTTTCTCAGGAACAGACCCTGAGATAAGGATTCTAGAAGTAGCTTATTTGTGGCATGATATCTGTAAACATGAATGAGGGAGTGGAGAAACCAACACTGTGGGCAAGAGGAACTTAAACCTGACGGAGAGCTCTGGAATCTGTACAACATGGACTTCAGTGTTGTCCTACCTGCAGGTGATCAATTTAGGGCTGTTTCTGGGAGGCATTAATTTCCAGCCCTTCAGCCCGCTGCACCTGGGCAGAGCAGGATTTGATGGCTAGAAAAAGCCCTCAGATAAAGTGACTTAGGCACAAGCTCTTGGCAGTCAGTCTGGCATACATGAAAATGGTTGTGCCAAGGGGAATGGGTGTGGCTCGGATAGCATCTATTTTACTTATGGATTGTGGGAGTTGCTGGATTTTAATCAAGATTTATTCTTTTTTTACCCTATCCCCTCAAGATAATGATAGTGTAGAGCAACAAATAATTGCTATAAAATGAACGAATAAATTGATAAATGAATGGTATGAGGAATGGCTCTATGAAGTTACATAGATGCTAAGTCCAACAAACCTTCTGGGTTCACCAAGGATACCTCAGACCAGTGCAACAACCCCATCCTGGAATGTGATACACTCTCCCAGACTGACAGATTTTAAGACCCTCAATCTGAGTCCTTTCCAACACATATGTACTACTGAAATGCCACCCCTGCTATACGTGGTAATTCTACTCTGCAACTGTGGTCTGTTGGCTGAAACCATAAAACATAATCATAAAAGACCTTGATATTGGTAACCTAACACATTCCAAATTTTTTCCAAGCCCATTTTCCATTAAGTTGTCGATGTGTGGTTATTTCAAGTGGAATGCAATCCATGTGGCTCATTTACATTTACCTCTCTAAATATTGCTTTATAAAAATAAGTTAATGTCCTGAGGAACATTTTCAAAGATATTTTAATTTGCATATATTTCTTTTTGCTTCGAAGATAACTTGACCCAGAAAAATGAAGTTGATTTTTGTGGATTTTGAGTATCAAAAGGTTTTAGGATCAAGTCGAGTGTGTGCTTAACACAACCCAGATTCTGCCATCAATGCTGTATAAATCAATGGGAGGTTTTGATCACAATTGTCATATTTGGAAAATGAGTGTGATTATAATGATTTGGGGTTAAAAAATTTTGACTAGGAAAAAAAATGCATGACAGCCTATCTTCCAGAGTAAGCAAAAAATATGTGACTTTGGATTCTCTGAGATATTTGATATAAAATAATTTATTAGCATACACTGAGGATATTAAGAAAAACAATAAAACTGTCCACGGACCTTAAAAAAATCAAGTGTCAGGGGGTGGGCTGGTGGTGTAGTGGTTAAGTTTGCACGTTCCTGTTTCAGCAGCCTGGGGTATGCAGGTTCAGATCCTGGGCACGAACCTACACACCGCTCATCAAGCCATGCTGTGGCAGTGTCCCACATACAAAATAGAGGAAGACTGGACAGATGTTAGCTCAGGGCCAATCTTCCTTACCAGAAAAAGAAAAAAGCAGGTAGCAAAAATATCAGTATGAGTTTATAAGAGAATCTCCAATTTTATTTTGTTTGTCTTATGTTGAATTTTATGACCGTATATATATTCATGAACATATATAGCGCCTGTATGTGCATGCACACACATACATAGACACAAAGGAGGAACTTGTATTTCATTTCACTTATGAATATAATATTGTTGCTACAGCCTAAGATATGTTGATATCAAGTATCATGAAGTTGATATGCTTAGTAAGATCATAGGTAACCTCTTTTATTTTCTAGAAATCTGTGAGAATTTAAGATTTTATGTTAAAGTTCTTTTCCCAATGGTTTCTTACAAAAAATTTCAAATTTATGCAAAAGTTAAAATAAATTTACAGTGAATACCCATATACTCATCACCTACTTCCTATTATTAATATTTTACTATACCTGGCTTGTCATGTAACTACACAGCTCTCTATCTTTTCCATCAATCCTCAATGTTTTGATTCATTTAAAAGTAAGCTGCAAATCTGAGTACTTCTTAAATACTTCAGCACAATATGAGTCCATGATAGACTACCTTTGAACCAAAACATGTTTTGAAAGATTATGGTAATGGTTTTAATACTGTTGCATTTTATAGGCTTTTATAGTTTTCAAAATATTTTATCTCAAAACAACTTAATGAAGCTCATGAGAAAGATTTTTACATTCCCATTTTAAGAAAAATTAAAAAACAACTGAAGAGAATGTAGCATTTGTCCTAGTTTATAAAACTAAAATGTAATAGAGTCTGTAGATCACAAAGGTAGATCTTGTGTTTTCCAGTCCAATTCATTGCCAAATATACTATAAGCCTGAGGTATTTACTTTAAAGGTATGTGGGCAGTTTTGTTAAAATATATAGACATTTTTAGATAATATTATGATTTTTGTTGCAACCATCAAACATAATTTAGAAAAGTTGAAAAGAAGAAACAAGTCTATATAGTATTTACCTACATTTTTCGCTCTTTCTCCAGATGTCTGAAGATTATTTCCTTTGTTTTTCAAGGACTTCCATTAGCCATTCTTTTAGGGCAGGTCTGCTGGTGACAAATTCCTTGGCTTTTCTTCATCTGAGAATTTCTCGATTTCCATTTCATTCCTGAAGGCTACTTTTGATGGATACAGAATTCCAAGTTGACAATTCTTTCAGCACTTGAAATGTAGTGCCACTCCCTCTGGCCTCTCTGGTTTCTGATGAGAAATCTGCTGTTATTCTAATTATTTTTCTACTTCTAGGCTGCTTTCAAGAATTTTTTCTTCATCTTTAGTTTTCAGAAGTTTGATTATGATGTTATTTGGAATGGCTTGCCTTGAGTTTACCCCATTCAGGATTTGCCATGCTTCTTGAATTTTCAGGTTTATGTATTTTACCAAATTTGGGGAATTTTCAGTCATTATTTCTTCTAATATTTTTTTCAACCCCATCCCCTTTTTCCTCTCCTCCTGGGCTCTAATGACATGAATATTAGGTCTTTTGTTGCAGCCCTGTGAGTCCCTGAAGCTCTGTTTACTTTTTTCAGTCTATTTTTCTGTTTATTTTTCAGATTGGATAATTTCTGTTTTTCTGCTATCAAGTTCCTGATTGTTTCTTCTGTCTCCTCCCTTCTACTTTTAAGCTCATTCATTTCATTTTTTTTTAATTTCAGGGTTTTCTTTTTTTATTTCTAAAATTTCCACTTGATTCTTTTTTTTATCTTCATTTTCTTTTGCTGAGACTTTGTATTTTTTCATTTGTTTCAAGTGTTTCCATAATTGCTCATGGAAGCATTTTTATGATGGCTGCTTTAAAATCTTTGTCAGTTAATTCCAATGTCTGTATCATCTTGATTTTTGTATCTGTTGATTATCTTTTCTCATTCAAGCTGATATTTTCCTGGTCTGTGGTATGATGAGTGATTTTTTTTGTTGTATCATGGACGTTTTGGCTATTATGTTATGAGATTGGATCTTATTAAATCAATGACACTACACTGGAGGGGAAGAGCATGCTGTCTTGTTACTTCCAAGTAGGGGTGGTAATTGAGTTCCTCCTCTCGGTCCCTTTGGTACCCCAGTGGCTGGCTTTGGTGAGAGTTCAGGCATTCTACTAGGTTTCCAATGATACCACCTTGATTGCAAGGGGGAGAAATGCCTACTGATTACACCTCTCATAGCCTCTACTAACATTGTGATCAAGGGGGGAGCTCTTTACTACTGAATGGTAATGAAAGTCCTTTTTTCTGCTTGGCCTCCTCTGCTACTATCTTGATAAGGAGAAGTGGCGCCTTGTTACTTCTTGATGGAAGCAGAAGCTCAGGTTCCTTTCATGGTCTCGCTGAGACTGCCAGTGGGGACTCTTCATTATTCTCTGATGGAAATCAAAATCCCATCTTCTTACTTGGTCTTCTCTGATATCATACCTCTGACATCACCCTGGTGGGAGGGAAGTGTGCCTTGTTACAGTCAGGGTAAGGGTGGGAGTCTACTCTCCCCATTTGGCCTTTGCTGACATGGAAATATAACCCCTTTTGTGTGTGTGTGGCATTTTGCTGGAGTAGAGCAGTCACTGTCTAAGCATTTTGAATCTTACTAGGCTGTCCTTTTCCTCATCCTATGGCTACAGAGAGCAGGCTTTCCTGAGGCTTTTTTGTCTAAGCCATTGGTTGGCATTTGCATGTTGCTTGCTTGCTCAGTGTGCAACTGCTATAGAGGGCTAAAAGAAAGCCCAGCAGATGCATCACTGGGTATTTTCTTGGGTCTTGAAGGTCCTAGCCAGTCAGCCTTCAGAGTGCTCTGATATTTGTCTTATTTGTAATGTCCATGGTGTTTAGCTGTACTTTGCAGGAGACCTAAGAAGAAGTGTATCTGCCACACACAACTGGAGCTCAGGGTTGTTTTTTTTTACAGAAAACTAGAAAGAAAAAAAGTAAAAATGTTGGGGCCACCCCCTTGCCATAGGGGTTGAGTTCGGCATGCTCCACTTTGGTGGCCCAGATTCGCTGGTTTGGATCCCCGTGGCAGACCCACAACACTTGTCAGCCATGCTGTGGCAGTGATTCACATAGAAAGTGGAGGAACATTGGCATAGATGTTAGCTCAGGGCTAATCTGCCTCAAGCAAAAAAAGAGGAAGATTGGCAACAAATGTTAGCCCAAGGCTAATCTTCCTCAGTTCAAAAAACAAAAGTAAAAATGTCTTTTGAGATAATATAGATAATCTTTATTAGTATTAATCAAATCTATGACAGTTCTACATAAATGTTTAGAAAAAATAGAATAGAAAGACATATAAATAATAATTAGAAAGCTACTCCACTTGATGTCTAGTCTCTTTTAACAGAAGCAACCATTATGAACAGATTTTTGATATGTGTACATTTCAAGGAAAAAAAAAATCCATACAACAGAATATATAGATATAGAACCAAATATAAATATTATTTTCTAATATTTTTAAAAAGGAAGGATAACATTATTTTCTAAGAGCTATATCTTTTTTGTACTCAATGTACCTTAGGAATCATGATATGAATGCACTAATATCTTTAGTAGCTATGTGGAGTCCATTATAGGGCTGCACATTTATTTATTTTTTATTCCATCCTCTGTAACCACTTAGCCTTTTTTTGGGTCATATATAATGTTAGCTGTTCAAATAACATAGTTCTGTTATCATATCTATAGTATAATTTGGTAGCAGTGGATTTTATTGGTCAAAGGGCAGATGTACTTTTAATTTTGAAAGATATTTCCTAAAAAGTTGTCCCAGTTTACACTTCACTAACAGTAAATGAAAGTGCCTCTCCCACAACCCTACCAACTGTCAATATTACTAAACATAAACTATGTAGTTTTAAATGATTTTGTATGTGTCTAATGGCTGAAAATCATATATTACTCTTAATTTGATTTGTATTTAATTATGAGTAAGATTGCGTCTTTTTCCCTGTTTTCCCACTTGTAGCTCTTCATCTATAAACTACTTAATGGACTATTTTTAAATTGAACTCTTTATCTTATGTATTTTCAGGAATTCTTTTTCACTAGAAGAGATTGTTCTTTTGATTTTACTGATGAGATTTTTGCTGAATAAAATGGATACAGATACTTCCTTCAGGTTTAGGAACATATAACCCTTTAAAAACAAATTCAGAGTTTATGAGAACTGTATCTTAAACTTGAACGTTTGAAATCATTGCTCCTTTAAATTTTTCTTGGTCTGTAGAGAGACGATATACATAAGGGCTACTTGAGAGCATTCAGTAGAATTGACATAAGCATGATTCCTTTGTCATGTCACATGATAAGAAATGATTACAGCTTACAATATGGTTATGTAATCTCGAGAGCAATATTATATAGAAATTTTATAAAAATATTCTATTCTTAAAATGCAATATTCTTACTCTGTGAAATTGAAATCGTGACATAAAATTTATGCAAAATAGTAGTCTTACCTATCAGAGTTGCAAAGTCAATTTTGGGTGATGGATATTTGAGGGATATAAACTGTCCTACATTCTGAGTTTAGAGTTTATAAAAACATGGAACACAGCATCTACTGTTAACAAGGATATAGGCATCGTGAACTCATGTTGTTGCTGCAAATATAAAATAGTACAATTGCTCTGGAAGTTTGTCTGGCAGTTTCAGATAAAGTTTACCCTACCCCACCTACCCTATCATCCAACAATTTCACTCGTAAGTATATACTTAAGTGAAATGAATACATAGTGCACACACATACACACAATGTGTACAAAAATGTTTATAGAAGTTTTATTCATAATAGCCCTAAACAGGAAACAACTTAAATGTGTATCAGTAGGAGAATGGATAGACAAATTATGAAATATTCATATAATGGAATATTACACACCCGTAAAGAAAGAACATATTACTGATACACATAATGACACATATGAACATAAAAAATACTATGATAAGTAAAGAAGCCTGAAACAAGAGTATATACCATATGATTCCATTCATATAAAGTTCAGGATCAGGGAAAACTCATCAATGGTGATAGAAGTCCAAAGAGTTGTTGCCAAGGGATTAACTTGAAAGAGGCATGAAATATTCACTCTGGTGATGGAAATGTATGTTTTGATCTGGTTGATGGTAATAAGCAGTGTATTCTGGTAAATGTTTTAACAACTGGCTGTCTGGGGGAAAAGAAAGTCCTGCTTTGCTGTACTCACAAATTTCTGAAATGTAAATATTCTCATGATTGTCGATTTCAAGTTACCAACGTGATATTACTAAAGCAAAGCCAGGAAGAGATGTGCAAAGCAGCTCTTGTGCGCCAGTATGACCTGGCCTTGGTACATTATTGGTTGCAAGGGTGCATTTATTTTTCAAAATTCATCAAGTTGTACACTGAAGATTTGTGTATTTTACTGTATTTAAATTACGCCTAAAAATTACTATTAAAACATTATAAAAAGAAAAAATGCAAAGTTCCTTTAACCCCTTTCATAACCTGAAATCTAACATTGAAAGGGTCGTTTACTAACAGTGACATTTATTGTTTCACTAAGATGTATTTATGAAGCATCTAAGTTTGCTACCTTAAGTGCGTTATAAAGATGAACATGGTGGCCCTTATCCCCTAGTGAGCTTAAGGTGCAATTGGAGAGATGAAACAAATACATTGAATAATTGCAACACAGGGTAGGAAATGTAATTACAAAGTACATGCATGCATACATACATACATACATACAAGCCAAGTACCTGGTGTTGTAAGCCACATCTAATAAAACAAGAAAAGAGAAGAAAACTCTTCACAGTATTTTCCCTCCACTTTCTTGCTTTAATTGAAGCATTGTTCCCAAGTTTACTTGTGTGAAAGTAGTTCGTTTTTCTCGCTCTCTGAGGCTACCTGACTGATGTTCTTGTCCCTCGATGCACTCATGATTTTTATTTATCATTCTCTATTTCTTCTTAAAGTACCGGCCCTTAAGTCACGTACTGCGTTCACTGAGGACTTTCCACCTGCTTACAATGGCCTTTTACACCCCACATCCTGAGATCACAGGAAGTTATTTCAGCCTCCACGAGGACGGCAGTACACCTCAGGACTCAAGCCCTGTGACCTTCGTCTCTGTTCCACCCCAGCCATCCTCTTTTAAGTGTATACTGAAGCACTATTAGCTGAAGCTTCTATAACTTCAAACTCTAACGGACAGCTTCCTGATCTCAAACTTCCATTTTTCCAACTTTTCCCACCTCTCACTTCTCACACCTATGAAAAATATCTTGGGTTTCAAAAATGTTCCCAGCCCTTGCCCTCACCCCTTACACTTTCTCTGGGGTTAATAGTTCTTTTTCAGGCTTCCCTCCCCTCCTCCTCCTTCCTGTCTGGCTTCCCAGGTTGATCAATTTTAATTATCTCATTATTTGGCACTGGAATATACTAAGGTTCAATAAACATTAGTTGAATGAATAAATGAAGGTCCTCAATGCTCATTGCTAGAAATAAGCAGACAGTGACTCTGCTAACACAATGGTCTTAGGACGATGCCACCATGAATTTCATTGTGAGTTAAAATTATATTTTATTTAACACATCGTGTTAAGGCGCATAAATATACCTTCTCCGGAAAATTACAAAATGCCTATATGCTGCTCATCTCAGTTATGACAATTAATTCAACTTTATATAATATTCTTTAAAACTGGTGGCCCTTTCTGTGTTCTAAATATTTGCAGGTTACAGTTAGAAATGCTTTTAAAATTCTTAACTGAGCTCTGTGCTGTGTGATACCACATGTTATTTGACTTTAGGTTACCTAGGCTTGATCAGGCTGCACGAATCCTCTGTTAGCCATTCAGGAAAGGTGGAGATTTAAATATTAATGAGCGACAGCATCGCCACTTGCTGGAGCGGCACCTTTTTGACAATTTTGTACTCCCTCTCTTGTTTTTTCTTAAGACCCAGTGCTGTACATCCTACATTAATAATTTTACTTCCAACGTATGAATTGCCTATTCTGCCCCGAGAGTGTTACATAGATTTAAAGTGTGTTTCTGAAGTTAGTCTCAGGAATTTGGATATAATTCTTAGAGCTATTTCACATTCTATAAGTGTTTCAACATTGCTGATTTTCAAACTAAGTTACTGTATTGTTTAAAAGATACAGGGTATCTCCAACCCCAGACTTATGAATAGACATCTAGAGACATATGAAATGTATTTATTTATTAAGGAAAATTAACATTTGCTTATCTAAGAAATATTAAAAAATAAGACCTATTTTATTTGGAATATTTTCTACCTTCTCAGACCATCAAGTTATAATTTCACTGTGTAAAAATCTGAGGGGCTGGCCCCATGGCCGAGTGGTAAATTTCGTGCGCTCTGCTTTGGTGGCCCAGGGTTTCGCTGGTTTGGACCCCAGGCGTGGACATGGCACCGCTCGTCAGGCCATGCTGAGGTGACATCCCACATGCTACAACCAGAAGGACCCACAACTAGAAATACGCAACCATGTACCAGGGGAGATTGGGGGAGAAAAAGCTGGAGGAAAAAAAAAAGAAGAAGAAGATTGGCAACAGTTATTAGCTCAGGTGCCAATCTTTAAAAAAAAAGTCCAAAATTTTTTGCTAGTATAAGCATGCTGGAGTATAACAACAGGGAATAAGACTATTTTACCTCAACAGCTGATGAAATTTTATTTGGTATTTAGGAACTGGTCTTTTTCACTGTGAAGTGATGCAGTTGGCATAAGCTGAGGGATTTCATAAAAAATAGCCAGCAAAACTCCATGTTGTGCTTTCACAGGGGGTGTCTGGGGGATCCATTACAGACATTTTTAGAAAATGTGTCTGTTTTTGCTTTATGTAATTTGTGACTCATATAAGTGATTATATAGGACTCTTTACATTGACCAATAAAATGTCTAGAGGCTAATTTTAATGTATGTTATCTGGCCATGTTGAAGAACACATGGTCAATCATTTTAATTTCTCTGTATTTATGTTTTGAATCAGGAGAAGGCATAAACAAGATACTAAATCAACTACTTAAGAACTTTCATGTTCATGGGATTTTCTGAGTATAAATTTAAACTGAGATTTATTTTAATATTAGAAATGAGAGTACTTAGTGATATTTTAGGATTAGTCAAGAAATTTCTCCTTGTTCAAACTTTCGTTTAATAGAGAATGAAATATATATTTTCTACATTGAGTCAGCATTCGTTCTACCAGTTTTGGAGCAATTCAGAGTTTATTTTATAGTTTATATGCTTTATATTTGAAAATAAATACAAAATATATACATGTGGTTGAATGGGATCAGATCAAAGGATTGGATTAATTTGGTGTGCCTTGACAACTGGCTTAACTGCTTTGGTACCAGGAATTGGTTCTGTTTCTAGTGGCCCTGTCCACTGAGTTGTTGGCACAATGAAATGTGTTCACACCCCATAGTGCCAGGGAATACTGATATGAATATGTTTAGCAAAATATTAAAATGATGCATTTCGTTAATAGCCAAGGAATTTATTTATGAGCACTCTCTCTTGAACCAGGTGTGTCTCTATAAAAATGTTTTCATTTTGTTTGTGGTATGTGTTAGATATTTATGGAAAGAAATAACTTTCTATTATCAATTGGACTTTCAAATATAATGACTTTCAGTTTAAAGCAGATTAACTACAAAGTTTACCTTATTTATTCAAGGAAAGTTTGTTTTGCTATCCCCAAGTTATCATAGTACAATTTTACTCTCTCTTTTAAAATCTCGCTCTGTAACTCACGGGTTAAATGCCAAAAATTTTTTTGTTTTGTTTTGCTTTGTTTTGAATTTTAGTTTATGTGAATTGCTTAAGTCTGCAAAATTCAGAAGGAAATCTCTTCAGTACATATTTTGTTAAAAGATTTCCAGTATTTCCTGCATCTGTTGGGTGGAAATGGTACCCAATACAGCTTTTACAACTATTTCAATAAAAACAGAGGTGGACAGAATATAAGTTGAAAACAATGGAGGAAAAAAATCGTTGGTTATTTTTAAAGTTAAAAAAATATGTTTTAAGCCTGGTTCCTGAAGAGGTTAAACTATTAGTTATTTCTTATCCTATCTGAATTGTTTCAATCCCTTAGTCCTTAAGTTGAAAGTAACTTCAAGGAAGTTAAGGTTTAATTTATTATTACTTGTGTATTTACATGGAAAATTCTTCGTTTCTAGCAGTTTCAACTTCCGGGTATTATTAATTTTTCTATTAGTCTATAAGCCATGGTTAATTATGGAAAAATTCCATTTTATTATATTATGTTACAACTCTGCTGTCATTCCAGAGAGCATTATTTAAAACGCTACTTGGAATTGGGAATTAATCTGGTAGGTTCATATATATTTTTAAAATCCTTTAAAAACCATAACATTAATAGAAAGAACAATTGTAATAGAGTGTCTGACTTCATTTTTGGTGTTTGGTCACTGACACCTTTCAGGACCCATCTTCCCCTTCTTTTGTACCATTTGGGCAAGCTGATAAGAAAGTTCACACATGCTCCCTGTTTTGCACAGGCAGGAAGTTTAAACTTTGCAACCCTGCAGCCCAGGCTCTGGAACTTTTTCTTAGTCCCAAGCCCCAGCCACTTATAGGCTCAGCCTACACTCTCTGTCTCAGCCCAGCCCAAACCTGGTTATATCTGCCCACTTCTCCCCAGGAATCCCTCCTTAGATTGTCTCTTTGAAGGATACGATACAGTTTTATCTGGCTACCCATCAGTGTTCTTCTAGGGCCCCGCCTTGCCACACAGTCTTTGCAGACAGCATCTTAATCACATCCAACTTTCTGTAGGGACACAGATATGGTACTGCATTAATGACCTAAGCTTCTCAGCTGCATACGCTTCCTCCTTCCCTGTAATGACCTCAGCCCTGCCTGTATATTCACTTCTCATTGTGACATCAGCTCCATGGCTGGATTCATCCCTGATGTTGACCTCAACCCAAAAGTTGAAACAGTTGGACTCACTCCTGGCAGAATCATCCACAACCTTAAGTCCCATTATAAAACATATGATATGTATTTTTTATCCCCCATATCCCCTTCTACACCCCATCTCTTCTTTCCTCATTCAACCCCAACCACTGTGAGCTACTCTCCCTTTTCCCTCTTCCTTTTTGCCTTCTGTGACCCCTGCTTTCTTAGCCCCATTCCCTGATATGACTTTATCAACCATGAAGCCATTACAAAATAATTTTTATGTAAGCCTCACTAAACCTGCAGCCCATACTTTAAAGCATACTAATTGTTGGGTATGTCATAAGGCACCCTCTCAATTGCCTGGCCGAACCACAGCCTCCCTAGCTGATCTTAAAAAATTTTACAAGACAGTTCAGTCCACCCCCTATCAATCTGTTTAGCTGGCCACATCTTTACACCCAAACCTTAATTGCTCTGCTGAACGTCCTTTTGAAATACTAACTCTAACTCTTCAGTATGGTCCTTATAACATTCTGATCAAAATACTGACTGACAATGTATTAATTCTTGGTTGTCCAAGCAAAATCCTAAGCTTAAGATTTTTTAGCCCCCAAGGATTATTTGTTTTATTGACCTAAATACCTCTCAATTTTATCCTTGTTTGCTCTCCTACCTCAGACTTTCCCTCTTTACTTAATTTGCATCCTCTGTGTTTGGAGCTAAATATAACCTTACTATGTGCTGAACATATTCATATCAATATGTCCTGTCATAGTTGTGAACACGCTTAATTGTGCCAACAACTCGCTAGACAGGCTTACCAGCAGCAGAATCCGTTCCCGGTGCTGAAGCAGTTAATTCAGTGGTCAAAATACACAGGTTTGATTTAATCCTCTGATTGCATCCCGTTCCACCACATGTATGGACACATATTTTGTTTTGTCACATTTTGTCAGTTCCTTTGTTTTTGCATTCTGGCAACTACAAATCTTGTCCTTTTCTGCTTTTTACGCAGTATCTGCAAACACTAGTTGTCGCCTCTCCTGCTTCAGTTTGTGGCTTTGCTGCCTTCTCCTGTCCTGTACTGATGACTGTCTGCTTCCCTTGGCTTTTAGCTTCACCTGTCTGTTCATACTTCTGTGGATATTTGCTCCCCTGTCTGCAGCTTTTCCCGTAACATGTTACCCTTTCTCCTCTATGCCCGTCACTTACATAGGGCATTCTTGACTTACTGCTTTCTAGTGCTAGTCCTTTTTCTTCTCCAAAATTTCATGTTCCCTCAACAACCATTGAAATTTGTCACCTGCCTCTTTAACCTCTCTCTCAAGTTTTGGCTGTGTCAGGAGTTAGAAAGTATGGCTGTCTCTAGTGGTATCACAGCGTGCAGGGGGCATCCGTTGTTTGTGCCTGCCTGCATGCATTCACTCTTCTTGTCAAAAGCCCCAGTTTTTCTGAGAAAACACCTCCTCCTATGCTTAGTCCATGCAGTTTGAGAGAAGTTGATCACACTTCTGCATCTTGGAGGATTTATGAGAAGCTCCTTGGGGCTAATAATATTTAAAGATAGGACTTTTGTGGGAGTATAGGAAAATAAATAGCTTCTTTTCTGTAGGGCTTACTGTAAGATTAGATATGAACTTGGAGATTCCATGCAATCGCCCCTTGGAAGAGATTGCTCCTTTTGTCTCTTCATCACATGGTGAGGCAGGAGCTCTGACTTGGAGCCATAATTGTAAATCATTATCAGGTGTGCTGCAGTGCAAGCCAAGGGTGTAAGTGAGCTCACTTGGGGAGCCTCTATAGAGTGAGAAAACCTGCCAAAGGGAACTTTGGGGGAAAGTTCAATATTTCATGCTTAGATGGAGGAAGATAAATCCATAGAAGAAAAGAGAATGGCCAAAATAAGGAGGAAAATTGGGAGCTGTAGCTGAAATAAAGCAGAAGGTATGTTTTGAGAGCTAGGATATGATCAACAGCGTTAGAATCTGCTGAGAGGTCTAGTAAATTGGAACTGAAGACTGGGTGGTCTGTGGTGATCTTGGCAAAAGATATCGTAGTAAAGTGAGGACGGAATGGGAAATGAGGAAATGGAGACGGCACGTACACCTATTCTTTCATACAGCTTGACTCTGAAGGGAGAAAAGAGGTAGGCGAGCAGCTGGAGACCAAGAAAGGATGAAAGAGAGGTATTTTTTGAAGATGAAAAAGATTAATATGTGTTAATATAGTGAGAGAAAATATGGGGGATATGAGAGAGAGAAGGAATTGAGGAAGAGAGGGATGGAGGGAAGAAAAAAAGGAAGACAGAGTTACTTGGTAGAATGAAGTCTCTAACGATGTTGGAGGGAGTAGATGTCAGACCACAGATGAAAGGAAGATCCCCTATCTTCTCTACCCTGCGTCACCTATCCCCACCCCGCTCCCAGGGCTGAGATTTATGACAAGTAAAATTACTTTATAGTTAGTTAAAGTCATCTCACACCCCACATGGACTAAATAATTCCTAACCTTTTCTTTGAAACCCTGTTTTCCCTCTTATATTGCTTATCTTGGTAATGGTGCCACCATATACATCACATCCACATTCCCAAGTCAGTAATCTCACATTGACATTTTGACCTGCCTTACCCACTAACTCATTAATCAACAACATTTTTTGGTTCAAGTCCTTATTATTATTTACTGAAGGTAATCATTGGGAAGCATCAAGGTCTGGCCCAGTGGCCTAGTGGTTAAGTTTGGTGTACCACTTTGGTGGCCGAGGTTTGGTCCTGGGCATGGACCTACACTGCTCTGTTAGCAGCCAAGCTGTGCTGGTGGCCCACATACTGAAAACAGAGAGGAAGATTGGCATGGATGATAGTTGGGTGAATCTTCCTCAGCAAAAAAAAAGAAGAAGAAGAAGAAGAAGAAGAAGCATCAAGAGCCTCCTAAGTATCTCCACTCTTTCTTTATTTCCCTCCACAGGCATTCATTTCTTTATATTGCTGTCAGAAGAAAATGTAAAAAGAAAAAAAAGGACATTACCCAGCTGAAAAATCTTTCAAATTCTATCACTACCTTAAGGATGAAATCTAACATACCTAGCCTGATTAGTAGATGTCTTATTTTGATTGGTTTCACCTCTCCAGTATGTCCCTGATATAGGACTTCTGGCTTTTCCCAAATCGTACCTTCCTCTGAGACTTTGCACAGGATCTGCCTAGTTTTTCCTTTCCTACCTTCCTCATATATCTTTTTTAAAACGATTTTATTGAGGTCTGATTGACATATTAAAAACCTGTACATATTTAATGATTACAACTAGATGAGTTTGGGGATAAGTATGCATCCATGAAACCATCACCACCGTTCAGGCAATACACTTAATCTGTCACTTCCAAAAGTTTCCTCCCATCCCCTTTATTATTAGGGTTCTTTGGTGGTAAGAACACTTAATATAAGATCTACATTTTTAGCAAATTTTAGTACAGTGAATACAATATTGTTAGCTAAAGGCACTATGCCGTATAGTAGGTCTCCAGAACTTATTTAAGTTGCATAACTGAAACTTTGTACCTTTTAACCATCACCTCCCCCTTGCCCCTTGTACCAGCCCCTGGCAACCACCATTTCATTCTCTGCTTCTATGAGTTTGACTATTTTAGATTCCACATACAAGTGAAATCCTATTTTGTTTTTCTCTGTCTGGCTTATTTTACTAAGCATAACATCCTCTGGGTCCATCTATGTTGTCACAAATGGCATGGTTTCCTTGTTTTTAAGGCTGAGTAATATTCTATTGTATGTATATGCCACATTTTCTTTATCCATTCATCTGTTGCCAGACACTTCTGTTGTTTTCACATCTTGGCTATGGAGAATAATTCTGCAGTGAACATGGGGATGCAGTTCTCTCTTTGAGATCCTAATTTCAATTCCTTTGTATATATACCCAGAATTTGGATTGCTGGATCATAAGGTAGGTAATTCTATACTTTTTGAGGAATATCTATACTGTGTCCCATAGCATCAATTTACATTCCCACCAACAGTGCACAAGGCTTCCCTTTTCCCCAGACCCTCACCAACACTTTTTATCTCTTATCTTTTTGATAATAGCTGTTTTAATAGGTGTGAAGTGTTATATCATTGTTGTTTTGATTTACATTTCCTTGGTGATTAGTGATGTTGAACCCCTTTTCATGTATCTGTTGTTGGCCATTTGTTAGTCTTCTTTGGAAAAATGTCTATTAAGGCCCTTTGTCCATTTTTAAATTTGATTATTTGTTGTATGATCCTTTTGTACTGTTGAATTAAGTTTGCTAGTATTTTGTTCAGGATTTTTGCATCCAGCTTCTTCAGGGATATTGGCCTGTAATTTTCTTTTCCTGTAGTGTCCTTGTCTGGCTTTACTATCAGGGTGATTCTGGCCTCATAAAATATGTTTGGAAGTGGTTCCTCCTACTCAAGTTTTTGGCAGAGTTTGAGAAGGCTTGGTATTAATTCTTCTTTAAATATTTGGTAGAATTCACCAGTGAAGCCTTCTGGTCCTGGACTTTTCTTTGTTGGGAGGTTTTCAGTGACTCATTCAATCTCCTTACTCTGTGGTAAGGAGTTATTGGTCTGTTCCAGATATGCTCTTTCCTCATCATTCAGTCTTGGTAGCTGGTGTGTTTCTAGGAATTTATCAATTTCTTCTAGGTTGTCCAATTTGTTGGAATATAATTGCTCATAATAGTCTCTTATGATCCTTTACATTTCTGTGGTATCAGTTGTAATGTTTCCTCTTTCATTTCTAATTTTATTTATTTGAGTTCTCTTTTTTCTTGTTGAGTCCAGGTGTGTCAATTTTGCTTAGCTTGTCAAAAAACCAGCTCTTTGTTTCACTAATCTTTTCCATTGTCTTTTTAGTCTTTATTTCATTTATTCCCACTCTGATCTTTGTTATTTCTTTCATTCAAACTCTTGGCTGGATTTGTTCTTCTTTTTCTAGTTCCTTGAAGTATAATCTTAGGTTGTTCATCTGAGAATGTGTATTCTTCTGCCGCTGGATGCAATGTTCTGTATATGCCTGTTAGGTCCAACTAGTGTAAAGCGTACTTTAAGTCCAAAGTTTCTTATTGATTTTCTGTCTGGATGATCTATCCATTGTTGAAAGTGCGGTATAGAAGTCTCCTATTATTGTATTGCTTCCTGTTTCTCCCTTTAGATCTGTTAATATTTGTTTTGTATACATAGGTGCTTCAACATTGGGTGCATAAATATTTATAATTGTTATATTCTCTTGATGAATTTTCCCCTTATCATTATGTAATACCTTCTTTGCCTCTTGTTACGATTTTTGGCTTAAAGTTTATTTTGTGTGATATAAGCATAGCTTCCTGTGCTTTTCTTTGGTTTTCATTTGCATGCAATATCTTTTTCCATCCCTTCACTTTCAGGATATGTGTGTCCTTAAAGCCGAAGTGAGTCCCTTGTAAGCAGTTTGGTTTGATATCTTTTATTCCTTCAACCTCTCTATGTAAAGTAGGTAGTCAAACCACTTCCAGGGAAAGACTGGGGGATGGCATTTTTGTCTGTTCCCTCTGTGCTGAGCTCTGGGGCAATAGCCACAGGGAGTGCTTGCAAACCCATTAAGAACTACTTTGTTTTGTATAGTCCTGTGGGACTCATGGATGCAAGTCCCATTGGCTTTGGAGCTAGGTGTTTTGTGAGGGCCTGTCTCCTATACAGGAGGCTTAAAAGTTGGTGTGCTAGATGTGAGGTCAACTTTTTCCTCCTCCAAGAGAAGCTGGAAATTGGGGTTCTCACCCAATTGAATGGCACTATGCCGGGAGTAGGGTTTATGGCAAACAGGACATAAGAGTGTGTCTCACCCTTTCCTACCCATTTTGATGTGGATATTTTCTCACTTGCCCAATAGGTAGGAGTCATTCGGATAGTTTCTGGATTTCTCTCAAAGGGTATTGCTCTATGTGTAGCTATTCATTTGGCGTGTTCCTGAAAGGAGGGAAGTTCAGGAGCCTCCTATGTCGCTGTCTTGGCCCCTCCTTTCTGATTATCATTATTTCTTTAAATAAGCTTACTGTTCTTTTCTCTTTTTTCTGCTCCTTCTGCAAATCCCATGATGCATATATTGATTGATAAAGTCCCATATATCCTGGAGGCTTTCTTCACTCTTTTTTATGCCCTTTTTCTGTTTGTTCCTCCAACTGGATAATTTCAAATGATCTGTTTTGAGTTCATTGATTCTTTCTTCTGCTTGACTGAGTCTGATGTTGTGGAGTGCTATTGAATTTTTCAGTTCCAATATTATATTCTTCAACTCTAGAATTTCTGTTCAGTTCTTTTTTTTATGATTTCCGTCTCTTCTTTGAACTTCTCATTTTATGTGTTGTTTTCCTGATTTCTTTTAGTTATTTGTATTCGTTTGTAGCTCACTGATTGTCTTTAAGGTAATTATTTTGAATTTTTTTGTCAGACAATTCATAGATTTCCATTTCTCTGGGGTCAACCACTGGAGGTTTACTTCGTTCTTTTCATAGTGTCATCCTTTTTTGATTCTTTGTGTTGCATTACTGTCTTCTAATTTAAGAAGCAGTTACCTCCTCCAGTCTCTACTGACTGGCTTGGAAGAGAAAGACCTTCGCCAGTCAGCCTGGTTAGATTCTCATGGTTTCTCAGAACTCTTCTATGGTTGTGCCCGCTCCACTCCTCTTGTTCTCTTCTCGGGGGAAGTCTTAGGATTGCGTGCCTTCTCTCAATCCCTCAAAACCAGATTGGGTGCTAAGAGCCTCCCATTTATTTTCCTTAAAGGCAGTGCCCCTAAATTTTTTAAGCTTGTTCTCCTTCTCTCAATCCAGCAGAGCTGAAAAAGCTGTTAGGACCTGCATCTACTACTGAGATCCATATATCTCTGCAGGAGCTTGCATGCGCCAATTTTGGTGGCACACAGGATGTTGGCCACAGGGAGCATGCATGGTGCTGGGGGCACGTGTTGGCTGGTAGGGTGGGTTTGCAGTAGAGTCATCCTGTGGAGTTCATGGGTGGGCCTCTTTGTGGAGTCCATGAGCCAGTTATCAGGATCTATGGCTGGCTGTTGAGATCCACATGGCGGTTGCTGTGAGCCCTTGCCTCTTTTCCCTGCTGCTGCTAGCTGCCCCCTGACAATTCACTCCTGCTGATCCCCTCAGTATTCTGGATGTCGTGGGGTAGAAGTAGGCCTCCTGGGAAGTATCGAATAAGACTGGGGAAGCTGGATGCTCACTTTGCTCTCACTTGCCTCTTGTGGGAGAAATCACAGGCTGATGTGGCCTCTCTCAGCACCAAGTTGTGCCACCTGGGGGAGGAAGGATGCAGATAAAGTGAAACTGGCCTTCTTACCCTCTTCAATGCATTCACTCTCGGATATTTTGCTCCATCGGAGTGCTGGAACCTCTCAGCTAGATTCCAAGGCTCTCACAGAGATGTTCTCATCTGTTGATGGTTACTAAAATTGATGTTTCTGTGGAGAAATAAGGGTTAGACCTCCTATTCTGCCATCTTGCTGGCATCACTCCTTCCTCGTATTTCTAAGCCCTCCTTATCAGGCTACCACTTCCTCTGGCAATCTTTTGGGTGAAATTTGGGATCTGTGGGAACACCCATGGCAACCTATGATTTCTACTATTATAATTTTTTAATACTGTATCATGATATTTTGGTTTGCTTCCCTGCATGCTGGATGATATTTTAAACTCTTTGAAGTCAGAAATTGTGGCTTGTATATCTATGTTCTTAGCCTATATCATAATAACTGACACATAGCATTCACTATATTTATTCACGTTTGGATAAATGGATTTATTAATGTTGCAGGATGGCTGTATATAAAATTTTAAAACATGTTTCTGGACATCCTCATCCTCCCCTTTATATTTTCTCTTACTTCTCTTTTTCCAAAGTTGTAGGCTCTTCATGATGTCTCTAAGGTCTTTCATAGTCAGCATCAAAGACACTATCTGTCCAGCATCCCTCTCTTCTCCTGAGAATGCTTCTCACTCTGCTTCTCTTCAGCATCTTGTGTGGTTCATGTTGGAACTATCATGTCTTCATACAATGTTGATTACTGGAAATAGTTGATTGAGTCTAGAGCAATCGAAGACCTATATGATTCAATCAGGATTCTTTACTGGGACTATTTGAACCAAAACTGAGGAGCTGAAGAAATAATTTTTCATTGGTGGTGTTTTCAGGAAAGGTGAAACTCCACGTTTTATAGGAGAATTTGGTATACAGTCAGAGACTGCACACACAGACTCACACAAAGAAAGAGAGGGAGAAAAAGGGAGAGAAGCTGGCATAAACAGAAAGATAGAGACAAGATTTTGAGAACAATTTCATGTGGTTTTGAAGGCCTTGGTATTATTGTTTGTAACACCCAGCTTTACCGTATGTCTATTCTTAGTGCAGGCATGCCCCTCTCTTACTAAAATATTTTAGGTGGTTTTCTGTCACTTGCAACTGAAGGATTTTTGAATAACAATATCCATTGAGAGCTCTTAGTTAAGGAATATGAAACAGTAAACCTTTTGTATCCTTCAGACTTTGTGGGATTATTTTGAGGTAACAAATAAACCTAAGTTTCACCGGCTTATAACAACAAAGGTTTATTTCTCTCTCCTGTTATATATGAGTTGAGCATCACTGTGGGTCTTATTCATTATGTGATCCAGACCAAAGAAATAATCCTTGTTTGGGATATGTCATTCTCATGGCAGAAGGAACACTTGCAGAACTATGACTCTAAGCCTTCTGCTGCACATGGCACGCAATACTTCCTCCCTTATTCTATTGGTTAAACCAAGTCACAAGGGCCAAATCTTTGCCAACATGATACACAGCATCTTCCTCCCACAAGGCAGTCCTGGATATCATATAGCAATGGACATGATGGATGACTCTTATAAGAAGGATGACGACTAATTGATAACAAGAATGCAATCTACCAAGCCCAGTTTTTTCCCCTAAAGGATTCCATGGTCGAAAGTTCCGTTTTTCCCTCATCAAGCCAATTTATCCCATTAAAATTTCACTCCTTCTCTTACCTGCTCTCACATACATATTAGGAAAAAAAGAATGGACTTACTAAAGGCTTCCCAGAATGACTTCCTTGTTAAAATAGGGGTTGATTAAAAAAAAAAAAGAATTTGGAATTGTTCAAATAATAGGAGGAAAATAAGTGAAGTATCTCAGGCAGTGTGAGAAAGACATTTTGAGTTATATCTGCTGATTTTATCCCCCTTCTAAGTAGTCAGTATCTTCCCTACTTTATCTTAAGCTCCATGAGAGAAGATACAAGAGCAGGGAAGCACGGGATGGTAGTTGCACATCCCTTACTTTGGAGCTAGACTGCCTGGGTTGAAATCCTGGCTCTACTATTTCCTGGCTATGTAACATTGGATAAGATTCTTCTTCTCTGTATCTGAATTTCAGCCAAATAATACCTTTTTTATAGGGTTACAATGATTAAGCAAGTCTAGAAAAGGCAAAGAATTTAAAATAGTATCAAACATGGATATAAATCTTTGTTATTATTATACAAATATAGACTCTTAGCATAATTCTTATATATATATAGCAGGCACTGAAAATATTTATGTTTTGAATGGAAGAAAGACTATATGAATGAATGAATGGTTATATCTTTGTATATATTTTTATGCATGTGAATATGCATCAACATTGTATGTATATGTATGTTTATACATATATACAAGTAATTGTTTTATCTTTATATGGTAACACATTAAGGCAAATATGTTTAAAATAGAGAGGTAGTGAAAGTCTTACATTTTTAAAGCTACACAATCATTAATTTTGCAAGATGTCAGAATTTGAAAGGAAATTATCAGTGAAAAGCCATGGAGATGTTTCTATGTAATGGGAGGACATAAGGAAAGGGGGATGGCATTTATTCTTCTGCCCTGTCACTTTGACTTTGTGTCAGCTCCTTAAAAGGTGGCACTGTAGTATGTGATTGGTTTCATAAGAGCCTTAAAAATGAAAGAAAAGTGATTCTTGCATATTAAAACAAAGGTACAGCAGATTCAACAGACTGAAAGAGAATGAGGAACATGAACCGTCACGTTTTGTTGTGGATACCAGTGTCTCTCTGCGCTCCTGAAACTGACAAACGAGATGAGCAATGGGCATTAGACCATTGCTTTGTGTACTAATGGTTCTCTGTATTCACTACATTTCTAGGGTTAGGGAACGTCAGCAATGATAGCCAACTAGAAACTTCTGACAAATAGAGTCACAAAATGCTGAAGCTAGGAGGAAACTCAGCTCCTCTGACTCCAGGTCCAGTGTCCTTTCCCTGTTCTATGATTGCTCAGTCTGTTAGGCAAAGGAAAGAAAACATTTACAAAATGTGCCAAATTACATTCAATCATTTCAATATATATAAATTATTCATTCAAATGCAGAGAATTTTTCTTTTTTATTTAAAACAGGGTAGTTGCAAATCTGAAGTTGAAATTGCAAAACTGTCTTCCTAAACCAACAGTACTAATCGTGATAGTGATTGGAGTTTTATTTAATAGACATTCATAAACAGTTTATGATTCATGGCTACCTGAAAAATTATTTAAAATTATTTTAGTCTCATTTACACACGATAAAATGTCTCTATTTAAAGTATGCAGTTCGGTGAATTGAGGCAAACAGATGCAGCCGTGTAACCATCATCAACAAGACAGAATATTTCTTTTACCCTAGAAAGTTTCCCCATGGCCCTTTTCCCCACCCTAGAGTCAACCACAATACTCACATGTTATTTTTGCTTGTTCTTGAACTTCATGGAATTTCAATCATGCAGTATAAATTCTTTCATTCTTGGATTTTTTCATTTAGCATAAGGTTTATGAGATTTTTTCCAAGTCATTGCATCATCAGTGGTTCATTCTTTTAACTGCTAAGTGGGATTCTATTGTGTGTATTACAGTTCATTTCTTCATTTTCTCACTGGTGGTCATTTGATTTTTTTTACATTTATTAGTTATTATGAATAAAGTTTCTGTGAATGTTCTACTATTAGGATTTTTATGGGTGTATGTTTTCCATTTCTCTCAGGAGTGGAATTGATAGGTCAAAGGGTAGGTATCTTTTAATCTTTATAATACGTTGCCAATTTTTTTTCAAAGTACTGATACCATTTTACATTCACAGAAACACTGCGTGCAAATTCTGGTGGCTTCATATTCTCTCTATATCAGTATAGCCAATCTTTTAAATTTTAACCATTATAATGAGTGTGAAATCGTATCTCATTATGCTTTTAATTAGCATTTTTCTGGTTACTGATGATCTTGAGTGTCTTTACAAATGCTGACATTGTTTTCACTTTTATATGTAGGTCTATAATCCATCTAAAATTAACTTTTATGTAAGATGTGAGATAGAGGTCAATGTTTTTTGTTTGCGTGGTTGGTTGGTTTTGTTATTAAATGTGTGGATATCCGGTTGTTGCCGCACGGTTGTTTGTTGACAAGTCTATCCTTTCTTCATTCAAGTATGCTGTTATATAGGTCAGAAAATGCAGTTGTCATGCATGTGTGGTCTGAAAACACTCTTCTGTTCCATTGATCTATCTGTCTATTTGTATACAAATCCTACATTATCTTGATTACTGTGGCTTTATAGTGAGTTTTAAAATCAAGTAATATAGTTCTCTAAATTTTTAAACTCTTTCAAGATTGTTTTGACTGTTTTAGGTCCTTTTCCCCCCATAATTTTAAGAATCACCTTGTCAGTTTCTACAAAAACGATCCTACTGAGATTTTTGAATGAGATGACATTGAATCTATGGATAAATTTGTATTGAATTAACATCTTAATTATGATTCTTCTAATCGCGAACGTGGTGCATGTCTCCATTCATTTAGGTCTTCTTTGACGTCTCTCTATAATGTTGGAGATGTTTAGTGTAGAAGTCTTGGACCTTGTTGCTAAATGTATTGCTGAATATATTATCTTTTCTAATGTGACTGTAAATGGCAATGTTTCTTACTTTCATCCTCAGCTGTTTGTTGCTGGTATGTAGAAATTAAATTGGTTTTGTATATTGACTTTCTATTCTTAGATCCAGCTGAAATAACTTTTGGTTTCCAGTAGGTTCTGTATGACTTTGTCACATGTAAATAGCAGTGTGGCCACCACTGCAGTCAAGTAGGTCATTAACCATGTGTGCAGCTGACTACGCCATCACCACAAATATCTACCTCGTGCACCTCCTTTTTTTTCATAGTTATCTCCTGTCTCCCAGACAGTCCTAATCCTTGGTACCACTAATCTGTTCTCTCTGTCTATAGTCTTCTAATCTGGGAAATATTATATAAGTGACATCATATAATATGTAACTTTGAGATTTTTTTTTTTGACTCAGCATAGTGCCTTTAAGATCTATCCAAGTTGTTGTATATAGAAATAGTTCCTTACATTTCATTGTTGAGTATTATTCCATGGCATAGACATGACATCTTGTTTAACCATTTACCTATTGAGTGACATTTTGATTGTTTCCAGTGTTTTCTGTTGCAAATAAAGCTGCTGTGAACATTCATGTACAGGTTTTTGTTTGAATAGAAATTTTCATCCTTCTGGGAAAAATGCCCTGCCGTGTGATGATTCCTGAGTCATATGATAAGTGTATGTTTAGTTTTTGTAAGAAACTGCCAAACTATTTTTCAGAGTGGCTTACTCATCTTACATTCCCATCAGGAATGTATGAGAAATCCAGTTTTATTTTGTCTTTGCCAGCATTTTGTATAGTCACTATTTTGCTATTTTAGTTGTCTCATAGATGTTTTGTGATATCTCATCATGGTCTTAATTTGCATTTTCCTAGCAGCTAGTGCTGTTTAAGATCATTTCATGTTGTTTTTCTTTCCATCCATGTATCCTCTTTGGTGAAACGTCTCTTCATGTACTTTGCCTATTTTCCAGTTAGATTGTTTGCTTTTTACAGTTGAATTTTGAGAGTCCTCTATAAATTCTAGATGCAAATCTTTTGTCATATATGTCATTTGCAAATATTTTTTCCTAGTCTTTTTAGCTTCTTAACAGTCTTTCGGGGTATGAAAGTTTTTAATGTTAATGAAGTCCAATTTATCAGGTTGTTTTTCTTTTATGGATCTTGCTTTTGGTCACGTGTAAAAACTCTTCACCAAGCTGTAGTTCTTAAAGTTTTTCTCTTTTGTTTTAAAGTTTTACAGTTTTACACTTGTATATGATCCATTTCAAGTTAAGCTTATAGAAAATGTGAGGTTTAGATGGAGAGTCGTTTGGGAGGGGGCTTATCGTACATGATGCAAGCTTTTGTACTTTACTCAAAAATCTATTGCTTGTACTTGTGTATTTTTATTTCTGTATTCTCTATTCTGTTCCATTGATGTATATGTTTATCCCTCT
This sequence comes from Equus quagga, assembly GCF_021613505.1. NCBI lineage: Eukaryota > Metazoa > Chordata > Mammalia > Perissodactyla > Equidae > Equus > Equus quagga. The sequence goes on from NC_060277.1 coordinate 21,608,350, forward strand.
GCCCACACCACAGTTTTGGTTGGTATAGTTATATAAAAAGTCTTAAAATTAGGTAGAGAGATTCCTTCCACTTCATTATTCTTTTCCTTAGAAACAACTTTATTCTGGTTCCTTTACCTTTCTGTAAAATTTTGGAATAGTCTTGTCTATATCTATAAAATACCTTGCTGGAATTTTGACAGGAATTGCCTTGAATGTACATCAATTTAAAGAGATTTGACATTTTTATAATGTTGAGTGTTACAATCCATGACCATGATATGTAGCTCCATACCACTTAGATCTTTGATTTTTTTAAATCAACATTTTATAGTTTTCAGCTCGCAAGTCCTATACATGTTTTGTTGATTTATACCTAAGTGTTTATTATTTATTTAGTTTGCTTAGTATTTTTTATTTAGAAATACTTAAGTATTTGATTCTTTGAATGATTGCAAATGGTACTATATTTTAAATTTCGGTTTCCATTTGTTCACTGATCATTTATAAAAATAAAATTGATTTTCTTTATATTGATCTTATATCCTCTGACCTTGATGAAATCAGGTATCAGTTCTAGTAGTGTTTTTGTAGAGCCCTTGGGGTTTTCTATATAGAAAATCATGTCATCTGCAAACAGGGACAGTTAATTTCTCCTTTTATTATATTTGTGCTTTTTATTTCCTTTTATTTTTGCCTTCTTGCCTGGGTGGGAATTTCTAGTGCTATGTTGAATAAGAGTAGACATCCTTGCCTTGTTCCGGATCTTAAGAGAAAAACATTCAGTTTTTCGCTACTACTGCATATGAAGTTAGACGTAGGTTTTTGTAGCTGAGGAAGTTTCCCTATAATTTCTGATTTTCTGAGAGTTTCTATCATGAATAGGTGTTGAATTTTATCAAATGCTCTTTTGCATCGGTTGATATAATCATGTTTTTTTTTCTTTAGCCTGTTAATAATAAAGTAGATTACATTGATTCATTTTTCAAATATTGAACCATCTCTGCATGCCTGGAATAAACACCACTCGACCATGATGTAGAATTCTTTTTATATACTGCTCAATTTTATTTGCTATTATTTGGTTAAGGATTTTTCTGTCTCAACTTATAGGGATATTGATTTGTAGTGTTCTTCTTTATTTGGTACTGACTTTGTTTCTTTTTGGTATTAGGGTAACACTAGCTTCATAAAATGAATTGAGAAGTGTCCCTTTCCCCATTTTTTGCAAAAGATTGTGTAGATGGGTGTTAATTCTTCTTTAAACATTTGATAGAATTCTCCAGTGAAATCATTACAGGCCTTGAGATTACTGTTGGAGAGTTTAAAAATTCTGACTTGTATTTCCCTCATATCTTGGGAGCGAATCATACCGGGACTACCAGACACCATGTGGTTTTTAAAGAGCTTCATAATTCTGGGAGCTATACTTTTCTTCCAGAAAGGGCATGATAATGAAAAAAGAACCTTGACTCTAGTATCACTTTCCTTTTTCTACTTCATATGTATCATTTTGTTGTTCTTCTATAGCAATAGTTCCCAAACCTTTTTTTCGTAAGGTGGAAATTTGGAAGCCCAATGTAGAAATCAGATAAAAAACAGCGGTCAGGGTTGAAGGCTCTTCTTGTGTTTGTTCTTGAAGTGTCTCTTTCTAATGAACTGAACAGGACTCTCTGGGACACACTTATCAGTAACCCTGGTCTAGGGTCATGTGGTACCGGAGGGAGTCAGCAGGCATGCACTCTGGAATCATCTCTGCCACAAAATTTTTGTGTGACCTCAGTTAAGTCTCTTCACTTCTCTAGGTTTCATTATCCACTCTCTAGAATAAAGCACTACATTGATCAGATATTCATGTCTAGGATACGTGAAACACATGAAATTATATTCAATATTTTGCTTACCTATGAATATGTGTATTTTTTTTTGGTAAAATATCCAACATTTTTATCAAATTCCCAATAAGTTCTGTGACCTAAAAGCGTTCAGGAAACGTGGAACTAGAAAATGCTCTCTGTTCCCTTCTAGTTCTAAAGATCTGTGATTCTGAGTCATTGCATTATAAATATGATACAGCCACGGAATGTAATGGTTTGCATTTTCTAAAATTTTATAATTTTTTTATTCATATTCTTGTTTGATTGTGTTAACAGTCTGATAACTATTAGGGCAATTATTTTTCATATCTATTCTATAGGAAAGAAAGAGTATAAATGACTTGTCCAAGGCAGAGAAACATCTATAAAGAAGCTGACAAATGAACAGATCTTCTGGCTTCAGATCCAGAGGTCTTTGTTCCTAGCTCATGCTGCTGCCCCCATATACTCTGTATAAGAAAAATTTAGAGTCATTCTGTGGGTAACTTTATACTAAAGCAATCTATGGTAGTTCAATTTATTTAGTGTCATATAAGGTCAACTTAAATTCTAGGCTATTATTCCACCTAAGAAGGTAGAAGATATTCCATTAAATTTGCCTCCAAGTTAAAGTTGAAACCACTCTACTGTCTAGAGTGTGGATAAAATCAGATGGAAGGAGAAAAATCTAAAAGCTGGATTGAAAACTTTTGGATTATTATACAGAATATGACTTCCTAAAAGTTGACTTAGTATTTGCTTTTATTTTTTCATTTCACACTCAGGAAATAATGTTGTTTTATTAAAATCACTTTTATGCTACAAACACAAATCTTACACTTCCTAAATTTCTCGCTATTTGGCTCCTAAAACCTCAGAGAACATTACCTCTTAGAATAATGACAGAGGCTTATTGTAAAGCTTAATATTAATAGCAATCTTGAAAGTAAACTGAAGGTCCAAGGCAGGTGGTGGGGAAACTATTTCACTGCTTTGATCTCAGTGTTCCTGAAAAGAGTTAAATTTACTGTTAAAGGTTCTCAAGAAGAAAAGCTACATAGTCTGAAACTCTAACAGCCTGCACCAGAGTCCTGAAAGTTGTTTATGGAAAGGATTTTGCTGACAAGAATATTTTTTCTCTCTCCTTAAAATTTTAACTGAGAACTCCATCCCGCTGAGTGGACTTCAATGAGAACTCAAAAATACGAATTCAAGTTTATAAAAGAAACTATTCAGAAGAGGTGCTCTGTGAAGTGATTGTGTCAAAGGAGGAAAGTTACCGAAAATACTGAAAGGTTTTTAATGGGTTCTTCTCCTTCTTCTTCAGAAAACGTCCACAGTTCCTAATTAAAAGTTAACAGAGAGCATGAAATAACTGCCTTCACAATGACAGCCTGGAAAAATCAATTGCATATTCAGGACCACCTATCTCGGTATTGCACATAAAATTTCTGAAATAAAATACACCTTTTAATATTCAGTACATATTCCTGATAAAGCTCTTTGTATTACTCCTGCTTTAAAATAAATAATTAAAGCAGAGTCTGCCTTGGTTTGGTTTCAGATTTTTCAAGAGGATTGTGAGCTAAGGTAACTACCTTTTAAAGATAAGTTTCAAAGTAATCAAATTTGAATATACACATTTGTCCTGTAAAAGGAACGGTCATCGTTCACAGAGAGTCATTTCCTTTGAGCTTAATTGCTGAAAAATAAAATGTTGAGGGAGTTGCTTTTAAGCTAAAAAAAAAACAAAAAAACCCAGAAAACCCCATGCGTCAGTTGACATCTGATAAGTAAGAAACTTGTCTGCCCTTTGAGCATTGGAATCTGAACTTCAGTGAGCAGAGGTTACAGGGAGTCCAGATCTTTTAAAATTCTCCCGGCCTCATTCAGTATTCAGAAATCTGTCACAGTGGAACTATTGTTGTTGGTATTGCTCAAAACCTTCCCTAAATGTGCTTGCCAATATTTGTGGGAAAAGTTAGTAATCGTCCTATTTCAGAAGAGACAGGAAGACAGTTCCTTCCAACTGATAGAAAGGAAAACTACCCAAAGCTTTGATTTATTTTTGTTGTGGTAGAAACACATAACGTAAAATCTACAGTCTTAACCAGCTTTAAGTGTACAGTCGGTACTGCTGAGTGTGATTCCCATTGTTGTAAAACAGAGCTCTAGAGCTTTTTCATCTTGCAAATTTGAAACGGTATACCAATTAAACCACACCTCCCTTCTTCCTCTTCCCACAACACCTGGTAACCTCCATTCTACTTTCTCTTTTTATGAATTTGATTACTTTAGATACCTCATGTAAGTGGAAGCATACAGTATTTATCTTTTGGTGACTGGCTTATTTCATTAGCATATGTCTTTAAGGTTCATCCATACTGTAGCATGTGACAGGATTTCCTTCCTTTTCAAGGCTGAATAATATTCCATTTCATGTATATATCAAATTCCACTTGTTCATTCATCCGTCAATGGGCAACTTCCACCTCTTGACTGTTGTGAGTAGTGGTTCTCCAAAGATTTCATCTTATTTTACTTTTCTAATTTAATCTAATTTTTAGGCTTATGTCAAAACAAATATGGGAGAGCATATTTAGTTAATTGGCTAGGAGTTTTTGTTTTGCTGTAGAACTAACCAAAATACTAAATACAAATAAATGAATTTTAGATTTAGTGGCCCAAATAGATGAATCAGATTCAGGTTCTCCCAGAGCAGAATCAAAGAGAGAAATCTACTCTAGGAGAGATTGTGGGAATTGGGAGTGGGGAGGAAATTGGGATCAGTTGAGATGGGAGGTGAGAAGCAGGGTTGATTTGCAGGCCTCAATAATCTAGTAACCCAGGCAGGCACAGGAGACAAGTCCTTTGGTGTAGGAAAGTTAGGGATTTAGAAAATGGGCCTTCACTGGAAGTGGAGGCCTTTGAAAGCTACACCATCAATGAAAGGGTAGACAAAAAGAAGCTCACATAGCTGTTTAAGATGATAATAAGGAAGGCCTTTGCTCTAGTTAGACAAGGAAGTGTCCTCTGGGAATTACTAACTTTTTACTACTTCTTACATGACTTTGGTATTTGAATTAATACAACTAAACTTAGAAAATAACAGTCTCGGCCACAGCAAGTACCCGCCAAGATCCAGAGGAACGGGAATTCTCATATACTGCTAGTGAGAATGTAAAACAGTACAATTGCTGTGGAAAATTGTTTGGCAGTTCTGTAAAAAGGTAAACAAATGCCTACCATATGACCCAGGCATTGCACTCCTAGCTATTGTATTTGTGATAGCCCCAACTGGAAACAATCCAAATAACCACCACCAAGTGAATGTATAAACAAACTGTGGTACATCCATACAATGGAATACTACTCAGAAATAAAAAGAAAGAAACTATTGACACACACAATAACCCGGATGAATATCAAATTTTGAAATCAAAATATTAAAATTATTATGTTGAATGAAAGAAGCTATGCAAAAAATTGTACACACTACAGGATTCCATTTATTTACAATTCTGGAAAATGCAAACTAATATTTAGTGATAGGAAGTAGATCAGGGATTGCCTGGGACAGGGCTAGAAGGAGGGATGGGATACAAAGTGGCACAATGAAACTTTGAGTTGGTGAAAATGTTTATCTTGATTGTGGAAAAGTCTTCACAGATTTATATATATATTAAACTAGATAAAATTTTGTACTGTAGCATTGGGCATTTGAAATAGGTTACATTCATTAAAAAACCATTGCTAATGCAAGAATTGCTACAAAATCTACTAAATACTTGTTGCATAAAACTTGAAAAGGTTATTTTAAACTTCATGGGGAAGAGCAAATATCAAGAATAGACAAGTTGCTTTGAAAAAAGAGAATAAAGTATGCATTGAGAGGTATTACTCCTACAAAATATCAACATTTATTGTTAACTTCTCCTAATTAAGACACGTATTATAAAAATATTACAGAGCACAACAAACAAAGCAGTGTAGCAGAGTCCTGAGACAGACCCGTACAAATATGGAAAAGCTGCATCTCAGAGGTGGAACTACAGACTAGAGGAGGAAGATGACCTGTTTAATAAATATATACAAAAATAACTTTCAGATGGATGAGAGACCAAACCACAAATCTTGCCAGCATTTACAAACAAATATAAAGATATACAACAATGACCTCAAGGAAGGAAGATTTTCTAAAGGTGTTAAAAGCATAAGTCAGACAGCAACTAGAAGTGCATTACATTTTAAATCTTCTGTTTAACAAAGGATACTATATTATAGACATTGGGAAGAGGTATTGGGGATAAATATCTCATATATAGATGTGTATATCTCGTAAAGAATTAGGACCCATAAGAGATGAAGAACATCTACAAATGAATAAGAAAGAGACAATGAACTGAATGTAAAGCAAATAAAGATGTGACCATTTACAAAAAAAGAAACCTAAATGACCCGTAAACATGCAAAAAGTTTAATTTTATTGGCAATCATAGAAAGCAAATTAAAACAAAAATTATATATATTAGACTGACCGAAGTTTTAAAAAATATGGCAAAACTGAATGTCAGCAAAGAATTCCCATCTATCATGGTGAGGGTATAAATTGGTATAATCACTTTGGAGAGCAATTTGACAATTTCCAGTAACTTTTAAGACTTGTATACCTTAAAACCCAGAAATTCTATTTCTTGACTTATCCACTATAGCAACTTACAAACATATGCCTAATAAAACATATACATATTTTCCTTTCAGCAATATTTGTAATAGCAAAACCAGAAAAATCCTAAATACCTACCTACAGAATAAATAAATTAGAGCATTTTCATTGTCATTGAAAAAAAGTGAACTAGAAAATTTATCAACAAGCATAAAACTAAAAAAATAGGCCCATTAAAGACGGCAATTCAAGATATCATATAAACGTTATGACACCAACGCTGCACTTTCAGGTTTAATAGATTTGCGGTAAAAATACAAGATAAACATGTTCATGGAAACGATAAATACAAAATTCTCTATGATGGTTACATCTAGAGAAGGGAGACTGGGAAATTTCTTTGAAGAGGGATATATAGAGGCTGTCAACTGTATCCACATTGTTTGACTTCTTAAGACTAAATTTAAAATATTTCGGTCCAGCACAACATTTTATTTTGATCAGAGTTGTGTACAAACTCTTGAAATTATTCATAAACCAACAGCAATGAGGGAATGGGTTAGAAGGTATCTGACTGTGTGACAATGTCATTTTAAAATATTCAGTTTTGGCATCACCTGCTCCTGTATCCGTGTGGCTTGTTGCTTGGCGTTGTAAAAAGAAAAATCAGCAGTTCAGGAAGCTTGGGTAGTTCTGGTTCAAGGATATCCAGACACGCTCAGCCTTTTTCCTACACTGGCTTTCTTTTGTACATGCTGATCAATTACTGCAAGCATTCATGTATTCCTGGGTTACTCTGGGCAATGAATTTTACAGGTTAAAGACCCCATGGGAAGTTTCTGACAAGTTTTAAGACTTCCTTGTTTTTTTAATCCATTGTCCAATCATTTGGGTGGTAAAGTTACAGAGCATTTAACCAGGACTCAGAAAACTATCTTTAGCTAATTTTTTGACCTTGTGAAAATTTCATAAGCTCTCTGTACTTACCATTTTTTTTTTGTAAAATACACTTTGAACTAGCTCACTAATAACCATCTTTCCAGTTCTAAAGATTTCAAATTTCCTTTCTAAAATTAATTTACATTGTTAGCCTAAAGGAAATCATTATAATTTTATCTACTACGTTGACACAGTCTCATTGTGACAAAACTTTAGGATGTCTAGCTTGAGGTCTCAGATATTATTTGCTGACATTAATTCTCTGAAGACATAATTATAATTGGTTTATCAGCTAAAAGCATGATCAGAGGACTTTTATCAGAGTACAATGAAAATGTACACATATATTCTTTCAAGCTAAAGATTCATGTACCAAAGATTTAAGCGTGAACCAATTGATTTGCAAACTGTTCAGGGAACTTAGATCCTTCTAGGATATGAATTAAGCTTTGGTCACAGCAGTGTCTTCCTTCTCCAAACTGTGTTTCATTGACACTCCATAATTAATTGGCTTTTAAATAAATGTTCTCTTTGTATTTCCCTACCTGGCAAGAAATTAAGCAAAATTTTCACTTGAAATAAGTTTTAGAAAAATTTTAAAATGTCTCTGTCATTTGAGTTATTGTTTCCTCAAAAATATAAATAGTTCAAGAACATTTTGGGTACTAAGAGTTGATTGTTCTTTAGCTTGGTATAAATAGGAAAGCTCACTTATGATATTTCTTTAATGAGGTATGTATGACATTAACTTGTAATGAGATGCTTTCAAAGATAGAGCTACAAATACCCTAACAGTCTGCTACAGATTAAAGCTAATACTTTCCCAATGGTTGGAAACTCTGTTAAACGCTCCAATTGTCATCACCACCACCCCACAAAAGTAATTCTGGGATATACGTAAAAATATAAGTTTTTTAAACTTAAAAATGGTATTGCATGTTTAAACCTCATCAACTGTGTAATTAACTGTATAAAAATGTATCTACATGAACCCTTCCCACAATTTCCGTAAAGTTTAGTCTTTTTCTTACCAGTGTGGTAAAATAAATTCTAGGGAAAATCTATTCCTAAATAACTCTTTCTGGCTACTAATTAGGATTTTAAATGAAATAATTCATAATATATGAATCAAAAAGAACTATGTATTGAGTTTTAAACAGTGTATACAATGATGCTCTTGTATGATCTCTTATCCAATACTTAAGCAGGGAAATTAGTCTGCTGTGTTACTCTAGGCAATTTGGCAGAATTTCTATATATGGTGCAAATGGACAATATTTTAATTTTCATTGATTTGTAAGAAAATTAGTAATATCATAAGATTAAATTATGTATAAACAGTAATTTGTTGAAAAATAATTATTTCAAATGTTTAGTGGCATCAATATTTCATCATATACTATAAAATATGCAGGTTGTAGAAGACAACTATGTAGGTCTTTCAAAAAAGTCTGATTCTCCCAGGTGTATTTGTTAATATTTTACCTGTCAGTCTTGACTTTCCAACTGGTTTGAAAGCTTCATATATCTTCTGAGGTTCTGAGAAAATAGAAGAAACTAATTAAATATATGATGTTTGTTGTAGTTTCAAAATACTCAGATCTATTATTTTGGAAAAACTTATTTTTCACAGTTAGTATAAACAAGCCTAAGGGTCTTTTGATGATGGCCAAATATAGATCTTTACTGTTTAGCTTGTGACTGGAATGTGAACCTTACTTCCAAAAATTATAAATTTAATAAGATTTTTATTAATTGAGTTCATCGACAAAAGAAGCTGTGGACTATTCTCAGGTTATTTAACTATGGATTAAAGGCTCAGGAGACCTGGGAAATGACGTATTAGTGTAACCTTCTCTTTGCTATTTCCCCAGTGAGTAACCAAGTAGTCCTTGAGTTGTCCCAAATCTGTTTATGGCAACTATACTTATTATTGTAATTATATAATTTAGTTAATGTCACAACAAACCAATTAATATCACATAAAACCAATAAGAAATGAATGACAACTGAACAAAGTTATAATTTCTATGGAAACTTAGTTGAAAGCTTTGAAAATATTGATAATAATAAGGTGAGTTCTAAAGAAATATATGTTAAATTAGCTTTGATGAGATAATTGTAAAATATAGAAGAAAATATCATAAAAATCTTAAACAAATCTACATCCAGGGAGATTCACAAGTGTCTTATTTGCTTGCTCATCCTTCACAGTCTGGGAGTCACAGACGGTGCTTTATGGGTGTGGTTTACACACAAAGATTATAGGAAGTCCAGTCATTGGATCCACACCCAAAGATTTGCCCATGCATTAAAAGAACATGAATGAGTGCACATTTTTTACATGTTATGGTATGTATATATCATTTGTATTTTTCTCATCTTAATAGACTTTAAAAACATTAATCTACTACCAACTGCTCCTAATCATTTGAGAATAGAGGGCATCTATTTTAAATGCCAGGCAAATTATGGATATTGGGAATGGAGTGGTGAATGAAGTCCTTGCAACTTTGAAAATCACTTTGTGTAGGAGAGAGGGTGAGACAGGCATGGGAAGACAGACAATAAATATAAAAGCTAATAATCAAATGATAATTACAAGTTAACCTAAGGTCCTAAGTGCTATGAAGAGACTATAAACATACAGACTAGTAGAGAGTGATAGACAATTACTTTGATTATGGCGGTCAGGGAAAGCATCTTTGAAGAGCAGAAATTTGAACAGAAACTTGAAAATAGTCATGAAAATCCCTGGGGCAAAAGAACACCAGACAGAAAAAGGTTAGACAGGTTTAAGGAACATCTAGAAGACCACTGTGGCTGGACAGTTGTGAATAATGGGGAAAGTGGAGAAGTTAAATTCAGGGAGATGTGTAGGAGTCAGTTCACATAAGCCTTTTTAGATAATGACAAGTCTCTTGATAAGGGTTTTGACTTTAGTATAAACGCAATGGGAAGCCACTGGAGAGTTTTAAGCCAGTATATAATATAATCAGATTTATACTCTCATTTCTACTTTAAAGTGATCACTCTGGCTGCTTCATGGAGAGGCAAGGCTAAAAGCCAATATAGAAGTACTGCTGAATCTCAAGGATTAGCTTGGTAGCAATGGAGATGGCAATCTGTGATTTGATTTAGTATTTTTTCTAGAAAGCGGCCAACAGATTTTGCTGATGATATAAGTGAAGTGGAAGAGAGAGGAATCAAAAATAACTTGTGAATTTTGGGCTTAGCATCATTAGCAGAGATTAGGATGACGAGGGGAGGGATAGATTTGATCTCTGGGGCAAGTGGTAATCAAGTGATCAGTTCTGAACAATAATTTCAAGGTTAAGTTGCCAATTTGATATTTAGGTAGAGACGTCAAGTAGGCAGTTGGACATACAACTCAAGATCTCAGTAGAGGGGCTATAGCTGGAGAAATAAATTTAAAAATAATCAGGATATATGTATATTTGAAAGCATAGGTCTGCATGAGCCCATCTAAGGGACGGTCAAGTCCAGAAAAGAGAAGAAAAAAGAACTGAGACACAAGGCAAACTTTCCTTAAGAGTTTGGACCAGGGAGAAGGAGCCAAAAAGCAGCAGACAAGGAGGTATAGAAAGTTAGATAACTTTGTTGTAAAAGAAAGTTTAAAAAAATGCTGTTTTGAGAAAGAGAATGGACTCAATATTATACATGGTTGGGAAAGATAAAGACTGTTGTGACTCTGATAACATGTTTAGAGCCCTTCTCAGAGCTCTTCTTTTGAGTAATAAGAAAACGCCTAGGGTGTCTTAAAAGTAGACAGGAAGACGTGGACCCCACAAGTGTAAATGACTTGTTTAAGGAATTTTGCTATGAATAGAAGAGAGAAATGGGTGGGAGCTCTAGAGGGATATTAGGTCACCAGAAGAGTAGAAGAGAGCTAATACTAGCTGAGGCATGTTGCTATGCCAGAGAGGGTAAGGCAGGTGTGAGGGAGGAACTGAGGATACAGAAGAGACGTAGAACACCACAGAAGTAAAATCCTTGGACACGCAACAGACATTGGGTCCACGCGTAACTGTAGAGATTGACCTAAGACAAACGCGAGGCGCTTATTTTATTGTGAAGGAAGGAAATGCAGAGTAAATGAGTGCAGATGCAGAGGGAGATTTGTGTTGGTAACTTGAGTCCACTCCCGTTTGATTACTTTGTGGTTAAGAGCATCGCTCTGGGGCTGACAGCCAAGGTTCAGCTCTTAGCCTGGCCTCTGACCACTTGCTAATCTTGGACAAGTTCCTATGTGGCTTCATTTCTTCATCTGTAAAGTGTAGAACTACCTTATAAGGTTGTTGTGAGGATGTAATGATTCATTAAATTAGTTAATATATCTGCTATACTTAGAGTTGTGTCATAATTCTTTGTTCGAGCTGAGCTAGCAGCTAAGAATGAGGAGACAAATAAAAAGGGATTTTGGAAAGTTTTGTTTTTGTTAATGTGTTGTTTGTCCTCACAACCTACTAGGTATTATTTTAAATGCTTTAAATGTATGAATATATTAAATACCCACAACATCTCTATTAGACATATAGATAAGAAATTTGCCCAAGCTCACACAGCTGGTAGTGCCAGAGCTAGTATTCATGCTAAGGCAGTCTACCTTCAGAGCCCGAAATCTTTGCCTTTTTTAAGGAGGATTTTTTTTTTCCTTACATTTGTGTTGAGGTACAAAATATATAAAGTATCAACAAAGAAGATATACAAATAAACACATGAAAATATGTTCAGCATCATTATTCATCAGGGAAATGCACATTAATAGTATAATGTCACAACTATCGGAATGAAAAACAGTGATAACATCAAACGCTGGTGAGGATGTAGAGAAGCTAGATCACTCATGTATTGCTCTTGGGAATTTAAAATGGTACAGATACTCTGGGAAATAGTCTGGCAGTTCCTTTCAAAACTATAAATGGACTTATCTTAAACCTCAGAAATTGCACTCTTGGGCATTTAGCCCAGAGAAGTGAAGACTTATTTTCATGCAGAAACCTGCTCATGAGTGTTTGTAGCAGCTTTATTCATAATAGCCCCAAACTGGAAACAGCTCAAATGGCTTTCAGCAGGTGAATGGTTAAACGAACTGTGGTATAGCCACACCATGGATTCAGCACTGAGCAATAAAAAGGAACAAACTGTTGGGATACACAGCAACTTGGGTGAACCTCAAGGAATTATGCTGAGTAAGAAAGCCAATCTCAAAAGATATATACTCCATGATTCCATCATGTTACATTCGTGAAATATCATCATTAGAGGAATGAGAACAGATTAGTAGCTGCCAGGGATTAGGGACAAGAGAGAAGATTGAGAGGTCTGTGCTATCGATGGCTAGCACAAGGTAATCTTGTGTTGTTAGAATAGTTGACTATCTCGATTATGATGGTAGTTATACAAGGCTACACATTAATAAAATTGCATTAAGCTATGTACATAAAAGAGTACATGATAACCTTTGACATCTGAACAAGCTCTAGCAATTCTACTAATCTCAATGTCTTGGTTTTGATATTCTATTATAGTTGTGTGAGATGTGAACTTTGAGAGACGCTGGGGAAAGGATGGACATGATTCGCCTCTACATTTTTTTACAACCTCCTGTGAATCTATACCTGTTTCAAAATAAAATGTTTTTAAAAAAATACGTAAAGTGAAATACAAAAACATGTCATTCCCAAGCGCACAGCTCAATGAATTTTCCCACATGCACACGTCCATGTAACCACCATCCAGAAAAAGAAATAGAACCATTCCAGCACTCTGCGAGGTTTCCATGTGTCTTTCCGAGTTACTACTCACTTACTCAGACTTCTATCACCACTCTGACTTCTATTACCATCGATAAGTTTTTGCTGATTTGGAGCTTTGTGCAAATGGAATGAATCCAATGGCAAATAGTCTCATGCCTCTGGCTCCCATCTGTGTTGGTACATGCATCAGCCATTGCTCTTTTCCATTGCTGTGTGTAAATACACCACATATTTTTCTTGCTTTGCTGTTGATGGCTATTTGGGTTGCTTTCTAGTCTCTGGCCATCTTGAATTAAACTGCTATGATTGTTCTTGCACGTGTATTTTGGTATATACATTTTTTTTCTTGGGAATGTGCCTGGAAGTAGAATTGCTTTAGTGGATAGAGCCAAACAATTTTGAATCAACTACACTTCCACGTGCTAAGAGTGAGAGATCCAAATGTTGTACCTCTTTGCTAGCCCATGGAACCTGCGATCCTAACCTCCAGGCTATATATAGGAGTGAGGAAAAGACGTGAAATAAATAATAAATACAGCAGAGAGTAGCAAAAGGACTCTACCTGGAAAGTATGGTAGGATTACTGAGATGAGTAAATACCCATTTGAAATTTCATGATCCTAACTTTCAAGGAAAAGGAGTGGTCTTCACTGTGTGGTTTTCTCCATCAGAATTCATCTGCTTGGGTGCTGATATAGGTTGTTGGATTTAATCGTGGTATTTGGGGAAAAATAAGTAGAGCAGACTGGAGTCCTTTGAAGCACTTAACACCTTGTAGCTGGGAAGTTTGTAGATGGTGGCAACAAGGAGAGACGATGCATGCTTCTAAAAGTGGTGATGGCCATATTTTGAGGTACTATATGTTTCTTGGGTTTTTTTTTAATCAACAGGGTGTTTTGTTTTGTTTGCAGAGGAAGATTTGCCCTAAGCTAATATCTGTTGCCAATATTCCTCCTTCTTTCTTCTTTTTTGCCCCCCAAAATCCCTTAGTTGTGTATAGTTGTAAGTTCTTCTGGTTCTGTGTGAGCTGCTGCCACAACATGGCTCCTGACAGACCAGTGGTGTGGGTTCCATGCTGGGAACCAAACCTGGGCTGCTGAAGCAGTGTGCCCAAATTTTAACCACTTGGCCATTAGGGCTGGCTTTCTTGTTTTTTTTTTAAGAACCTCAATTTATCCTTTGCATCTTTTTTTTCTTTTTGTGAGGAAGATTGGCCCTGAACTAACATCTGTTGACAACCTTCCTCTTTTTGCTTGAGGAAGATTGTCCTTGAGCTAACATCCATGCCAATCTTCCTCTATTTTGTGTGTGGGTTGCTGCCATAGCATGACTTGATGAGCGGTGTGTTGGTCTGTGCCCAGGATCTGAACTCGTGAACCCAGGGCTGCCAAAGCAGAGCTCATGAACTTAACCACTACACCACCAGGCCAGCCCCCTCCTTTGCATCTTTTAAACCTTTTTATATACACCTTTTAGAGAGTGTGCAAATTCTTAGTATCTATAAGAAACTACTTTTGACAATCATGGCAGACAAAATTGCAGCAATGTGTTGTTGTTTACACATCAGTATCTCCCATTTTGCTTTTATGTTGCTTGCGCTTTTTACCAGCAAAGCCCATTGTTTGATATTCTCTATAGAACTTCATGCACTTTAAAGTTTACACATTCTATAGTCCATCCATTATCTTCTCTTTCAAAGCTTTTAGAAACATAAAAGGAGACAATGTTATTATCACAAATTTCTGATTCCAGTTCCCCATATATTTGTTAAATCTGTTCTACAATCCTGCCATTTAGAAGGTTTCATTGAGACTTCCCTTCAGAGATGCCACTGCCTTTTCATATCCTACCTACTAACAAGGCTTAGCTGAGGAATGTGCAGGAAAACAAGATAGTATTAATTATTTTTAATATAATGATTATTGATAAAGTTTTCTCAAAGTAGTTCTGGGTTTTACAGAAAATCAGTTAACTTTTTATTATCTTTTTGCAAATAATTCTGTTAAGAAGTTATCAGTGCATGCAGGTGTACGTTTATAACTGTGCACTGTAAAAGGTTTTATGATCCTGTGGACTGGGCCCTCTCTTTTAATAAAATCATTTTCACTTCATTATGTAAAATTCTTGACCAAGTACTTTGGCTAGAGTGACTTGAACTTAGATATTGTGCCCCTCCTCAGTTACAGCCATAACAGCAATTTTAAAATTCCTACTACACAGTTGAATTTTTCCAAAAATATTTTTGAAATAAAAATGCTATTTTAAAAAATTCTAGAAAATACTCTTTTGTATTTCATGACAACTTAAAACATAGAATGATTCCTAATGCTAGATCTATCCACAGTATTGGGAGGTATTATGATTTTTAGTGGTTTTGGTGACTATTTCTGATAGAACACCCTATGTTTCTTCAGTTCATGACGTATGATGTTAAAGGTAGTTGGAATGACCTTGCAGATGAAAAATACCAGCTCAACAGTAAATTAGCTTCTCTTTACATAATTTATAAAAACATGTTCATGTTACTACAATATCATTTAACATTTTTATTGAGTTATTCTTATAAAGGAAAAATATAGTAGGTTTCAAGTTTCCAGATATAGGGAGAACCACGTTTCAACTTCCTCCTAATTTCAAACCCCAAATTTTCTTATGTTGTTGGGAGAACTTTTCTAAGGGTACAGAAATTATTGTTATCTAATGCCTTTATATAAATATACCAATTTGATAGTTTTACGAATTTATTTTGAGGAGAGAAGATCTTCGAAGGCAAGATTAAGACTGAATCTATTCTCAGCATTTCCAAGGTCTACAATGCAATTGGTTGTAAAAAGTGGAAACCAATTCTGATTTGCATAAGCCAAAGGTAAGAATTACTAAAAGGGTATGTAGGGCCACAGAATGAATGGGAGGCTGGGAAGTAGGCTTGCCCCCAGCAGAGCTGCTTAGAGCCGGAAAGCCAGAAGCCAGTGGCTATCTTTTAGCAGAAACAGTAAGGCTAGGTCTTGTGAGGCTCTAAGGACATCGTCTCTACTGCAGCGTTGAAAGTATTCTTCTTGTTCTTCATTGTCTGAGACATTCACACAGGAGACAGACCTGGTTGGGGGCATCTGATTAGCTGTTGCAAGGAAATATGCGTATATTGCCCTTCTGGTGTTTGTTGTGGGAGGCAGACCACTGCCTTTCAACAAAATGGCGCACAGTAGGGAACTCCTGCCAAATAGGAAGGAAGGATGGAAGCCCATCAACTAAAGGAAAATACCAAATTCACAAATGACCTTTTCTTAAAAGGTTATTAAAAAATTAAATATATACACACACATTTATGTGTGTGTATATATAATATATATTTGTCTATATATAAATTAAGTATATATATATATATATACACACACACATGCATTTCATGTAAAAATACATGTACAGTTTACACATACATTTCAGAAGAAATAAAAGTCTTCGGAAGAAAGAGGTTCTAAAGTTCTTTTTTCTACGATTTTTTTCGCTCCTTTTCCCCTTCCTGAGCCATAATATTTTAATCCAGAGAGAAAGTATTGTGACTGCTGGTTTCCTTGACCTCTGTGCAATGAATCAGTGTGTAAACTATGTGAATAAAACACATATAGCATTTTTCAATGATATCATCATCTCATAGAAAACAATGTACAATTGTCCCATTATTTCTCTTCTCAACAGAAAGAGGAGAAATTGGAGTTGCTTATTTTCATATGGACTGGACAAGCAATGCTGTCACAGGTGCTGCATGATGGGTGCCACATATGTGACCCTGCTGCCCCGAGCAAGCTCCATGGCATGCTTCCCTCAACCCTCTCTTCACCAGGGGTCTGTGCCTCTGAGGAGGCTGTGGCTGGGCTAACCTTTCCCAGCTGCGCCCTGAGCTCTCGCTCTCCTCTCAGCACCTTGCCAGGAAGAGGCTGAGGGCTTCCGGCAGCTCCGGCCACGGGGGTCCTGGCTAATTAGATTTCTACTCTCGATGGACTTTCAAATGATGTAGTTTAAAGTTCCAATAATAAGTGGCAGTTTCTCATGCGAATGCTGCATCTCAGAAGGGGAACCAGGATCCTTAGTCTAAAAGTTTTAAAATGTGACTTTGTGATCAGAGATGAGGCAATGTAGAAAACTACATAATTTTGGATAGTAACTAGGAGATAGTTAAAAACATAGATAAACAAGTAATCACAAAGTTTGATCACAAAGTTTGAAGATAATCTCGCTCCAGACTCGTAAAGTCTTTGAAGAAAACTAATGCTTCCATTTTCTTTTCCTTATATTTAATTAAAATATATAGAGAACAATAGATAGCTCTGTTTACAATTTAGGATTATATCTAAAGCTCTATTATTTACAAAGTAAAGAGTAATCTAAATGGATTGTATTTGATGACAATATTAAACAGTTAAGAAAATTATTCTCCATTAAGTTTGTCTCTGTATACAAAAGTAGGGCCACTCTTAAATGCAATCTCTCCATGACACTGACCCAGTTTTTAATGATAAAAACCTAAGTAACCTATGGAATTTTAGTTATTTTCCTTTTGGACTTTCTTGATATTTATGTTTTCTATTAAAATATAAGAGGATAGATTTCAGCTCACTTTTCATGGAGAAAGGGTTACCCTTCTAAAAATTTTTTGGCATATTTAAGTTGCAATACTCAAGTTGCAAAGTTTTCTGGTGTTTAGAGATGGTGCACCAAAGAAAGCTTATTTGGGAAGCAAAGTTGGCTGAAATCCTTTACAGATGCAGTCAGGGCAACTGGAAAACAAAAGTAGAAAATGCATACATCCAATGTCATCTAGGTAATCTTAGTTGTGATCGAAGCCTGTCTTTCTTTCCTTTTAGAAACACTGAGTCTTTGCAAAAGTGGGTTAAGAGAGGGGACACCTGCTTTTCATTTGAGAGTTGACAGGCCATCAAACATTACTGAATCTTGCTTAATTCTTAGCATTCTTTTCCCTGTTCCGATTTTATTTTCATTCTATGCTCTTCACTGTAAATTAATTTTTCAGCCCAAACGTCCAAACTAGTTTTTACTTTAAAAGCCAGCTTGTCTCTTACCTTCCCGCCTTCATCTTTTCTCCTGTTAAGTTATTCTATTGTCATTTCTTTATTCCTGGGCTTCAGTGAGTCACTCACTGTCCCCACAACCCTGCTGAGCCACCTCCCCAAGCATGAAGTTACTTTATAGCAGCTGCTCTTAACCACCAAGAAGAAAAATAAAATTGAAAACAAACCTCGTTATTTGTAAGTGGAAGTGTGAGAAGAAAAGTACTCCTCTGTTTGCATAGTCACAGGTTATCTTGGCTTTTTTTCCAGTTTAGAGGTAGAAGGTGAGTGCATCCAACACAGGAGCATATTTTATACCCCTTAAACTGGGGGAGAATGACAGGAAATAGTTCTAACCAGGGATAGAATGACCGACTTTTGCCCATTGTGGTAGTACACAGAGAGAGTACTCACATTGCTGAGAAATGATCTGTTTCCCAGAGGTTTTTGCAAATGAAATACACTTCATCCTGCTAATGCCTTCCCCCCTTGCTTTTAAGTTGCTAAAACTTCATGAAAATGAGGCAAGAGACGGGGAGGGGCCACTTTCTCTAGATATACCAAAGAAGAGCTATTTTTTTATGTTTAATTTTTTAAAAAATTTCCAAACGTTTTTTTCTCCCTCTTTTTCCCCCTCCTCCTTCACATTATTGGGTCACAGAGAGGTGAAGTTACTTCAAACATTTCCTGAAAATTGACAAATAAACAAATTCACAGGAGTAAAGTTAGCCATAGTAGCGGACATTTGTTTAGGCTGATGAAAGAAACGAGATTTGATTCAAGGACTCTCTGCTCTTCCAATCTGAGCTTGCCTCCAGCAACACCGAAACAACTTTCTTCTTTATAACTAATGTTTTTAGCTCATTGATATGGGGCAGGGGCCACTTCACAGCTTTGGGGAACTGTATGAAGGTTTCTGGGTGCAGAGGACTGGCTGTGATCTCCAGGTCAGCTTCTGCAGCCTCTGCCACTTTAGCAGTCGCCCTCAGGGCGGAGGTGATGGACACTGGAGCCATTCTAGTACAAGGGGGACTGCTCTTTACCAAAAATTCTTGGAAAAAGAATTTCAGAAAAATTTCAACTTGGGTGCAATGAAGACAATGGGTTGGAGGAGCCCAACTAGAAACAGGGAAAAATGTGTTAGGCATCCTGAATTTAAAATTGATGATGTGCTTGGCAGAATAATGATGCCTTTAAGATCTCGGGTACCAATCCCTGGAACCTGGGAAGATGCTCAGTTAGACGGCAAAAGTTAATTAAGGTAGCAGATGGAAGTAAGGTTGCTAATCATTCGCTGGCCTTAAAATAAGTGATCCTGGATTATCCAGGTGGTCCCAATGTAATCACAAGGATTTAAAAGTGAACGAGGGAGAGGCCAGCCCCCTGGCATAGCGGTTAAGTTTGGCATGCCCCGCCTCTGAGGCCTGGGTTCCAGACACAGTCCTACCCCACTCATCAGCCATGCTGTGTCAGTGACCCACATACAAAATAGAGGAAGACTGGCACAGATGTTAGCTCAGGGCTAATCTTCCTCAAGCAAAAAAAAAAAAGACGAAGATTGGAACGAATGGTAACAGATGTTAGCTCAGGGTGAATCTTCCTCAGCAAAAAAAAAAGTTAGTGAGGGAAACAGAAGAGGAGGTCAAAGAGATGCAGTGTGAGAAGAACTCAACTCACTTTTGCTGGCTCTGAGATGGAGGAAGGAGGCTGTGAACTAAGAAGTGTGGTTGCCTCTGGAAGACAGAAAATGCAAGGAAACAGATTCACCCCCAGAGGCTGCAGGAGGAGCACAGCCCTGCCAACACCTTGGTTATAGCCCACGAAGACCCGTGTCAGGCTTCTGCCCTACAGATCTGTAGGATAATAAATGTGTGTTCTTTTAAACCAATGAGCTTGTGGCTATTTGTTACAGCAGCAATAGAAAACTAATAGAGGTCAAATTGATTTGTTGGGTAGGTTGTGGGAAAGGCGAGGTACGTCTCCCTCACTTCATATGGCGTGCTCTCTGAGTCCTCTCTCAGGATGTACTGGCTGCATCCCTCACTTAGCGCAACATTTTCCATATGGCCTATGGGCATGGATTAACTGAGACTGAATTTATTAAGCAATTTTCACATGTTCTGTAAAGTACTTCATTAAAATTCCTTCTTTTCTCATGGTCTTTTGTATAACTTTAGAAATGGGCATTATGATTCCTCTCTTGATGCCAAGGTTTATCTATTAAAACGTATTATAATCATATTAAGATTGCATATCAAAATACAGAAGAAACAGTTTTTAGATCACAAACTATGAAACTTGAAAACTCAGTTAAATATAGTCTGAATCAGCTAATAAAATGAACTATTCAGTAAACAAATGCAAAAGTCCGATTTATAAAATTAAATGGATTTATGTTAATAAAGTTTCTTTTGTACCTAAAGTAATTACTTTATGCAGTGGTAGCATTGCAATTCAGTTAATTAGGGCTAACCTTCCTTGAAAATAAAATGCAAATTTAAACTCACATTTTCAGTGTACCGTATGTATCTTTCTTATTAGAATTTATTAGAGGTTAAATTCAGGTATTCAAATATATTTGTTTATTGATTTAATTGTCATGTGAAAATTGAGGAGCTGGATAAATAGTGGTCACTTCTACCTGCCCTATGATAGTGTTACTTCAGTGAAAAGTCTATAAGGCATTTCCATTTCCTCTAAGTAAGAGAATTATGTGACACAAAATATGAACAAAAAAGTGGATTAACAATGACATTTGTGAATATTTTACCTTAGTGATTTAAGGATAAATTTTGAGCAATTAAATCAGAACTTTAATTCTTTCATATTGTTTCAACTTGCATGTAGATGAGCCAGGCAACAATTCCCCTGGAGACTTTCTGAGCCATTCTAACTTTCATCTCCACTCCGCACCAGCTCCACTCCACAGTGCCTGGGGAAAATTAAAGGACTCATCCGTCACCTAGAAATGGTCTACCCTGAAATTCATAAATTTATCTTTCTACTCTATGACTGCATTCTTCCATTCTTCAGTCTCACTCAAACTTCTCCAATATACCCAGTTTTCAAGCTAAAAGAGACCCATGTTCCCTAATACATTTTCCCCCAGCATATCAGCCTTCCTTACTGCTTAATCATCTGTCTCTTCTTTCCTCCCCCCACACCTCCCATTTGACACCAGTAACTCTAGCCTTGCCTTCTTTATCTCCTAAGGATAGAGAGCTAAAAATTCAATCGATTACACATACCAGTTCTGCAAATCCTGATCTACAATCCTGGTAGCAACCTTTCAATTATTCTTGGTTCATTATTGATGATAGGCTTGCCTATGCTGCCATAACAAATAAATCCCCAAATCTCAGCAGCTTAAGACAATAAGGCTTATTTTCTGCTGATTTACTCTGATAACACTTGACAGCCCTTTACAACTTATAGCTTTTCCATTTGGAACCCATGACCTTTAAGGTTTTCACAGGCAGAGAAGAGAGAGCAGGGAGCAGGTACCCACTCTAAACTGCCTTAGACTGGACATGACACATCACTTCTGCTCATATGAGCCCTTAGATGAATGAATGCTCAGGAAATGTGGAGGACAAGATGGATATTTGTGGACACTAACAATGTCTGACACACTTGGTTAGCTCAATTCTATTTTCCTCGATGTCTTTTTCAAATTTGTACCACTTTTCTTAAGGCTTTACATCAACTTTTGTCTTCTCCCCCCTCACCTCCCTCAGTTCCCCTGCCATTCTCTGTAGATTGTCCTTTTCTTCTTCCATGAGAACGTTGAATGCTTTAGATTGGATCTCCTTGCATTTTCCAATTCCATTCATTCCTCGTCACTTTTCTGCTACTCGCACACCAATTTATCTACCTTCTCCTTTCTTCACCAAGACCATGCTGCCTCAGTTGCTTCCTTAATTCTCTATCTTTAGATTACCTCTTTTATCCTAGGATCTTTTCTTCAACCCGTAAGTGTGGATTAAAAAAAAATGATACAGGGGCCAGCCAGGTGGCGTAGTGGTTAAGTTGGCACACTTTGTTTCGGCAGCCGGGGGTTTGCTGGTTCAGATCCCAGGAGCAGACCTAGCACCGCTCATCAGACCATGTTGTGGCAGCATCCCACATAAAATAGAGGAAGATTGGCACAGATAGTAGCTCAGTGGCAATCTTCCTCAAGAAAGTGGAAGATTGGCAACAGATGTTAGCTCAGGGCCAGTCTTCCTCACACACAAAAAATTTTTAAAAAATCCTGAATACTTCTTTAATTCCCTATTTACTTCCTCTTCTCTGAACATTTCAAAATTCTGTTTTCTTACCTCTCATACACTTATGATAGCACTGCAAGATAGCTTTTGCTCTCACTAGATTTTTGAAATTTCACTTTATGAGGTCCAAATTACAAATGACATTTCCAATCTTTATCTTACTATACTTTCCAACTGCATTTGACTCTGCTCAACAGTATCTAATCCTGAAAACTTTCTTTCACTTGTATTTAAAAACAGCACACTCTTTCGAGCCTTTTCCTATCTCTGCTTTTTTCCCCTTAATGGATTGTTTCCACCAGCCTTTCCAAAGTTGATATTGCTGGAGGCTTCCTCTTCAGCAGCTGTTCTTTTCACTTTGTACTCTTTATGAGAGAAATTGTCTAATTTCATGTTTTCAAAGATTAATTATATGAAAATGGCTCTAAAATCTATGTGTCTAGTCAAGGCCATTTACATGAGTTTGAGGCCTTATGTCCAATTACCTTTTTTACTGCTCCAATTAGATGTTCTAAAGGTACCTCCAAATAAAAAATTTAAAAAGTGAACTCATTTTCTCAGCACCATCTTTCAACTGACCCTTTTCCTTGAAGTCTGTTTCAGTTGGTGACAACATATTCTACTCTGACACCAAAGCCAAAACCTTGGCAACACCTTCTTCCGTAGCACCAACAGAAGCTTTGACCTCCTCTCTTGTCTACCCAGTGATCAAGCAAATCTGAAGGCCCATCACTGTAAGTCAATCTGTAACCATTCCTAGTCCCATTGCTATAGTTCAGATACTTCTTAACTCTTAATTTTACTATAGCAATAGTTTCCTAAATGACCTTCTTCCTTCTAGGCTTGTCTTTTCAAGTCTATCTTGCATATCCACAAAATGGTGACTGTCTTCCTTCTGTCTTCCAATCCTCATGAGAGACTATCCCTTGTAGCCCACTCTATCTGGAAACATTAGAGAAGGCGTTCTGGGGAATGTAGTTCAGGCTAGCCAAGTTAACACATCAAAAGACTATGGCAGCCTTCTAGGACTTTGATAAAGGAAATAAATTGACATATATTTGAAATCAGTAATTAAATGATCTCTTTGCGTTCTCATTTTTGGAGCATATAATGCCAGCTAGGTCAAGAAAGAGCAGCCTTTTCTCTTACCTTCTGTCTTAGCCTGGGTCATGCAGGAAGGAAAGCCTGAAATAAAGGTTTATAATCCCAGCTTCAGGAGCAGGAATGAGGGGAAAGGCGAGAGAGGCAGGGAAGGGAGACACCCTCCAAGGCTTTGTCATCAAGCTGATCACTAGCTGGCATCAAGTGCAATGGATTGCTGAATTTCTTGGGGACGCCTTCTGAGAGGACATACAAATGACCAATTCTCAGGGCAGTCTTAACAGGTAGGGGAAGGAAAAGAATTTATCTGACAGCCCCTGTCTCATATTGGTTCACCTCAGGGGCCTTATTCTTGTCTACTTCCGTGTTTGCTGCTGTGCGGTGGGCCTGCCTGGTGCTGCTGTGTCTTGCGTTTCAGCATCAACAGGAAAGCCTCCAGGTAGGAGACAGAAATTTGAGCAGTAGCATGAAGGTGATCAGAGTCCATGTGGGCAGGTCACCATGGCAAGGGCTGGGGCGGAACATTGTCTCAAGACCATAGAGGCAGAAAACACCGAGGGCATCTGAAATGTCAGGAAGTATTATTTACCGTCTACGTGCTCCCAGAGAGTTGTCTTGCTGCTGTAACACTCCAAACACAAGGATTTAATAACCTGACTTGTAATCATAGTGGAAATAATATGCAAGACTTGGAAGTGACTGAGCAGAGCATCCCAGCTGTGGGGAGGAGCTCGTAAGTATATGCAGCTGGTCCCCTGAGACCTTTCCTGCTGAGATTCATTATGCTCACTCCACTTCCCTGGTTATGAACCTGGGCAGAACCTGGGCTCCACGTCTTTTTCCAAAGAAGGGCCCCAGCTAAACCTAAGGAGAACTTTTTCAGAGCACAGAAGACTGTCTCTTCAGAGCTTATATATTAATTGCAGAGTTGCGTAAAATAATAGCTAAAGAATCAACTTCATTTTAACCTTTACTCCTCACGTTATCTTCCTTCAACGCTTGCCAGAGCCTTTAACGATGACATAGTTTCCCCACAAGAAGATAGTGTACTCTTGGAAAGCATGCTGCTTCCAAATAGGCATTATTCCATCCATAACTCTAGGAGAAAATAATTAGCATAGCCTGATTTTAGCCTGGGAAAAAAGCAGAAGACATGTAGAAGTTAAGTTCATTTTACCCTAATACTATGTATTTTTTTAAATCCTGTGGTTGCTGGATAAATGCAAGCTTAAAGGAAATTGGGACTGAGAAGGAAAAATCAAGAAACTCCTAATTCAGAAATTGAATAAATTATTCCTACCTTAGTTTGCTAGGGCTGCCCTAACAAAGTAGCACAGACTGGGGGCTTAAACATCAGGCATTTATTTTCTCACAGTTCTGGAGGCTGGAAGTCCAACATTAAGGTGTCAACAGGACTGGTTTCTTCTGAGGCCTCTTTCCTTAGCTTACAGATGGCTGTCTCCTCCTTGTGTCTTTATATAGTCTTTCCTCTGCGCATGTCTGTGTCTTCATTGCCTCTTGTTGTAAGGCCACCAGTCATGTTGAATTAAGGCCCATCCTGACAATGTCATTTAACACCTCTCTAAAGGCTTTCTTCCTAAGCACGGTCACATTCTGAGGTACTGGGGGTTAGGCCTTCAAGATGTGAATTTGGAGGGGGACATGCTGCAGCCCATAACAATCCCTAACTAATAAAATGACTGAACTTTGCCATAATTATAGCTTTGATTTTGCTTTCTGATTAAAATCTTATTTTCCCCCTCATCCCCACTCAAACTACTGGGCTATTTTATTCTAGGCCTAATTCTTAATTGTTTCAGACCATCAAGGACATACTTTATCCGCTTTCCTGTGCCCTTGCTCCATGCCCACATGGCTAATTGCTCAATGTAGCTAAAATTACTCTTGTTAAGTGGGAAGTTTTTCTGTATCTACATGTGTACCAACACTGATTAAAATAGATATAGGCACACAGATGTGTAGAGAATTTAGTGTAAACCTTTCCCATGGAACTCATTGTATTCATTGTTTTGTTATTTTTCTGTACTCCTCTCTTGTCCTAGTTCATGGGTTCCTGGAGGGCAAGGACATGTCTGGTTCATCTTGAAGTTAGAAGCAAATGCAATGCTTATAATATACATAGTGGTCTCTTTATAAATGTTAAATGAAGAATGATCAGTTAAAAATTGTATCTTAGTTTTTCTGCATTTCAACTGGTTATGTGTTGATTTCCCTTTAGTTGGTGTAAATTTCCTCCAGACTTTTTCATGAGCATAAAGGAATTGAATAGTAATTCAATTTTATTTATGTCTTTGGTAAAGAATGTTCTCAAAATCCAGATGGGAGAAAAGAATGGGATAAAAGCAAGAAGTTTGAGCCTTTTGAGTTTTCTGTCCTTTAATGTTCAAAGAAACTGATGCTTTAAATCTATTTCCTCACTTTCAGTGCTTGTAAGTGAACGTCAGTGTTTTCGGGGAGGAAGCATCTTGTTCTATTTAGAACTTCTTTTCCTGTGCAGGAAGCTGGTTTTTGCTTTTTTTCCCCTACCTCCGAGAGAATTGGGTGGTATACCAACAGATTTGTGCTTTGTCTTTTACTATTTGCTAACTCTTCTCACCAGCTATCTGCATTTTTAGTTCAGGATGAGCTGGGAAACCACACTGTGATGTTGAAAATGCTTGTCGGTTTCAAGTTTCAAGAATAAGTGTGGTCAGTTTCCATAAACTGTCTTCCTCATTTGATCAAACATACCCAGCGGAGGTGACAGAGGGGCGTAGTGATCTGTACATTCTCTTTGTGACACTTAGCCTCATTTTCATCTTCCTTCAAGTATGAGTTATATGTATTCTTGCACAAAAAGAGAAGAAATTATTTTTACACTTGTATATGACAAATCATATTAATGTCAAAAAAAATTTAGAGCACAGTGTTAGCTAAATAGACTCCATCCTGTGAGGTTATCTGTAAATATTCCCTGCTCTAGAAAGGACTGATAAGTCCTAAATATTAGACTTAATTTATCAGAGATTGTTATAGAAAAAAATAGCAATATGAGAATAAGTGTTATTAAACAAATGTCTAAATGTACCAGATATTTTTAGAGACATTCCACAGAGAAGGAATAAAAATCAATTATCAATTAAAGCCAAAATGCTATATGAACCCCAAACGTACACCAATAGGTTAAAATAACAATTTCACTCAGACAATTTTCTTACTATAACCCAGAAATGTTAAAAGTTCAATCTTTAGCTTCCATGAATAAGATTACATAAATTTATTGGTGTATTTTAGATGATAGCCATCAACATCCTGTTCTCAATGAAGTACAGAAAAATAAATGCAAGGTATTCATTTTCAAATATAGGCAAGGTGTATTTATCTTTTTGTTGATGATGTTGGCCCTGAAAATTCATGGTTCTAAGCCTTTACGAAAGCTATCCAAAATATAATTAGTCTAAACAGGCTTGGGAATAAAAGAAATAAAGCTGGTTAAATAACAAGAAACTTTTGATCAAAAAATGAGAAACTGTGTATGTATGTCATTTATATAGAAAATATTAGTTTTACTGCTTGTGCAACTAACTTATATTTACAAACTTATTTCATAAATACTTCTTTTAATAATGTGACCAACCTATTAACTAGGTATTATGATTCTCTATTTACATAGGAAAAAATTGAGGCTCAAAGAGGGTAAGTCTATAGCCCAATATCATACCACTAGAAGTTGTATGAATCTTCTGAATTTACTATATCCTAGCTCGCTCTCATAAGCAGCAACTAAAATATTTGTTTTTAATGTTTAAAGTTGGAAATCACCCTCAGAATGTGATAACACAAAATGTCTCATAAATATTTCGATTATCTCTGACTACTGGCAATCTTTACCTTTACTCATTCCCCCATTCACTTTGCCCATTTATCGCTTCAAAAAAATCATAGAGCTGAAAGAGACCCAAATCTCTCCTTTTGTTTATGAGAAAACAGAGACTCAGAGATATAAACAAACATATTTTTCCTAGATCGTCCAATCAATTATTGGAAAATTTCAAATAGAGTTTAGCTTTTCCAATCCCCATTTCTATGGTCTTTTCATTACATTTCTAGTTAAGCACATAACCATTCAAAAGTATTTGTTGAAAATATGTTCACTGAGGTGATAAAAAATTTTGTCATTTTCTCTGACTTCTAGGTGCCTTGGAATTCAGCTGGAGAGATATAAAGATATGAAGTAAGTAATCAAGTGATTGTCATTGACTGTAAGTTCACTGATACACGTCAGAGTAAGAAATAATGCAGGATGTGGTGGTAAAGGAGCCCTAAGTGAGGGAGGCTGGGCCTTAACTAAACCTTTCATGATGGATAGAATTCTCATGGGGAGTGGAAAAGGATATTATTTTGGGGGAGGATAACAGAGTGTATGCCAGGAACTTTTTGTAGATGCACCATCAAATTGTGAACAATTTGTTAAATTTATTGTTGCTGAAAAATATAGGCTTTGATGATGACTGTTGGATGGGATGCTGAGCTGAGCAGAGGTGACGAGTAGCTGAACAGTGTATGAAGGATGTAAGAGGTGTGGCTCAATGTCAAGTTAACAACAAGGAAAGGCTGCTTTTTTCTCAATTTGTGAAAACTTTGCTTTGTGAAATAGAAGACACAATGATCAGGAAGGTAAATGGTTCCATTCAAACAGTGGCAGTGCAGAAGACAACTGAGTAAGAGGAAATAGCTAGATTTTTCTAAAAATGCACTGAGCCAAGAGTGATTATGTAGTCGTTATTGCTGACTTGTTTGGTGGTTCCTACTAAAATACTAATTTTTAAAAGTAGCTTGCAAAAACAAAAAGTTGCTGGTCTAACAGGCATGTCCACAATGACTATCAAGTCAGCAAGGAGGTTAGCCTGGCTGGAGTGGATGGCCTAAATTGATGTGGAAAAGGAAACTGACCACTGCTCAGATGCAGGATAAACTGATGAGCATTTTCACTAGACTTCGTTGGGATTTTTATTGTTGGTTTTGGTAAGGTTTAAGTTAAAATGCAATTCATTCTCATTCCTTTTCCTAAGTTTCCTTTAAAGAAAAAAAAGCAGGGGGTGTGGTGGGGGGAGGATGTCAAGCAAAGCAAAAATAAATTAATATCTAACACTGGAAGAGATAAAATAGAGCTCCTTCCTGGCGTGCCATAGAACCCAAAACTTGTTACCTTATCCATCAGATATTTTAAGGAACATTATCTCCTTTGACATGAATTGATGTACCTTAAATATGTGTATAATGAACAGGCTTTTTCTTGTTCTTGACATGGTATGAAGACCAAAAGTACCTGTGAGCCTTCAGAGAGCAAAATTTAAGTAATGAAATACAAAAACTAATCATAATATAGAGGACCTTAGGACTTGAGTGTTATTACACTCACAGAAGCCCAGTAAACTAATGGGTGAAGAGAAGCCAAATGCAAATCAAAAGCGGAGAATAGATGAAGATGAATTTGTTGCAGCATCCAGTGCTTTACAAAGAAAATGCATGCATTTAAAATAATCCAATAATATTACAAATTCTTACATAAACTATATCCCCAAATAGATTCAGAAATAAAGAGAAAAGATACTAACAAGGTGAAATTGGACAGTTAACATGATTGTAGCTAATTTGCCTACCTATCCAAATAAAATAGCAATTACGAATCCTCAAGCCACAATACAGTTTTGTAATCCTACGACTTTTCAGTCTATTTTTTAGAAGTATGAGCAACAGATAAATATATCTTGACAGGATTAAGTAACAAAATTTCTAACAACATTTAGCACACACTGTAATGATTAGTTCCTTCAGCTGAGTGCCCTTTGCTGAAAATGCTCTTAGAAAAATACTTAGGTGGTAATAGGCTCAAAGTCGAATTCTTTTCAATAAACAAGGGAAATATTTGCATTTTAAAATAGAATGAAGAACTCATATTACAAGGATGTTATTTAAAAGAGTTTGTCATGATTTGGGGGTAAAAAAATTGATGGAAATTTTACAGTTTGGCTACAGCCTGGCAAAAATAAATAACAGAAATTTATGAAGACAAAATAAAGATTTAAAACTAAAGTAATAGAAAACGTGTGGCAAGGAGAAATACAAAGACAGAAAACCAACAAAGAATGCTATACTTTTATTTCTAAACATTTCAAGACTGATTAGAAAATAAATATATGGAAGTATTGAAGATTTTAAAGCAACGGTCATAAATAGAAAATTAGCAAAGAAAATTGTTGGTGGTGGTGACGGTGGTGGGGTGTGTGTGTGAGAGAGACAGAGGGAGGAGAGAGAGAGAGAGAGAGAGAGAGAGAGAGAGAGAAAGAGAGAGAAACTCAATACCAAAAGGAAACCAACCAATAAGGTTTTGTGGCCAGATTTAAAACAACTGTAAACTGATCTTTCAAGGTCAATAGGAAGTACCATGGGGTTTTAAATGAAAACCCGTATTCTGTAGGGTCACATACTTTCTTTCGAGTATAACATGGCATGGCTGTGGATTAGCAGGGCTGTGGAGACTCAGCATTGCACAGCTCATTGTGACAGATTCATCAAACCATGGATCAAATGGCCCCTCTAGTTTCTAAGTCCGACTTTTATATTGCATGTAATATAAAATGTAGGTGTACTTTGGGGATACTAGAAGATTCAGAGACAACTTTCAAACTGCGCTAGGAAAACACATCGCACGGTGGTTTTATAAGTCTTATACACTCACTTAATATAAAGTGAGGGTAAAAAGGAATTTGAAAAGAGGAGAATGAAAAAACGCAAACGTTTGGAGTCAGTAAAGTGATTATGGTGCAAAAGAACAATATAAGGTGGGAATGAAAGGGGGTGTGGGTACATGAGAGACAGACTTCCAAGAGAGCTGAAAGGACAGATTCTGAAGGCCAAATTATGGGATACTGTTAATTAGTATAAAATACCACAATGAACAGAGTGGGCTGGTAGATTCAAGTGGATCTTCCCTGAAACTATTTTATTGAAATTAGAACCCAGGGTAAGTTTTTATCAAAGACAACGTGCTTTCCTGAACTGGTGTCGTGCATACACTTCTTAGGATTCACTGATCTCCTCCTCTTACCTGGCTCATTGTGAAAGGGGAAGAGGGAGAAAATGAAGAAAAATGGGCCAGGAGTTTAATTACTCATCCCCACCCCCCATTTTTTCGCATCTAGCATTATGCATGGATAAAGATGACTGACTAACCAAGAGACTGGAGAAACATCTGTGACAAAGGAAAAAAAAGGAAAGAAAGAAAAGGAAATGTTTTCTGGTGTCTCAGTTATAGGTGAGCAGATTGCTTCAAAATATAATTAAATTTTATGATAGAAGAGAAAATTTGAAGCTTGACTCCTTGAAACACTTTTCAAATGATTATTTTTGACTCTGCCTGAACCTGCATAGGCTAAGTACTCCAAGCGTTTGCCTCAGGCCACCTGCCATCCTTCCTGCCTATAAATAGATAGATACAGCAGTCTACCGATATCCTTACTTCTACTGTGTTAATGGTTATAAACAAGAAAAAATACTCCAAAGCCAGTATTTTCACAACAAGTTATAGAAAACCAGGCAATTCTCAATCTAGACGAGTAACTACTATACTTTCCATTCTCAACTTCTCTTCCAATTCAATGTACTATCAGGTTGTCTGTGATAAAACGGTGTTGCTAGGTAACAAGGGTGGTCAGTACTGCTCTTGGGCGTGAGGAGCTGCTGCTGTGGAAAAGCATTTACAAAACCTGTGTTTGTCTATAAATAGCTAGTACCTATCACTGTCTTCCTGCTGAGAATCACAAATGATAGCAAAGCCTATTAATAATATTTAACAAGTGAATATTGGATTTTGATGAAAATTATTCTGAGAAGGAGTCAAGGGCTTCACAGACTACAAAGAGGTCCGTTTCACAAAAATGGTTAATAATTCCTGGACTAGCGACAATAAAGGATTATATAAAATCAGAATTTAATTTAGAAGATCAGAACATGTAGCTATCTATATTAGATGCCATCACAGAATAAAATTTGGAGGTCTGACGAATTTAAAAATATTAATGTGATGGGAATTCTCCATCTGTCTGCCTCGGGGAATATATGCAAGGCCAACTCAGAGTTAGAATTCTAGGTGATAACTGCCTGTGTTTTAACATTTTCTGCTACTGTTGTCCTACCACTGTGCACTGGGTTCCTTCCTGCCTTTTCAGACATGACTGTTATCATATGCTATCTTCAAATAGTTATCCATGTTACTGTTTCATCAGATCAAACACTCAGATCTCATTACTTCTCAACTTGCTACTCCTGCCACTTTTTACACTTGCCCATACTAATGGTCTTTCTTTTTTGGATATGTTCATGTTAATGTTATGGGGATTTTTAGAAAAGTCATTAACAAAAATTAAATTTAATATCTTCTATTCAATTAATTGAGGTACGTTTTATTTTACTTTTTTTTATGAGCCTCATTTCTTACTAGTTTAGCTAATTATAATCCTTAATTCATGACACACTATCCTTATTGGCTGTTTTATCTGAGGCTATTAATTTTTCCACTTCTGTCTTTCCTTCTAGCCCCTTACTACTCACAGGAATCCAATCTAATGTGTTTAATATATGACTTTATTATGGATGTAGTCTTGAAATATATATATATATATATATATATAGTATGTATGATTGTTTCCAGTATATTTTGTTTTAAAAAAATGATATTGTGTTATATTCTTGTTTTTCTTGTCACTTTTTCCTACCCAACATCATGTTTTTAGGACCCACTCATAGTGAGATATAACACACACACACACACACACAATACATATGAACATCAACTTCAGTGTTCTTGAGTGCTGGATAATATACACCATATGGGCCTTCCATCTCCCAGAAACGACTCCACTTAGCATCCATATCCACATCCTCTCATGGACCTGTGGGGGAGGTCCCCACAGACACACTAAGAACGGGATTTCTGGGTCAGAGGGAATAAGCTGTGGTGCTATTTCTCAGAAAGGCTGCATTTGTTGACACTCCCACTAATAATTTATGAACGTTTCTATTTCCCCGTATATTTTTTAAAACTTAGTATTATTGAAAATTGAAAAAATTTTGTAAGTTTTTGTGGAGAAAAGTAGGAACTCAAATGCATTCTTCTGATTCCAGAATCAGCTGATCATGTCATTCATAAAAGAAAGCCATTTAGGATCTCCATTTGTGATTTGTCTATATGTTTCCTTAAACCATTATTCTGTGGTGTTTCCCACAGTATCTTGTTAATTAATGAGAATCTTTTGTTAATTTTAGGTACTCTTCACTTCTCAGATTTAGAGCATCACTAATAACCTCTTCCAGTGGTTTCCCCTTTCACAAATTTGTGGTATTCTTCATTGAATAGAAATCATTTATTTTAAATGGTTAAATAATACTTTTTATTACTATGCTTTTTATCAGTATGGCATAGTAAGCATTAAAAAGTGCTGAGTCCTCTTCTTTGTTCTTCTTTCTCAGAAGTTCTATGAGGAAGAAAAATTTATTGGCCACATTTTTTCCTTCAGTATACAATTTGCTGCATTTGAGCTACATGAGAAACAATATATAAAAAACTTTTATTACCTGCTTTATTGAATATCAGTGCAGAATTGGGCTCTGCGTTGCAACCAATGGCACTTGGTCTTTGGTATGTTTGAGAAGTAGAAAGTGGCAGCAGTATTTTAATGTTTCATCCAGAGATTAAGCCCTGTGTCTTGAAGCTCAGCCAGCAACATATTCCGCAACAGGCTTTGTGTGTCCATCCCTGCTCAAGAACTTAATGTGAGACAGAGAGTTCATTAACTCGCAGCCAAAATCTTTTTTCTTTTTAATTACATCAATTAATCTTTTTTTAAATGAGGGCATGGAGATATAGAAGCATCTATTTTTTTTCCCCCTAGGAAAGATTCGCCTTGAGTTAAAGTCTGTTGCCAATCTTCCTCTTTTTTTTTTTTCCTTTCCCAAAGCCCCAACACACAGCTGTACATTCTAGTTGTAGGTGCTACTAGTTCTTCTATGTGAGCCACTGCCACAGCATGGCTACTGAGAGATGAATGGTGTGGTTCCACACCTGGGAACAGAACCCAGGCCACCAAAGTGGAGCACTCTGACCTTTGACCACTAGGCCATCAGGGCTGGCTCCAAAATCTTTTTTAATGTTCTAATTCCTCTCTCGGTCAATCCTACTCCTCGTTTTACCCCTAGTAGCAAAAAATATATGGGAGTTTGAAAAATGTGAAGACTGTCATACATTATATGTTTTCCAGTATAAAAAGGGATGGTTTTTTGAGGGTTTTTTGTGAGGGCAGTTTGGCCCTGAGCTAACGTCTGTTGCCAATCTGCCTCCATTTTATGTGGGATGCCACCACAGTGTGGTTTGGTGAGTGGTGCTAGCTCCGTGCCCAGATCTGAACCCACAAACCCTGCTCTGGTGATGTGGAGCATGCAAACTTAACCACTACGCCACCAGGCCACCCCAAAAAGTAGGGTTTTGTAGATAATAATAATAATAGTAATAATAATAGAGATTTATTTTGTATAATGCTGTATAAGTTTATATAGTAAGACTTTATTCTTTCCTTGCTTTTAATGGCAAAACTCTGGCTTGAGTAGAAGAATTGTTGTTATCCCAAATTATAAAGGTAGGATCCGAGGCTTAGTGTGGCACTCTTCTCTTCCTAGATCAGACAGCTGAGTGAAAGGCGGAATCAGAATTAGATTTCAAGTCTCCCTTCCTTTAGCATGCTGTACCATGTCCCCCAAGCCACGTTCTGATACCATTTCATTACTTGTATTGGCAGAAAAGCCTTGTTTACTCTAGCATATCACATGAGAAACAGCTACGAGCCACAGTGGAATATATCCAAATCTACTATAGGTTGCATTATACCAGAACTTCGAGAGGTCACCATGCATAATGTTTTTCTGCCTGATTTATAAAAGAATATACTATGGCTCTCCAACAAACTGGATCATGGTAAGAAGATCATTAATAATCCTCTATTGGCACGATTGTTCTAATATTACCAACTACTCATTCTCCTTCTTAAATCCCTTTTTTCCATGACTCCGCTTGTCTCGTTATAAGTTCCCTGGATTTGAATACTCGTGCCAGACCCACTTGGCGTTTATAAAAGCTTTCCCTTGCAGAC
Organism: Equus quagga; assembly: GCF_021613505.1. NCBI lineage: Eukaryota > Metazoa > Chordata > Mammalia > Perissodactyla > Equidae > Equus > Equus quagga. The sequence continues at coordinate 21,643,209 of NC_060277.1, forward strand.
AAAAGTTGGGAAACACATGTTGTGAGACAAATGCAAGAGGTACTATGGCATTTGTGAGCCTCAGAGTATTAGGAACGTATAATCACTGATGACAAACAGACTAAGAAAAACCAAAAATATGCACAACACACCTCTGGTTTTCCAAAACTGTGTGGGAAGATTGGAAATCCTTGATTTGCTGCCCCTGTTACTAAGAATCTTCTCACTAAAATGAAAATAACAAAAGAATTTAAGTACACCTAAATATTTACAATATTCATGGATAAAACCCAATGATAAAATAAAATCTATTTTTTTGTGTTTTTCATTGCATATATATATGTTTTAATAAATATTTAGAATTCTCTCCACATTTTTGAGAAAGGGAAAAGCTTATGTTATATAAAATAGGCTCATGAAACAAAGTTTAAAGGAGTAGATCTTGTCATCTACTCTTTATTATTATTATTATTTTTTAATAATAGTCTATAAATTAAGGGAGCCAGCCCTGGAGGTCTAGTGGTTGAGATTCATGCTGTCACCACCACGGCCTGGGCCTGAGTTCATTTCCCTGTCAGGGAACCATACCACCCATCTGTTGGTTGTCATACTGTGGCAGTTCATGTTGCTGTGATGCTGAAAGCTATGCCACCAGTATTTCAAACACTAGCAGGGTCACTCATGGCAGAGGGTTCAATGGAACTTCCAGACTAAGACAGACTAGGAAGAAGGACCTGGTCACCCACTTTCAAAAACATTCCCTGTGAAAACCCTATGAACAGCAGCAGATCATTGTCTGATAGAGCCCTGGAAGGGGAGAGGAAGGCACAAAAAGACCAGACAGGGTTACGCTCTGCTGTACACAGGGGCGCTAGGAATCACAATCACCTTGAGGGCACTAACAACAAAAATAAATTAAGGGGGGCTGGCCTGGTGGCACAGCGGTTAAGTTCCCACGTTCCTCCTTGGTGGCCCGGGGGTTGCCGATTCAGATCCCGGGTGCAGACATGGCATTGCTTGGCAAGCCATGCTGTGGTAGGCGTCCAACATATAAAGTAGAGGAAGATGGGCACGGATGTTAGCTCAAGGCCAATCTTCCTCAGCAAAAAGAGGAGGATTGGCAGCAGATGTTAGCTCAGGGCTGATCGTCCGTGAACAAAAAACAAAATACAAAATAAATAAACTAAGGGACTCAGCAATCTAGGTGAATGAGGGCGAAGGACAGCATGTGAACTGCTGAGAGAATCTAGTCATTGGTTTTTATCTGTTTCAAAGGAGCTGCATTAAACATTACTGGTATCTTGTGAAGATCAGATCTTCAAGTTTTCTGCAGATCATTCAAGCTTGAAACTGTCATTGTCTCTAAATGACTCCTTTCTCCATGTTTACCTTCCAGTGACAAGTCCTAGCTCCCGCACTTCGGTAATAGTCTGTCTCTCTATTACTACTGTCATGGCCTCAGTAACTCTCTCCCAGGAGTAAATATGTGCCCTACTAAAATAACAAATAATGTAGCCTTTGTCCTTCCCTAATCAAGATTTGCAAGCCTATAAACAGCCCAAGAATGGATTTTGTATAGCCTAGCTGTATTCACCATGCTACTCTGCCTGCGTTTTATGCTGTGCCTCAGTTACGTATAGATGGATTTGAATTGCTCAGCAGCCTGCAGACAACATGAGAGCAGGGTACATTTCATCAGCCTTTCCAGCCACTGCATTTGTTCAACACTGAGTGCTTTGTCTGTGTCCCAAGCAAGATTAGTCCATATACACCTCCACCAAGATTCATTTGCTTCCACTTTTATTTAAATATTTGATGTCAGAGCATAGTCCAAGGTATAATCGAAAAATGAGGGATTTACAGGCATTCCTTTCTTTGCACAGTTCTGATACGAACTAATTTGAGCTGCCACAATTTAATAAGTAACATCAGTCTACCAATAACACTGTTCAACTTTCAATGATCTCTGTATTAACTGAGAGTAATTGTATCAGGGACAAACTTCGAGCCTAGCTCAGTCGACAAATGATTACGTAAATAACGGATGACATCATGATCCAGACCAATCAAGTCACTTCTTTCAAAGTCCGTCAATGATTGGTCACTGCACATCTGTTATTTGGTTCACCCACAGACAGGAGAGGGTATACCTGAGTTGCCTCCTTGTCTCCCAGTGATAACCCGTGTGACATTTTACAAAAATGGATAATCAAAAGAGGAAATGGGCCAACAAGGATCGAAGTGCAGCGAACAAAGGAAGAATGATAATGCTGGAGGTGAAATATGAATCGGGCATAAATGGAGGTATAGAAGAAATAGCTGACCACGAGAATGTTGATATGGCCGCGGTTAGAGATAATCTAGATGGGTAGCCAGAAGAACTTAGCAAGGGGGATCTTGACTTCAATTAAGAAAGTAGTTGTGACAAAAAAGGATGAAGGCGTCCCAGAGAAGTGATGCTGGCAAAACACTTCACATTAAAGGAGCTCCTGAAGATACTTTGCATTATTGAAAGCACAAAAGATAAAATGACGCAAGCATATCCAAACTTAGAAAGAAGTCTGACAATTCTTCAAGACTTAGAAAAAATGGTAGTTCCAGATCCTGTTATGGGACAAGAAGGCGGCAAGCGCTGTTCAAACAACTGCTTAATAAGTGTTTTTACAGAAACATGGGACACCACTTCTCAATATTTCTAATGATTTAAATCACAGTGTAAGTAAATAATTTTGATGTTTTATTTTTTAATACATTTAAAACTAACGTTGAGAGTTTTTAATGATTTCACAAAATTTTTATGTCAAGGAACAATTATATTTTTCTCCTTTGATTGTTATTAAGATCACCTTGCACAATTTGAGTTTATATGGTCATTTTCACAGTCCCATACTGTACAAAGTGAGGACTGCTTTTATATATATATATATATATATATACACACACACACACACACACAGATACAAGTGAATGTGTGTGCAAGTATGTGTGGTTGTGGTATGTGTGTGTATTTGGTGATACCACTCTTAGGAGATAAAAGTTACAAATCTTTTCAGCTGAAATTTAGATACAAAGTTTTAGTAGTCATTCTTGAAATGACTAAGCCCACATATATTTTACAGCCAAATTATAGATTACTAAAAAAAAAGAAATGTCATAAAAGCAATACATTTTAGCTAAAAGATTATACTGTACAAACATAATTGGAGCTACTCAGAGCTTATCTTTTTATTCAAATATTTTTCAATAGACTTTTAAAGTTGTTGTTCAGCCAAGTACTGAGCTTGTATCTCTCTGGAAAGTTTCCCTCAGCCTCTCTGGCAAGTACACACAACGTGGCCGTATAGCAGTGAACACTTTCTGATCCTTCGTGCCAAAAAGAACATTAAGTGGTTTCAACAAACAATGTAATTCAGCACTCTTATTGAAATACTCCATGTGCAATCAGTGCCGCCTAGAAATAGAATCCTTAGCACATTTCACCTACTGTAATTTTGTGATTCAATTGTCCTGGTTTCTTACAGATATGGACAAACCACACTCAATAATCAATTGCATATTACAATTCATTGTGCAATAAAACATAAATTTTTCCTTGAAACCGAGGCTTTGCAGAGCAGAATGTCGCCAACCTTTATTTTCAAGGTTAAGGCTGCCAAAAGTTATTCATCTGTATATGCATATGCTACTTGAAAAAAACAAAACAAACCAAAATCCTCTTGTGGTACTTGAAATCTTGTCCACATACACAGTGAATACTCTTTAATCAATATATTTGGAGAATGGAAGATTCAAATTATTCAAATACTCTTAATAACATAGTTACTCTACATGAATCTTCAAAGGTTAGCAAGTTTCACAGAAATGAAAACCAATAACATTGTGTTCAGTGTAATTCCTAATGAATTAGACGATATTTTAAGTTATCCTTCTTGAAGAGTGGCAACTGTAGACGTTAGGAAGTACAATGCTGGTTAATGGGGATTTCTGGCTGAAGGGAAAACATGGCTAGGTTTCAGAATGTACTGTTTATACAAAATGTTCTTTAATTTGCAGCAACTGCTCTTTCAAAAGATTTATGTGGTTTAGGAGATTTTGCCCAACTGTCATGAGAAAAGGCAAAAATTCAGCTGGATCAGACTCATGCTTAGACCACATGGAGCCCAGTGTGCTCTGCAGAGATCTCCCCTCTAATATCACCCTGAACAAGTAACATATGCCCCACCATGCTGACACCTACATTACTCCAAACTCACTCTTAACCTATCGTCTCCTACGTTATTGCCCAAACATGGGTGGATTTCAGATTGTAACGACACCTGACAGCAAGAAGAGCCATATGTAAGTCTTTACTCTGTAAAATTAATTTTCATAATTTCTACTTATCTCTTAAGACTTCAAGGGCTAGGTCCTGGTTCTCATATTCCAGACTAGCTACAGGTACTGTCTGTTTTCTCCAAACCCTTCATGGCCTTATAGCAGCAATCAAATCCTATATAACACGTAGCTTAAAAACAGGCAATTTACTGAATTTATGGTTTGTATATTGAAACTTTTCCCCCTTTATACTTCTCATGAATAACTCTTTAAGGCCCAGGAAATGTGAATTTGTTGTGAGGCGGTCAAGAGGTTATATTAAGATAACTGGAGTCAGCAATCCTGGGTCCATTGATTCATGGTTGCATGATATTTACAGTCACATAAACTCTACGCTCCTCCGTTTCTTCATCTGTAGCATGGGTATAATAGTAATTTATACTGCATAGTGTTGTTAAGAAGATTAAATTAGGTGACACGTATCTTTATACTTAGTGGCATATGATAAACACTAAAATACTGTCAGCTATTATTAGAACAATTACATAATTTATCACCAAATCTGAAAGTTTTATCTGGGACAGATGCCAAACCAGATAGTATGTGGGGCTTAAAATAGAATTGCCCCAGGAAAAGAAGGATGGATGGTGACCCTAGTTATTATTATATTGTTAATTATTTTTACTTGTGGCAACTGCAATGAACATTTCTACCCACCTATTTTTACATCTTTTTGTCAGTGTATCCCAACCTTTCCAGGATGGCAAATATGAAAACCAGAAGATGCATTAGTAAGCGAAGTGGGATGGTGTAATATAACCACAGTCTCCATGGACATGTAATTGCTTGCTGGAAAGGGTCAGCCCAGTACTACAATGGACATGAGGGCGTAGCTCAATTCATCACGGCCAGCACAAAAGTGGGCAACCCATTTTCTAGACCTGAGTCCTTTATTAGCAATTTTCCTGTCCTTTCCAAAGCCCTCGTCATTACCATTACTTTTGTTTATGTAAATTTAGGGCTATGAAAGTTCAGCTGTAACTCATATTATTATGTGAATTCCAACTGATAGTTATGTGCTTTTCATGTATACTCAATGGTTCTTCTGAAAGTAATTCTTCAGAGTGAAATAATTCTTATCCAGGAACCTCATTGTGCTCTTCAGATTAAACATTTTCTTAGTTTTTATAGCTACAAACTCTAGAAACATGATGGCATTTTTCTTCCAACAGCTAGAAAGATGTAATAAGAAACCAAAGCACGTTTAGGCAATGATGGTGCTAGCAGCTGGATTATGTCAAAATTCCTGCATTTATTACTTCAGATTTACCAACAATTATGGACATTTGTTAAACCAGCTTTCAGAGTTTGAACATATTTTACTTCTGTAATCAAGTACACTCCAAATAGATGGATTAAGAAAATAAGACTATTCACTTGTGAATGACAGTTAGGGGCAATTGAGGGACAAGTGAGTGTGCAAGGTATGAAGGCTGCTAAAACCTCCTTGTCTACTACGTTTTGGAGCAGAAGAAGCAGCACTATTACATTTTTCTGACTAGAAGGAATCATCTTCATTACTGTAGGAGGTGTAGTGCCAGACGAGGACAAAGGACACATGACATCAGCTCTTGTTTTCACGTTGTCTTCTAGAGTTCAGTGTCCTCTCATTAACACAAGAGATTTGGAGTAGATCATCTTCAAGAGGTGTGCTTTATCTGTGATTCTGTGCTTCTGGGCCTTCTCGCCAATTTAGGAGAATGCTAGTCATATTTCTAAAATAATAAGTCTTGCAATTGCATGATGCATCAGAGAAAATTAAAAGAAGAGAGAGAAACTCTGTTATAAGAGTCAAAACCAAGCCCCTCTGTAATCGTACAGTATCCCCTTGGTGGTGTACTTATGCTTAGGAATGTTTGCGATGGAAACTCTAAGCATCTTTACTTAAGATCAAGGTCAATGGTGGCCACAGTGCATCAGTTTTTCTGAGTTACTCTTAGTACTAAGCAGTCAACTCCACAGGTTATTTTGTGTGCCTGAGAATCCTTCACATCTCAGAGCCTTGGCGTTCCTTAGAGCCACTTGATACTTTTGCCTCAGTTTCTCAAGTTCAGTCATTATACAATTAGTTATGCTGGAAGATCCGCTTGGCATATAGACAGTACGTCACTCACTGCAATATGACCAGTTTAGCTTTAATGGAAGAGTTGATAAAAGTTGGTTTCAACAAGGATGCAATAAGATTGGTTCAACTGGGTCTTATGTTGGAAGACTGAGCAGAAAGCGAACTTCTCTTTACTTTGCGGTTTTTAATGTGTCCTTTTCTTTAAACCTCTGATCTCTGAGACTAAGCATTTGTTTTATTGTTGCATAATATCTTGCTTTCTTTGCTTTTTCATGTAAATGGTATCATCCTGACCTTTTTTTCAGAATCATTAGTTGTGTGTTACTTATCCTGAACATATTTTTGAGTTGTATTTAAATCGCGTGATAAAAGAATTTCTTAGCCCTCTATCTCTAAGCTTTTGCCAAATGTCCTCCTCAGATCCTCAGATTACTGAAGAATTCAAATACGCAGTCAGAGATCTGTTCTTTAGAAAGTAGGCCTCAAATATGTGAGTCACAAGAGGAGAAAGTAGAATCACGAACTCATCCCCAGACACCTATCAAAGGTGAAGAAAAACAGGACTAACTTGTATTAACATCCTGGCCAAAAAGATTCCAGAGGAGGTTACTCAGTGTCTGCCAAGACCGTAGAGCTTCATCGCATGTTCCACGAGGAACACTTAAAATTCGAACTGAAGGAAATTTTAATATGATTGTAGCTACAGAACAAATATTTTATACCTCCAAGAATAATATATTTCTTTTGGTAAGTTGACATATCCTGGCCTGCTTTCCTGCATGAAGCAGCTCAAGTTTCAGTACATTAAATTTATGATGCCACTTGGGCCTGCCAAGGAAACTTAAGAAACAGACACATGATGTTCTAAGCTGAAATCTTGTTTTTAAAACCAATCCCAGTTTGTGTAAAACTCAGCTATGTCCTTTGGTTTAAAAAAAAGAAAGATGATTACTCAGGATTGACCCGCTTTTCCAGATCAGGGAGCTGAGGTCCCATTTATAGTTGGCTGAGAATATATAATTTTATCCATTGCAAGTTGGATTTCAAGTTTTCCCACTTGGAGGTTTCATTAAGCTTCCTGTCCCATGAGTTGAATTCCATGTCTATTTCTTACTTTCTTGCCAACTACAGCAACCTTGAAATATTTGCCTATTATAAAATTGTGCTTTGCATAACAATTCCCAAAGAAAACCAAATTTAAACTTAGTCAGTCATCTTTTTTCATCTCTGTTTTTATCAAGAATATCCTCACCTTGGTAGAAATAGTGAATTTCATTTGGGTCATAGTACCAATACAAGACCCCAAGACTGGGAAATTTTTGCTGGTATATCTGAAGCAAATGCTGCCAGACTTCTGGGATCCCGAGTCATATACTGTGGAATGTCTTTTGTTTCTCATTGTGCAGCCTCAGAAGCCCTGGGGGGTATATAATTTTTATGTACTGAAAAGCCTTAAGAGCTAGAAAGTATTGCAAAAGTGAAAGTTACGAGGCCTGGAGGAAAGAATAGAAAAGGACTAAATAAAACATTTTTCTTTTGCTAGGTATGTAGAGGGATTAAGACAGAAATATCGACACCACAGGAAAAGATATATGCATCAATGCATGACACTTCAGATTAAGAGAACTCCTGGGTTATTTGAGCTCTTGGGTATTTTCTCGAGAGTCTGACTGAATTGGAGGTCTCATCTGAAAAAAGGAAAATCAAACCCTACTCTTACAACAAATAATTTTATTGTTGTTTGTTGCTAAGTAAGGGTCTAGCACAGTGTCTGACACAATAGTAAGTGCCTTTAAAAAAAACTGTAGAATGAATGAATAAGTATACCCATTAGGGAAACACAGTATAATTAGAAACAGTCAAAACTAATATTGTTAAGATTTCTTTTATTCAATATTTTTTTTTCAGGTAATGTCAGCTTTACCCATTCATTGTAAAGTTCACTCAACATTTCTCATAATGCTTTACCATTCAATGATGACCTTTGCCTGAAATGTTATTTTTTTTAGGGTTTGGAAAATACTAATTTTTACGAATTTTGTAATTTCTTTTACATTTATTAGCTATAATTCTTTTGTGTGGTGAAACTTTTTCCATTGGTCGGTTATTTTTTCCTGTTCCTTCAACAGTACCACACTGTTAATTACTGTGATTTTGTAGTATGTCTTTGTATCTGGTAGTAACGTCCTCTTCTTTCTCTTCTTTACGGAAATGATCATATCTGTTCATGGATGTTATTTTTCTATATCCATTTTGAATTAGTTTGACAAGTTTTCCCTGAGATCCAGCTGGATATTTATCTGGAATTGCATTGAATATATAGATTAACTTGTGGGGAAATTATTGACATTACATTAAAATGCTAAGTTATCCTGTCTATTAACATAATATATCATTTATTTGTTTATCAGGTCTTCTTTAGTGATGTTCCAACAGAATTTTACATTTTGGCTGTAAAGGCCATGTGCATTTTCAGTGAGGCTGATTTCTAGATGATTAATAATACTTGTTACTCTGTAGATGGTATTGAATTTTCTACTATATTTTATTTACTGGTTAAAGATGATGTAAAGTTGTGATTCTTAGTCTATCTGAAAATAAATTATTTGGATAACTTTTTAAAAACAGGGATGCTCAGATCCCATCCCTGATGAATTCAATCAGAATAGAGTCTCCATTAAAGTGCTTATGTGTTTGTGATTGTTATAGCTCTTTGATATGTTATACCTTTTTTTTTTTTTTTTGGCTGAGGAGGATTGGCCCTGAGTGAACATCTGTTGCCAATCTTCCTCTTTTTTCTTGAGGAAGATTTGCCCTGAGCTAGCATCTGTACCAATCTACCTGTATTTTGTATGTGGGTTGCTGCCACAGCATGGCCGCTAATGAGTGGTGTAGATCTGTACTTGGGGACCAAACCTGGGCCAATGAAGTGGAGCGTTCCAAACTTAACCACTAGGCCACGGGGCCAGCCCCAATATGTTGTGCCTTTTGACAGTGTATAATATTCTTATTGTCCCTTATGTTGATTTTTGCTTTAAATTTTATTTTGTCTTATGTTAATATTGTTACATTCATGTTTTCAATCTCCATATTTCTGATATATATTTTCATACTGCCCTGTTTCCCATTGTTTTATTTTTCTTTCAAATGATATACTGTGGAATATTCTTTTTAAACAAATCTGAGAGCCTCTATCTTTTGACTGTTTTTACTCATTTTTATTTAATTTATTCTTACCCATTTATTAATGCTAATTATGCTTAGATCTGCCATCTATATTTTGTGTTTTGGTGTGTGTGTGTGTGCGTGAATACATGTGAGCCTTTGATCACCCTGAGTTCTGTTGCCAGCCCGCAATTAGCAGATGAAGTTTACAACTAAAACCCTTCTCACACTATCCTGATGACAGTGCCTGGGCTGGTACAACTCAGGGTAACGTGGGAAAGAGAACAGAACACAGCTAGAATGCTCTCCAAGTTCGTCCACTTTCATTGCCCATTTCCTTCCTATCTGGGGACTTGTTTCCTTTCTTACCGTTCTCAAATAGCTTTTAAGTATTTCCTATGAATACTTGGGACCAATGATTCTCTGCTGCATATTACAATCATCTAGGGAATATTAAAGAAATACCAATGTTGTAGTGTCACCTTAAGGGACTCTGGTTTAATTCGTATAGGATGAGATCTGGAAATCAGTATTGTTTAAAGTCCCACCACCCCTGGGGATTCTAAACCCCAGCCAGGGTGGAGATGCACTGCGTTACAACAATCACTTTCCATGGTTGATAATGTTTCCCGAACACAAGGAACAAAAGCCTGTTCCTGAGTGTGTGCTCTTCTTGGAGAGGTTTGCAAGCTGCTACAAGTGGAGAGCTGTCTGTGGGGCTATGAGTGATCTGAGTTCCAGACCTAGCTTGCAAGCCCCAGACAGTACTTGTGAGTACAACAGAGAGAGCACTACCCTGCTCAGACCATTCTGCTAGGAACTTCTGGATTGTCCTCAACCAGGGCAATCTGGGAGAAGGGGTTTGGAATAACGCAAAGGAGAACTTTCCACCTAAACTCATACTCCATCTTGTCTTTCCCTGGCCCTCTCCACTCTAGGCTTCTGTTTTCTCCCAACTCAGGTACTTAACCACCTTCTTCCAAGGGTCTCTCTTAGGATATTTTTAGGTGTCCAGTGAAGCTTGAAGTTGTTAATGTCCCCTACGTGCTCTCTAGTGTTGAATGCTTGGTGTGAGGCCAGCATTTTCCCTTATTTCTTTCTTCTGTTCCACACTGCCTTTATTCCTCTGCTATTGTAGGTTTACATGTCTAAATGTTTTGTAGGCTAAACTGTAATCTTGAGGGTCAGAGCCTTTATCTCTGATAACTATTGTTTACTTTGTGCCCAGGGTGGTATTTGGCTTGGTGCATAAAATTATCTTTGTTTTTTTATTCCTGTTATTTTCAAATAATGAGGCTCTCCGTCATACACAGCTTTGATTTTATGTTTCAATAAAAATATTCAAAGAAATATTGAGAAATGACACATTAATTCAAAGGATGTATGCAATGTTTTTAGTTATTTAATGGAAAGTGTGGCTGTAATTTCAGTTTTGTTGTGGCTTCTAAGTAGTTAAAATGAGCTTGTAGGTATCAACCTATTCTTAGCACGCCATGTTTATCGCTGTTGACACAATGTGTTTATTCTGGAAAATCATATTTTGTAAAAGACATAGACCTCGAAGATATTTTAGTTTCCTGGCTTATTACTACATACTGTTTTTATAAGACCTAAAATTCTGGCAGAAAGTAGAGTCTTATAGAGAAAGTAAAATCGTTGAGGGTGTTTTATTACACCTTAGGATACAGAAAGGGAAAAACAAGGCCAAGCCTTGGAGGAAATAAACCAAGTGCAGGACATACCAAGAGACTCAGAAAACAAGATCTGATGCCTTCAATTAGTCACAGAGGATGAAGAGGGAAGGTCAGAGTGCACGGTAAACAAACCGTCTTGCAATTGGCTTTGAGCATGCCTGGAGTCAATTACATGCCTGAAAACAGGGAAGTTGTCCTTGTGTAACAATCAGCCTGAGAGGAGTCTATCTTTGCTAGGAGATGCTTGTCAGATTATTTGCTAAAATATCAGAAAATAGCTATAAATATAAAATAATTTTAATTTTTAACAGTATGAGATATTAACCTCAATTTTCCCTTAGCGTATGAGACGAGCTTCACATATCTATAATAGCCTATGCATCATTATATTATATTAGTTTGAAACATTAAATATCTTTTTAAATTCAAAGGAGACAAGTGTAAAGTGCATGAATTCATCTTCTGTGATGTTTTTATTCGTTAAATTTCTGATAGTCAAAGGAACACTGGAATTTAGAGTTCGTTCATGTTCTAAAATTGAAATAATTCAAGCGTTATACATACTAAGACATTCAGAAATAAAACAATGTTGTGCATCTAACTGGCTAGGGAACTGAGCTAAAGAATTTTAAAATCAATTTAAAAGGGAATTCAGAGATATAAATCACCATGGCCAAAGTCCTGCTTCCAATTAACGAATGAAAAACCCTGTAGAAAATCTGCAGACTCCTATTATAGAGAATGCCCTGAAACAGCAATTCTTCCATAATTTTTTATGAAACAATAAAGCATTGTCTTCTTATTCACTGAAAATTTGAATATTTTAAACAAAGTAGAATACCACCCATCTCTTGAACAGCTATTACAGCTGTTTTCCCTGGAATAAGGAGTCTATTGTGTTATGAACCAGATACGTCTGGAGCTATCTACAAGGCTGAAAAGAACCAGATAGTCAGTGAACGGTTCCTCTATAATCCCAGCAAGTCACTTTATTGTTGAGTCCCTAGTCCTTCAATTCCTTGAACTGAAAAACTGGGCTTTTTTTTCTCAGATGATAGATGTGTCTGCCTCCAGACCCAGAATTTGCCTAAAGCTCTTAAGTTGTAAGATAAGCGCACATACTTTGTCAGTTAGGAAAAGCATGTTTGAAAGTTCAGACCATGGGTTCTCTGATGGTAGCAACTGCCTTAGTTTCTGTTTTAGATTAGTCTTCTGAAAAATGATGAGATAGAGTTGGCATAAATTATATGATAGCTTTCTTCTATCTCTGAAATTCTATAGCACTACCAGAGGATCTCATTCCACAGAAACAGTCACTGGAATTATTCATCTTGATCAAAAATTGGCCAGAGCTATATTGCTCTCCACCTGAGATGGCTTGTGCATAGACTCAGCACTAAAATTGGGCCTCAAGTAGAGTGTATATACTTGTCAATTTTCTGTCAAAATCAAGAGTAAAATCCAAAGTTGTGTGAAAAAATGAAGTGATCCCAAACCCTAAGGTGTCTATATTTACTTGTAGTCACTATGCTTAGTGAGAAAACGAAGTAAGTTTTGTTATCGACATTAAGCTAAATCCACAACCTGATCAACACCACCCCTGCTGTACTTTGTTGAGATTATAACTATTTATGCATTATTGACAAATAATTCCACGGATTATAATCATTGATCAGTTTCTCCACTTCTTTGAATGTCGTTGCTCCAGGTGTTTTCAGGATTCATAGCAGGAGTGGCCCAGATTAAAACGCTGCCAGCACAGTGGTGTACTCTCTGTGAATCAGCTCTTCACAGTTGGGCCATAGTGTATGCTTGCTACACTTATGCCCAATAATTGGACACATGAAATTTAATACAACCAAAACTTTCATCTAGATTTGAATGAAAGTTGAACTAACGTTTTGGTATAAAGATCTCAAAAATAGTCTATTTGCATTCCTGGTCTGGCTTACCACATTTTCCAGTTTTGAGTAGGATCAAACTAAAATAATCTCCATAAATAGCATGCTAACCCAAAAGAAAGCAATTATCCAGTGCCATATATCTCACAATTTACAATTTTGCTGGCAAAGTTTTGCGAGTCCCATTGATATATGAGGACGTTGGGCTATGTATCTGGGTAGGGCTGTCATTCATCAATCATTGCAAAAAATAAAGGGAGAATTAAAACACTGGAAATATTCATTAAATAAATGGTAGAAGCTATGAAGTGTTTCTAATCTTTAAAATAATTCCTCTCTTCAGGGAGTGTATTTTCAAATCCGTTTGTTAGTTAAACATCACTTTTCTCATCACATCCATTCAAGCACAGTTCCATTCTTTTTCTAGAAAATTTATTTCATTGTGTATTGATTGCCTTTGTATACCATTAAATGCTCTTTTGACATAAATTTCTTAGTGTTGTCTAAGTTATACCTCAATTTTTTTTGGAGTCTTCTCTTATAAGAACACAATATTTGATGTGAGGAATTTTTTTGCCTTATTAAGGATCAATAACCAAACAGAGAACATCAAAAATATCTTCAAACTTTTAAGATAGAGTTTGATATAGACGTTTGATATATATATTTAGATTTATACATTTAAAAAATAAACTAAACAAACATATGTCATAAAAAAATTAAACCTAAAATTAAACTATAAATATATGTCAGCAAAAAGAAGTTAATATAATAATTGACTGCTGTGAATTATATCTAAGAACTATATGTCTACATGCTATATCTGTCTCTTTATGATAGATAACTATACTATATATGTATGTAGTTATGTCTAATTACTTAATTATTTTGTATCGCGTATTTTAGATTTTTTATATTTTTATGAAATAACCTTTAAAATTAATTACAAGCAATGATTCCCCTACCTTCCTGCTCTAGACGTGTTCCTCAGAAGTGAGCACTTTGATCTCTTTAGCTCTTTCTTTTGGAAACTAATATCCTTCTAGTGCTGGTCCCCCATCCATCATTTTAGTCATTGACTATCTTTGCCATGACAGATGAAATTCATCTCCTTTTGGTCAGACCTCTAGCTCCCCTCTTCCCATATTGGGAATGTATGTTTTTTTCTCACGATTTAATTCCTTTTCTAAAGTGTCCCTTTGTATCTATAGGTAATGCGTTAATTTTTACTTCATGTTCCCTCAGGTACAGATGGTCTTTTTGATGCTCCACGTTGTAAAGAATGGATACAACCTCCCACATTCTACCCCTGGAAAGCTCTTTCTATAGCTGTGTGTAAATATTGTTCATTTAAGATCCAGGAATGACTGTGATTCCTTTTCACTTCTGCTGCTGCTTTTCTTTTCGCTGAAGTTTCTGATTGTTCCTTTCTCTGTGCTATTTGTAATGACTGTCCCCTCTGTTTCTTTTATTAACCTCTCTATCTAATCACGTGTTTTATTTTTTTCAGAAACCTTCCCCAAGAGCTCTGTGTTCGGCTTTGATCTGGATCAATACTCTGTACATGACACTTCTTCCCTGTCTCCTGGATTCTATATCTCTTCCTTTGCTTTCCTTTTCTTTCTCCTTTGTGAATTCTGTTTTGCTGCAAAACATTCAGATTGTTTGGGTTGGGGCCGGAGATTCTGCGTTTCCAGATGACACTGATGCTATTGGCCGGGGGAACACACTTTGAGTAGCATTGCCCTAGACTAGCGCTGTCTGATACAAATATGATGCAAGCCAAATCTGTCACTTAAAAATTTCTGGTAGCCATGTTAAAAAAAGGAAAATAAACAGGTGAATTAATTTTAATAATACATTTCATGTAATCTGAAGCATCCAGACAAATAGCATTTCAACAAGCAATCAATATTTAAAAATTATTCAAAAGGTATTTTTATTCTTTTGCATACTAAATATTTGAACTCTGGTACATATTTTACACTTTGTTAATTTACACTTTCACTAGTTTGCATTTGACTAGCCACATTTCAAAAGCTCAATAGTTGCATGTGGTAAGGCACCACCGTAGTGGACAGTACAGCCTGAGGGGACCTCTTGCATATGTGCACCAGGACGTGTGTACAAAAATGTTCACAGTGACAAAGTTCAAAATAGCAATGGAAAAACCTAAATCCTATTGACAGAATAAGTGAATAAATTTGGATAGGTAAATTATATTCCTATGCAGGATTGAAACTACAGCTTTACACAATAATGGGGACGAATGTTAGAAATATAATTTGAGTTAAAAAAGATAGTTGCATAAAACTACACTTTCTATAATACCATTTTATAAAGATCAAAGACATATAAAAGCAAAATATATTCCTTTGGAATATATAAATAAATGAAAAAATTTAAAAGAAACTACAGTAAGAATGATAAAAAAAAAAAGAAGCCTGTGACTGTGGTTTCCTGGCTGGGCTCGGGGAGGGTGCGAAGCCTTTGGAGGCTGAGGACTGGGATGGGGGGAGCAAAGAGGTAGCTGTGAGTTATTGGGATACACTAGTTCTTGGGTTGGGTAGTGTAGCCAGCGGTGTTGTAGTTTATATAATTATCCTTCGAACCTTTTAGCCTACTATCTTTGCTGAGGGTCCCCCAGGAAAAGAGAGCCAGGGCTGGCAGGCAGGTAGTTTATCTTGGGAAGTGATTCCAAGGAACACGACTAGGGGTTTTGGGAGAGGAAAACATAGAAGTAGACAAAGCCAATAAAGTTATCGAGGACAACTGAGGCTCCAATCCGCCGGGACCTTCTGTGGAACCAAAAGGATATACCTCAGAATCGCAGAGAGATGCATTCATCACTAGCTCATGTCTCCCTTGGTCAAGCGTCGGCCCATGGGACATTCACTCTGCACTTCTCAGGTGGACAGGAAAGAATGCAAGGGCAGTTCCCCCAGGCCTCCCAGGTAGAGGCTTTAGGGAAGCCTCAGCCCCCAGGTGAGAGATTGCCACTCAGCTGAGGCAACACCGTTGTGGTAGGAGTGGCTGGAGGAAAAAGCAAAGGTCTAGAGGATGTGTGGCAGGAGACCAGAGTTTCCAATCTACTTACCTGCGCGTTACATATCTTCTTGTGTGTGTCAGGCCTTCCCTGACCCGGCCTTGGCTACTCCTCTAAGCTCATTTTCTAGCACTCTCCCTGTTCTTTATAGCAACCCGTCAACATTATTTACCAGTGTTCCTGGAACTCATGAACTGGAACTCATCTCAGGGGCTTCAGGTTTCCTCTGCCTGGGCTTTCTCCCCATGGCTCACCGCTCACTCCCTGAAGGTCTCTGTTCCATCCATCAGTCTATCTGAAAAGTCTTTCTTGACCATCTTACCTTCACTTAATCACCCCCACACACCTGGTGGTGTGGCCCTGTCTACACTCTGGTGCTGCTTTTGTCCCCATGGCATTTATCACTCCTTGGCATTCCATTATGTAACTGCTTTTGCTGTCTGTCTCTCCCACTAGAGTGACAGCTGTATGAGGGGCAGGGCTGCTCCCTATTCGGTTCACTCCTGTACCCCAAGGGCCTAGCATAGCCTAACACCTAACAGGTGCTCCATGAACATTTATGGAATGCCCTCTTATTTTTCACTTCATTTTCTAATTAAAAAAATGATACCCCTAGCTAGTTCTCTTTTTTAATTTCAAATTCATGTAGACTGAGTGAATTCACTCATTTAATTTTATAAAATTTTCAATTTTCTATCTAAATTTGACTGAATTAATCAAACTCTAGCAAAATCTTGCTTGTATTCTTTCTCAAGAGCTCAAAGCCAGAACCGCTGCTTGGAATATATGACCTCTTTGTAAATAGCTGTGCCTTTCATAGAAACTAAGCTGACATTTAAGTTTTAATGAAACCTGAAATTGGACAAATTCACATGGCTTCAGTCCTAGCTGAGTGCTTTGCATGGGCAGTGCGAGCATTGTATAAAGCGGTCATTCATTAGCGCCTCCAGACAACCCTTAGCTTCCCTGGAAGAAGGGTATTTGGGTATGCAGAGTTTCAGCTGAGGGGTTATGGGATTACTGAGGTGGCATAGTCTATGTCTTTGTGAATCAAAACTGTGCCCAGGAGAAATGTGCCTCCTAGGTTAAATAAATTTAGTATAATACTCACGTTTGTACCTATTACTTAATTGATCCCTAAGTTATTACTAAAATATTTTAGTTTCCATTAAGCAGTTTGCATACTATTTGAAATTGTTTTTTCCCTGACAAATAGTACATTTAAAACCAATTTAAAATGCTTTCCACATAGAAAATGCTTTATATTAGCATCTATTTAGAATGTAATCCACGTGATCTTGCTCACAGGGCACTTGGAATCACAGAGCCGGTCAGTGGGGAAGAGCAACGTAAATAACAATGATGATTTTTACACCAGGAAGTTAGCTCGGAAATTGGAGGCCTAGTGAAGCTTTACTGTTGGCACCTAGGATTCCTATCCAGGTCCCCTTTGGGCTGGCTTAATGTCCTTCAGTCACATCTTCGACCTGGGCTGCAAATCGTAAGTCTCTAAGGAGAAAGGAGATTTACATTCAGGGGTGGCGAAACTCTGCCTCGAACAATGGTAGCGATTACACCTCATTTATGAATGGGGCCCTACATATTAGGACCTAATAAGCATGTGTTGATTGAGTTAATTAAATGCCCAATAGCCATGATCAATTAGTTACTCTAAGAAAAGCAAAAGCACAAATTTAGTTTTTGTAGTTCAAAAAGTTTATTTGAAAATATCTTTTAAAAAAAAGTACTGATGGTAGTGCAAGGGTCTTTTGCACACAGTCTTAGACCCACACCATCACTAATAAACCATCACCTCCAACTAATAATGGAAAAGAAAATTAAACACCAAGATTTTTTGCACTACAAAACAGTAATTTTTCCTTTGAGGCACCATGTATGAGTGTGTGCGCATGTGAATTTGTGTATATATATGTGATGCAAAAATCTCTTAGTAAATTTAGCACAATGATACCAAAGCATAACGTTTTGTGTTTGTTTTTGATATATATTTAAAGATTTAATCAATCAATACATGAACAGTACTCCAAAGAGTGCCTAAAAGTGACATGTGCTTTCTCAAGAGGACTTGCCAATAATTAGTATGTCTGTATCTACCTGGATAAGAGAGGAAAAAAATACTGTAGTCTTTCTGAGGTTTAATGCAACATTTCATCAAAGATTATAAGGTAGAACCTAGTGCTAATAAAATTTCAGATTTTAAACATTTTTAGCTTGTGTTGCAGTATAAAGTTGCGTTCTGTAGATACACAATCTTCATTTCCTTTGCCACTTCATGCCAAGTATTTTGGCTGCCCCATCCTCAAATGTCAACGTGGAAGGATATGTCTGTCAGCAATTCATTTTCCCATTAATTTAAGCTACCAAACTATACATTTGTTGCAAAGTGCAGATGACTTCAGAGGTTGTGTTGACTATATAGAAAGTGTGCTGGATGATTTCTAAATGTATAGCAAAATAGGATGCTTTCTTCTAGGTGAAGACATTATATCCTTTTCAATAAAAGCCAGGAAAATATTTGGATTATCATTCAAATGCTCTCTATCAGTCTTTTAGGAAATAATATGCTTTCCAATAAAAAAAGAAGTTCAAGAAATATTTACAAAAAAACCCAAAATGTTGTTATGGTACCTGCAACCTCTGAGGGCTGCCTTCCCACTACGTCACTCAAGATCAAGTCAACATATATTGACAATAATAGTTTTGAAAGCCGCATTTCCACAGTGATGGCAATGATTTGAAAATTACTTTACTGTTTCATTTACCAAATGTGTAAAAGATATTGCAAAGCAATAAGAAGGCAAATCCCTGTTTGAATAGGTATCAAAAAAGATGCCAAGGCAATTGTATAGGAAACCAAGGTAACAACCAGTGCCGCGTCTATTAATCACATTTGAGCAGCTTTCAGAATATTTACTACTATGTCTTAAAACTCTTTGCAAAATTGAACTTTTAAAAATTGTATTTTATTGCCTTTAGAGACTTGTTCTGTAGACTTAGGCAAATGTGCAATGTTGGGCATTATAATAAATAGTATGAATAGTATGAAACATTATGTAAGTATTTACAGCTACCTTTTAATGAAATCCTTGAGATGGTTAATTTTGAAAATGTGTCCAAGACAACTCTGCCTCAACATCTACATGTTCCACGTGACTGAGAAGAGGGGGACGTGGCCCTGTGTTCTTTAAAATACATTGAAAGTTACCCAAACTGGACACTTCAGAAGCCTGTTCAGAAGTGAGTTTATGGTTTAGAGGAGAGACCTCAGGACTAGGGGCCATCAGACTGACTTCTGTTCTCACTTGCTGTGATATCTTGAACAAGTCTTTAAACATCTCCAAACTTCAGATTCCTTATTTATGAACTGAAGATTTGGGGCAAAATTATATCTAGCACCCTATTATGGAGAACATTCTATGGTTCTACCCTGAAAAGGGACAAGGCCTTGCTTAGTTATTTTTCTTTTGTTAAATACAAATTCTTGGTCCCTAATCACATCCCAGATTCTTAAAATGATTTTTACATACTGTTAATTATTATATTCTTATCATTTTTAATGACTTTACATAATTTTACATGTAAAAACACTAGTGAACATTAGTTCTTTTTGTTTGAGGGGGGGTGTGTGTGAGGGTGTGTGTGGGTGTGTATTTGTGCCTGAAATATAGCTTGCATAATTGTAATCAATGTATACCTCCTAGATTTTATGTTCTTCTTTTTACTTTTAACATTACTTCATAAACCTATTTCCAGGTATGAGGATGAAACTAGATTGCATACATGGAAATTGTTCAAAAACTCAACATGTATTTCAGAATTTAGGTATTTTTCTCCATTTTAATGTGAGCCCCTCAAACTCAGGAATTCTCTGTTGTTCCTCTTCTCATCTCTAGAATCTAGCAGGGGACTAACAAGCTGACACTCAGTAAAAATAATAACTAACTATCGCTAACATTTATTCAGCTCTCAGATCAGATGTTGAATTAATTTCTTTGTATATGTCATTCATGTAGTAATCATAAGCAACTTTTCAGAAAAAATGCTATTATCTCCTAATTTTTAAAGGGAGAAAAGTGAGGCTTAGAGAAGTAAAGTAACTTTCCCAGTTTACCTAGTTTGTAAGAGGTAGCACTGGTTTTGTAATCCATACAGCGAAGTCTTAACAACCTCACTATACTTCAGTTCATTTTTTTTATATCTGTATGTTAAATGACCTTTCATCCTATTGGCAGTCCATAACTTTTTTAGCTATTTCCCTCGTGGGTGGACATTTAGACTGTCTTTAGGCTGTCAGCATTATATGTAATGCTGCTCTAAACTCTGACAATATCAGAGTTTGTATATGTATGTGTGGGTTACTTTCACACTCAAAGAACTCAGAACAATAAATAAGTAAAATGTGATATATACATTAATGGAATATTATTCAGCCTTAAAAGGAAAGAAATTCTGATATATGCTACAACATGGATGAACCTTGAGGACAGTGAAGGAAACTAGTCACCAAAGGACAAATACTGTATAATTCCAATTATATAGGCACCCAGAGTAGTCACATTCACAGAGACAGAAGGTGGAATGGTGGTTGCCAGAGGCTGGAGGGAGAAGGGATTGGGGAGTTAGTATTTAATGGGTACAGGATTTCAGTTTGGGAAGAGGAAAAAGTTCTAGAGATGATGGTGATGGTTGCACAATGTGAATGTAAGAAATGCCACTGACCTATACACTTAAAAATAGTTCAGATGGTAAATTTTATGTTACATGTATTTTACCACAATAAAAGGGAACTGAAAATAAAACTAATGAAGCAAATGATATTAAAAAATTATTGACTGCTATTTATTTCTAGATCTTATCTTTTGTTGTTTTTTGTTTAAAGGCACTGTCACTGCAAAAGGTTTTCAAAAATTCAAAAATTCACAAATACCTGTGTTTCCAGGTCAAATGTATTGATATATTCAATTACAGACCTGAGTTAGTACAACTCATATTGTTATAACCTGGCCAGTTTAGCTCTGAAACATGGAACCTGAGTGACATGATCAATGGTGCTTTGGGTGTGTGGTATAGGGGTAAAGCAGGGCAGAGCTGAATTTGGGAGCCTTGATCTGTCTGTAGGGCTGGTCTCACAGTTGGTGGTCAGTATACCATGCAGTTTCTAAAGGGACATAACGAATTAAGGTTTGTTTTAGACCAAGGTCAATATGCAAAGAGAGCCAAACTAGTGGGTAGGACATGACCATAGTTGGAAACTAACGAAAGTCAGATAGATCACCTCATCGTGTTCTAGTCAAAGAAGTATCCAGCAATTGGCAGCAAGGATAAGGAGTCAGTCTCTGGGGGAGGAGCAGAAACTTGTGAACTCTCAAGTCCTCAAATCCATGGGGAAATTAAAATGTACTGACTCCTCTTGGGTCCTGGATTGCCCAAAACAATTATGAGATACCTAGTGCAAGGCTCTATGATACCAAGGGCAGATATCCAGTAAGATGGACCCCAAGAGAGGAAGAGTAATTCTAAATTTATTGAACTAGTGTATAGCTACCTACTAACTATTAAGCCTGGGCCAGGGCTTTCTCAAGAACTTGATCCACAATTTGAAGATACTTTTTGAAGCCATAGGTTGAGAAAAGGATCTTCAAATTAAGCGAATTATCTTCCTTCTGGACTTTTGAAATTTATTGAGATAGTTCACCTTTAGTAAATATGCTGCAGAAAAGACAACATCGTATGGGTGAAACAGCTTGGCTATAACGCAACATACACAGCTTTTCTGAGAATAACTAGATGAGTTATTAATCATGAGTTATTAACTATTGGATGAGTTAAGCTGAGTTATAAGTAGATAGAAAATTATCAGCTTGTG
Organism: Equus quagga; assembly: GCF_021613505.1. Classification (NCBI taxonomy): domain Eukaryota; kingdom Metazoa; phylum Chordata; class Mammalia; order Perissodactyla; family Equidae; genus Equus; species Equus quagga. Next base: position 21,665,320 of record NC_060277.1, read on the forward strand.
TCTTACTGCACTAAGTGCATTCAGTTGAAATGAAAATATTAAATATAAACCAGAGGAGATAAAAATTAGGTTCAATAACATTTAAATTGGGTTCAAAGAGAAACTGAATAACTAGATTTTAAGAAATAATTTGAATGTAATACATAAAAACAATTTTTAAATTACCGTCTTTAAATAACAAGCATAGGAATAAATTACATTATTTCTCAGGTAAAATGAAAACTTTGGGTATATATGTTAATGACTTCACAGTGCTAATTCCCTTTAATCAAAACGTTACGAAGAGCATGATATGTATCTGCCATTATGCTAAATGTTGAGAATCTGAAGGTAAAGCAAAACACCTTATTTTCCCTTAATGAGCTTATATGCTTAGGGAGAAGAGGGGACTGCTATGGGAGCACCTAAGAAGACACTGAACCCAGCCTGGTGTCACTGGCGATGAAACTTTTCCTGTGGGAAGAGACCCTTGAGAATGGAGCCTTTGCTTGGTAGAAAAGGCCCAGGAAAGTCAGCCTAGACATGGGAGCAGCGTGAAAAAAACACAGGGGCTTTAAAAACACATTCCTCCTTCAGTGAAATACAAGCATTCATGAAATAAAAGATTTAAATAAGGGAGTAGTGGAAAATGGGCCAGAAACTGTGGGTGGGAGAGAGAGTAAGGAATGTCTTGTGTACTCTAAGGAAATTGGACTTTATTTTTTTGAAATAAGAAAAAGTACTAGAAAAATTATAATAATACCATGAAATACTTCTGTCCCCTTTGTTGATGGGATGAAAACAGCAGAGATGTTGAGATAAATCTCTTGTCCTCTAACTAGCTGGGCGCTTGTTGGAAAATTCCTTTCTCCACAAACATCAGTTTTCTCTCTCTCTCTTTTTTTAAACTGTTTGACTAGATTATCTTTAAGAATGCTCCTTATCGAAAGAAATTATGAATTCAGTCCTGTCAAGGCTTTACATAATATAAAAATTTCATACATTTAGGACTTTAAAAACTTGCTTGAGGCAGACTTGGAAAAAATTTTATCTTTCTGATGTCACTGGCTGTAAAAATAATCAGAAACAAATGGCAGTAAAGAAACAAATTCTTTCTTTTCATAAAAAAATAGTTTAGTGCCTTCATAAAATGGTTGAAATTGAAAACAGTGTCACAGAGAGAGGCAGTACCCAACAGGGATCAGCAATTGGAGCATTCACAACAGACTCCCTTCTTGTACCCAAATTTGCAGTTACCCAAATTACATTTATTAGTTAATGCCGCATCAATGACTTTTCAGGGAATGTATTCCTACTACGCTCTGATGAGACTGATTTTTAAATCAGAAAGCTGAACTTCTTATTACTTCACTCATCTGCTATACATATTTCTAATGACTAGAATAATCAATCAGCTATGGTATTTCTATCCCTCGGATATCATCGTATTCTCCCTACTTACGTAACAAAAAACGTTGTCACCAAGAAATGATATTACAGATCCCTACTCATCCTTCAGAATTTTAAATGGCTCTTAAATTCCACTTCTTTAGGGTATCTTCCCTGATATCTAGTTAGTTACATCCTCTGGTTGCATGCTTCATAGGATCTTGTATTTTTCTCCTATAGAACTTAGAACAAAGGAGACAGTAATAATTTGTGTAATTCTATTTTAATGACTACTCTCTCCTCAATGAGCAAAGCCTTTGGCTGCCTTGCTCACTTCCATGGCCCTAATGCTATGTCGTTCAGACAACTGAGTGGAGACTTGGTTATCTGAAAAAAGTATGTCCAATTTTTGCACTCTATTCAACTAATATTCCAACTCCATATCGTATCTAAAGCATCTGATGACCACCTAATAAAAATATTTTATTATTGTTTCAATCAATTAAATGCATTCTACAACAGGCACAATTCTGGGATCAGGTAAGGACTTTGTTTTCATGAAGCTTACATTTTTGGAGAATGGACAGAGGAAACAGAAGAGAAAATATCAATAGTAGTATGCTGTACAGAGATTGAAAATAAGGTAATGCACCAGATGTAATGCCTGGCTGCTCAGTGAAGGCCTCTCTCAGAAGGTAACATATATGGTAAGATCTGAGTGACAAGAAATAATCATCCATGCGAAGATCAGGGGAAAGTCTTCCAGGTAAAAGAAAAGATCAAATGCCTTGAAGCAAGATCGCACTTGTCATACTTAAAGAACAACAATGACATAAAAAGCCTGTGATGTTGGAAGAAAATTGACAAATTGACATCCTAGAGGGCTGTGCTGGCCTGAGCATAATCATGGCTTTACTTTTAATTGAGGTGGAAATACACGAAGGGTTTTCGATAGGGAGGAAACAAGCTCTGATTCGTGTTTTAAATCAGATTTCTCTTCTCTTTGGAGAATAGGTTACAGAGGATCAAGAGGGGAAAGAGAAAGAAGTTTGGAAAGTATTGTAGGAGTCTAGGAAGGAGAAGATGATGTTACGATTAACTAGTGATAGTAGAAAAAAGAAGTGAAATATACATTCAGGATGTGACTTTTAATTGGAGGATATAGTGCTGGGTTGGATGTAGTGTGTTGGAGACACCAAGAACAATCGTGAGAAACACATGGGATTTTAGTGTGAGCAAGAGACTGTATCTGGTATCATTCATTGAGATGGAGGAGACAGAAAGAGGTGCAGTTTTGGCGATAAGAATCAAGAATTGACCATGTTGAGTTTGACAAGTATGTGTAGATGTCAAGGAAAACTCTGCATACATAGGTCAAGGCTTCTCAGGAGAAGCAGAGCTTGGAGATGTAGATTTGGGAGTCCTCAGCATATGGAGGAGATTTAAGGTTGTGGGACTGAATTAGGTTGTTTTAGTGACTATTGATAGAGAAGAGGGGGAGCCCAAGACTTAGTCTTTAGCTATTCTAAAAATTAGAGGCTCACTAGGGAAAGAAGAGCCATCAAAGAAGGCTGAAGAATAGCTAGAAAGGTTAAAACAAAAACCAAAGAACAGGAGAATGTGGTATCACAGAAGGGAAGAAAGTTTCAAGAAGAAAACGTGACCTTGAATCATTGGTAATGTTGTATAGTATCCTGTCAAAGTTCCCTTGTTCCTTAGCTCCCATGATTCACTTCTCTCTGGCTGTCCTGTGGACTCCCTGGCCATTTCTTAATCCTCTTTTTTATTAATGTCTCTACTACTCCCTGCATTTTGAATGTTGGTGCAGTCTAGGATTCTGCCTTCAGACATTTTTCTTCGAGCTTCTTACGTTTTCTCTGAGAGATTGCATCGACTTCCATGACTTAATATGCTTCTTGTTGTGGATGATCCTTAGATCTCAGTCCAGCCAGAGTCAGAAGAGGTTAAACGATACATGAGTGGTGATTGGCAGGCTTGAATTGTAGTCCTGTCTCTACCCGTTACAAGGTGTGAGTTACAGGGAAAGTCACATAAGCCTTCTGACATCAGTGCTTTTTGCACATTTCCTATGTGTAAAAAGAGATGAGAAGACCAATGACTGCCTTTGTCCCTTCTAGTTCATGCTAGACCTTTAGAAGGACAAAAGAAGAGGAAAAACTTGTGCCAATGTAATAATGTAATTTTTTTCTCTCTCCATCTATTCTCCCTTAGGTATCTATTTCAGCGTATGCCTATGTTTTTTCTGCTTAGTTGGCATATTTTCTCATAAAAACACTTTTTTGAAAGAAAAACCCTCTATTTTAGTAAACCTTAATTTGATATACAACCCAGGTATACTTGATGAATTTAATTAAACAAGATTTGCTGGTGAAATTTGCTACTAAGCCATTTTGTACTTGGACAGGAACTATTGAGAGAATAAATTTCACCGGAAATGAAAAAGACTCTTGATGATTGACTAAAATGGAATTATATCCAACAAAAATGATTCACAATTAAAAAAACTTGCCATCATCTAAAGAGAAAAGGACCATGATAAACTAGAGGGCAAAAATACATTTTGGATGAAGACAGAGACCTTTATATAAAAAAGAAAAAGAAAATCTGATACAAATTTTTCTGTTTATAATGATATGGAGCAAATTTTCTAGTCAGGAAAGTTGTATTTGTTTATTTTTACCAAGGGCATGGCCTAATGTTGTTATCCCAGGAGAAAATCCTCCTTTCAAAAAATATACAGTCTAAGCCCTGTATGTTAAGGATTCTGTTACAACCACTGAAGAGACTTTCATATTTTAAAAAGAAAACTACGAACATGCATCTTATCACTATAAGTCAAAAGTATAGTGCAAGACTAACATTCAGAAGTGGACATAGGATGACAATGTCTGATTATTTCCACTTCTGAGCCAAGTTTCTCAAACTGACTGGTTCCTAATGCCCACCAAGCAATTATAAACCTGTCACTTGCCCCTTACACAAATCTCTTTCATTGTTCCCGTAATAATTAGGCTGGTGCTGCTATAATTTGAAACAGTGGCTTCAGGGGGACTTATGTTTCACCCTAGTTATAGGAGTTCTTTGAGACACTTGGACCACGCTCTCCTTTGATTTTTCTAAGGCCCAACGCTGAATCGTGAAAGCAAGAGCGTAATTATTCCATGTATGGCAAACCAGAGACACTTTATAACCCCGTTCCCTGAGGGCTGATGTAAATGCGTTAATCATTCTGCCAGAAACTGAATTTATATTCTAGTTTGCATAAGCGCATCATGACAAGCAAGGTATTTTATGTTTTAAGACATCATATTTAAAGTTTTTAAACAGGTTTTCTTTCCTTCTTTGGAAGAAGAATTTAAAACATTTGAAATAATGTAATCTAGATTCCTAAAGTTTACAATAATTTGTTTGGGCAAATTAAACAAAAAGTATTATAACTGCTTTAGTAGATTTTAGTTATTTTTCTAAAATATAAACAAGAAAGATGAATTGGAGTCATTCCCTCAATGAAAACTTTTGAGTTAAATAAATACAATTGTATTGTTGTAAAGTTACCAAGATAATTATAATGTCTGTTAATTATTGATTTATATATTTATTATATATAAATCAGCAGTTTCTCAAACACAGTTAACAAGTACAATGACAAAACTCTCAAGAGAGGAGCTTACAGTTTGTGACTAAGTACAAATTTCAAAGGTCTATGTAAGTTTCATTAAAAGTTTGTCCCTATGACAAGTAAGAATATGCACAATCTCCATACATCCATGTATACACTAGATTAGATTTTAAAAGTGCCATGTGGGTAAGTTTCTCCTTGTGAAATGCTAAGAATAATTTTTTTTTAAAGATTTTATTTTTTCCTTTTTCTCCCCAAAGGCCCCCGGTACATAGTTGTATATTCTTCGTTGTGGGTCCTTCTAGTGGTGGCATGTGGAACGCTGCCTCAGCATGGTTTGATGAGCAGTGCCATGTCTGTGCCCAGGATTCGAACCAACAACACACTGGGCCGCCTGCAGCAGAGTGCACGAACTTAACCACTCAGCCATGGGGCCAGCCCCCCCTAAGAATAATTTTTATTTTATTTTTATTTTTTTAATTTATTTTTTTTTAAGATTTTATTTTTTTCCTTTTTTTCCCCAAAGCCCCCCGGTGCATAGTTGTATTATATTCTTTGTTGTGGGTCCTTCTAGTTGTGGCATGTGGGACGCTGCCTCAGCATGGCTCGATGAGCAGTGCCATGTCCTCACCCAGGATCCAAACCAACGAAACACTGGGCCGCCTGCAGTGGAGTGTGCGAACTTAACCACTCGGCCATGGGGCCAGCCCCTCTAAGAATAATTTTTAAAAGGTTAAGTAAATAAATGCTCAGAAGCACAGATAATTCATACATACAATTACTATCTCCCTGTCATGTATGTGTCACCATTTATGAATTAAGAGACCTGGCTTACACCTGATCACATTTGCTCATTTATTCCCTGGGATAAATGAGCAATCACATTTAAACTTTCTGAGTTGATCCCTGGGGAAATGTACATTAGTGTTTATACATATGAAGATGGATGGCTAGGTGGAGGGGAGGGAGGTAGCACACTGGGCTCTGAGTGTTATCAGCCTGGACCTCTCCTCTTGCAGTCAAGGCAGGGTGGGTGGGAGTAGGCAGAAAACTCCTGGGGGTGCTGCTGTGGTCCTTACTGCATGGAGTTGTTATGTATGGGAAGGTTGGTCAGCCTGGGATGATGAAGCTCTCGTGGCCCATGTGTCTGGGTTGGGTCCACAGTACTCAGTGTATTCAAGTAGTGATGCAGGAGCAGTACCTGCAGGTGGAGTCATCTATGTACCTGAGCCTTCAGTGTAGCGTGAATGGATGATGCAGCCAGGTCATCGGTGAGTCCAGTAAAGTCAGCCAGGATGTCAGTCAGACCTCTGGCAAGAGTGTGAGCTCCAGAAGGATCTAGGTCTTCCTCTTTACTATACCTGGCCCCTCTGTGGACTTCCCAAATCATGGCCTGGGCCACTGTTGATGTGGGTCCCAGCAAAAGTCCATGCCACCCCCCTTTCCCCACCTACTCTCAGTGTCTCCCTCCTACACAGGTCTACATAGAACTTTGCCTGAAACCATGGGGCCCTTAACTCCTGCAGCTCTAGGCTCTGTGATCTGAAGGCCAGCGAGAGGTGGCCTAGATAGCTAATGACTTTTCAATGTGGGCACCAAAGTTAAGTTACTATCATGCCACTAATTGGTTAGGCAATTTTGAAATATGTCACATAACATCTTTAAGAGTCAGTTAACTTATCTTTAAAATGAAGAAATTAATACTATCTATTTCATAGATTATTAGATGCGACACCATAAACGATGTCTTGCTCCGTGCCTGGCACTGAATAAGCAATGAAACAATAAGAGTTGTCGTCTTTTTCTTTTATCCCTCAGTATAAACATTATTTTCCCAACACTCAGCTGAGTGGTTTTTACGTAGTCACTGGATGGTTTCACATTCATACCGAGACTGAAAACATTCCGAGACAAAACCACTCTGAGATGAACCTGGGAAGTAATGAAAACCACTTTCTTGGAAGCCCATCTTTGCATCTCCACCTCCTGCTCAGTCTTCCTTTCATCGTTCTCTGCACTGCCCTCTGCGCTCCTGCCACTCTGAGCTCTGATGTTCCCCACACAGCTCTTCCACACCACTCTGCTTGCTTTCGGCTCTTCCCTACCTTGAAATTTCTTCCCTTAGAGTCAAATCAAATGTCTGCTCTGTGTAATCATCACTGACACTTCAGGGAGAGTTGAGGTCTCTCATTTGTGCTCCCAGAATTCTTTGCACACACTCCTCTAAGTCGTCCTCATATGAATATTATTTGATTCTTCCTCTGTGAATTTAAGAAGACGTCAGTCTAATGGCCACTTTTTAGGTTTTCATTCTCAGGAATATAAACATCTTCCTTTGAAAATAAGGACAAGTTAACATTAATATCCCAGAGTTTCAAGTCATAATTTAAAACACATACTTTGCTGAATATAGTCTCATCTCACTTTTGATCAACAAAAAGTATTTTCTGGGTTGATGCCAATTTTCTTGATTATTGTAGATTATTATAGATGTAGAGGTAACTACTGTACCTCCAGTCTTATGGATCCTTTAGTTCAACTAGATTTTCTCTTTGTCTGAGTTTGGGCAGTATGACCTGAAAGTCTTGGGTTAACGATGACAACAAACAATGATAAAATCTTTTGACCATTTGAAGATGTAATTTGGTTAATGAAAGCATTCTTTAATTCTCAGTTGGTTCTTTTCAAGGCCTCCTAGTATGTAAATAGCTGATTCATCCCTTAAATGCCACCTATAAATTCTTTGAAGATCTGGTGTTGGACTTGGCTTAAAGTTGAATATCTATAAGGTAAATATTAGGTAACGTAGTAGACTCTTTTAGCATTGTTTGAGACCAGTTGAACAAAATAATGATCATTTTTGAGGGCAATATTCCTATATCTTTATAATTTTTTATTTGTTATGATTTCCTTATCAGTACTTATTATTATTTTTTTTTTGAGGACGATTAGCCCTGAGCTAACATCTGTCACCAATCCTCCTCATTTTGCTGAGGAAGACTGGCCCTGAGCTAACATCCATGCCCATCTTCCTCTACTTTATACGTGGGACGCCTACCACAGCATGGCTTGCCAAGCGGTGCCATGTCCGCACCCGGGATCTGAACCAGCGAACCCTGGGCCTCCAAAGCAGAACGTGCACACTTAACCACTGAGCCACCAGGCCAGCCCTGCAGTACTTAATCTTATAGCATTTTCAATGATTTGTTTTCATTAAATGTCCCCAACGCTTTCAACATTTCACACATACACAAAAACTCTTTCAAAGCCATATATCATAGGCTTTTAGAATACACGATTAATTGTATGATTATAATAGCAAGAAAACCTGGCATAGTCTGTTTAGGGAACAAACACAACTGACTCTTGGTAAGTACAATTGTGGGAGAAAACAGGTGAAGGTAAATGAAAGATGAGCTTGCAGATCTGTTACAAGCACTCAGTGTCCTGCGGGCATTGCTCAGCTCTGTTTTGTTCCGGTTCTTAGAGTGTTTTGATGCCAGTTTATGCGTTTTATCAATTGTAGCTGCTATGAAGTACATCTAAGAACAAGAGGGGCTAACCCAGAAATATGTGTATTATGATATTTCAAGTTTAAGAATTATGGATTTTTAAAACAGATCAAATCTTTCTGGAAAAGAGAGAGAGATGGCCTTTGTGGCCGTCTCTAAATCCCTTCAGTCAATGGTCTTTTTTTTTTTTTTAGAAATTATCCATCCTCAGTGTGCAAACTGTGAGAGAGATGTGTCCTGTGAACCTTGTCCACAGCCCTTCACGAAGAGTACTCAGGAACTGAGTTAAGGGAAGGCGGTCTGTGGCCTAACTTGTTTTCCGTTTAACAGTCTCTTGATGGCATCAGTATGTTCATAGGTCCCAAATACCTTGTGATGTAATCTGGGGTATATTAACAGAGTTTGTTTAAGAATTCTTATACGTGGTGATCACTCTTTGCTAAGAACTACCAATACTTACTGGGTAAATCATTTCTTTTCTATTTAACCACGTAAGATCTAATAATGGCTTTTGTGTCATTGGCGCACTGATGTGTCCTCTTCCCTGACTTTTTCTAGCCATGCTTCTGTTTGGATATAGCCACTGAGAGAGTACGTAATAGAGATTATATTTCAAGGTAAATTTTTCCACATTTTGACAGCTGGCAAATAAGAATATGGCTTAAAATTGTTGATGCATCATAATTTAATTGGCTTCTTTTTTCTTTCTTAGCAATACGTAAATGAGAGGGTGCCTTACCTTGATGATGGCTTGGCTTCGTAAAATATGGTAATAGCTAACACACTTTGAGAGTTTTTGTGTCATCTGTAATGGCCATCCTTACTTCTCAAAGGAGAAGTAAAGCATTGAGAAATGTTAATTTGGTGTTAACGAGTCTGATATCAAAGAGTTTACAATTTATCTTGGAAAGGAAACTTTACGTGCAGATAGCAATGACCTAATAATTAAATAACACAACATCAATGATAGAAAATGCATTACTACATCTCTACTTGCCTAGTTATTCTTTGCCACACTATTTCTCCTTAGAAAACTAAAAAAGACATCCAAAGAATAAATGACTATCTGAAACATTACTGAATTCCTTTAACGTAAAGAAAAGCTTTTTAGAACAGCAACGGAATCTATATTTTACAGAAGCTGAAATTTGTGAACTTGATTTTTTGAGTTCTCAGAATTACTCGTGATTTAATCTAAAACAGCACCAGTGGTACTATACCAGCTAGACAGAATATATGGTATAGCTTTCATCTATTATGACTTCACACTGCTTTTTCTATGCTGCCTCTAAATTGGGAGGAAAAAAGTAATTTCTATTTAATATTAGTTAATCAAAATGATATTATTTGGACAAATTCGTTTGGCTGCTTTTTGTCTATTCGAGAAACAAAAAAATTCAAGTTCACATTCCTTTCATCTAAAAGCAACTAACTGTATTGTAAACTCCTTCATTAGATGAGCTTACAATCTGTCCTCAGTACGCAAACAGCTTGTGTGTTCAACCTAATCACTGATTTTTAAAATTTTTCTTTTTATACTCCGTTTTTTTTCTTTCACCTTTTGACCCCTTTCCCCCACTTCTCCCACCCCTCAACCCCTGCTTCTGGCAACCACCAGTCTTCCCTGTATCTATGAGCTTGGGGTTTTGTTTTAAGATTCCACATATAAGTGCTATCTTATGATATTTGTCCTCTGTCTGACTTATTTTACTGAGCATAATGTCCTTGAGTCCATCCGTGTTGTCATAGCAAGATTTCCATTACTTTTTAGGGGAAAATAATATTTTATCACAATTTCTTTATTTGTTCATTCATCAGTGGACATTCAGGTTGTTTCCATATATTGGCTATTGTATATAATGCTGCAATGAACATAGGGGTACATAGATCTTTTAGGGTTAGTGTTTTCATTTTCTTCAGATAAATTCCCAGAAGTGGAATTGCTGGATCATAACGGACTTCTATTTTTAACTTTTTGAGGAAGCTCCTCTTTGTTTTCTGTAGTGGCTGTGCCAATTTACATTCCCAGCAATAGTGTACCAGGGTTCCTTTTTTTCCATATCCTTGCCAACACTCATTATTTCTTATCTTTTTGATAATAGCCGTGCTAACAGGTGTGAGGTGATATTTCGTTGTGGTTTTGATTTGCGTTTCCCTGATAATTAGTGCTATAGAGCATCTTTTCATGTATCTGTTGGCCATCTCTATGTCTGCTTTGGAAAACGTCTATACAGGTCTTATGCTTATCTTTAAATTGGACTGTTTTTTTGCTATTGAGTTGTACTAGTTCTTTGTATATTTTGGAGATTAGTCCCTTATCAGATATATGACTTGCAAATAGTTTCTCCCATTCAGTAGGCTGCCTTTTTATTTTGTTGATGGTTTCTTTGCTGTGCAGAAGCTTTTTAATTTGATGTAGTCCCACTTGTGTATTTTTGCTTTAGGTTTTGGTGTCAGATTCAAAAAATCATTACTGCGACCGATGTCAAGGAGCTTATCGCATATGTTTTCTTCTAGGAGTTTTATGGTTTCCGGTCTTATGTTAAGTTCTTTAATCCATTTTGCATGTGGCTGTTCAGTTTTCCCAGCACATTTTATTGAAGAAACTTTCCTTTCCTCAGAGTATATTCTTGGTTCCTTCATTGTAAGTTAATTCACCATATATGTGTGGGTTTATTTCTGGGCTGTCTATTCTGTTCCATTAAATCATGTGTCCATTTTTATGCCAGTCCCTTACTGTTTTGATCACTAGAGCTTTGTAATATAGTTTGAAATAAGGGAGAGTGATGCTTCTAACATTGTTCTCCTTTTTCAAGATTGCTTTGGCTATTTGGGGTCTTTTGATTTCATAAATCAAAAGTTTTACTTTTTATAGTGACAGTTTTACATTTTACTTTCCAGTTTGGATGCCTTTTATTTCTTTTTCTTGCCTAATTGTTCTGGCAAGGACTTTTTATATTATCTTGTATAAAAGTGGTGAGAGTGGACTCCTTGTCTTGTTCCTGATCTCAGAGTATGATCTTAGCTGTGGGCTTGTCATATGTGGCCTTTACTATGTTTAGGAATGTTTCTTGTGTATCTACTTGATAGAGAGTTTTTATCATAAATGGATGTTGAATTTTGTCAAATGCTTTTTCTGCATCTAATGAGGTAATCATACAACTTTTATCCTTCATTTTGTTACTGTGGTGTATCACATTGACTGATTTGTGGATGTTGAACCATCCCTGCATCCCTGGAATAAATCCCACTTGATTGTGGTGTATGGTCCTTTTAATGTATTTTTGAACTCTGTTTGCTAATATCTTGTTGAGGATTTTTGCATCTATGTTTATCAGAGAGATTGGCCTATAATTTTCTTTTCTTGTGGCATCCTTGTCTGGTTTTGGTATCAGGGTAATGCTGACCTCATAAAATGAGTTTGGAAAAGCTCCTTCCTCTTCTATTTTTTGGAAGAGTTTGAGAAGGATTGGTATTAATTCTTCTTTGAATGTTTGGTAGAATTCACCAGTGAGACCATTTAGTCTTGAACTTTTGTTTGTTGGGAGGTTTTTGATTTACTGATTCAATTTCATTACTAGTAATTGGTTTCTTCATGTTTTCTGTTTCATCATGATTCAGTCTCCATAGGTTGTATGTTTCTAGGAATTTATCCATTTTTCCTATCCAAATGCCAATTTGTTGGCACATGATTGTTCGTAGTAGTCTCAGGACCCTTTATATTTCTGTTTTATCAGTTGTAACATCTCCTCTTTCATTTCTGATTTTATTTGTGTCCTCTCTCTTTTTTTCTTGGTGAGTCTAGCTAAGATTTGTCAATTTTGTTTCTTTTCAGAGAACCAGCTCTTAGTTTCCTTGATCTTGTCTGTTTTCTTTTGTCTTTATTTCATTTACTTCTGCTCTAATCTTTGTTATTTCCTTCATTCTACTAACTTTGAGCTTCACTTGTTCTTCTTTTTCTAGTTCCTTGAGATGTAAAGATAGGTTGTGTCTTTGAGACTTTTCTTGTTCTTGAGGTAGGCACTTATTGCTATGAAATTCCTTCTTAGAACTGCTTTGGCTGCATCTCATAAAGTTTTCTTTGTTATATTTCCATTTTTGTTTGTGTCAGGCATTTTTTGATTTCTCTTCTGATTTCTCCTTTGATCCATTGGTTGTTCAATAGTATGTTTTTTTACCCTCCACACATTTATGAATTTTCAGTTTTCTTTGCGCAGTTAATTTCTAGTTTTATATGTTTGTGGTCAGAACAGATGCTTCATATAATTTTCATTTTCTTAAATTGTTAAGACTTGTTTTGTGGCATAACATATTTATTCTGAACAATGTTCCATGTGCAGTTGAGAAGAATGTGTTTTCTGTTGCTTTTGGATAAAATGTTCTGTATATATCTATTAAGTCCATCTGGTCTAATGTGTTGTTTTAGGCCAATGTTTCCTTATTGATTTTCTGTCTGGATGATCTATTCATTGATGTAGGTAGGGTATTAAAGGACCCTACTATTATCATATTGCTGTCTATTTCTCTCTTTAGATCTGCTAATATTTGCTTTATATATTTAGGTGCTCCTATGTTGGGTACATAAATATTTACAAATGTTATATCTTCTTGTTGAGTTGATCCCTTTATCATTATGTAATGCCCATTTTTGTCTCTTATTACAGTCTTTGTTTTAAAGTATATTTTGTCTAATATAATTACAGCTACTATAGCTTTCTTTTAGTTTCCATTTGCATGGAATATCTTTTTCCATCCCTTGACTTTCAGTCTATGTGTATCTTTACTTCTAATGTGAGTCTCTTGTAGGCACCATATGGATGGGTCTTGTTTTTTATCCATTCAGCTACTCCACATCTCTTGTTTGGAGAATTTGGCCCACTTACTTTTGTTTTTAATGCTGTATTTTTTGTTTTTGTTTTTGAAGATTGGCCCTGAGCTAACATCTGTTGCTGATCTTTTTTCTTCTTCTTCTTCCCAAAGCCCCCCAGTGCATAGTTGTATATTCCAGTTCTAGGTCCTTCTAGTTCTGCTATGTGGGATGCTGCCTCAGCATGGCTTGATGATCACTGCTAGGTCTGCACCCAGGATCTGAACTAGTGAAACCCTGGGCCACTGAAGCAGAGTGCACGAACCTAACCACTCGACCACAGGGCCAGCCCTGGATCATTTACTTTTAAAGTAATTATTGATAGTTATGTACTTACTGCCATTTTGTTCATTGTTTTCTGGCTGTTTTTTCTGATTCCTTTCTGTTCCTTTCTTTTCCTCTTGCTTTCTTCCTTTGTGGTTTGATGACTTTCTTTAGTGGTATGCTTATATTCCTTTCTCTTTCTCTTTTGTGTATTTAGTATAGGTTTTTGCTTTGTGGTTATCATGAGGCTTTTAGCTATGTTTTGTGCAAGAAATAAGGAGCTTTATTTGGGACTAACAAGCCAGTAATTGTACTTACACTGGGTGAAAACAAGTGTTTGGGTTAAACACATTTATTTGTATAATTTCTATAAAACTGTACGGTTTTTAAACATTGAATTTAGATGTGCAAGAATATTAGACCAGGTCATTTTGTTAGATGAACAAGTCCAAATTAGAATGGATAACGGCAACTGTCTTGATCTGACACAAGAGGAGGAGAGATGGTTGGAGTGGAGCAGACATTGGAAGGGGAGTCTGGATTCCAGTCACTATGTCATTGGCACAGGTCATGTGATGCCTCTGAGCCTCTGGTTCCTCACCTGTAAAGTAGGAATCCCACCTTCCCTCCTAACACACAACTAAATGAGGTCATGAAGGTGGAAATCTCATAAAAGCTGAAAGATACAATGAAAAAAATATATGATTTATTATATTTTGCATATTATATTTAACCCATAGGAAAATTGGCTTTTAAAATGGAAAGAACATTAGGTGGTTTTCAGATATGGTTAGCTGTCAAAGCTTTGTTTCAAACAAAATCTTATATGGGGCTCCAATATTCATCATAGATAATATAAAAGAGATAACATCCAATTGGTGTAAGGGAGGAAAGCCCAGGGTCCTACTTCCTGAGGCTTTCTGTTATCCTGTCAGACAGCTCATAAGCCAACTTAACTCATTCCTAAGACTCCACAAAGGGCAATTTAACTGCAGAAATCCAGGCCAGTGCTCACAATTTGCAGATAAGGAGTCTGAGGAGCAGAAAGGCTGAACAATAAATCTGTAGGAACTAGGGGAAATAGAAAGTCTGTGGTTTCACTGTTAGAAGTTCCTACCTTTAGGCACTTTGCTCATGCAGCGCCTTTTCATAAAGAGCTCTACAGACATGTCACTGTATTTGCTGGTTCACTGAAAGGTTACTGTCAGCATATGAACAGATGAGGAGAGTAACATGCTTGGTCAAAATACAGCATGCACACCATCAGCAGTGCACCTAAGGCCAGCTACGTTGGGTAGATTATTCATTCCCTACACAACTTTCAGACATTTGCCATGTGCCAATACTAAACATATTTTGTTCAATGATTTTCCTTTTTTGCTGAGGCAGATTCGCCCTGAGCTAACATCTATTCCAGTCTTCCTCTATTTTGTATATAGGATGCCTCCGCAGCATGGCTGATGAGTGGTGTAGATCCACACCCAAGATCTGAACTTGTGAACCCGGGCTGCTGAAGCAGGGTGCACAGAACTTTAACCACTGGGCCACGGGGCTGGGCTCTGTTTTTATTTTAAACCAAATTTATTTGTATAAAATGTCAAGATGATGAAATTGCTAATTGTTTCTTCTGGAAATTTTTTGGGTAGTAGAGACAAAGCCCATAATTTCTATCTATTTTCACAGATAGTATTGTGTAATACTAGATATTAAGGCAGTCTCAATCATCATCTCTCTTTCTCTCCCTCAAACAGGCACACACTGTCTCTCTTTCTCTCTTATACAGACATAGACACCCAAGGCAAAGAAAGAACTTTGCTCAAATGGGTAAAGTAAAGAATTTTCTCATATTATTCCATGCTCTTGCACATGAGTCCTAGACAGTTAACAAGTGGAAAGGGTTATCACAAACTAGAAAGGGTTTTCACACATCCACACAAGACATTTGTATGGTTTTATTTTTCATGTTAGTATATTTCAGTGTGAGAAGTGACTTGTATCCTAATAAATTAAATTAAAAGTATTCAAATATTTAGAATAATAAGAGCCAAATTAGGAACAAGTATTTTAAAATTATCTGTGCAACTGCTCAGCTTTGCTGACAGAATACAGTTGGTTCATTTTAGAATGTGGGAAAAGTTTATTTGAGTAAAACAAGAGGGGCCCTACGGGAATGAAACTTAAATATGCCGGAAATAATACTTTAGGAAAAAAGGGAACATTTTTGACCCGGTGGGAAAAACTAGAATTAAATTTATGTTGCAAAAATATAAACAAAGGATCGAATCCAGTGTGGTTAACTAGGATGTAACTGTAGAAAAAGGAATTAGGAGAGGAACTTGAAAGCACAAACAATGTGGTAAAGGGAAGAATTTTGAATGCATATCATAAAAATAAGCAAACCTAAATGGAAAAGAATAATTAAGAAACAAATGAAAATAAACAGCATTAAAGTCAATTAAAATTTTGCCAATGATTGAAAATGAGTTTGACAATGTATGAGAGTCAGCAGTTCTATCTTTGGCAAACTTTCATGAAGAATTGGTTTATTCGTTGTAAGTGGAGCATTTTACTAATGAAAAACTCCATTTTGAATATTTTCTTTTGTTAATAATTGAATTAATGATAACTTTCTCCTTAATATTTGACCTAATTAAAGATCTCCTGTTCAGAAACCTGCTTCCAACTTCTTAGGCAGTCCCACCAAATAGATAAAATTAAGTAATAATATTTTTTGCATTTTCAAGTAACTTTATCTTGAAATTTGTCAAGTTGACTAATTCTTTCCTCTCTCTTTTTCTCTTTACTTTCTCCAGCATTCACTTTCTCTTTGTTTACAGTGCTGAATCTCTCCTGGAATATTTGTCCCATCTTGTTTTCCTTTCTCTGTTCCGCCAAATCAAAATAGAGAAGCAGACCTAACTTGGCACACTTGATCCTGTAACACATTCAAGGATAATTGATTGATTTCTTTCATACAGTAAAATGTCCCAGATGTCATTTCTGATTTAGACACATTTAAGACTCATCTTGAGCTAATAAAGAATTAATTTCTCATCCTAATAAACTAAGTTAATTGTGCACTAACTTGGGACCAGTTAGAATGTATTATATCATAGTTTTCTTTGGAAATGTTTCTCTAAATAAGTTTTTTGAGTTTACAATAGATTAGGAGAAATGCCTTTACTAAATCATTCTCAATTAACCAATATTTATTGAAACCCTACCTCTCAATTATAGCATTGTGAATGATACAAAGAAGAATCAGATACTTTATCAAGGGAGACAAATACGTGTTCTCACAACTCTATTGCAAAATAGACAATGATACATTTTATAAAATAGCCCTAGTTAAAGAGCTGTGAAAGGATCTTTGCTCCCTGTGCATGAATTTTTCTCACACCATGCTATCCTCATTGGTTGAGCCTTGTGTCCCCTGTATTGCTGATAGCTTCTCTTCACAAGGGTCCTTAGACAATGAAAAATTGACTGGCTTGGCAGTCTTCCAGTTTCTTTCTCACAGGGGCATTAGTGGTCAAGGGGAAAATTAAAAATTCTACTTTGCCCCTTTTTCAGCCAGTGACCTCTGTTCTCTGGTAACAGAGCAATGCATAACCCTGAACTTCTATTTGGCTTTATTCCTTTATGTTATTCATGGGAAGCAATGTCCTACTTTTTCATAGTAAAACAAAACTCCTATCTCAAATGCTTTCTAACCACTGTACTTCTGGTATGCGAAGTTTCTTACGATTAACTGAATATAAAGTAGATGTGATTTGGAATCTCATCCATCACATATTGACTTTTTATTTTGTTTTGTTTTATGTAACAATGAGAACACCACATAGAGGAAGGATTCTAGCAGTGGAAATATTCTGGGATCATCTTTAATGGCCAGGACCAGGGTGAGGTGAGCGAGGAGATTGTCTTGGACATAAAATTCAGGGAAGTGCTGAAAAACTCAGTGATAAAGATAAATAATATATAGTGCAATATTTATAAAAATTAACTGAGAAAATACATAATGAACAAAATATCATGATTAAAATGAAGATAGATCAATAGATTATTGATTTTTCCTTTTGCTTCAAGCTATAGCTCAGCATAGCACTGGCGTCATCTCTGAACCTTCAACGTCAGTGACCAATGTTGAATTGATCATTCATGAAAGATTCATTTGTTCAGTTAAAGACTTGTTCAGTTACTAAGTGGATAGATCTGAAGTGATATAGTTATTGAGAAAGTTAGTCAGTTTGACCCCAAATTTCTTTTGCCTTGAACTGATAAAATTGACAGATCATTCTAAAGACATGTAGAATTTACCTTGCTTGCTCTTTTATGTCTTTCTCAACTTTACAGTTCTCCTTTTTACTTTTTTCCTCTGTGGTTTTATTTCTCATACAAATTATGTCTGACTTTTTGGGGAACTATTTTCATTATACATTGTAACAGATTTTTGATTACTTTCCTGGTAGAACTTTGCTGACTTATTTCCTCTCCAGAACTTTGTAAATTTGCTAAGAAGATATGGGAAGTGATAAATCAAAATTTTAAAGCCTTGATTATAAACCTAAATTTGAATTTCCTCTAGAAATGATTTACTAGCATTTCTGAAATTTAGTATTCTTTACTACAACATACAATGAATAACATTAATTTCTTTTTTTCCAAAATGAATGACTATAATTTAATAGTGAGAAAGAAATACTCTTAGTAGGGTATAATTACTGGCATTTATAATGCTAAGCACCCCAGTTCCATCCACTCCTCTTAACATTCTGAATAAACTCAAATCACCTAGCCCTGAAACTAGCTTCAAGTATCACAACACTTCAGATGGAGAGTAAGAACCTTACAAAAATAGAATCCTCATTCCTCCCTCCCATCTGCTGTGCTATTGTTGTCACACAGTTTACTTTTGCATATGCCATAAAACCAAAATACATCACTACTATTTTTGTTTTAGATAAATAATTTTTAAAGTAATTAAAAATAATAAAAATGTCTATTATAATTACCTTTGTTTTAGCTGTTTCCAGACATCTTCATTCCTTTGTGTATACTTAGAGTTCTGTCTGGTGTTTATTTTGCTTTCTGCCTACAGAACTTAGTTTAAAATTTCTTGTAGAGTATTTCTGCTGGTAATAATTATGTGATTTTGTTTCTCTGGAAAATGCTTTATTTTCCCTCCATTCTGACAGGTATTTTCTATAGAATTCTGGGTTCAATTCTGTTTTGTTGTTTTCTTTCAGTACTTTAAGGATGTCACTCCATTGACTTCTGGCTTGCATAGTTTCTGACAAAAGATCTGCTGTGATTGCTATCCTTGTTCTTCTGTGAATTATGTATCACTGCAGATAGAGACCCACCCCGAAGGAGATTTCTCTAGGATTAACTCTTGACACTTAGCGTGCTTGGATAGATTTGAATCCATTCAAAGATAAATAAATAAACAAACACAATGGCATCAAATGTGGAACATGTGTAAATTTTTTGTCAAAAAGAAAAGAAATGAGATAAGATGTGCAAAAGATAAATGAGGAAAGAAGATATTTTAATAACATACCCCAATACAGAGAAAAAAATTTGGATAACAACTTCTTTGAACTTTAAAGGAAATTAAAGGAAATGCAGACAAAAAAAGAGATGGAAATGAAGTACACCACTGTTCTTAAATGCAGTAGGTCTTTCAAAGGTAATGTGAGTATAGCAGCCCCAGTACCTCAAATGGCTTCCAAATGCTTTCACCCTGTGCTACTTCAATTTAGGGAATTATGGAGGAATTTACCAACACTTCCACTATACAAATTCTCTTAACATGCCAGTGCTCTCTCAGGAAGTAGAATTATATACTGATTCCTGTCACCTTTCATACAAATTCCACTATACCTGGCAGAAATTTTTTAACATATATATTTGGCACTATTCCCTAATTTTAAAACTAATAAAATGTCTACCCCAGTTTTCATTTCTCCTTGATCCTTTCAATCAGATTCTGGAAGAGGAATTTGTGAGCCTCTTTGCTGCTATGTTTTCTAGAAATGTGTGTAACTGAGAAAAACAAAAAAACCCAGAAAACTTTATATTAAAAGCAAACTAACACCACCACTAGGAAAAAAGAAAGACTTTGATATCCTTTGTAAAGTTTAGAATCTATGATCATTAATCAAGATCAATTAATGTATCTGTTTGGCAGTTTGGGCTTTAATTTTTTAATTTGCATGTTTATTGAGATAGCACCTTAAATGTAAAAATTAGAAATTCTATGTTAATGAAAAGAAAAAAATAAAGTTATCAGCAATCTCATCATTCAGGGCTAACCATTGCTGACTCATTAGTGTAGTGCCTTCAGAGTTTTTAAGAAAGATGTTTGGAGATGGGGCTGGTGGCATAGTGGTTAAGTTCACGTGCTCTGCTTCAGCATCGCAGGTTTCTCAGGTTGGGATCCCGGGCAAGGACCAACATACCACTTGTTAACCATGCTGTGGTGGTGTCCCACATGCAAAATAGAGGAAGATTGGTACAGATGTTAGCGCAAGGCCAATCTCCCTCAAGCAAAAAGAGGAAGATTGGCACAGAAGTTAGCTCAGGGCCAATCTTCCTCACAAAAAAATAGTTTGTCACCCCTTCCTCCCCAAATTAACAATACATTATGAATATTTTCCTAGATGCACTAAGTTTCTTAAGGATACCTCCACGTTATTTCACATTCACTATTGTGATGTTAGACATTTTCCAATTATTTGTTGCAGTTATATCTTGTTTTCATGATTCTACTTTAAGCTATTTAAAATGAGATCTATTAAAATTTTCTCCCTCCCCACATCAACACTATAATGTTTTGTCGAAGTTATTTGTCAAATAAAGATCTGCTTGTTTGGATTGGAAGATAAGCAGTGATTTTTAAGATTCTTATTTAAAATAGGTCTTATTCACATGGACTTATCACATCTATATGAGGAATACAGGTTATCTTCTAGGATACCTGAATGTCCACAATTATAATCAACTCAGTTGTTTAAGAGTATTCCATCACCAGGAGCTCATATTAAATAAATAAAACAGAAGTTTCAGGTCAACACATGTACCGCTGTCTTAAGAACTGTATCTCCATATGGCCTTTTGTAAAAGTGATACTAATCTGTAATCTCACAGCAATTTATGAAATCAGTTGTCTTCCATAGCCTCACCAGTACTAGAGGTGAGAAAATCTATATCTGTTGTGTAAGAGTAAACAGGGAATCTTACTAATTATTTTGTGTTTTTTTGATCACAAGTAAAAATGTGTATTTTATAATTATGAAGCACCCACTCAATTCTTGTGCTTTTTTTTAATTGAGGTATTTATTTACTTATTGACTGTTTTTTTTTTTTTAATAGATGAAGGGTAAAACTTTACATTTAAAAACACAAAAGTGTTTCCAGATTTCTGATTTCTTGTTTTGGTGTCATCCTAAGGAAGCCATTCTACACCCTACAATTGTAAAATTTATCAACTGAAATTTCTTTGCATTTTAATGTTCAATATATTTTATATCTTTAGTGCATAATAAATCCATGAGGAATTTACTCTGTGGAATGAATTTATAATGTGTAATGTCGGGATATGACTTTACTGTATTGCAGACTGGCTAATCTCAAGTGGATAGATTTTTTTTTACTGAATATTCCATTCTTTCCTCAATTATTTCAAACATAATTTTCACTACATACTAAATTCAGGCTCAGTATTCTGCCCTTGTTGTATAGCTACTCCTGCAATAATACCACACTTCTTTAATAAATATAGTTTTGTAATACACTTCTAATTGAAAACTATTTTTTATAAATGCAGATTCACATACAGTTATAAGAAATAATACAGAAAGATCTCATGTACGCTTTACCCAGTTTTCTCCAATGATAAGATCTTGCAAAACTATAGTCCATTATAACAGCTAGGATATGGAAATGTTTACAATCCATAAATCTTTTGAAGATTTCCTCAATTTTACTTGTCTTCCTTAGTGTATCTCTCTGGGTGTATTTAGTTCTATACAATGTTGTCACATGTAGCCATCACCATAGTCAAGATACAGAACAGGTCCATTACCACAAAGATCCTTCATGTTTCCCTTTTATGTCCATTCCTACCTCCCGCCTCCTTACCTCACTCATATTCCTAACCTCTGTCAATCACTATTCTGTTCTCCATTCCCAAAATTCTGGTGAGGATACAGAGAAACTGGATCGTTCAGTCATTGCTGGTGGGAATGTAAAATGGTAGAGTCACTCTCTAAAACATGCAGTTACCATATGATCTAGCAATTGCACACTTGGGCATTTATCCCAGGTAAATGGAATTTATATTCACACAAAAACCTATACACACATGTTCATAAAAGCTTTATTCATGAAACTACTCAGTAATAAGAAAGAGTTATTGACACACTCAACAACCTGGATGAATCTTCAGGGAAATATGCTGAGTAAAAAAGCCAATCCTAAAATATTACATACTACGTGATTCCATTTATGTGATAATTTGAAATTATAAAATTTTAGAAGTAATGAGCTTTAATAACTTAGCGCATGACCCTTATCATATTTTTCTAGAACTTTTCTGCCTAATCTCACATTTTTTTATTCCTACTTAAGTTACAAAATCTTTTTATCATATTTCCTAATTATTGAATTGTGATAGAGTTGAGTTACTACATTAAAATCGGGAATTTGACCCTGTGATACTAAATTTTGTCATGTAAGGCTTAATGAGTATGTCCAATCCACACGTTCTTTTACGTCGCTCAGTAGAATTCACAGATGGTGAATGGTGGTCTT
The DNA here is from genome assembly GCF_021613505.1 of Equus quagga. Classification (NCBI taxonomy): domain Eukaryota; kingdom Metazoa; phylum Chordata; class Mammalia; order Perissodactyla; family Equidae; genus Equus; species Equus quagga. The sequence goes on from NC_060277.1 coordinate 21,687,788, forward strand.
GAATGATTCTTGTGAAATAGATTCTGAGTCACTTCATACAAATTTCCTTTTATTATTTCACTTGTTACTTCATATATGTATGAAGGCTACTTACACTATTGGGTATCAAATATGCTAGATTTTTTTTTCTGCTCATAATCGTTGAGTGCTAAGGTTTGCATATGGGTTGCATATACATTTTTGGAAGATTAGGTTTTTATGGCTCTATTATTAAATAGTCCTTGAAATGTCATTTGCATGATGGATACTTTTCCTTTATACTTGAAATTATAAAATCCTTTGATTAAATGCTTTTTAATTCACATCCACAGATGCCAAATTGTCATAAAAGACTTTGATTGTTATTTGGGTTGAACTCCTCTTTGATCTCTTTCAGAGACATTGAAAAACACATCAAAGCTCTTTGGGAGTTTGGAGCACAGCTTTCAATGCAGGCACATCTAACTGGGTATCCCACTTCTGCCAGTGATCAAATATGCGACCTTGGTCAGAGACTTAACTTTCACTGTGTCTTAGCATCCTCATCTATGAAGATGAAAGCATGCATCTTACAGTGTTGTCATACAGATTAAATATACATAAAATATTTGGCACACTGCCTGATACAGAGTTAGAGATCAACAAAGAGAACTGTGTGTTTGTGTGTGTGTATATATACTGGTATATACATATATTGATAACATATCTATCATATAGGAAGACTCATTGTGATGAGCTGGAGTCTTGTTTTAGTGGAAGTCACGCAACGGATATACTGTATATCCAAAGGATAAAATATAGTAATGCTGCTTTTGTTTCAGGGAAGTTTTACTGTACACACAGGGCCATCGTAAAGTGCCATGGAGATGGTGCACAACCCAGCTCTTGGAGCACCATTCGCACAGACTACAATGAGATGTGCCCTTTTTATTTGTACAGTGCATAGTCAGCAGGGCCAGGATTAAAGTGGTGTGAGCAATGCAATTAAATATTAAATAAAATTTATTTAATATTGAATACATTAAAATATTAATATTTCAGTGCCATTTTTTAAAATGTCAAGTACACACATTTTTCCTTTTGCCTCAGACTCTGGGATGACTGCATGGCAATGTTACTGATCCCCTCTTTATTTCCCTTTTTTTGTATTTTGTTCATGATGAATTTTTGCATTAATTTTTTATTTTTAAAAATATTTTTAAAATATTGCAGTAAAATATTATTTATCTTGATTACTGAGTTTTTTGGTGACCCCAAGATTTTGTGCCCAAGGAAAGTGCCCCTCTGGCCTCACCCTAGTCCCAACTATGACATCAGAAAAACTTTACGAGTAGATCTATATACACAACTATCATATGATGATAGTGTTGATAATCCTAAATGTGCTCCTCCTCCAGCCATTCCCCTCTCAATAAATGACACCACCAGGCACTCAGCTACTCTGGGCCAGAAACCTCAGAGGTATCTTTAAGTGATCTTTCTTTCTCTACACCTCACGTGTAACCCACATATAATGTTGATATGTGTAATTCACGTGTAAACTAATCCAGCTGGTTTTCTCTTCAAGATATATTCTACATCCACATCTTATCACTTCTCCAATGCCGCCTTAATCCAACTCTAGACTAACCGGTCTCCTTTCGCTCTTAACCCTCACCCTCCTAGTCACGATGAACCAAAGGAATTTTTATAAAATGTAACTCAGATCATGGCATTCCTTTCAAGATCTGGAGAGATATGATTTGTGGTTTGCTATGTGATTAGGGTTCACTGTTTATAAATTGGCTCTTAGAGTCTAGATTCCAAACAAACATAAAAATGTTTATATTTCAAATATCATAGCCCTCCAGTGACTTCCCATTCCAATAGAACAAAATTGAACTTCCCTTCCACACCCTCGATCATTAGAGGACTGGACTCTATCCCACTTCTCCATCGTCATCTCTGACCACTCTCAGCCCCCCACTCTGACCCAGCCACACTGGCCTACTTCTGTTCCTCTATCCTGAATTATTCTCCATCAGATCACTGATCACTTTTTGGCATTTTATTATTAGTTACCTCGTTATGGATTTGTTGCCTGATTTCCACAATTGAAAAAATTTGGAAGATACCTTATTTAAACTGTGTAAACTATGAAGATTACTAGAATGTAATCTTCACGAAGTAGTAATTGGTGCTTCCTCTATTCTTGGGCCTAAAACTCTGCCAGACACGTAGTAGAAGCTCAATAAATATTTGCTAAACACATGAATAAATATTAACAACGATAATTGGTTCAATAGAAATTAAGCAGCAGACTATGATCAGCCAAACATTTTCCCCAACATAATACAAAATGAAGCCTTAAAACCCTAATCCAGAGGTGCCTAACATTAATTGACATAGACTTTAAGTTATCTATGTCTACCAGTTACAGCTAATCAGGATTGAAAGCTTCCAGTAAATTATATAAATGCTGCGCTGCTCTTCTGCTAATAGCAGCAGGGTTTTCTCTTCAATGATCAATGGAGAAAATGGATATTTCTAAATTTTCACTGCTATTATCATTTCAATCAATTGAAATGCTTGGAAAAGATGTAGTATAATGATGATAAATTGTCAAGAAGGTTTTATAAATTTTACAAGCAACTTTTTATAGTTAACTTGCAAATTCACCTACCATCTCTGTAAGTCTCATTTTTACAAATAAGGAGTTAGAAATATGAAATGCGCTTTCTCCTGTTTGTTCTTCTTAGAGTGTTCAGACTTACAACTCATCCACCCAGAATATATGAACACAATCATAGGAAAAAATAATCGTTCCAGAAAAAGTTCTTAAATACAACTATACCATTGTAACACTAAGTTTAAGCAAGTAATGGAGTATTTGAACTTAAATAATTGAAAAAATTAGAATATATCCTTATTTAAACCATGTAAACTATGAGGATTGGGATACAGACATTTGAAATAATTAACACTAGATAAGTATTATGGAGTGTGTGTTTGTGTGTGTGTGTGTGTGTGTGAGACCCAGACTCTAAGAGGCAATTTGTTAAAAACGAACCCTAGGGGCCAGCCCTGTGGCCGCGTGGTTAAGTTTGTGCGCTCCACTTCAGCGGCCCAGGGTTTCGCCGGTTCGGATCCTAGGCAAGGATATGACGCTGCTAGTCAGGCCACGTTGAGGCGGTGTCCCTTATAGCACAACCAGCGGCACTCACAACTAGAATCTACAACTATGTGCTGAGGGGCTTTGGAGACAAGAAGAAGAAGAAAAACAAAAGGCAACAGGTGTTAGCTCAGGTGCCAATCTTTTTTTTTTAAAGATCAGCACCTGAGCTAACAACTGTGGCCAATCTTTTTTTTTTTTTTTTTTCTGCTTTATCTACCAAACAACCCCCTCCACCCCGTACATAGTTGTATATCTTTTTTTTTTTAAGATTTTATTTTTTTCTTTTTCTCCCCAAAGCCCCCCAGTACATAGTTGTATATTCTCCGTTGTGGGTCCTTCTAGTTGTGGCATGTGGGACGCTGCCTCAGCGTGGTTTGATGAGCAGTGCCATGTCCGCGCCCAGGACTCGAACCAACGAAACACTGGGCCGCCTGCAGCGGAGCGCGCGAACTTAAACACTCGGCCACGGGGCCAGCCCCCACAGTTGTATATCTTAGTTGCATGTCCTTCTAGTTGTAGCATATGGGACACCGCCTCAACGTAGCCTGACGAGCGGTGCCATGTCAGCGCCCAGGATCCGAACGAACCCTGGGCCACTGCAGCAGAGCGCACGAACTTAACCGCTCGGCCACGGGACCGGCCTCCCAATCTTTAAAAAAGAAAAAAAAATGAACCGTATAGTAGATCAAATCATGGCAGGCAGAAGTATTATTACAGCAATAAAAACCATATAAAGCAACTTGTTCCCAAAAGTTTCACTATTACTTCACTTGTATTTCCATTAATGGATATGGATATAGATACAGAGGATGATTCTTGAGATATTGCTATAGACAATAATTCCTGAAGTTTTATTATACTGTTAAAGAAATCCTAAGTCTATAAACTAGTTTTATTGACTTATAATTAAGTGCCCCATCTTCTGGACCATATGTAAATATAAGAATTAATGTAATTGTAATTTTTATGAAATACCTGGTGCCATCTCGGTTTATATGGATTGATAAGATATAAAATAATACAGCCATCACTTTAGACTCTGTACCCAGATGCAGCCATTGGGCTTAGAGATAAGAGGTTGATTAAAAATGTGATTAAGCTGTCGATTAAATAATTGATCTCTCACTCCCATATAGATTTGTTGCTACATGAAATATCAAACTGCCGGTTTTTTCCCCCTCACTTGAATTAATTCAACCCTTAGCATCATCCTTGAGTTCTCTTTCTCATCCCTCCGCCACTCGCCAAAGCCTACTGGTACCGTCTCTGAGATGTCTCCCTAAGCCATCATGTTCCCCTTCCCACCGCTGCTGCTCCAGTCCAGGGGCTCATTGTTACATCCATGGACTCTGACACAATAATGAAATTTTAAACCATATTTGGGTGCTCTAACTCCTTGAAAATACACTTACACAACGTAAGATGTCTACACTTTAAAATTTATTTTTCTAAAAACATTTTTAAACAATTACATTGTGCTTTTTCTGTTTTCAACAGAATATTCCTATTTATGTAGTTTTTGTATGTTTATTAATGCTTTTATATTTTATCAAATTATTAGTCACAGTTCTTTAACAATAACAAACATCTTTGTATTTTAAATCATATGAATTTCAAATTTTGATGTTGAGATGCAGTGGTAAGTTTCAAAAGTTTTAGCTAAGTGAAAAAAATCAGATACACATTCCAATATATTCTCTTGGGTTTCAACATGAATGCCACTATTTTTTTATTACAAGGATGGCAAAGCATATAGAGACAGACTGCCCTCCTAGTGGTAACAGAAAAGTGGTGAATTGATGGGAATTTCAGACTCTGCCTGAAACTTCATTCCTACAAAGGACTCAGGAAGACCTTTATTCCTGATAGGTGGTGGTGTTCAATGGCTGCTTCCAAATTTCCCTCCCTTTTTTCCTTTTCTTCCTCCTGTATTTTTCCCCTGGGAATTACACACTGTCAAGAAGGCTTCTCTTTGCCATTTCTCCCCCTGGCCTCACATTCCAAGTCATCACGGGAAGAAGAAAGAAAAACTTCTACCACCAAAATTGCTCCCTCGAAATTGTAGGTAACATGTATTCTACTTTGGCTGTAAGCCAATCACAGTATTCAATATATGAAGTTTTTTCAAATGCAAAAAATGGTGTTTTACCTTTAAAATATACATCTTATTTAGTAATGAAAAAAGAGTATATGCCAGTGGATTGTTAATCCAAACTAGAATTAAATCTAATAGATAATCTTACAGGTTTTAAATTTCTCAGAACAGTAAAAATTTGAATAATTTCTGGTTAAGCCATTAAAAGGTAACTCAGTGTCAGTTACCACATTTGGTCTAGGCTAGACCATGAGGAAACTAGTAAAAGCAGATGACCCTCAGGGAGGCAAAATGAATGAACAACAACAAACCCCTCTAATTCTCAGTTGAGTATAATACTCGATTTTACCTTGCATTCTATCTCCCAGTTCATAGCCATTGTAAATATCAAAACTCAGTTCCAAAAACTCCCAAAGTCTGTAGACATGAACCTGAAAAAATGGCGTAGTGTTGAATAATTTTATACAAGGAAACATTTCTGAAATTCACCGGGGGCACAACATCAGGCGTTTGCAGTGCTGCGGCAGACTTTTATGTTACTATTGAAAAATGCAGAGGACAGTGAGGAGAATTCCAATTTTTCTCTCTATAGATTAACAACCAGAGTTTATCATTAGATTTCCCAGAGTCACATCAGTTCAAGGACTCCCTAAGAATACGAAGTCCATGGAGTGTGGGGGGAATGTTTCGGCTGTTCAGCACCATCTTCATGGAAGAGTAACAGTAACATAACCCATGGCTCCCTGTCAAAGATCCATATGTTTAATCTCTACGGATCCAAGGAAAAAAATATCTTAATACATTTCTGAAGGAATTGGCTTCATCTTTGCTCAGGTTTTCTGTGAAATCATTGGAATTCTCACAGTGGATTTTTACACTTTTCTTAGAATTGGATGTTTTGACACAATGTCTATAGACTACCTAGGGTTTTGCTCATTTTATAAGCATTTCACAATACCTAGAAAGCAAGATATATTATTATAAAGAAATACATTTCACAAAAATGAAGAGCACCTCTCAAGGTATGTATTTAGCATCTTACGTAATTAGCATCAATTGCATTAATGGTTTCACGTTTACTTTTTTTGTTTTATATATAGTCACCACTTTAGTTCAGAAATATTGCTACCAGTACTGTGGTGTATTCTTTTGCTTACTTTTGGAATAATACTTTAATTTAAAAATCATGCACATGTATATATGTACATAATTGAAAAAATTCTGAAAGATCTAGTGTTGTGGTCTTTTTAGGGGTTATTTCTGAATGGTTAGGATTGAGTAGTTTATTTTTGGGCTTTTTAATTTATGCATATCTAAATTGTTTGAAATTTTAACAAAGGGCATGCATTATACTTATAAATATAAATGAATTAAAACCATTTCTTATCCAAAGAAAATTCTAAAAAGAGTCATAAAGTCTACCCATAGCATTCATTTAACATGTCAGGCCTCTTTGGAAGTTATCCTTGGAAGTTTATGAAATCATAATCAGTTTATATTTAAAGACAATGTTTTAAAAATATAATCTTGTAGGAAATTTGAAAATGATAGAGCTATCATGCTTTCTAGTAGAAATGTTATGTGTCACAAACATAACTTAAATTTTCTGGTAGTCATCTTAAATAGTACAAATAAACAGGTGAACTTAATTTTTAAAATGTATTCTGTTTAACCCAATATATCCAAATTAGTGTCATTTTAATGTGTAATCAATAGAAAATTTTTAATGAAAGATTTTACACTCTTTTCTCTGTACTAAGCCTTCAAAATGTAGTACATATTTCATACTTGAGAGATGTCCTAATACAGATAATCCAGATATCAAATGCTTAACAGCCACGTATGGCCAGTGGCTACCCTGCTGGACAACAGAGAACTAAGAGACAGAGAATTCAGTTTTTATGACACTTACTTGCAGACTCCCAGCAGAAACTCTCAGGTAAAGTGTTGTTTACCTGAAGATTTAAGAGTATGTTTTTTTAAGTCTCACAGGTGGGATTTTCAAAATTATAACTTACTTTTTAAAATTAAGAAAAAAAATCTAGGGGCTAGCCCAGTGGCACAGTGGTTAAGTGGGCACATTCCACTTCAGTGGCCCGGGGTTTGCCAGTTCAGATCCCGCATGCGGACATGGCATCGCTTGGCAAGCCATGCTGTGGTAAGCGTCCCACATATAAAGTAGAGGAAGATGGGCACAGATGTTAGCTTGGGGCCAGCCTTCCTCAGCGAAAGAAAAAGAGGAGAATTGGCAGCAGATGTTAGCTCAGGGCTAATCTTCCTCAAAAAAAAAATCTAGCCATGGCTATAGTGTTTTAATTGGCAATCAAATTTGACATAAAATAAAATTCTTATTTAGAAAGACATTATTAAGGAAAAGTTGCTTCCAAAAAATACTGGACTAGATAATTTGAGAGACTTTCCTATGACAATATGACTATAAACTAGACAAATTATGAGAAATATACTTTTTAATGCACTGCTGAAAATTATGAAGGACAGTCTTCAAGGCAAGCAGAGAGTAAACATGAAATTACAGCCATACTGGGGATAGAGGGTATGCAAGCTCAGTGCCAGAGACCCAACTAACCTTGGCACTACCTCACATTAGGAAGTGTAATCCTGAGATTTATCCTTAAGCCAAGACTCTCAAAGTACATCAGTGTGGTCCTGGTTCAGGAATATCCCTTGGCTCCCAACAAGAGCAAACTCAATTTCTCTTTGGAAAAAACATCCTCCATTTAGGTTCTCAGGGCACCCATAAGGCAAGTGCAACCAAACATGAGCTCACAATGAAAAAATAAAAGGCCAACTAAACAACATGATTTCATTACAGCTTCAAGGACAAATAATTAATTTGAGCCCCAGGCACTTCAGATATTGCAATTATTAGATATATTATATACATAGGAAAGAGTTTTAAGAAGATGCATTCTTAAAAAAATCACCAAGAAATGAGAAAATATCAAAACAAGGGGCAGAAGAAAAAGGACCGAATCGAATTTTTTAAATGAAAAATATGTAATTATTGTAATTCAAAATCTAATGGAAATTTCAAACAGCAGAGAGCAATGCACTGGAAGACGTATCTGAAGAAATTATCATATGTGTCACATAGAGAAACAAGGAGGAACATATTGTGACACAGGTCATTAGTTCTTCATACTATGTTAATAGTATCTGGCACATAGTAGAAACTGATTAAATATTTATTTAATCACTTACAAAATAAAACTAAGAGTTTTTATTATTATTATTAAATTATTTTTAAATTATTATTAAAGCGTGTTCTCAGCCATCTGGATTTTTTCCCGATGATATCCAACAACTGCATCCTTGGAAACATTTGATTAATGAAATATTTCCTTAACATTAGAACATTTTCTATTGTATAAACACCACCCCAGGATTTTTATACTAAAACAAAACAAAATATTTTTATATAAACATTTGCAAAAATACCCGGAATTAAACAAGAACTATTTTCATGCCCAACGAAGTAAAGAAAATGCGCATATGGCCATTCACTGTCATAAGGGAGGCTTCAGCTCTTATTATTGCAAATACAACCAGAAGGGGGAAAAGAAACTTTTTCTTTTGAATTCAGACCTCTGCCTTTAAAGTAAATGACAGAGTCGGAATCTTAATCTGCTGGTAAATTTTATTGTAGTTCATATTTAAACAAAATTGGACAATTTCTCAACATTGGCAATTTAGTACTAGAGGAAAGAAAAACATGAAATGTAAAAGCTCCAGTCACAATCTTTTGTGTTGCATTGTTACTTATGAAAACGATTGACAATACAAAGGCCCAGCCTGGCATCCTGCGCTTGCCTGTGTTTTTGTGTTTTTTATCGTTGCTATTCAAATAGCGCATATTTGCAAGACGATACGATCATTCCTCAGTTCAGTACTTGCAGTAATATATAATCAACTACACAGTTTTTAGATCCCTAATGTTCAGTTGGTTTACCAAAGGCCTTGGTGGAGCTAGAATTAAACCCATTTGGGAGAGGCAAGAAAGAGAGAAATGACACGCAAAGAACTCCTGAAAAAAATCCAGCTCTGGAGTTCAGCTTTTGCTTTGAAGCGAAGGTCATCCAAAGTTAGCGACACTGAAATCCTGTGGTAGTGACCTGAGAGCCCCATGCTCTGGCCTTGTGGTGAGTGTGAGCACGTTATGACACTGCACATCCTGAAGCGTGAAAAGCCCCAGCAATGGAAACCAGGACATTTGCATCTCGAATGCAGATTCCATTGTCTAAGTGAAAGCCACTCTTGCTTTCCTTCAACCCTTGTACCAATCAGTCCTGCCAACTGTTGGCATGCTCTCCATTATGTTAGTGTTGGCTGGGGACGGGCTGTTGCAAAGAGATTTTCTTTCAGCTTACACTCTGGGGAACCGTGGGAGTGCACCAGCTTGACAGTTAAACAACCCTGCCTTCTCTTTCCAAGAAACAAAAGAATGATCTGTGAGCTGTTGAGATATACGTGACAGTGAATCAGGGTATGTAGCCTGGACCGCAACTCATAAAGTTCAGTTCTCAAGTGAGGGAGAGGGCCAAGCAAATCAGGACAGGAGAAGAGAACAAAGTCAAGGGCTTAGTATTTGAGTGTGCTATGCCACAGTTATTCCTTTGTGCACCAACGGGTCCTCATTGATTGGTTCAAATAGACCTCCTCTCTAGACTCATCATGTTGTATTCAAGTCCACTTCTCCGACCTGTTGGGAGTGGGAGGATTGTACTTTAAAAAGCTAGAAAGCAACAGGTTTGGGCAATAGTATGTTATGATTTCTATTGCCTACCATATTAGCTCAAGTCCACAGCTCTGCTCCACAGCATCAAAAAAAAATAGGGCCTCTGGTTAACTTAACTGGTTGTAACACAGATTCAGATATATTAGGAAATCTCGTTCTTCAAAATCTAACAACTAAATGCAGAAAGGTGCTCCTGTAGCCCCCGTGAGAATCTTCCTCTATTCCAAGGAGATGGAATTCATGTGAGTTTTTTCTCCGAGGTGTGAGTTTGATCTGGTCTGCCAGGAGGAACGTAAGTAAATCTCAGTAGGTCTAAGCATAACTAGTGCTAATGATGAGTTTGGTGGCATCACGTCAGCCCTGAAGTCATTACAATGTTTCATTGGTTCACCCTTGATGCCTTGTCTCCTGTTCCCACAACCCAAGCAAGCACAGCACCTAAAGCAGAGTTTCACAGCTTACCCAGGAAATAACTATTCTCAACTGAAAAGATTTTGTTAAAAGGAAAAGAAAAAATAAAAACTTGTTTTTAAGGTTTTGTATATAACATTTTCACTTTCTCTGATTACAAAATTGAAAGTCAATAAAGAACTTAGAAATGCATTAAAATTGTCACATGCAAAATAATTTAAAAGCATGAAAATCAAGGAGTGAGGGTAGGCATATTGACTTAAAGGAAGTTCAGGACGGCTTCTAGGGTTCTGGTAATGTTGTGTTTCTTTATTTGTGTCCTGTTTATCCAGGTTGTCTCACTTTGTATTAAATATTAATTGAGTTGCACACATTTTTGCACTATTCTGTACATATAGTATACTTTAATGAAATTATTTAAAAAAGACTCAAACTCCTTAAATATGCTTTTCTCCTCCCAAAAATCACTCATCAGGATTTCCATTATGACCATGATGGTATAGGCTCAATGTCTTCTTCCTTCTACTTCTGGAATACATACTAAAAAACAGGAAACAAAAACAGGCAAATAAAAATAATACCACAAACTCTCTTTTTAGCCAAACTATGAGATTGGCAGCTTGAGAACTGTCAAAAATTACATCTAAGAAAACTCAAGCAAAAATATATTGGAAGTTGAGGTGTTCACACTGAAGTACAAGTTATATCCCCTTTTTTCAAGAACCTTCATAAGATCTAGACTCAGCAGGGCTGATTTACGGCTGAGAAGGTGCAGGATGAAATGAAAGAGTAGTGGAAGGTCCTCAGGGCACCCAGGGGGAGCAAAATTTAAAAAGTACCTTGGCGCTTCCTAAATAGAAGGGGCTTCCCCGGTGATGCAGGACCAATGTCTCCTGTTGACACCAGCTAGTTTGAAATCTGGGGTTAATCATCAGAAGCCCTATTGGCCTGGTGTGGTTCAAAGAAGCAATCAAGGCAAAATTACACTCAGTTTCACTAGACTGGAAACTCCCTAGTTCAGGAACATCCACCTCATGGAATTATGATTAATAAAAATATCACTGGCTACAGCAGTAATACAATGATATGAAAAGAAACATAGTGGAAAAGAAGAGCAATGCTTGTATCAGCTAAAAAACACTTTCCGGAAGATACTGATGCCACAAATCAGAGGAAAATTGTTATCAAATATTCTACCATAAATTACAAAATAATTTAACACAGCAATCATGTCTCTAATGTAAGAGCAGGAAGTGCAAATATAAGAAGTCAGAGAAAAGCTGATAAGACATAGAGTATAGAATGTAAGCTGGCAGAATTAAGGACCATGGAAGAAGGAATCAAACTGCCACAGAAATAAAGATAAAATTGAAAAAAAAAATAGGAGAATGGACAATACAGAAAAGAAAGACGCATAGAACATAGAAATAAGAAAAGAAACCAAAATAAAATGGAAATAAGGAAAGAATTAAAAAGAATTGGTATAAAAATGGTAGCTATCGAAGACAAGCAAAAGAGATACAACACACTTTTCTTTAAAGTTCCCAAAGAAGAAAAGTGAAAGAAATAAAAATTTTAAAGTACAATTCAAAAAAATCTTGAATCTATTTATAAGAATGCACCCTGTACCATATATTGCAAATTTTAGCCCCAAAAATCAATACTGAGGCACAAACTTGTAAATATATTGGACATTAAAAGTAGAGAACAAATCCATTGGACAGGCAGGCAAAAAGATCAAGCATTTATGTGGTGAGAAAAATGGGGCTGTCCGTGGATTTTGTCACAGTGACATTCACTGAAGGAAAACAGTGAAGCAACACCCACAAGATGCTCCCAGGAAGGAGGGGTTTCTATCCAGTCAAAGGCTCATTGTGGTATGAAGACTGCAGACAGACAGTTTTGAATATGCAGCATCTGAGGAAACGTTATTCCTATGAACCCTATGGAAGACACTTCCAGAGAATGAACTTCAGCCAACCGAAGGGTTACTGGAAACACTATTGCAAAAAAATTGGTCTCAGATTTGATTTCTGACACAGAAAAACCTAACATATTTCTCTATACTGGAGACTCACTTAAAAAGAGAGAGAGAGAGTCAGGAATGTTAAAAACATTTTTAAAAAAGATGAGTAAATGGGGGCCAGCCCCATAGCCTAGCGGTTAAGTTCTACACACTCTGCTTCCACAGCCCAAGTTCAGTTCCTGGGTGCGGACCTACACCACTCATTGGCAGCCATGCTGTGGCAGCAACCCAGATACAAAAAAAAGAATAATAGGGGGAGATTGGCACAGATGTTAGCTCAGGGCGAATCTTCCTCAGCAGAGAAAAAAAAAAAAGAAAGAAAGAAAAGAAAAAAGATGAGTAAATGTATACCAACAAATGCAAATATACAAACAGAGAGAAAAATATAGGAGTTGCAATCTTAATATCAAGCCAAGGTCACTTCATAATGATAAAGGGAACAACCCACATTGAAGATATACAGTTATGTATATTTGTGTACCAAATATAAAATTTGTGCACCACTAGACAGACGTTACAGGAGATGCAAGGAGAAATAGAAACAGTCTAGCAGAAGAAAACGTTAATTCACTGCTCTCAGTCCATCAGTTTGAGTAGACGCTCATAAAGACATCATAGACATTTAAAATATTTAATGAAGTAATCATCTATCTACTATCTTTATCTCTCTCTCTGCCCGTTTACCTGCCTGTCTATCTATACATCTCACAAACTCTTTACTGAGAAAAGAGAAAACTCTCTACAGTGAAAATGGAACATATAGATCACCTTTAAAACATTCACAAAAACTCACCTACATGTTAGGCCATAAAAACAATCGATCAATTCAAATTTCAAAAAAATATACAAATATATGCAAATCCAAATAAACAATATACATACAATTTGTATAAGGCCCTGGGTGAACTACAGCCTCACTCTTCCCCAGTACCCTCTGCCCGCCTCTCTAATCTCCCCAGCCTGCCCCACACCCCCATCTCTGTCCCTGAGCGCAGAAGGCATGTTCTGCCTCAGGGCTTATGTCTTATTCTTTTCTTTTCTTGGAATGTCCTACCCCAGATAACCATGTGACTTGTTTCAAATTTTCATTATGATTTTTACAAATGTCATTTCAGTGAGGCCTTTCTTGGCCATTCTATGGCAAATTTCAAAATTTCAAATCATGCCTTGACACTTTCTACTCTCCTCTTTGTTACCTTTCCTTTAACATTTCCTTTTATCTACTATACTTATACTTAGGTGCTAACACACTTATATGATACTCTTGATTATTGTCTGTCTCTACCACCATGACAGAAAGTTCAAGAAGTCAGGGATTGCTGTCTGCTCTGCCCACTTTTGTATCCCTGGTTCCTAGAACAGTGTCTGGAATCTAGTCTGTGCTTGATGAGCGTGAAATGGATTTTTGAAAGTAATGATTGATTAAAGATTACATTTAAAGTTTCAAGAAAAAAGACAAAAACCTAGGAATAAACCAAATAAGAAATGACAAGATCTATAGTAAAAAGACACAGATGGGGCTGACCCACTGGCATAGTGGTAAAGTTTGCATCTTTCACTTTGGGGGCCCAGGGTTTGCATGTTTGGATCCCGGGCACAGACCTATACAGTGCTCATCAAGCCATGCTGTGGCAGCATCCCACGTACAAAGTAGAGGAAGATGGGCACAGATGTTAGCTCAGGGCCAATCTTCCTCAAAAAAAAAAAAAAATCTAAAGCATCAGTTATTTAGTGAGTGAGGTTCTGTACAAATTTTATTTGCCATTTAATTCTCCTTATGAATTGTTAAATCTTTTGAATTTTTCTTTGTGATTTTTGTACTTTATTTAAGAAGTTTCCTTCCAAATTTATTATCTTTCTTCTAACATTTTGAGGTTTCCTTTTTTATATAGGGCAATTCATTCCATCTGGAATATATTTTAGCATTAAGTACAAAAAGAAGATATATAATTTTCTTCTCCAAAAGTCTTGCCAATTTCCTTGACACTATCAGTTCACTTGACAGTATCAGTTCACATGTTGATGTATGTGCTTCCTTTGTATATGTACATTTCATTTTCATCTATTTATGTGTAATAAGCACACAGATAGCTGTATCTATCATGTATACATATTTATATGAGATTCTCTCTCTCTCACTGTCTCTTTCTCCACAGGATTCAGAGGAGGGTTTTGTTTTCCTTTTTCTTTTGGACACATTTGCTTCTTTGAGTCCACCATCACACTTTTTTTATGTACTGTAAAGTTTTATAATATTTTTAATATTTGTTTATTTTTGGTTAGTCTACCTTTTATAAACTTTTGACTAATCTATTTATTATTCAATTTAAAATATAAAATCATTTTATTAACAAAAAATAACACACTGGTATTTTTTTTGCTATGGAAGATTTGCCTTGAGCTAATATCCATGCCAATCTTCCTCTATTTTATCACTGTGTGGGCCACCAGCACAGCATGGCCACTAACAGAGTGGTGTAGGTCTGTGCCTGGGAACCAAACCCAGGCCACCAAAGTGGAGCATGCTGAACTTAACCACTAGACAACTGGGGCTGGCTCTATCCATTGGTATTTTGATGTGGGATTTTCATAAACCTGAGGATGAGGTTGAGTAGTTGATGCCTTTCTGATGTCAATCTTACAACCTAGAAGCAGAGCACGTCTCTTTGTTCATTTGAATCTTCTTTATCACTCTCAGAAAGCTATCTGTACTTTTAGTATAGGTCCTATATATGTCTTATTAAGTTGATTCTTAGGTGTCTTATATTTTTGCTGCTAATGTGAACTTGTGGTGTCTTTGTTTTAAATATATCTTTTAATTATAATTTTGGCACCAGGGTTTAAAAATATTTTATCTTATATCAAAATTATCAACTATGGTTTGACAATTCCTTTTTTCTACTTTACAACTGTTATTTTTCAAATTTTTGATTCCTATTTTATTTTAATGACCAAAACTTTCTGAAAAAATACTTAAATGATTAATATGACTTTTCTGACATCGTCCCAGAGGTTACTGGAAATTTTGATGTTTCTGTGTAGCTTGAGAGATATTTTATATCAATGATAGTATTATAATCCCGTTCCTAACTTGATCATTTTCTTAAGATTAGAATTAGAGTTTAACTTTTATCTGCTAGCTTTTCTATCATCTATTGATATGGCATGTGGTTTTCTTAATTGACTGATTGATATTATAGTTTATGATATTAAATCATCTTGGCATTCTTGTATAAACATACTTGAAGATGATACTTTTTTAAAACCATTAATTTTAATTAAATATTTACCCATTTAAATATATATTTAATTCAATATTTAATCAATCAATATTTATTAATACTTATTTGAGATTTCACATATATGGCCTTAAGTGAAATGATTCTATATTGTTATTATTGTATGACATCCTGGTGTAAAAGTTTTTCTAGTTTCATGTTATAGAGAATCTTTTCATTCTAAATATAATACACAGTGGTTTATACATTTAAAGATTGAGAACAGAACTATCACAGAAAATGGTCTATCATCTCATCTCTAAGTGAAGACCATTTGATATTAGCTGTCCTTTTCTTAAACATCTTATTTTAGTATATCATTGCTAGTTGAAAATGCTATGATTATTAGTTTTATGTTTATCCAATATTTAGTAACAATGAAACCTGCAAGAATTCCTTTAGAGTTCTACTCAGGTCCTTACAGATCCATGGGACTTCAGGGAAATCACTTTATCACTTAATGAATACACGTAACAAATGTCTTTCCCTGATAAAGAATGCTTAACTATGAAAAGAATGCAAAAAAAAATATTTCAAGACTAGATTTTGGCACTCAGGACAAGTGATAAATAGAAATAAGGTTGAGGGTATATTGCATGTCTTTCTGAATTAAAAAAAATATGTGTGTAAATATGAAGAAGAAGTAAAAACTTCAGCTCCTCACCTTCCCTTTTTTACTGTCTATTTGAAAGTTGTGTTTAGTCATTTATTTACACACATCTGATCAATGTTTGGTGAGAAATGGCTATGGTGGTGGAAGGTCTGATAAATTATCTAAAATAGAGCAAACAGTAGTTGTTTGCCGAAATGTGCATTTACAGTGATTGTTCTGCGAAAGCTGCCAGATGGAGCATTTTGCTTAGTAAGTTTGAAGAAAGTGACTTTTGTGTATGTGTCAACAAGCAAAAAAAGGGGGACTTCTAAAATAATGAAGGACAGAAAGGTAGAATCTTTATTTGACTATTTCAGGTGTTGAAAAAGTGATCTCTCTGGGGCCGGCCTGGTGGTGTAGTGGATAAGTCACACACTCCACTTTGGTGGCCTGTGGTTCACGCGTTCAGATGCCGGTCATGGACCTAGACACTGCTCATCAAGCCATGCTGTGGTGGTGTCCCATATACAAGTAGAGGAAGATTGGCATGGATGTTAGCTCAGGGACCATCTTCCTCAAGCAAAAAGAGCAAGAATGGCAACAGATAGGAACAACAAAAAGAAAACAAAAGAAAAAAACAAGAGAGCTCTCTAGTAGACTATCTTTATGCTTTAAATAAGATTTCAGTTTTTCACACCAAGTGGAACACTGAAAAAAAAGAGATATCTTTGCCCCTTCCCCCCCGCCCCATTAAGTATTTCAACTTATAAGATGTGGACAGTTTTAGGATAGAATAAACAATTTTTTTTCACCTCTGAAATCACTTGGCTTTTCAGCTGAAATAATTTATACATGTGCCAGTGAATGAGTTTTCTCTTCCTTTATAATAAATGCCTCAAAATGTACTGACTTAAAACAATGACAACTTCAGTTGCTCGTGATTTTCTGATCAGCAATTTGGGTGGAGTTCAGCTGAGCGGTTCTTGTCTTGGTCTCATTTGGGTTCACTTCTGTAGCCACAGTCCTCTGGTGGCTCAACTGGGACAGAGTGGTGTAAGGTGGCCTCACATGTTCACATCGCGTGGTTGAGGATATGTGTCAGCCAGGCTATGGTAACTCCGAGAGTGAGCCTGAACTTCTTTATATGGTGACTTCAGCATTCCAAAAGGCAAAGAGAGGAAACTGCAAGGTCTGTTAGGGCCTGGAAGTTGACAAGGCAATTTCTGCCACATTCTATTTGTCAAAGCAAGCCACAAGGTCAATCCAGACTTAAAACCAGGGGACAGGAGACTCTACCTTTTGGTAAAAACAACAGCCAATTTACACGGCAGAGAGCACGAGTACAGGGGTAGGAAAGATTATCATGGATCTATGCCAACAATTTACCATAGTTAATATTATGGGACTACTAATAAGAGAAAGTTCCAAAAGTATGTGAAGTTTTAACTATAAAATAAATTATGTGAATGAGGTAACAAGTATATTTATTATGTCATTTAACCAATCAAGTAAACTTCAAAATAAATAAATTTGGTGAATCATTTTTCCCTGAATTTAGAATGTTAACTAAACCCTTTTCAAACACTTGCCATTTGTGTGTGTGTGTGTGTGTATGGTGTGTGTGTGTGTGTGTGTGTGTGTGTATGTGTGTGGTTTGTGATTTGGTTTAAAACCTGCCATGAAGTGAAACAACATAAACCTGAAGTTTGGAGTTGGTTGTAAAATCCACTTGAATTTTGAGGTGGAGGGTGGGAGGGGAAGCAGTCTGCCTCCATGGGGTTACCATCAGCAAGTGCTTTATTTCTTTACCTGATAGCAATAAGTAAATTGGCTGAATAGTCTTTACAGGCAATTGCTTTTCTTGCTGATACTATTTCACTTCAGTGTAGAATTCTGTAAAACTAACGTGCGCTTCTCTTTAACAATTAGATTATGCATTGATCCAACGCCACTTGAGTTAAAAACAACTCCTTAAAATAAGTTAAGATGTTAGGTGTTAGTACCTAAATGCTTAGTTCATCCTGGCCAATAAAAATTATTTAAAGATATGTAAATAGTGGCAGAATTGTCTTTTAGAATAATCGAGAACAGGAAGTAAGCCTGTTCCATGTTAAGCTAGTCTTTATACATCTTTGTTTTTCTTGCATAGACAATATGTAGTCTATCTATTTTACCTAATCCCATTGCTTTATGGATGAAGAAACTGATACTCAGTAAAGTTAAAAGAACTTACTCAAGACCGCTTAGTTGGTAAGAGAAGGGGGGCTGAAAACCCAGATCCTCTAACTACCAGAGCCCTGCTTTTTCGTTCATTTGTTTTGCTCAATTATTCCCAACCTGCGTTGAATGAATTAATACTTACCTGACAGCCCAACTCTTCCCTCTTCAACTAGGCATTTGGCCAATTCCAAAATGGCCCTTCCATTTTTGTTTGGTGAATATAGACCGGACACTTGGGTATCAATGACAGCTTAAAGAACTCTCTTCCTTGATAACATTTTAACAATATTATAAAAATTAATTTGGGCCTGGCTTGGTGGCACAGTGGTTAAGTTTGTGCACTCCACTTCAGCAGCCTGGGGTTCGCGGTTCGGATCCCAGATGTGGACCTCCATACTGCTCACTAAGCCAGGCTGTGGTGTCATCCCACATACAAAACAGAGGTTAGCTCAGGGACAATCTTCCTCAAGCAAAAAGAGGAAGATTGGCTACAGATGTTAGCTCAGCATCAATCTTCCTTAACAACAACAAAAATATTTATTTACTCTCAAAATGTAAGCACAGTGAGCCCCCGATATTAAACATTGTTTCATTACAGTGAAATGTTTAATTCAAGTAAATTAATTCTATGGTATGTTAGACATTGGTTTGTTAAAATCAAATGTTTCATTCAATTCAAATAGCTAGTTTCAATATCTTCATTACTCGTCATTTATATTTTAGACTTGGAAAAGTTGAGGTTTTAAAATATTATTTGGTACTCTATGGAAAATAATTTTCACATAAGTCATGTTAAGTAAACAACTCATTTACAAGTTTGCCCTGATTGTAGTTTGCATAATCAAATGTTTGATTTAGTAGTCATTATAGAAAAGTATTTTCCATAGAGCATATATGTATAACGGTGAACTATATCAAATTGCCATTTTGTAGCAATATGGGCAATTTTACAGGGTTTAACCTAATGTACATGTTGATTGTATATTATTCTCCATGATTTGAATGAGCTGTATATATATGTGCATTTCTAGTTCAAATTTTCCTCAATCTGTATAAATCATTAATTCAACAAATACAAACTGAAATAAATTAAAGAGAGCTTTTAAAATTGTAAATTGCTACACATTTGTCTTTTTTTTTTTTTTTGAGGAAGAAAGATTGGCCCTGAGCTAACATCTGTGCCCATCTTCCTTTATTTTCTGTGTGGGACGCCTGCCATAGAATGGCCTGATGAGCAGTGCATAGGTCCGCACCTGGGATCCAAACCTGCAAACCCCAGGCTGCGAAGCGGAGTGAGCAAATCTAACCGCTACACCGCTGGACAGGTCCCTATACGTTTGTGTTTTTGACAGAACATTTAATTTTCAAGTGATAAGAAAACTCATTCTAAAAACAATACATAACACTCACTGAGCTTCCCTGGATAACACAGCAAAAAGAATTTGAACAAGAGTAAAGAAATAAATGAAAGAAGACTGGGACACAAATAAGTTGTGGGTAGAAAAAAAAAGTGGAAAAGTGTATTTTTACCAAAAGGCTCAGAAGTATTATTGGGCATATTTATGCTGGAATATTGCATAGAGTATCTGAGATTAAATTAGAATTAGGAAACAACGTAATATCACCTTTCCTTTGTTCAGAAAAACATACCAATTGAAAGACGACTGTGAATCAGTTCTTTTCTAAATGATAGTTAAACCAAAGAACTTCTAAAGTTGACAAAGAATCTTTAAAGACGGAACACCTCTATTTGAATTTAATATTTCATCTCAACATTGGGAATGCTATTTTCCACGCAAAGAATACTCATTTGTTTAGTGCAGTAATAAAATATCACGAAGATTAAGGCTGTGACAATATTTTGAGAAGATTTTGGAGCCCCTCAATTCGGTTTGGAAAGTCTACATGTTTATCCACAAGTTCTGTGGCTCCATTTTCCATTTTATTTCTGTTTCTTTAGTGTTCTTATAGTTGTATTTGGTAGTAACTTGTGGCGGAGTTAACCCCAACTTTTTGTTTTTAGAAATGATAAAGGTTTGATTTGTAGAAGCACCGTTGTCCCTTGTCTGGTCCCTGTTACCAAACAGATTGTTCTTTCTTTTTCTAAGGCGTTGAGACTTTTTCTGACTTTTCCAGTCATTATTCCAGTGAGGCCTCACAGTTCAATAGGGTTATACAACCCAATGGGTTAGATGGGAATCTTCTTAGATAGAAACTCCTAGAGAAATGAGAGGATATGAGCAGCACGACCAAGTAGAGAGACCTTCTATGAACTCTCAAACTGTGTTAGATGGGGCTCCCAGCTGTCACTGTGTAACTTGATGAGTCAGAGGTCAAAGGTCTTAACTTTCTTGACCTGGCACTGCTCATGTTGCAAAGACTCTTCCCTGTACTTCCAGGAGCTTATGTTTTTATTCTGTGAATCTTAGATACTCTTACTACCTTTATATTATTATTATTACTATTATTGTCATCATTATTAACCAGGTAGTCTTTTAGCTACTTGGGATATGACAGTAAAGAAAAAAACATAGCTTCTGCCCTCACGGAAGAGAAAGAGAAATCAGTAATCCATAATTTGGCATAAATGTGATCAAATTTACCCACTTTCAGTCATTTCTTAGCTACCCATATCTGAGTTGGTGTGTTTAATTTGATCATAAAGGGATATTTTTGCATAGGTCTCAGCTGAGCCTTTGGTGTTGAGACTCTAGTCACATAAATCGAGCCTCCCCACTCTTCCTCCTGGATGACATTTGTTGAGGGTCATGCGCTAAGCAACAGTCAATATGTTTATGTTAGCTTTGTAAAATCTTCACCGTAGTCCTATGAAGCAAATGTTGTACTTACAGGTGAGGAAATTGAGGCACAGAGTGGTTCAGTGACTTGCCCAAGGCCACAAAGCCGGCATTCTGACCACAGGTTATCTACACAATGTACACATAAGAGAGAAGAAAGTGATCAGTTTCTCACCATCATAATAGGTGGTACAGTTAAGTTGATTCAGAGCACACAATGAAACAGGATTATAATATTCGATTGTTTATAAGAGCCAAAATTTGGGAATAACCTAAATCTCCAAAAATGTGGATGGTAGCTTAAAATATAGTCTAAAGGTATAACGAAATACTATATAACCATTAGGAGTAATTGAGTGGACATATGTTTAATAACGTGGAAAGAAAGCATAAGGCCTATTGTAGAGAGAAGAAAAAACAGATTATAGAATATCAAGTAGAGTGTTATATTTGTATAAAATTGTGTATATGTGTGTAGATACAGAGAGAAATACCTGAAAATATGTTCACTAAGAATGCTTACTTGGGGATGTTGATATTTCATCTAAGCTTCATATTTTTATTTATACCTTTGTATGATATGTGAGCTTATTTTGTCTGTAATCATACATCAGTTTTATAAAACTAAAGCTATATAACAAATAACACAGAAAGGTATAATGGAGAATGGACTCAGAGTATGGCTATCTAGGCCCTGGTCCTTGCTTTGCATCTATCTGTTTGTACGACCTAGAGTAAGTCTCTTGGATTCTCTCTATCTCAGTTTTATCAAGTATAAGCTTTAAAAAAGCTTGGTTGTCTTAACTTCGAGAGACTATGATTCATTCATTCGGAAGGCACTTAGTTACCTATGTGACGCTAGAACTGAGCTAGAGAACTGAGAAAAGAACCAAAGACTTATCTCAAAAACAACTTCTCTTCCTCCTCCTCCTTTTTCTTCTTTCTCTTTCCTTTAAATTGCAATGTTGACAGTGAATCTTGGTTATCTAGATAAACAGAATTTTACTGCTGTGGCCAAAAGTCAGGATTGTCAAAAGACAGGAATGTGGCCATTGTGGTCAGACCCCCACGTTTCGTGTCCTCCTGGTGGAGCACAGGGTTTGAGAGTAAGTTAGAGGATGGGACTAGGAAGAACTGCTTAATCAGACTTGGCGTATCCACACACACAACACCAGCTCTGGCCAGAAGTCTTTATGGTTGTTTGGATAATAAAGTGGATGCGTGAGAAGAGGCTGTCGTGAGTAAGCGCAAGGAAGGTCTCAGTACCCAGAGACATGTCAGAGAAAGCTATTAGAGAATTATAATCAAGTGTGCTTTCCTTGAACATTCTATAGGACTTAGGAGTGTTACCAAACTGTGTCATCAAATCTTAGGAAAAAAAAAAAGTCTCAGGCTTGGCTTGGTGTCATTCATTCATTCATTGAGTCATCAAACACTTATTGAACACCTACTGGTTGTCAAGACACTGTGCTTGGATGCAAACATGAATAAGTTGTAGACCTCAGAGAGTTTTGTACAATAAGGAAGACCTATATGTGTGCAGATATTGCAGTACAATGTGATATGTGCAAAGATGGCGGACAAAGAATGCTACAGTAGCCCAGAAGAGAGAGGGCCTCCACGTCTCAAAGTCCTAGCAGGAGCAGAAAATAAGACAAAGTTCTTTGTCGTATTAAAGATTAAACAATCATCTTCCAAAATACTAGAAAGATTTACCGATTCCTCTAGGATAGGAGCTTTTCCATGCATTTCTGTTTACTAGAAAGGGTCTTGTAACCTATAACTAGATTCCATTTGGTTGCAAAAGATCTAACTCATTACCTATTTTCTCCAAATCCCAGAGAATTCTTTAAACCCCAGGTAAAGACTCATAGTTGAAGGTTAAAAAAATCCCCGAATATACATGCATCCTGGGACTTGCAGGAAAAATTCCGTTTGGCCACTCTGGTTTAGAGGCACGCTTTCCACCTGTATTCATTTTCTAGGATGACAGTAGTAAATTGTCACACACTTGGTGGCTTAAAACAATGGAAATCTATTTGTTCAGAGTTCTGGGGGCCAGATGTTCCAAATCAAGGTGTCAGCAGGGCCCTGCTCCCTCCGCAAGCGTGAGGGGAGATTCCATTCCTTTTCTCTTCCAGTTTCTGGTGGTGCCAGGCATTCCTGGGCTTGTAGTCACTTCTCTCCAACCGCCGTGTCTGTGGTCACACCGCCTGCTCCTCCTCTGTGTGTGTCTCTCCTCTCTTAGTCTTTTGTAGGGACATTTGTCATTGGATTTAGGGCATACCTAGAATATCCAGGGTAATCTCCTCATCTTAAAATCCTTAATTTAATTATATCTGTGAATACTCTTTTCTAAATAATTAGTAACATTTTAAGTTCCAGGAATTAGGACTTTATATCCTAAAATCAACTTACTATACCACCTGGGATGATCCCCCTTTCAAGCCTGAAATTATCCTTTGGTTGGTTCTTAAGAGGTCATGAAAGATTTTGTGTGGAATTTCAGGATCTCACAGTGAAAAGGAAAGATCCTCTGGGGAAAAGTCAATATGGACCTTTCGCTTCGGTATCCCCTGAGAGAAACTGCAGACAGTGGGGAACCAAGAGAGATTTTGAAAAAATGGAGATGTCAGAAGCTCAGCAAGAACCTTAGAGAGACAGATATAGTCCTGAGGATGCTCCTGGGAGCTCATGAGTGGTTCTGATAACTGGAACACAACCTGTTTCTGATAGAGCTGGGATATCCAATGGGTTTATTTTTCACTGTAGGCAGCAAATCGTATATTTATTAGACCCTCTAATTTCTAAGTGAGTGGTTTGGCAAACATCCTAAAGCTCAGGTTGTACCTTTTCAAACACTAGGTTCTATAACAGTGGTAAGCTAAATTGAGACATGTTTTTCTAGAGACCAAAGAGTTCATGTGATACCTTTAAGCACATCCTCTTGGACTCTAAAATAACTGTATATGCAACCCTTATTCACTGTTTACAACGCACATCTTTGTTATTTACTGACAAATTCCACCAAGTGTATGACAACCCAATAATAATTATAATTTTTAAAATGTAGTGACTGAAAAATGTTATAGATTGTTTCTCATTTCATTCTCTGAAAACTAATTATGATTTAGCAGCATCTCATAATATTAGGTCATTGACTCTCCTTGGTCACCTATAGACTTTAAATTAGCTCAGGCATTTCCAGAAGCAAGAAGATCAAATCACATCAAGGAGTTATTTTAATATGACATTAACAATTAAAGTCACAGCAGAATGTAGTTTGACTACTGTTAAAGTCACCCAGTGGGTAGTGGCAATACTCTGTATAGTCCCTAAGTTTTTTAGGCCACTTTCTTTGTGGAATAGCAATCCACATTTGCTAAGATAAAATTATGATGCTTCCTTTAACTATTCTAAAATAGATAATGCTTTGATCTGCTGGAAATCTAGTTATATTTAATCTATTACTTTGTTTTGTAATTTATAGACTACCTATCTCCAAACAGATTCTGAAATGATTTATAGTATTAAAACAAGTTTAAGAAACAGAATCATTATTTATGTTAACAAAAATATTTTAAAAATCTAGGAACTTAGACATATAGGAGACCTGGGATAACACTGCTATTGTAAAGGAGCTATACATTTAGTGTTGAGCTTCTTGGCAAAAGGACACCTGGTGTGTGGTCACTACTGCTTTTGGTCAGCTTTTCTTCTAAGATCCTGTCCTTTGGCCACAAATGACCTAGTTTTAACTCGTCACAGAATCCCATCTCTCTAATAACAGTGATTGAGTCAATAAATGGGCATGTCACCCAGGTAAGACAAATCAGAATTCGTCCTTGGAATGGTTACATTGACACTGGGAAATGACAGCCTCCCCCCAACAACATTGAGTTGTTAAATTGAGGCTTCCAGAAGCATAGTCCACAGACAACTGGGGAAATTTGTTTCCTTTAGGATGGTGTTATATGAGTACGCAAAGATAGTCCACGATTTAAAAGAAAGAGAGAAAGCTATAGAGATAGAAAGAAACTGAGGAAGAGAGTGAGAGGGTACTAGATGAGAAGTACCACATTTCACTCCCTTGGAGACAGATTCTCACA
The DNA here is from genome assembly GCF_021613505.1 of Equus quagga. Taxonomy (NCBI): domain Eukaryota; kingdom Metazoa; phylum Chordata; class Mammalia; order Perissodactyla; family Equidae; genus Equus; species Equus quagga. The sequence continues at coordinate 21,713,206 of NC_060277.1, forward strand.
GCTAGTCTGTGGACTCTGTGAGCCGCCTCAGTGTCCTGAGCTTACTGGAACCAAAAGTTCTCTTTTGTGCTAAAGTTAGCCCGATATTTATCACTTGCAAACATAAAAAGCCCCAACTGATATCATTAGATGGTTCTCATTTCTAATAGAGAATTTGTCCCATTTCTCTGAGGGGCACCCCCCTACCCCAGGCGTTGAATCCTGGGAGATACTGAGATATTTTTGCAAGGGAATTTGCATTGGTGGAGGGGAACTTTGAGGAAACCCTGCACAAGTTGTCCCGTTGCTGTTTTGCACCTACAAAAATTTGATTCTCGGTTTAAATAAGGAGATATTTGGTTAAAAATATCTTTCTATATTTCTTAGAAAACTATAGTTGGACTTGTTCAGTGTTTCCTCGAAGTGCTTTTTTTTTTTTTAGTAGGGATCACCAAAGTGAAGATGCCTCAGCTAAGACTTAAAAAAACAGTCAAAAAGCTGTGTTGCTGCCTAAAGAGGCGTTTGAAAACAGTCATCAAGTTTAGAAAATTGTAAACCAGCCCTCTTGAATATTAGATACTCAAGTGAGATTTTGTTCACTTTGGGGCCCCTAGATGTGTGAGAAGCGTTGCTGATATCCATCACAAAGATTTCACAGTCACATCTCATCCTGTTTTACTAAGGAGGTCGTTCAAAGGGGTGCCTTCAGAGAGGTCTGTGTATGTTTTTTTGTTGAAAGTTATGTTTGAATTCACTCAAGCTCTCCCAGATATTTAGTTAATGTTCTGGTGTTTCCTGCCATAAACTATGGACAGTTTGGGGCCTAAAATACCTGAGTGTGACCCCTGAGGAATGTCAGACTCTCAATAGAGCTGCACCATGATAAGCATACTAGGAAAATAGCCCCCCAAAAAACCTCCATAGGATATGTATTACATCACTCAACACTGTAATAAGCCATCTGAAGATATCACAGAAACCTGAAGACCTACAGTAGAAAAAATTATTTAGGGAAAATGATTTCCAGATGAATTACTTTAGAAAATATTGTCATTTGAAATTCTCTTGGATCTTTGGAATATAAGATTATCTTAGGTAATTATGTTGACTATATATGTGAATTTTGACTATAGAATAATGAGGAATATTTTAGAATGATGACTAATGGATTAGATCTTATTCACTTCCAAAGATGTATTTAGTGAAGTGTACCAATGTAGAGTGGTGCTCTTATGCGTAATCTCCGTCATTTAGGTTTATAAAATTTGAGTGGATTATTGGCAAGTAAAGATATTGTTAATTCAGGAAGTTCCAAATTATCACAAGAAGCACATTTCTACCAAGTGCACACATGCAAATAAAAAAAAAAATATCCTGGCCTTTGCGTTGTTATTGAAACATATCTGGCATATTGGCAGCTGACACATTAGTATCAAAAGTGTGACTAAATCGATTACTAGCATTCTGCTCCCCTACGATCATGGATTATCCTCATTGGATGTTAAAAGAATATGAGACACTGCTCTGGTCATTCTCTAAAACGCTTGGTTATGAGAAAAATTGCAGCTTATCTACCATGAATTCTTCTTACACAAAAATAAAATTACTTCCTGAGTGATTAAACACCATATGTTGACAGAGTTAGTTCTTCTTTTTAAAATATGCCACGTCAAGGCCATCAGACACAAATTATTCATTGATAAAATTATCTTACTTTTCAAAAGTTGACAATATCATGGAACTTAGATCTTTTACAGATCTAGATAGCATTACATCTCACCAGGACACTGAAAAGGCTTCTTTGTGGTTTATATTTGACCAGACAAATCAAGGGTTTTTTTTTTTTTTTCTCCATTAGAAAATAGTCACGTTAATGAGATTATAATTATAATCTCAAACTAAATGGGCACGACGTCGACATTTAATCATGGCATCTATTTAGTTTGGGTGCTTAACAAAATTCTATATAAAAAACACAGTTCTTTTACTAAGCTATGTAGGCAATCACTGAACAATTATATATATGTAGAATTTTTCATTTAGGTAAAATATTTCGGTTATTTATTTTCCAATTTATACTTGATGTAGATTTGATTGCATGTTATTTTTTTATGGCCATGTTGACATACCTTGATATAAAATTGTTTGGAATCAGTTGCTATAAAGTTGCTAAGAACTGGTTTTTACCTAACACAGCTTCTATCCAAGGTATAAATTAGCTATCAGCTTTCAGTTGCCTGATCAAAAAGACAACAGTTTCTAAAAGCTTCCCTTGAAATTTTCTGAAAAAATACGATGGAATTTGTGTTGTAAAGCAAAAGGCCTGAAAAAAGTACATTCTAGAACAATTTCTTACTTCAGTGTACCATTATTATAACGTTGCATTCCGTTGCCTTGGCTGATAAAGTTCTCAAGGTAACTTTAAAATCTAACCTGTTCTCAGTAAAATATTTTTTACCTTGTACTTTCTGGCAAAAAATTAAGTTCTTGACTAAAAGACATAAATTTCTGACTTCTCTCCCTCACTCTCTCCATCTCCCATTCTCTCTCTCTGCCTGCAAGTCTGAAATTCTTGATATATATAAAATAGAATAATAAAAAAGAACCTAGGAATGAGTTAATCATAAAATCTGGTATTGAGAGCTGAAAACAAGGCAAGGAAACTAAAAATTTTTACAAATTACATACAATAACATAGTGAGAATAATGGGATGTGAGTAGAGGAATAAGGGAGGAAATCCATTAGGCAACCCCAAAACAAGAAAATGAAGAAAAATAATAGTGTCAGCCTCTTGCAGATCAATTAAAGAGTGGGAATTGAGCCAATGCTAGAAAGAGAAGAATAGTACTATAATCTTCTCTTGAAAGTCATGGCAATAGGCCATTTATCCTGTTGGCTTTACCTTGGGCTGGTGCCCAGGCAGGACAATTAATAAAATGTTCTTGTTATGACACTGTCAACTTCATCTTGCTGCTGTTAACAAAGTGTCACTGATAACTACGTGCACAGATCAAATCCGTATTCTAAGTTTAAACGAAGTGAAAACAATCGATAAAGCAATGCCGTTGTAAAGAAACAAATCAGCAAAGAAGAGACTGTTCTCTGCTCTTTCTTGGGACCAACAAGTTGAGTGGAAGCACAAATCAATTTTCATGATATTTTCATGATAAGGACCGTGTTCATAATGAAATATCCACATGATATCTGGGTATCTGAATGGATCAGTAAGATAGATTATTTATAGGACTCCAAACAACTGGATATTTCGAAGTCCACATACACTGATCCTCACCAGCACCCATGTAAAATAATATAAGTAAATGCGTTTCCTTTTTCAATAATAACAAAATACATACAGTATTCAGTCCTATCCCAATAATATGTCTAAATCAGAACCAGTATTTGATATTCTCTCCACTTCTCTAAGTATTTTGAAGAGCAAGTGACCACAAATACATTAGACTTTTCAATTACAAAGGAATTCTCCAATGCTATAGCTTTTCTATGGTTTTATCCCAACTTATTCTTATTCACCAAAATAATTTTTACTAATAGTAACATTATTATTATAAACAATATATTTTATAATAAAATTCAAATAATTAAATTATTTAATATATTATTTGATGCAACAAATTTTATGTTTCTTTTATTCTCTCTTTTTTTAAGAGTATTATAGTTGCTTATTTCTGAAAATTGTCATACAATGCTATAATGCTGGCCACAATTGGGTCAATTTAATGTCGTTGAAAATCAGGCTCCTATCCAAGAACAATAAGTCACTTTCATTATTTTAGTCACACTACATAAACACTGGAGCAATGCTGACAATTTAAGCACTGTCTTTCAGAGATTTTTCAGTCACCAAAAATAAATAAATACACTGAATGGTGTCTAAACAATGTGACTGTAAATTTCTGATGAAGCTCCATTATTTCCATGATCCTAAATCTTAGAGTTTTCATATAGCATGATGGTCTATGATGGTAAAAACTAAAGGTTTGGTGAGGGTATTGAATTTCAGTGAAAACTTAATTTCATTTTTGCATTGTTTTGATTAGAGAATTAAGACTTAAAAATGTTAACTTGGCAAATAATATCCTTTGTTGCTTTTTCTTCTAATGTAGAACTGAGATAGAGCCCCCTGTAATCTATGTCATTTTTATAATGGAAGAAGAGTTGTTATGTTTGATTATCAAACTTACCACTTATATGAATACTAAGGATACAATATCCTAATATGAAGATGAGGAGACAAAATTCTGCAGATTTTAGTTCTGTTACTATAACACATTAGACTGCTTCTGGAAATTTGGGTATGTCAAAAGAGTAAGAAACATGCACACATAGGCATATAGAGAACATTAGAGAGGCATTAAGAGCCACTGAAGTGCAGCCCCTTTATTATTTATTTATTTTTTGCAAAGGAAGATTCACCCTGAGCTAAGATCTGTGCCAATCCTTTCTCTATTTTGTCTGTGGGTCACTGCCATAGCATGGCGTGATGAACGGTGTAGGTCCATGCCCGGGATCTGAACCCGCGAACCTGGGCCGCCAGAGCAGAGCACATTGAACATAACCACTATGCCACTGAGCTGGGCTCATGGCCCCTTTATTTAATGTTTTGATGAGCTGTATATCCATTCAGATAGCTTCAACAGTAGAGTCCACCCAAGCAGTATACCTCATTTATATATACCCACATGGCAGGATCATTTCAAAGTTAATACATTTTAAATTAAGGGTTATTTAAAAATCTATAGTTCATATGAAGTGCTTGAAGGTAAGCTGCAAATTTTCTAAAACTAACCAATCTTACCCTAGTCATTTTAAATTCACTTTTATGAAAAAGTCTAATGAGACTTTGCACAGAAGCAACACTCTCAAAAATATACAATGATGTCGAATCTCCAGAATAATCCAGGATTTTTTGGCTCAACTACATGATTTTGCATGGTTATTTCGTGCAGTTTCTATTTTAACCAGAAGTTTTAAATTATTGTTGTAATTGTTTGAAATAATGAAAACACCTTCTGGTGATTTAAATAGGTAAATTCCGAAATACTGTTTAACAGTACTTCTTTTAGCAATTGTTTGACAAAACAAAGAACATTTCTTCTATGTACGAAGTTATGTTTTACTCCACAGATTGTTGTTGCTTTCCAAGTCATTAGCTACAAATGTTCAGTTTATCCTCATAAATATTCCCACTGAAATTAGGTGGAGTTCTGATTGATAGAATGCTGAAGAGTGTGGCTCACTGTAACGCAGGCAGTTGAAAATTATATGAAATAATTGCAATTGGAATGGGACACACCCATAATGCTCACCAGAAAACAATATAATTAAAACCACACTGATATATCATACGACCTTGACCTAAATGGAGTCAGTCTTGGACGATTCAGCCAGTTCTGTTTATCTTTGCCTTTTAATATTTTTGCTCATCCCCTTTCAGTACTATGAAGAAAAGCAAATGGCTTATTTCAGTTGGAAAACATCCAAACATCTGTATGTGGGTTTCCACTCTCCTAACCATCAAGCTAGAATGTAGGTCACTTTCTTACGTATGTGGAACTGTATATGGACTCTACGAAGTGAGGCTAAACCTCGTTTAATGTAGAGAGTGTGGGCATACGACAATAAATAAAGGTCGCTTCCAAACTTTGTATATTCAAGTTCAAACTTTTCTATATTCCCATAATTTCTAACTTTTAATGATTATTTTTAATTTTAAATATTTGTTTCATACCTGATAATAATAAAGATAATTCAACTGCTCTTATTAAATCTTTTCCTACCCTCTCGTTCATCCCAGTCTGTCGTACACCGCAAGAGGTCCTTATGCACATGCATGTGGCCCCCCCAGCCTACATGTCCAAGCTCTGTCCACACGCCTGTAAACAGCTGCCCTGTGGCCACCCTTGGGCCAAGTGGTGCATACCCTCCAGAAAATGATCTGCCCTTCGACGGTGGAGCCAGGAAGAGGCCCGCAAGGCCTCTGGGACTGGAACTGTGGCACTTATGCCAGAGGCCCCGGTTCCTGGAGCATGATTTAGAAATGGTGACAGGAGGTTATAGCCTCTGGACGAGCAGGTGTCCTTGGTCCATCAGATGCCTCACATCACATGAAGGGCAAGTGGAGGAGGATCAGAGCAGGCTGCTCTAGGACATGGAGGCCCAGGGTGGGGGCCTCGTTTCTGGGATCAGGGAGATTTAGGAAATGAGAGTTCCAGACAAAGGCAGTGACTTGTGTCAGCCCTTTGGAGCTCAAGTACAGGCCGCTCTGGCAAGAGGCAGGGTGAGCCAGAGGCTGTGCGCTCTGCATGGAGTTAGAGTGAGCAGGATTGGACGCTTGTAGTTTATAAGTTGGACTCCTTGTACTTTTTATATTCTTTGTGTTTATTCCTTTGGGCATTTGTTCTCCGTAGTATTTAGCAACATATTTTGTATTTCTCAGTTTAACTTAGCTGTGCTATAAAGCGCTGGATTATCTATACTTGGGTCAGAGCATTTGCAGGGGGCAGTAACTCCAGGTGCAAGCAAGGCATGAGGGAAATAATCAAAGGAAGAGGAAATTTAGGAGGAAAAAACATAACTGAAGAGAGCAAGGCTCAGATCACCTGAACTCTGAAATAGCTAACCTTGGAAGTCTTGAGTTTTATTTTATTAAAAGAGATCATTTTACTTCTCTCACTTAATTTTTAAGTTATTTTTTCATATCACTAAATTAATCCAGCTAAATTAGTGATACAGCATACAATTCCCTTGCTCAAAAGCTACTCATAACCCCCTTTTGCCCACTATCTAATATTGAAAGTTTCATTCACTCATTTAATATTTATTGATCATCAATAAATATTGATGAATGAAGACTATACTAGGCATGGGGCATATAAAGACAAACAGAACAGCCTTGGTCTTGACCTCACACAGAATGTAGTAGAGGTGGTAATCAGTAATCAAGCCATAAAGGAAAAGAATGGAGTATTGGGGAGAGAATGGAGAAGGGAAGAGGGGGACTATTCAGATTAAGCAGTCACAGGAGATTACATTTAAGCAAGTACCTAAGAAACAGAAGGAGTCAACCATTCATAAAGGAGGAAAAGAAGTGTTCTAGGAAAGGGGATAGCATGTGCAAAGGCCCTGAGGTGACAATATACGCCTTTTGCAGAATTGAAAGAAGGGTGGTTACCCAAGTATAGCAAAGAGGAGAGAAAATGGCATTGGAACATTAAACAGGAACCAGATCAGGCAGGGCCTTTCAGCAACAATTGGAAACTAGATTTTTTTTTTTTTCTCACAACAAAAGATTGCCATTGAAGAAGTTTACACAAGGCACTGGCATAACAGATTTTATATTCTACAAAACTCACTTTGGCTGTTTTGTGAAGAGTGAATTGGAATGGATCAAGAATGCATCCTAAGATACTATCAGAGCCTGGAGTAGTCTAATGACAAACCACAGGGTTTAGTTTTTGTTCACAGTAGAAATAAAGAGTTGGGCAAATTTGAGACATATTCTGGTGGCAGAATCTGACCAATTGTGACATTTCTCCAGCAAGCCACAGTTTCATAGATGCAAACCTGGAAAAAGTGAATGGTTGGGATTTTGCTGGAAAGATGACAGAGGCAATGAGGATATTTACTGGTCTATGGTTATAAAATGGACTATGGAATCTGAATTGGAAAATAAGGGAATAGTAAGAGTTGAGGAGACTGATGGATGGAAGGAAAATGATAGAGTCAATAGATTTGAAATGTGAAATTCATGGAATAAGAGTTATAGTGTTGACATGAAACTGTTAGTTTTCCTTAGTTAGAAACCAAGAAACTAACCCTGACTCCCTTAAACGTTAAAGAAAGAAACTATAAACCCTGGAAAATGCAGAGCAGAAACTCATGGAAATTCTAGGAGAGGTCCATAAGATGACTCAGTGAAACCACCATTCATCTCTGTTTATCTTTGCTCATTTATCTTTCCCAAATTTCCAAGAGAAAGACTTCTTTTTTTTTTTCTGTTTTAAAGTGTATTTATATCTGTCTGCTCATTATCATTCATCTACTTTCAGGGGACAGAGCTGATCCACTAACTTCCTAACTAGGGAAGTAACTGCTACCTGGGAAGCCATGGCAGCTTGAGCAAGAGGGCTGGGGGCACAGGAGGTTGTAGCTGGAGAGTGGAATGTTAGAAACTGTGATTTCAGAAATGGTGCAATTTCTGGTGATAACAAGGAGCGGTAAAGGGTAGTGGCCGAAAAACTTTCCACAGGAAAAGTCCTAGTCAAGGGATCAAGGTCATTCATTACTTATTGAGCAAAGAAAGAAACAAAGAATGTTTCTGGGCTGGGGTGTGGGAAGAACTGAGGCAGCAATAATCAAAATGCAGATTGTCTATCCGAACAGCTAATTGGAGGGCTTGGGAAGGACAGACAGGGACCTATGTGGGTTAAAAATGCTAAATAAGGAGCAGTGCACTATACGGAGAAACGGGGACAAAGAAGAGGTCATGAGGACACACCACAGGTCTCACCCTGCACTGGCTCCAGTAACCTCTTATTCCCTTTATCCCTCCAGGTCTCTGCACTACCCCTTAGAGTTCTCCTATAGCCTCCCATACCTTTGTTATTAGTCCTTTAGTAAATCAACTCTTCTCAAATTATCCCAGTTTGAGTGTACCATTGATTTCCTGTTAGGATCGTAAATGATACGTGAGCTAAACTAAAACTTCTTGTCTCATTTTTCTCTTTCATATATTATGGTTAATGATAGAGATAAAATTCTGAGTAATTACTAACAACCAATTCCTATATATATATATATATATATATATATACACTACATAATAATAGGTATTATATTATTTAATATTTTAACAAGTCTGTGAGGTATGTTGAGCTAGCTTCATATTACAGGCAAGAAAACTAAGGCTCAGAGACATTAAATTGTTAGCAAGTTGCAGAGCCTGTCTGGCTCAGGTACTTGTACCCTCAAATACAAAAGCCGTACTGGCTCCCACAAGGGGGACACCAAGATGAGTAAGTCTTATCTCTGTCTTAGGGAAAGTAGCATCTACTTGGTAAAACAATCAATTAATTAATTAAGATGGGGTATGAGTGTGTAGACACACAAGTACTTGCATAAGACTTATGATTAAGGCAATGAGTGATAAATTTCTTGGGTAGACATAAATGCTGCAGGATTTTCAAAAAGTTTAAGCTCACTATAGCCCAAGGAAGACAAAAGAAAAAAGTAATATACACTTTCAGTAGGGGGCGTTATTGTCGTTATCTACAGACAATGTGGTTTGTATTCTTTGTACGTGGAAATTACTAAACTTTTGGAAATGTTTAGTTATAAAGAATGTGTGCGTGTGTCCTTCAAACAAGAAACGGGTCGGTTGGTATGGAAGAAATCTACTTGAAAACTTTCCTGAAGTCCATCAAAATAGGTCACCACTTTGAGAAGTTGCTGGATGAAAGCAACACTTATTTGAGGAGTTGTCTATGGTGGGAAGTTTAAGTCATTCTCTGTGAACAGCCAGCCACACAGGAAAACAGCAAATTCAAAGCATGAAGATCAAAGTTGTTATGATTACATTCTCTTTCCATTTCACCTTACTGTGCTGTGCATGCTTATTATTTTATGCTCTTTACCCAGCCCATTACCTAGTCCCTCTAGTTCTGAGGTCAAGGGAATGGCATTTCCCCTTTAGAACATTACTACCTCACACCCTATAATTGGCTAGTGGAATTAGAGAGATTGTGGTTATGGGAACAGAAAATTCCCCCTTTGACAAAAATGCAGGATTGTCATGGCGCTATTTACTTTTACCCATTCAAGCATTATTCAGGCTTACATATTTTTAAAAAAATTTCTTTCACTTTCAAACATTTGAGATGTTTGCTATTAAACTAGGCTGGCTAAAAACCATTAGACAGAGATATTTACAACCTGGAGGACCTCCAAAAACTATCAATCCAGACACCTTTGTCTTAAAAAAACCCTTAGACATCATTTACAGTTCACAGGGCAGTTGTTTTCACATAGAGGACGTTATCTGCCAAAGTCACATCGGAGATAACACGGAATATCTGACAGAACAGACAATTAGAGAAGAAACACTCTTTGAGGTTTGAATTTTTGTTTTATTTTTAAAAATGCAAATTTTTTTTGTGAAATAGCTCATTTATGATTTGGCATTTCTGTTGACAATAATTTATACAAAGTGAGAACAGCAGTTGGCTTATTTATTTCAGGAAAAGTTTTGAATCTTTTCTGAGGACAATAAAACTTGAAAACTAAGTTGAAAGTCTTACTGCCCCTTAAGCGAATCTCTTATGAGCAGGAGCCCGGGCACGTAAGCTTTTCCTCGGTAATCTTGTTAATAATAACCCTTAACCACTGGCGACAAGGGGGCTTTTCCATTCCGAACCATCAAAGACGGTTGAAATTAAGGAAACTGAAAATGAAGGAGGTGGGTTGGGTGGAGGGCAGCCACTAATATAATCTAATCCACATTAAACCAGACACTGATGAAAAAATTGCTTTAGTGTACATATAAATTGGATAGTTCATATAGGCTTTTTTTTTCTATTGTACATTGGATTTTTAAAGAGTTAGTTTGTGTTACTTTTACTTCTCCTAGTTACTGTGACTCTGCAGAATTAAAATAAAAAGTCTAAGGGTTTATGGTGTGGGTTTGCATGCCTGCGTGTGCTACATAGGTGTGAGAGAAAAAGAAGAAGGTTGCAAGATGGCAGGTGGAGCCGGTATTCTTGTAGGATATTTAGCACCCTTCTCAACACTTTCCAAACACCACTGACTATGTGAAGACTAGCTCTTATGGGGGAGTCTTCTCGGACCGAGATGATTTCAAGTACGGCATTCCTTTCATTCTGAGACCTTTTTAGTTTGGCCTTTTTCTAGGACAATAGCATCTGTGAAAGCTATGACCAGAAGAGAGGAACCATCCATCAATCAGGCCAGCTGAGTTTTATTGGCATGTATTCCATGCACTGTGGACAATGTGGAGGAAACGAGGGGTACTTGAGGCCAAAAGAACGAGAACTGAGACAACAAGGACACCAGAGCACAGAGGGCAACGTGGGACGGGCTAGAGCACAAAAGGGTTTATAATCAAGCCAGGAGGGCTCTAAGAATTCACTCTTTGGGGAGCCTGGAGACTGGATTCAAGTTTTACCTCATTTTTTCTAATATGCAGGGCTCCTTTGGGCAAGTCTAATCCATATGGACCTCAGTTTATGCATCTATATAATGAGAATATCTTCTAGAACAGGGATAGAAAATACTTAGCATGCATGCTGAGTCTTCCCTGCTCCTCCAGCCATGTGGCCAACAGTCTTGGAGGACTGCACATTTTCCTGCTGAACCCAGAGCGTCCTCAGAATCCTTCTCAGCGCAATGTGGAGGAAGTAACTATCAATTGATTGGAGCCGGTGTGCAAGGTGAAGCCGATTCACCATTCAGGGCCTGAATGAGCTTTGACATCTGAATTTATGAATCCAAAATGTGCTGTCCGTGCTCTGTCACACATACGGCAGAAAAATAAACAGAAGGAGCAGAAGAAAAGGTCTTAAATTACAGCCTTAATGGGTAACAAACCGATTTGGGTTAAACCTATCCTAAACCAACTGTTTTCTCAAATTTTCATTATGTATCACAATCACCTGGGAATATTTTTAAACTAGCAATGCCTGGGCCTTAGCCTCAGAGATTCTGATTCAGTCATTCTGGGATGAGACCGGAGGATCGCTACTTTTTTTTTAAGCACCTCGAATGAATCTAACAGGCTGACAGAGTGGATAACCTTGGAACTGGAGGAAACGAAACAGTAGCGCTGAATATGGCTCCTCTCAGATAAGCATAATGAGCAACAGAGAGAGAGATGCCAGTGCAGTTTGTGGCATTATGTCTCCAAGTAGGAGGCAGGGATTTTGTTGGACTTTGAAGATGAAGCAGGATCTGAATAAATGTTGAGGAGGGGGAGAGAAGATTTCAGGTTGGGGAAGCAGAGCGGATAAAAAGCACAGAAGTGAAAAGCATTATCATGAGCAGAGAAGATGCAGAGGCTGTTTCGTGTTGGGGTCTAGAAGAAATTAGATTGCCTAGTGTATGGAGCTGTTGATATTGGCCAGCTTTTACTTTCAAGTGTTTCTTATACTGTTCTAGACACCGGCAGTAGGAGCGTTACAAAAGCCTTCACTCTAAGTTTTAGTGGCTGAATAAATAACCAATTTACTGCTTTTAAAAACAAAACAAGCTTTCAACCTGACCAATAGAGAAGGCCTTCATCTAGTAGGAGATGCTGGTAACGGGGAGCTCTCTGCCTGTTCTTGTTTCGATCCCAGAAAGAACTGTAAGTTGTTTCTGAAAAATGTTTTCCTATAAAAACAGTGTAAGAATTCCAGAACCAGGAAAATAATTTAACTTACGATTCAGGTTAGAGAAAATCCGTACTATAAGGATTACTGTTTCTCTTTATAACAATGTTGAACTCACTGGGGCAGAAATGAAATGGTTTTATACATCATCACGTCATCAGAAAGTGCCCAACATAGAGCTTTATGGAATTTGGGAATTCAGTACGTGTCTGAAATTAGCAAAACACAACCAGTTTATACTCTGTCTTTTTTATTTCCTAGTTATCGCCCTTTTGTTTTCTTGCACTGAACTCGTGTAACCGCCTTCTCCTAATTAGGGCCTTTTTTGTTTCTCTGTTTTCCCAGTAAGCACATCCATCCAGCGAGCTTCTCAGTTCAGGATGCATTTTTAAAGTTACGTGTAAGATAATGGGAACTTTTAAATAACTTGAAAACAAAATTCTTTCAACATGAGGTAAAGGTTAATAGTTATAACTAGACCATGCAAAAAAGAGCTTTATGTGTGATTTCTTTGCTATTTAACGTTAAGTTTTGTAGGCAACTAAAAATAACCCAGGCACACCTGTGTTGTTAAACGATCCTTTATACTAGAGACTTTAGGCTATCCTGTGTTTCCACTTAAGTGTTGATAGCAAGGCAGTTGCTTAAATTTATCTGTTACCATTGAGTGATTTCAAGTCAGCACCATTTTTCCATGATTAGCAAAATAATAATAATAACTCATGAAATGTAAACTCATCCTTTGGCTCTGTCAGTGATAAATCATTTTCATCTTGGCCTTTCTGCTTCCACTAACGGTAAATGAGAGCCTGCATTAGGTAAAATAATAATAATAATACATCAACAAAGAATGAACTCTATGCACAATCATAGAGGAGTTATTTCCCAAGGATTTGTTTTTCTCCCTTTTATAGATGAGCTGTCAATCAGATATTTTCCAACACCTGTAAAAATTCATAAATATCTTGATGTCAATGAGTGTCTTCAACCTTGTACTTCCTGGAGACACGTGCTTATAAACCATAAACAGAGAAGACGTCAAAAGTTTTGAGTCTGGATCAGGATCAGGACAGGCCCAGAGAGCTGGGATCAGGTTTGATTTCCTCTTAAAGGAGCCACATTCCAAAGAAAGGGGTTTGGTTGGAGTTTCATTGTGAATGGAGCCCACTCAGATCAGGGATTCTGCAGTATTACAGTAAGCTGAAATTTTCCACTCTCATCCAAATTTCCCTTAGATTTTATTTTTAATTCATCTATAAGCTTACTACCTCATACATTTTTATTTTGATATAGATTCCCTTCTAGTGTTTTAATCAATGAGTTCTTTTTTTTGCCATATGCAATATATATATTTGCATATCTTGTATACACACAATCACACATACATATCTATTTTCTTGTGTATTTAAGAAAATTTTTTAGCACCATCTCAATATTGCAAAGAGTCTTAGAATGTTCAGTTCAACTATCCATCTGATACTAGAATCCTCTTCTACTACATTCCTGCAGGCATCATCTAAGTCAGCCTTGAGTATCCACAGTGATGAATAATTCACCGCCATTAGAAATCTTTGGACAACTCTAACTACATTTGAAATTTCCTCCTTACACTGTACTGTACTTTCTGCTTATGGTTCTTTCTCTAGTCTTTGACAACACAAAAATTGAATCTAATGTGTCTTCCACGTGCTAGTGCACATGCCAGGCCTAATTCTTGCAGTAATTTCTCATATGACATAGTTTCCAGATCTATCCCTCATCAAGAAACTTTACTCAGGAGTATTACACGGAGGGGTATTATATTCCTATTATAGAAAGATGTTTCTATTAGTAGATGCAAGGATTAGAGTATGTAAGTATGCAAGTAAAGCCAAGTATTAGCTTGGTGTTTTTCGTTTGTTTGTTTTTGGTCTTATTTCATTCCTGTTGGCCTGTTTTAAAGTTTATCACTGAATGAAATCACAACGTTACTAGCCAATTGAACAAGACACTACTAGTTGTTCACGACTACTAGTTACACTTGCCACAACTATGCTTTATCCTTACCAGGTGAATTCCTAACATGTTCAGATGCATTTAGGGAAGTTGTCTCTATCCCAAGCTCATGGTTAAATCTTGAATCCATGTCAATTATGATAATTAGTTTTCCTCGCCAGAATTGATTAAGGAGTGGGCCCAGGTCTAGCCTATGAGATGTGTGGGAAAGTCTGTTATGAGGGGTAGGGAGGGAGGCTTCTGAAAAAATTCTTCCTGCAAGTAAAAAGAGAAGATATAAATGAGTAGCTTCTCTTCTGCTGGGCATTATCTTACCTGCCTGTGATGCCTGGGAATAGGCAGCCTTCTTGCAAGCATGAGGTGAATTAGCCAGAGGACAGGCAGGCACACCGAAGATGACAAATTTGTTCTTTCTTGCTTGTTTTTAAATTTATTGAAGTATAATTTAAATACAGCAAAAATACAGGTGCAAAAACCTATCAATTTTGACAAATGTGTATAGTCATATAACAATACCACAGTCAATATGTAGAAAAGTTTCATCACCTCAAAGATTTTTGTCATGCCTCTTTGTAGTCAATCACCTCCCTCCACTGTTGGCCCTTGGTAACCACTAATATTTTTTCTGTCATTGTTTTGCCTTTTCCAGAGTATCATATAAATAGAATCATGCAGTTATAGCCTTGACTCTAGCTTTTTCACTTAGCATAATGGATTTGAGATTCATCTATGTTATTACATAAAACAGTAGCTTGTTCCTTTTCTATTGATGAGTAGTATTCCACGTTATGAATATGTGGCAGGAACATTAATTCAACCACAGAATTAACCAGATTGAAAGCCATCCTACTGTAGGACATACTCATTGATGAGACAATTTTTCCCTTTTAAGCTATTTTGGTATTTGTTGTCCAACTCATTGTAGCTGATATATGAGATTGATCCATCCTACTATTAAAGACATCAAACACTGAGTTCAAATGTAAGATGGCATATTTATTCCTTCTGAGCATTTTACCTAAAGTGAGTTCATTCAAAACAAGTTTGCTTAAAATAGTCTGTAGCTCCATTCACTTATATTCTCTCCTTGGCTTGGGCACACCACAGTGGCTGTCAAGATATATTTTTGCCCTAATTTTGTTATTCTGTAGTGTCGATATTGTTACAAATTGAGTGAGCCCACCTTCTATCAGCTAATCCAAGATAACCGTATAACAAAAGTTATATATATTGAAATCCATTCATATTGCCTTTTATTATATTTTTCCTTTCTTCTTTAGGCAATTTATCCACCATTCCCAATAGGAGTAAGCATATTATTCCCATTATTTCTAGATTGTCTCCAAATCCTTTTGCTGTTCCAAGTGTTTATTCTTAATAATGTAGAGAATTGATCTAAATTAATTCTTCTCCATACTGGTGTTCAATTATTTCAGCAAAATTTATTAATGATGGCACCACTCTGGGAAAGAGTCATATTAATCCAGAAACATAATAAATAGCTTTCATTCAGCCCCTATTAAGTTGTTTACACTCTGATAAATATTTATATCCTCTCATTTGTTCTTCATAATTATTATCTTAACTTTACAGATGAGAGAACTAAGCTTAAATCTTGTATCACCCACAGTAACACGTCCTAAATTAAATTTTCTACACCCAAATTTGTAAAATGTCATAAAGAATAATGTGCAGCAATATGTGCCTTTTTTGAAGTGTGGGTTTCTTTAGCTGTAAGGTGGGGGTAGAATGTGTGCAATTTTATTTCAATAATTTCTCAATACTTTTAAAAATAAACACACCAATCTTCTATACCAAAACCCAATGGCTGCATTCAATATAAATGTATCCATATGGTTTCTGTAAATGTTTTACATTTTGAAAATTGATCCAGCTAAAAGAAGTAGCAGCAACAACATAACCTATTGTCAATACATTTGGGGGCCCCTTAGAATCTAGCAACATTCTTCAATAAGCCTGTATCCCTTATCAGTCACCTGAAATATAGTTATATATCTCAATAGATACAATAGTTATATCCATGTGTCCTGTCGTTTGTTTGTCCTTATCTCAAAAAGGGTTAATTGAGACATCAAATCATATACTAAAAGCACATTGACAAGACTGAAAGAGAGAGTCTTCCACGGGTACTTTATAAAACTTCATTTACAACATGATAAAATTACCATAAGGTGATTTTCTAAATGGTCCATGAGTGTTTGAGCGATGGCATCAGCGCCCTTTCCTAGCAAGTCATAAAGCAAGTTGCCCTGGAGTTTTGCTGGTATCCCTGCCCAATAGCCATTTTTCCTCTAATTTGCTTTGATAGTCAGCAAGTATATTTAGTCATGTCTCCATTAATCATCTCCAGGGGAACCAGCCAACAAAGGTTATGATGTTCTGTTTTAGGATGTCAGTCCTGGTGTTTGCTTGAATGCAAAAATCTAGACAATTAGACATGGCAATTCCAAAGCTGATGCTTGGGGGCCTTCCTTCAATTTAGGAAAGAACCCTGGGAAGCTACAAGAAAGGCCACAAAGTAGGGGAATGTCCCTATTTGAGTTATGCTGAGACTAATGTGTAAATGTGTGTAATGCATATGCAAGGAGGACTCGTACTTCCTGAAACAATTGCTTCTGCCCCAGGCATCAGTGTCTTTGCAGCAATAATGATGGATGCCTCTGCTGCAGCTTTCTGGGGCCGAGCTGCAATAAATGAAGAGAATCCATGAGTAGTAAAGGCTATCAGCCTATTGTCTTATAACAGATTGTTTGATTTCCCTCAATCAACTTAAACAGGCATGGCACTCAGGGAAGAATTTTGCAGAATGTATAGAACACTGGTTAAGGAGGATTGGGAAATGCACGCTTTGGGAATCTCACTCTATTGCAAATCCTAGCTCTGTCACTTACATCCATGTAATCTTGGCCAATTCCTTAGTTTCTCTGTGCCAAACCTTCCTTACCTTATGGAATAAAAAAAGAAAACCCAGCTCATAGGGTTGTTGAGAATACTAGATAAAGTATTTCATGTAAAGTGCAAAGAACGGCATCTAGCATATTGTAAGCTCTCAATGGTAGCTATCATCATTGTTTTTGTTGAAAATGTGAATTACAATTCTATTTTCGGATGCCATTTGAAGCTTTTCTATACTTTTTAGGTACCAGCATTCATCAAGTCATTTGGATCCACAAATACCAAAACATCTGAATATCAAAAACCTAAGTTAGTATCTTTGTGAACTAACTAGAATTTGCCAAGGAAAAGACTTAATCGTAAAATGTGTTCAGATACTTAAAAGATACACAAATGCTATTACTCTACTCTGTACATCATTCAGCATGAATATACAGTTTCTACATTTTTGTTCCAGTTTTTAAAAAAAATATTTTTTCTCATGTAGAAGGTGCTAATTAGGAAACAAAGGAAACGTAAAATGATACTGGTGCTGAGACTGATTCTTTGTGAGTATGACAAATAGAAATCACCAGAGAAAGATTCTCTCTGCCACGTGATTTTCCATTCCTTTCTGTTTCTAGTGTTTCTTACATCTCTTTGCCCTTGAACCAAGAAAGCATAACCAGCTATTCATATATAATTGCAATGACAGCATAGGTATTGTTGTGAGCTGTGAGTACTTCACATGTATTATCTCATGAGGCTCTTGTAACCCTATGGGATCTTATTATTATTATCCCTATTCTATAGATGGAAAAACCAAGGCACAGAGAATGTGAGGGACTTGTTCCAGATCATATAGCTGTAAGCAAAAGGGCTGAGACTGAAACCGTACAGAGCATGCTCCTCCCCACTGTGCCTCAGTGCCTCCAAGGCCAGCCATACAGAGTGCGGCCATAGTGTCATATCTCCACCAATCCTAATTGTCCCTGTGGCTTGACTAGTCATCTAACAATAATCTTCCTGGTTATTTTATACTGAATTCTATTTTTCTCTGTCCTAATATCTTTCTCAATATGTTATTTTCCTATCCCCGGAAGAAAAAACGACAACTGTCATAAACACAAAGCATGAGGGCTTCTTGTGTCTGATTTCCTTCTTGCCCATGGGTGCAGCAAGCGAAGCTTCCATGGTCAGATGATGTGCTGAAAGAAACACTAGGTCCCTACTATCTAGATTTGTGAAGTTGGACTAAAAAGTAATTGAATCAGCTTTTTAACATACCTCTAAATGAGTTCTGATTCATTCAGCTGTGTCACAGCTTGCTGGGGATGTGATTTCCGTTTTGATGTCCTCTCTATTCCTTTGGAATTTCCTTTTATATCTGAAGCACATTTCTTTGGTTTTCTTTTAAATTCTCGTTGGTGGTGAATAGTCAGGCATTGAAGGAAGGGGAGTAACTTTTGGATGAAGCTAAAATTCATTTAAGCAAAAGTATGGGAGAAAGACTATTTCAGTGTTACAGCAGAAAGAGTGAGAGAAAGAGAGAGAGTGAGAGAGGAAGAAAGAAAGGGAGAGAAGAAAAGAAACGAGAAGAAAGAGAAAGAGCCTTTTTGTGTGGTTATGATGGATCCAGAAGGCAATTCTGGAAAGGAGTCTTCAAGAATATTTTGAGTGGTATTGAGTTGTGTGCGCTGGAATATATGTGTAACCTCCACAGATGGCAGCTATAAAGGCGACATTCACTTTGTTAAAGCTTTGAGGAAAAACTGCCTTTAAATTTTATTATTTTACCTGTTTTTTCTATAGGCACTGAGTCAAAAATCCCAAATTTTTGGATCTCCACAGAGGATAACAGGACGCTGAAGAAGAGGACCATGTTGGAATGTGGAATTCCACTCAAACCTGTGCTTGGGTCCCTCTTTATTGATTTCTTAAGCAGCCAAATGCCCCATTTTTTACTATTCCTCCTACGAACCACTGCTCTGGAATTTGGGGTTTTAATCCAACGACGACTGTAGAAAGAGAGTAATTTTAAAAATAATGGAGTCTTACTATTATTATTCAAACTTTATGTCCAGGAACCAAAACATCTTGGTGTAAGATAAACGCAGGTTTCTTCCCTAAACCTGCATTGTCTATCACGCAATTCCTAGGTTCAGATAGAGAAAGAACCCACTTTTCTTTCAAATGTAGTTCTCACCTGTGTCAGCTGGGTCACCTGCTAAAGTCTATTCTTCACCATGCTCCCCTTCTCCTTGCCAAATAGCTTTGAAATTCTCAGGAAAGAACTCTTTGCATTGTGTTGTTCGTGGCAGGTCAGCATTGCTAATTTCCCCTGCGTGTTCTCAAAGTATGGCTTGTCTCCAAGGCCAGAAATGCAAAAGAATGTGATTTCTGTCATTTCCTACATGATCCAATTTAAGGCATTTGGAGGACTTACATTTTATATCATTAAGAAGCTGTTTTAATTTTTTTTATTGAAATAGTCGCTCAAAATTATTTGCATGGTCAGTAATAGATAAATTATGTAGTCAATTAATGGTATTATAAACATGTGCTTATATAACCTCTAACCCAAAGATCTATCATAGATAAAGAAGGCAGAATTTAAATCCTGTGAGAACAAATTACACGCCTCCAGTTTCCCTTAGGAAACAGCTGTACTGAATCAGGTGGGTTGATGAAGGCCAACGATGCTTGGCCTTGAGAGTTGGCCTTAATTAGCATCCATGGTTCTCACTAAAATTTATGAGGGTAAACTTTCCTAGGACATAATGGTCCCCGTCTTTTCATTATCTCAGGTCATGTTCATTGGCATCCACATAGCACTTGAATATGTTCAGGGCCTGCGTGTAGAACCTTGATAGCATCTTCCTCCCTAGACTTTTCAGGGTTGTATATTTTCTCAGATATATTGAACAACAAATTTACATGAAATTTATGGATTTTTAAATAAGTTTTCTTGCTAACTAGAGGTCATGTGAGGAATCGATTTGAGTAAACTCCATCATTAGAAAGTTCTTAGGTGTGTTTTCATAGACGTATATAGCAGATGACAGTTGCTAAAGTCTAAGTAGTTTTATTTAGCAGAAATACTAAATAGGGTAAGGCTTTTCAGATAATCCTCAGTATCTGAAATTTGATATGCGCCTAAGCTCTGTGTGGCTTATGTGGAAAGAATATCTTTGCAGACAGCTTCAGGATATGCACAGGGGATACACGACCCAGAATAGCTGTATACTTTCCACTAACTGTCCCTACATAGAATTACCAGATGGCGCTCAAGAGATTGACTAGATCCCTTGATAATCCATAGATGGAAGTGAGAGCCAGTTTTATAGGAACAAGCTGAAGTTATTCAGATTATCCAAAAACGTTAGGGATAACATTGAATTGGTCAGATATTTCATAATTTAGTCAGTTAATTTAGTCATTATTAAATTAATTTTTCTAAGGGAGTTAGAGATTTTCTAATATGAGAAGAAGTAACAAACAGAATAACTCAAACCATCCCAAATGGGTCAACATTTAATTAGTCAACTGCATGTTATTTAATAGTCTGGTTTCACTTACGTATTTGGGGCCACTTTGACTCCTATTGAACGTGAGTAAATGAATGAATGAATGAGTATTTAACAAAATCAATACTTAATTATTAGCCTTTACCAATAGTTTTCCAACAAGCACCTTGAAAGACTCTTTCCCTGTCTCAGAGAAAAGGCCCAAATTGTCTTCCTCTGAGAAATAAAGCTTCATCTGTGGATGTTTGATTGGGAGTTCAATATTTTGCCATTTAAAAATAATATCAATCATAAGAATATATCTTATTCTGACTAGTTCTGAACACAGCTGTTACTTTTGGTAACATTTTAATACATAAAAACCATAGAAAAAGTTGAAAATGTAAATATATGAAAAATACTCATGATTATCAAGGCATAGTTGCTCTTAATACTTTAGTATATAGTCTCTAAGACATTTTGCTGTGCACATATGATTGATTATATAAGTATATATGCATTTTAGTATATAAATTATAAATCGATAAAAACAATAGGTAATTAAATATATAATACAAAATATGGCATACTAAAGCTTTTTCAAACGAAAACAATTATAATTCTACAAGACTAAAAGTCTTGCCAGTTTCCATTTTACCTTCTGGTCTGTCTTCATATTTCTACTTAATTGTAATCATAAAATTCATACTTCAGTAACTACTTTGATAAGAAAATTATAATGGCATTTCTATTGCTTTAAGGCAATTCTTATAACACACATTCATCTTAAATTCATCCAAGAAGTGAAAAACCATGACATTTACATCAGAGGTGTGTTAGCCTTCTTGGGTGACAACTCAGTAGACTTGTAAAAAAAAAAAGCAATAACATAAAAAATTCCAAACATCTTATTTCCATATGGGAAGCAGCTGTTCTTTTTCATGCTAGTGAAGAGAGACTTGTGTGCTCTCTGCTCTATCTGGCTCCCTGGGACCCTGATCACTGAAATCTAACTCCTACTCAGATGTATCTTTGAGAGTTGCTGGTGATACAGATATTTATTGGAATTTATTCTGTGATAAACACTGTGCTATGCATTTTACAGTCATTACCTCATTTTCTTCTCCGCTCACCATTTTAAAGATGCAGAAACTCAGGCTTGGAAAGGTCACGTATCTTGCCCAGGGTCACACAGATAATAAAGTAACAGAGCCAGGATTTTCATCTGCTTGTTGCCAGAGCCCTTGACCACCAGCACAATGTTATCCTGCATGCCTCTGAGCAGCTACATTCCACTGTTGATTCGGAGATTACTAATGGGATGGCTTTTGCTGGAACCCACCACATCCTATCAGTTGTATTCACGTCTTGGGGTAAATACTTCTGGCTTTCAGAAGATAGCCTAGCCTTGGAAAATCTATCATTCCATTCTTGGGAAAGTCCCTGACACATCGCTCCTTTTCTGGCAAAGTTCTCATTTCTTGGCTCAGTACCTTGAATTAAATCCCTATGCAGAGTCAATCAATTACCCATTTCCACTTCACATCTCCCCCCCAGACCTGTAAGCTGTAGGCCTCCCCCCAAAATCAACCTGCATATAGTTCTCTCATCGTCAGTTTCTTAGCCATTTAAGACATTTGAGGGATCCCCTGAAATTTCCAAAGCAATATGGTTCCTCAAAAGCCTTCCATATAGTTTTCCAGTTGCTCAGGTCCAAATTTTTGGAGTCAAGTGTGAATCTTCTTTTTCTCTTTTATCTGCGTCCAAACCATCAGCAAACACTGTAGGTTCCACTTTCAAAATATTTTCAGGATATAATATTTCAGGATACAACCACTTCTGACTTTTTTTCATTGCCATGACCCTGGTCCAACCCCTAGCATCCCTCTCCTTCTACCCTGGCCTCCATATTCTATTATCCACACAGAGGCTGGAGGGACCCTATCGAAGCTTCTGTCCAATTGGGTCACCCTTCTGCTCTCAGCTCTCCAATGGCTTCCCATCTCAGAGCAAAAGGCAGATGTCCATGATACCTTCCATGCTCTGATCCCTGCTCCCTTGCTGCCCTGGCAGCACCCCTCCCTCCTGTTGGTCTAGCCCAACTGGCCACCAGCACTTTCTCAAATAAGCTAAACACCCTTATCCTTCAGGGGCTTTGCGCTAGTTTTTCTCCCTGCCTGAGGCATTTTCTGACCAATAGACATGTGGCTTGATTCTCCATCTTATTTCACACCTTTGCTTATAAGTCACCTTTTCAGAGAGGCCGTTCCTGATCCTCCTATATAAAATACCAGCTCCCAACCTCAATGTGCCGTGTTCTGCCTTTTCTTGTTTTATTTTCCACCGCAGCAATTATCAAAACTTGACCTTTCACATATTTATTTCTTTAATTGTATATTATATCCCTACTAGCATATAATCTCCATGAAGGCAGGGAGTCTGCTGTGTAGATGGCTATACTGTCACCTAGAATGGTGCCCGCTGCACAGCAGATATTTGTCGAATATGTGAATGGAATTCTCCTCTCTTTTGAGGTATTATCATTTTAGGATGATACTGGTTACTTGGAATTAGGGTGTTCAATAATGCAAGTCACATTAAAAAGAATGCTTAAGGGGCTGGCCCCCTGGTTCAGTGGTTAAGTCCGCGAGGTCCGCTGCAGGCGGCCTAGTGTTTTGTTGGTTCAAATCCTGGGCGAGGACATGGCACTGCTCGTCAAACCACGCTGAGGTGGCATCCCACATGCCACAACCAGAAGGACCCACAACGAAGAACATACAACTATGTACCGGAGGGCTTTGGGGAGAAAAAGGAAAAAAGTAAAATCTTTAAAAAGAAAAAATACTTAAAATTTATCTAGTGTATTTTAATAATCCATGTTATGTATTGACACTTGAGGCCAGAACTGAATTTATTATAAAGTCATAAAAGTTAAATAATCAAATAGGTGTCTAAACAAAGGTAGATGAATTAACTTTTTGATGATGTGTACGTATAAATAACACTTGTTTTTGTCCGGTCCAGTATCTCACCAGCAGTGTCCATACCATGGTCCTGTGCCATTTTATGACAGAGAAGGTTCAGAAGTGAAATAATGTTGTTTTGACTTCCTTTTTCCTCTTAGTTGTCCCTATTTCTGAGATGTCTTCCCCACTCTACCCATAGCTGTCTCTTAGAAGGCTACAATAGTTTTGTTTTTTACCAGTGGCTTTGTTTTACTTTTTTTGCTGAGCTAACATCTGTTGCCAATCTTCCTCTCTTTTATTTTTTCCCCTTCCTAAAGCCCCGGTACACAGTTGTATATTTTAGTTGTAAGTCCTTCTAGTTCTACATGAGCTGCCACCACAGCATGGCTACTGGCAGACGAGTGCCGTGGTTCCATGCCTGGGAATGGAACCTGGGCCACCAAAGCAGAGAGCGTGGAATTTTAACCGCTAGGCCATCAGGGCTGGCCCTACAATAGTTTTTAAAGCTGTGATCACAGGGCTAAATTCATTTTCCCCAAATTGGGTCAAAATCTATCTGCTGTGTCTTGTAACATTTTCTATTTTCTCCTAAGAAACATTTAACAAAAACCACCAAGTAGAACAATAAGAGGAAAATAAATTTTCAACCAAAAAGTTTATGGCTATTTTCACAAATTGAAAACTTATTAGAATTAAACATTCACCAGCCAAGTTGGCCTCTAATGCTGATCGGAATACTATCCAATTTCATTTAGAAGATGAACCTAAGATCAAATGGGTTTTTAAAAAAAAATCCACATAAAAGATAACTTAAGCCAAATACTGATTAAGATACAAAGAAAGGAGGAGACGTGGGCTCATTTAAGGAAAAGAAAATACTCTTTTTTTCTTCTTGGTGGTTTATTATGACCAGAGCTGAACCCATCTATTTACAGTTTTCAGGGAAAGAAAATATTTTTTCTGACCACAGCTGAAGAGAGACCCTGACCGAGCCTTCCTGCTCCCCATCTCCCATGTCATCAGTGTTTGCTGGGAGAGAGTCTGAGGTGGTTTTCCAGCTAAGTGGTTACAGCTGTTTCCACAGCATCAGTCAGATGCAGTTTCTGCTCGTGTTGACTTTGGCTGGCGTCTTCCCCTGGAGCCCAGCAGCGTAAGAGCCTGTGCTCTGAGGCCTGGGGCTTTGGACAAACATTCCAGTTTCTGAGTTCTTAACATTAACATTTGATAAATTCTTCTCTTAATTTCTCCTGGAGAAAAGTCAAAGACACTGGAGAGCCCCCTTTGCCCTGTGACAACCATGGTATTTCCCCCCCGCAGGACCTTTTCCTTCTTTCTATGAAGCTGAAAACCTGAAAAAATAATAATGTGCACAAACTATGCCAATCTATAAAAATATGCATTCTTTTAAATATGTTTCAACACACTTTGACAGGTTTCTGAAATACCAGATTCCTTTGAAGAGTTTAAAAATAAAAGTGAGAAATAAGCTTTAAAGCAAACCCTGAAACGTGTGTGTCAAAAGGTGCTGTGAGAAAACGTGAAATGTACTTACAGAGTTAATTAAGGGGGTCAGCTGCCGTAATTGCACAGAGGTAGAACAGCACTTCTTAATGTTATTTTGATAACCTTTCAAAAATAGTAAGTGTAATACTTGCTTTTGGTTAAAATGGTTTTCATGTGGATCCTCACATTAATCATAAGAGGCAAAATTAAGGATTGATTCTTAAACATCTGAAGGACTGAGCACAAAAGCTTATAATAAAATGGGCTCAGGAAATGGTCCATGTTTGTTAACTGGCCAGCATCAAGTGGGTCCAAACACGTAATGAATGAAACCTGCCTGCATTTGGGATAGCAGCACAGGAATATGGCTTTGGTTTCTAATGAAGGATTCCAGTTTTAAATAAGAGAGAACATTCTCACGAAGGTTATGAAAACGATAACTTGGATAACAAAAGGGACCTTAGAATCTCATGCCTAGCAAGTTCTGAAAGTATGCTTTTGAAAATTATTTAACAAATATGCCAGCATAGACGAAGAGGTATGAAAGTGGTATTAAATGACATTTCAAAGTTCCATCAAGTCCACTACTATGATATTTATGTCAGGGTACACTAAGACATAAAATGGCTACATGAATTTATTTTAGATATGCACACACACACAGACTGGCGAAT
Organism: Equus quagga; assembly: GCF_021613505.1. Classification (NCBI taxonomy): domain Eukaryota; kingdom Metazoa; phylum Chordata; class Mammalia; order Perissodactyla; family Equidae; genus Equus; species Equus quagga. Next base: position 21,739,129 of record NC_060277.1, read on the forward strand.
TTTATATGTCGCTATAGTATTGTGTATGTCCTTGTATATGTTTTATTTAGAAAATAAACTCAGAGCATAGCCCTTGCTTCTTACAATGATTCATTAAAGTACATAACAAATAACCTTTTGTGGTTATTTGGAATCCATGACTATGTTAACTATGTTATTTGCAACATTATTCTAAGGGTAAACAAATGAAATACACATTGTCCATATGGTTGTGGATGTTTATACCCCCACCTATTTCAGGACAATTTAAAAGCATGTAAGATTATAAAGTCTTAACTTTGACGGCACGCGGTGATGCATGAGACTATGGTCTCTGGAGTCCGTTTGCCTGGGTTTGAGTCTCATCCCAGTCCCTTGTTAGCTGGCTGTTTGTCCCTATGCCAATTATTTATCCTCAATGTCTCATTTTCTCGTTTGTAAAGTGAGAATAATAAAGGCACTAAATCCAGACACTTATAAGCATTAAATATATATTTAATTTGAGGTGCTTACCTGGCACCAGGCATAAAATTCACTCAATAAAAAATGACTATTTTTGTTGTTGTTTTTCTGTTCTAAAGCAACTTACCTCATAATGAAAAAAATATCCTCTATAACATTGTGCCTGTGGTCATCAAGTATACACTTGAATATATATATGACTTGAGGCTTTCTGGAAGAGCCCAGGGCTTTGTTGAATAGCTTTGAAGGCTATAAGCTTCATTTTTCCTTTTAGGCAAAATCTGCCTTCCTAAATTTTCTCGGTGTCCAGATCAACTCCCTTCATTTCTACACCTTCCCCATTAAAGATTATAAATACTTAAATCCTTCTTTAATCTCACTTCTAATCCTATCCATAATAACTCCCATCCAGGCCAAACATGCTCCATGCACTCAACTATTTCTTTTGTTATATGATTTTATTAGTTTCTCACTATCTTAGTGAGAAGTTTGAAAACTCTTAGTTTTTCAGTCTCTGAGACTAGCAGATATATTATCTTTCCTGAATTGGACATATACTTATATTGATACTGTGGAAACATTTGGCTTTATTGTTTGTGGTCAAATAAAACCCCTTGGTCTCTTTCATATAAATTTTTGTAAATCAGAGCCTCCTATAATTCTTTCTTTCTTTCTGTCTTTTTTTTTTTTGGTGAGGAAGATTCACCCTGAGCTAACATCTGTGCCAGTCTTCTTCTATTTTGTATGTAGGATGCTGCCACAGCATGGCTTGATGAGTGGTGTGTATGTCCATGCCCAGGATCCGAACCCACGAACCCTGGGCTACCAAAGCGGAGCATGCAAACCTGACCATTATGCCACTAGGCCAGTCCCTATAATTCTTTCTTTTTTGTATTGGTTTGTTTTTTAGTGCATGTACTGACTCTAGGATTTCTGTTTTTAACAGTGACAGAGTAGCTTGTAACAAATCAACCTACTGGCCAAGAAAACCTATAAAACTAGGTAAAACAAGAACACAAACATCCAGGTAGTTGCAGACATTAGCAATCAAACAGGACAGCCATGACTTGAGGGGTCACCATCACTAAGAGAAGGAAAATATATTGAGGCGCATGGGGGCATTCACCACTTCTGTCTCTCTAGGAAAGTACCAATCTGGAGCTTTTAGCAGTTGTGTAAACAAAAATTGCATTTAAGAGGCACCAAACAGGCAGATCCCAGAGACAAGGGAACTACAGAGAAATGAGCCTCCTAATTGGTTATGTCTTTTCCCCTTCAAGCCATTTGCCAAAACCAAAGCTTCAAAGGATTGAAAAGAGAAGACATAAAGTGGAAAACGACTACTGAGAAAAGCAGAGTTTTTGGCTTCTCTGAGTCCATACAAGGAGATGAGAAAGAGCGGGGTGATTCTTTACAGCCTGGAAAAAGTGAAAGTCTACCTTCTCCTCTTGGCCTTTTCTGGTGTGGTTGATGGTGAGGCCACAGTTTTTTCTGTGCTGTTTGGCTAGAGTAGAGCGGTCACTGTCTGAAAGTTCTCTGTCTTGCTAGGTTGCCTCTTTTCTGGTCCCTTAGAAAAGAGAGTGGGCTTTTTTTTTGTCTACTTTCCCTGATGTTTTTGGTTTGCCAGATTTTTCAGCACCATTTCTGAGACACATGACGCAAGGTTAGTAGCCAATCAGCCTTCCTCTCTCCATCTTTCAGGGTCTAATTCATTATTTTACGCCCAGAGTTTTTAGTTGTACTTAGTGGGAGGAATAGGGAAAAGTGTATATATTTCATTTTCCTGGAAGCAGGAGTTCCCTCTTTGGGTTTTTTTTTTTTTTTTCTTTTTATGTTAAATGCCTTTATGTAGCCTTCATTCTTAAGGGATGTTTTGGTGGAATGGCAAAATATTCTGGATTGCCAGTTTTTTCCCTTTGGCACTTTACTCTTCTACTGTCCTCTGGATTCAGCATTTTTAGTAAGAATTTAGCCATCATTTGAATTTTTCCACTACATGCAATATGTCATTTTTCTCTGGATGCGTTTTAAAATTTAATCTTTACCATTGATTTCTTTTGAAGTTTTATGGTGACATGCTCAGGGGTGTATTTATTTTTATTTATCCTGTTTGGGATTATCTGAGCTTCTAGACTCTCTAGATTTATGAGTTTGCAATTTTGGAAACTGTTGTTTTTCTCTGAATTTACCTCACTCTCCTTCTCTCTTTCACAGATTCCAATCAGACGTATGCAAAACCATTTATAATTGTCCCACTCATCTCTGAAACTTTGTATTTTTACAATCACTTTTTCTCATTCAGATGGATAATTTCTATCGTCCGTCTTCAAGAGAATTAATTTTTTATTCTATAGTCTCTCTTCTGCTATGAAGCCTACCCAAATAATTTTTTATTGTATTTTTAGTTCTAAAATTTTTATTTTAAAATTTCTGTTTATATTTTGAAGTGTCCTGTATTTTCATTCGCTATAAATCTATTTGCCTTTATGTCCTTGGGTATAGTTATAATAGCTGTTTTAAAATCATGTTTGCTCATTTCAATGTGTCATCTCAAGATCGGTCTTTGATACTTACCTTTTTCATGAGAATTTGTCACATTTTCCTGGTTCTTCATTTGTTGAGAAATTGTGAATGCTATGTTGTGAATCTTCTGGATTTTGTTTTATTACTCTGAAGACTGCTGCTTTTTTTTTTTTTTTTTTTTAAAGCAGGCAATTAACTTGATTAGACTCAAACTTCTACCTCAGTCTCCCGGTGGAAGTTCAAATCTCAATTCAGCCCTTTTGTTGTCTTGTCTGGGTAGTTTGTATCTTTCCTGCATGTGTGTTTCAGAGTAAGCCAAATATTTGACAGATTTCTACACAGAATTTGGATCTTCCCCTCTCTCTGTTTCTTATTCCCCAAATTCCTTCCTTCCTTTCCATTGGCTGTAGTTGCCCTCAATTCTGTCCTCTGACTTTTCAGGTCAGAGAAATGAGGTGTCTCTTTGGAGTTTTAACTGTCCCTTATAGAGCTAACTTTGTTCTGCCCTAAAAGTCATAAAAATGAGTAATTCCCCCATGCCATGACTTCTTTCAACTATTCACTCCGGAATCTCTCTAATTTTTCTCATTGTCCACTGCTTTTATAGTTTTTTGGATTTACTACTGTGTTCGAAATTGTTATCTACAGGATGATTGGGTCCAATAGAAGTTTGCTTCATCAATGCAGAGGCAAAACTTCATAAAGTAAATTAGAGTGTGTGTCTATTAGTGGTGATTGTATTCTTTTTTTTTTCTAATTTTTTTTTGGTGAGGAAGATTCTCCCTGAGCTAACATCTGTGCCAATCTTCCTCTATTTTGTATGTGGGATGTTGCCACAGCATGGCTTGGTGAGCAGTGTGTAGGCCCATGCCCAGGATCTGAACCTGAGAACCCTGGGCCACCAAAGTGACGCACATTAACTTAACCACTATGCCACTGGGCTGGCCCCTGGTGATTGTATTCTTAACAAAATCTCCTCATGATATGTAATAAGTAAAAGAAATGTTTTAGTTATTCACTCTTAATCTCAATGTGCTGATTTTTCCATTTCTTCTTTTGTTCCCAAGGGTCCAAAGGGTCCCAAAGATAACATTTTGAAAAGTACTATCTAAAATCATCTTTGACTTGTCTCTAAATTATCTCTAAATAAACTTTCTATGTAAAAATACTTAATTAAAATAAGAAGATAAGCTACAAACTGGAAGAAAATATTTACAAATAAAAGTAACAGTATAAAAATAGTTAATGAAATCATCCAAATCAATAAGAAAATAAACCAAATAACTCAACAGAAAAAAGGGGTATTAAGAGGCAATTCAGAGGTGTGGAAACACAAAGGACAATAAATATATGGGTAAAGATTCTTAAATTCTCTGGTAAGGTAAGCAAAGTAATGAAGATTAAAATGTTACCATTTCCCATGTATCAAATTGAGCAAAACATAAAAGATCTAACAATATTGAAGGTTGGCAAGAATAGGGAGCAACAAGAACTTTCATGCATTACTAGTGGGGAAAAGTTGGCATGACTACATTGGAGAAATCTGATAAAAATTAATAAAGAGAAGATGAGCCTCAGCTATGAACAAGAATCCCACTTCTAGATATATACCCCACAGAAATCCATGACCATAAAGAAACCTTTACAAGGGTTTTCTTGCAGGATGGTTTTTAAAAACAAAACTTTAGAAAGAATACACATATTTATTAATATGGTGTTATGGACTGAATTGTGTCTCCCCAAAATTATTTGTCAAAGGCCTAACTCCCAGTACCCAGAATGTGCCTGTATTTGGAGATAAAGTCTTTAAAGAAATAATTACGTGAAAATGAGGTCATTCGGGTTGGCCCTAATCCAATATCCCGGTCGTTATATGAAGAAATTTGGACACAGACAGATACAGAGGGAAGATCATGTGAAGACACAGGGAGAAGATGGCAATCTACAAGCCAAGGAAAGAGGACTCCGAAGAAGTTACTCATGCTGACACCTTGATCTCGGACTTCTAGCCTCCAGAACTACGAGAAAATAATTGTCTGTTCTTTAAGCCACCCAGTTGTGACACTTTGTTACAATAGTCATAGCAGACTAATGCTTAGGATAAATAAATAATACATTGCAGTATATTCATTTCACTTATTACTGTATAACAATCATAACAAATAATTAATGCTAGGTGAATCGACATGCATAAATAATTTTGAAGGAAATAAGTTGCAAAATGACACATATATAGAATGATTAAAAAATTATTAAACCGAAGAAACTCAACTTTGTGATTTATGTACACGTACCCGTGTAGTTAAAGAATAAAGACACTGATGGAAAGATTAAACAGCAATTTCAGAATTCTTATTTCTGGAGAGGGGAGAAATGAATTTGAGGTGGTAAATACAGAGATCTTCAAGTGTACTTGTGAGAGAGAAGGAGGAAGCCAGCTGAGGCAAATATGCAAAATATTAACATGTCCTTAGTCTATATGGTGAGCATGTGGATTTTGTTTTTGTTTTGTTTTGTTTTTATAAAATTCTCTAAACTTATGTTTAAAATATATAATGGAATAAAAAGGAGAGGTGGAGCATCATTATTATATGTTGACTCATTATATTGGATTCGATTGTTAATTGCTCCCAAGTCCTTCTGGAGCAATTTTCATTCAAAAATTATTTCTTGAGAATTTCTTTAACAAGAGGACTTACATGACTAGAAGTGAATGAGGTTTCTGCACTGCTCATCATATCACAAAGTCAAAGATACTCATAAGCCCGCATCAAATAACTGCAACTATTTCTAGGATTGTAGAATTAGAGATGACTGAAAATGCTAAGTAATGAATAATAAATTTAAGTGGCAGAAAATTCAGACCAAAAATTTTGCTTTCTTCGGCCTGGGCCCATGGCATAGTGGCATGCTCTGCTTTGGCAGACTGGGTTCGTGGGCTTGGATCCCTGGCATGGACCTACACTGCTTGACAGCCATGCTGTGGCAGTGACCCACATACAAAATAGAGGAAGACTGGCAAAAATGTAAGCTCAGGGCAAATCTTTCCACAACAACGACAACAACAACAGAAAATCTGCTTTCTTCATCTCCATTTTCTGAGCAAAATTGGTTTGCATATGATTGGAATTGTATTAATCTTTTCTTCTCTTGCTGCTTAAGTAATTTCTACTACCTTTTAACTGCTTTAAATATTCACTTTTGAAAAGGAAGAAAAAAATCATTGTTAATCTAATTATATTTCTGTCAGCCTACCAAACAACTTGGTCAGAAAACTCAATGAGTGATGTGGAAGGAGAAAGAGAAATTGAGACAAGTATTGGAAACACACGCTATCTTCTAGATTAGCGATTATAATATAATCAACGTGACAAATTGAGAGTCAGAGAAAAAGTGCACTAAAATTAAAAAGAAAAACAGAAACGTCTCCAAGTCTTTCTCAGCGTTGGAGAGGTCTACTTAACAGGTATTTTCTGATCGGGTCAGACTAGATCAACTAACATAAAAAAACTCAGAGGATAATAATTTTTGTCCTGCACAGCTGTAGAGGCACAGGATTATTTTTATTCCCTAGGCAAAGTCAGTCTATTAGAAGCTTTCAAACCCAATTTTTAGGATGACTCACACATTGGAGTTGGAAGTAACCCTGAAAGATAATTTAATTTAACCACTTCACTCTAGTGATGAGGAAACAGAGGCATCCTTGAGTTAACGATCCTGATCAAAGTAATGAAGGGAATCGAGGGCAGAGCCAGAAGTAAAACTCACTTATATTCTATATTTCATCCTTTAAAAAAAAAAGGGCTACTCTGTTTAATAGATGCCACCCTTAAAATGCTCAGTTCTTCTTTACTTTACCAATGCTTCTGGGAATTCTCAGTGAGGATTTCTATTAAACTTACCTCTGGGTTCTAAATGCAACTGAAGTCTAATACTAGCCAGCTGACTGTGTGTATGGGATCACTAACGTTTTTCAGTACAGGTGCCTTTGAAGGTGCTCAGATTCCAGGCCTGCTGCCAAATTGCCTGGGCAAGCAGAGGCGCTGAAAGCCAGGCTGTTGATGTTGAAGACCTGTCCAAATTTGTGGCCCTTCATTCTTAAGAATCACTAGAACATCTGAATCTGAAGGATTCCGATGAGCGTAGTGAAGAACAAACTTCTTTTCTAAGCTGATGACTATTTCCGTCTTCTTGTTCTCATTCCTTTCTCTCTCCACGCTTAAATAGTATCAAGAACTGCCAGTTTACTGCTTTGATGATAAAAAGGAGTCACACAAATAGGTTTCTAAATCAGTCTAGAAACATTTTCTGAATGCCTACCCTATTCCAGACTGAGTGCTGAATAGATCTGAAAGTCTCATGAGTACAGGAGAATCTAGACAGCCCAGGTCTTCCTCTAGGCTATTTTGACTCAGAATCCTTTGTTGGTGATCCTTGTCTGATCCAGATCAGTACCTTCTTTCATCCCCAAGAATGTGTCATACTTGAAGACAGTGATCCAGTGCACTTAGAGGTGTTGCAAATTTTTGGAAATAAGCCTGGATCGTATTGACAAAGGGAGACCCCTGTCCAGTCTTTATGCGGAGTCTTTCTTGGGATCTAATCCAGAGTCCTGACACACTCAAGCCCCACCTACTGCCACAATCAGCATCACTGTAAAAACTCCTGCTGACCTGTAAGGATATCTCCTCCACTCCCAGCTGAGATCAAAGTAAAAGAGGTTGGCTCACAGGAGAGAGAAGTCAATGGCGGGTGAGGGGTTGGAAGGAAAAACAGCTACCATTTCTGGAAGAAAAGCATAGGGAGTAGGGGGATAATTTTTTGTCATATTTATCTTTTTTGTCAGAAATAATGAAAGATTTTTTCCACTTTTTTGAAAGCATCAGTTTAGCAACTGTTATAAAATTTGATCTATATGTATTTAAAAATCATCAGATTAGCACAAACAGTGGTACCTTTTATACCCCTGTTTTAAACAAGAGGGAACACGAGAGTTACTAGTGCTGAAGAAAGAGAGGATTGCCATCTACATTGAATGAAATCAGGGAAACAGGAGTTCAGAGCCGATTATTATCATCTGTGTATTCGTTCAGCAAAAATTTAGGACCCACAGGTGAAACTATTTTAAAAATAGAATTTGATGAAACATAAACTGTCTTTTTTATTTAAATTTTTGCATCTAAAATATTACTTACAAGAGCTATTAAGCTGCTTAATGCATATTCTGTTTAATAAATATTAAATAGAAGGAATACATATGTTAGAAAACCATTTTGTTTCCATATGAACCCGTGGCTTAATTAACGGAACATCAAAATAGTTCTGAGAAACACGCTACCAAGTGCTCTGATCTCAAGTGGGTATAGTAATTAACTTTAAAAGATTAAATACAGTATAAGAACAAGATAGGATTCTGAAAAACGTAAAAATATCCCAGAAGCATTATGAATTTAGAATTTGAATCAAGAGTGATTCTTCAAAAATTAGAAAAAGAGATACAATATTTTGGTTCTTTCATGAAAAATTGAGCAATGTTTATTATTCATAGAAGTTTTTTTTTAAATTTTTTCAAAGCCTGTAGAATGGGAACTGGCTTTATAATGGATTTAATGGCGGAACAGATAACCCTCAGTTCACGGCCTTGAGCCTTTCAGAATTGGATGTCAATTTGCTCTCTCTAATTCTTTTTGTATTGACGGCAGGTCAGAATGGAAGTTTGTTGCCTGAGGCTCTGGGGAGTTGGAATGGAGTGGGCAAAGGACAATCTCCTTGCTAAAAGACATGCAACTTAAAATTAATGTTCCTTAGAATGACTAAGCGTAGGCATTCACCTTTGACAACGATCTGTCTTAATCAGGTAGCAAGACACGTTCTGTCCAGATAAATCAGACACTTAAAGAAATCAAGGATTGAGGAGCAGGAAGCATGACAAAGAAGGAGCGCAAGCAGCACAAGATATAGTAGGGTGGGAGGAAGTGAATACTTGCTCTGCCACCTACTAGTTGCGTGACTAAGGACAGGTCACTGTCCCTGTCTCAGCCTGTTTCCCACCTGTAACATGATGATGACAATAGTACTAATATTGGAATAGTTGTGAGAATCAGAGGAGGAAAGAAGTAAAACACTTAGCATAGTGCTAGAAGAAAGGACAGCCTCCTTATAAGATTTTAGGAGTCCAAAGTCAGGGTGGAGGCCACAGAGAACAGAATTACTCTGCTTTAGCAAAGAGGAGGAATTTAGCTTTCTACTCCTAAAAAGAAGAGGCAAAGAAGTGTCAAATGAGAAAAAAGCAAGAGAGAGAGAGAGAAAGTCTGCCCAATGCAAAAATAAACACATTGGAAATAGATAAATGCAATATTAAAGTGTTCTGAGGAAAATATAATGTGCCAGAGAGAGATGATGGGCAGGGGCTCCATCATGGATAGCCAAGAAAGTTCTGAAAGACCCTAATGGCAAGATGAAGCTAATAATTCACAGATATGGGAGAGTGTTTCAAGCTAAGGGAGCAGAGTGCGTATAAAAGGAGCTCAGCACGTTGAAGCAGAAAGAAGTCAGTAATCCGGGAATCTGGAGAATGAAACTGATAACAGATGAGGTCTGAGAGGGGGCCAGAGTCAGATCAAGTAGAGATTTTAGGATCTAGTCAGACACAGTAAGGTTTTAGATTTTATTTTCTAAAACTAAGAGGAAATCATTGGAATCTTCCCTAGAGGTTGATATAATCTATATTTTAAAATGAACATTCTGGCAGCTCTGCGGCATATGGTCTTAAAAGCAAGAGTAGAACAAGAAGACCATTTAAATGGCTTCAGGAGTCCATGCCACATCTCATGGTTGTTTGGCTTAAAGATGAAGAAATGATTAGAAATTGTCAGTCAGATTCAAAATAGATGTTAAAGTTGGAGCTGACATGATATGAAGATGAGGAAAAGTGAGAAACCAACCAGGACTCCTAAGTTTTTGGCCTGAGAAACAGGATTGAATAAAGGTGATATTAACTGAAAGGGGGGGTATTTGAAAATAAGCAGGTTGGGGAAGAATGGATTGATGTAGGCAGTGTGGTAAAGAATTATGTTTTTGATAGAATTCCAGTTTAATATAGATTAAATTTGAGATGCTGATTTGGCACCCAATGGATCATGTTGACGGAGAAAGAGGACTGAGACTGGAGTTCAAGGGAGAAGTTCAATCTGGAAATATAAATTTGGGAGTTGTCAATATATATTGAATTCGGTGCCATGGGAATTTGTCAGATTTGTCAGGAAGAGAACATAGATAGGAAATAGGGCCTAAGCGTGAGCTTGGAGTGCAGGCATGTTTAGGGTTCTGGAAAAGGGAAATGAGTTAGCAGATTAGACTGAGAAGTTCACATGTGGTATCCTGAAAATCAAGTGAAGAAGCCAAGTTTCAAGAAAGAGGGAGTATTTGTCCGTCAAAGGATCTAAAAAGGGCAGTTACAATAAAGACAGAAAACTGAATATTGGATTTGCTAGTATGGAATTGTTGATGACAGTAACATGAGTGGGTTCAGTGGTACAGTGACTATGATGGCCTGAGTGCAGTGGGTTACGGGCAGATCTGTAATGAAAATGTGTAAACAGGGACTTTAACAGCCTTTGCTTGTTTCAAAAAAAATAAATGCAGTTACTCCAAACATAAAACGAATAAAAAAGAGTGGGTGGTGACAGAGAAAGAGCCCCCTCTATTTTTTATCACATTTGCAGTCACCTTAAGACATCCTCATACAGTACTCTGTCTCTGGGGACTATACCTTGAGACCACCTATCTAATAAGATACCTTCCAAATCCTTGTGATTAATCTTCTTCAGAACTGATGCCATGGCTTCCTCAATAGAGCATGTTCTCTGAATGCTACTGAAGCTTAATGGTGACAGAGCAGATAACTCTCATCTTTGAATTTTTCAATATTTTAATTGAATCAGAGTAAGAAATAGTCATGTGGCTCTTTTCACATGACAAATAAGGCTTAGAATAGCAATAAAATTACTAAAATCATTCTAAGGACCAACTCAAGAAATTTTTTCCCTAAATGGATATAAATATTCAATATGGATTTTTGACCAAAATTTCTCAGGCCCATCTATGACAAAGTCGGATGTTTTGGCCAGTCATGCAAAGTAAAAAGACTCAAAACACTCTGTTATTAATTATTTTCAGTATCAGAACCCATTCCGGACATAGCTGTTAGCTAATGGTTCCATGTGAACAGTTCCCAGATGTGCTGCCTGCACCATGGCCAAAACAATGTGATATCCATTTCATCAAATAGCAGAAAAACATTCTTTTATACATGAGATTAACTCATGCAATTGAATTGTACATCTTCCATAAATTTCTCCTGAATGTTTCCTCCATAACTAGTTTTAAATGACTAGAATCCATTCCTCATGGTGTCACCCTTCATTCAACTGAAACACAGTGTTAAGAGTGTGTTTACTTGATATAGGATTCAGGGGGCACAAGATAATTCAGGGTCTGCAATGGCAGGCACCCTGAACCTTCAGAACCCAACAGTGTTCTTCCATAGTTTTAGACAGTGGTTGGTGGCACTATGCAAAATGTTCCCAAACAAGGCTAATGATCACAAGTGATAAAAGCCTAATCATTGAGGTAATTGTGGAACTTCTTTATTTTTTTATTTAATTTTATAGGCAATATTTGTTCAATATAAAGATGTCTTCTTTTATAAAGACAGATAAGGAGAGAGAATAAAATTGTATCTTTTGTTATCATCCTAACTGTTGAAAATATTTTTATCTGTCTTTGTGTCAAGAGAGAGACAGAGAGCAAACCATAATAGACACATAAAGAAGAAATAGGCGAAGTTTGGGCCAATGGGGAATACATTCCCTTTAGGCAGCGTTGTCCTTTGATTGGGAAAGCTCCTTCCTTGGCTATTTGTCTGTGAAAGATGGGGACTTCTGACTTCAGTCTAGATGAGCATCATTTACCAAACATAATTACAGTCGTGCATAGTTTAACAATGGGGATAGGTTCTGAGAAATGCATCATTAGGCAATTGTCATTGCGCGAACATCACAGAGTGTACTGACACAAACCTTGATGGTGATGGTACAGCCTACTACATACCTAGGCTATATGGTACTAATTTTATGGAACCACCATTGTATGCATGATCCATCGCTGACAGAAACATCATTATGTGGTTCATGACTCTAGTTGAATGGCTATACATAAAGAAGAAACAGAACTTTGGGGATTGTTTCTGTCAATTAGAGAAGCTGAATGGGCTAGAAAGAGGAAATACACAGGTATAACTGACTTTGGAACTAGGGAGCCTATCGTTAGAACTGTATTTCAATATACTTGGTTTCCTTTTGCAATCCTATGTATTTTTTACTATGCATTTAAAAAACCTTATTCTGATAAAAGGTTCACAAACTTCACCAGATTGTTAAAGACACATTTAAAAACTACTTTTTAGACGCCCTGCTTTAAGGAAAGATGATCCTAAGTAACAGCACTATAGAATGGAGCCCACAGAAGAACATAACAGGAAAGAAATTCACTATGGAAGAGTGAGGACAGTGAATTTCTAGGAAGCATGGAGCTGTTATATTTGATTTTATTTCTTTCCTGAGCTGTAATTATCCTCCATCACTTCCAAATCTTTGATTAAAAACCAATTACATATAAAAGGTTGATGGTAATGCTCTTTCGAGGAGAGAAGGAATGGCTGGTGGAACTAAAAATGACTGGCAGCAAATGAGAAGAAGGAGAATCCAGCAGAGGTGTGGGGGGAGGGGACGGTGAAGAGTGATTTGGGTACAATAATGTGGTAAACGTCTTTATCCAAACTGTGCTAGAGGAAGGGCACCCTTAGGGAAGGGTTAAGGGACAAAAAACTAGATCCTGCTGTTGTGGGGAAATATGGTCTCATGAGAAGTATAACTCCAGAAGGATGGAGAACTTGTGGATAACCAGGAAGGAGATTGTTTATCTATTCATCAACCAATCTTTCTGTTATGTGTGTATATAAAAGAGACCATATGACATCTTGTAAACTGCTTTTCTTTTTAAAGCATATATTAGGAGACTTCTCATTTTTAATAAATGTATTTCCATACCGTCATCAGTCTTAATGACTATTACCTCAATGTATGAATATAATTTTCTTTATCCTGTAACTTATTTTGATGCATTTAGGCTGTTTCCTTTCTTTCTTTTACTGTTTATAAATGATAAATTCCCAGTGCCTCAAGTATTTATTAAATGAATACATTGCATACTACAAAAAGTTCTTTAAATTAATTTTTATACATTTGTTCAATTATTTCTTTCTGATAAGTCATTAGGGGTGGACTGCTTAGTCAACCAGTATGCACACTTCTTAATTGCTGCAATTACAACAAATAAAAACCCATTTATCAGTGTGTTCTAAGTTTCAATGTACAGATGACAATTAAGTTGAGTAGGTTGCTTAATTAGGAGATAATAAAACATTCAGAACAGCTAGGGTAACTCTATAAACATGCCTGTAAGAGCTTCTCCTAAAATTCTATCTGTGCTATGTGTTTAAAGGAAAATAGCGGTTGCTGTTCTTACTGTACAGTCATGAATACGGGCCTAAAGAAGATTTATTTTTATTTATGGTTTTGGATATGAAATTAGACCCGATGACTAAGTGAACACAGGTTAAAAGGCAAACTGACCTGCAGAAAAAGGTTAACAGATCTTGTCTCAAGGTGGGCAAGCTGTTCTAGACTTACTGACCAACATCATCCTAACAGTTCCTTTCATTGAACTTTTGAGTTTCCTCCCCTCTTTCTTGGAGTCTGTGTTTTGCTTGGGTATGACCATTGTAACATTTTCAGGAACAATGGATGTCATGTATATCTTCTGAGTACTTGTATGAATGACAATGTTTTCATGTGGCCGTTATGCTTGATTGTAGTTTAGCTAGGTATATCATTGAAGGTTTGAAATAACTTTCCCTTTGAACTTTAAGATATTGCTTTATTGTCTTCTGTCACTAAGGCGTTGCTAATGAGAAGTCCAGTGATCTGTTTTTCTCCAACTAGAAAGTTTAAGAATCTTCTTCTTATATTTAGTGGAGTCTCGTGAGAATGCATCTTGGTGGGGGATCTGTCTTCCTTCATTCTATCTATACTTAGTAGCATGAATCTGAAGACTGTGTCTTTCTTCGTTTCTGCTAACTATTCACCTACTCCATTTTGATTTTAATGTTTTATTTCTCTTCAATTATCTCTTTTTTCCCCTTAATTTCCTATCTGTTGAATAAACTCCTCTTATATTGATGCTTGATGTCTCTTTTTAACAATTTTCCCTCCTATTTAGCTATTTGTCTGAATTGTCTTCTCAGTTTTATTTTCCAACTCTGAAAGTTTTATGTCAACCATCACCGTTTTAATTCTAAGAACTCCTGACCTCATGGATTTTTACAGAGCTTCGAGTTTTGTTGTGTTAATGCAATATCATCTCGCATATTTCTGTGAATACTAATTAGACATTTAAATTTTTTTTCTGAATTCTCTCTCCAAGAGACATCCACTGAACGTCACTCAGAGCTGCATGCATAGCCTCGGCAGAGCAGGTCAGCAAGTTGCCCTTCTTCCCAAGAGACTGAATGAGGAGAGGTTTTTATCTGGAGCACTATCATCCACAACGTAAACCCACTCACCCTAAAAGCAGATTACCAATTGTATCTGCCAAAAATGACACGTATGTTATATCTGAGCCTGCACCATATCCCATTGATTCTGATCCAAGGCTGATAGTCTTTCCTTTCTACTCGTGGCTGAGTGACCCAGCAGATATGATCATGGCCAGTTAGTTTTATATCATAATTTTTTTAATATTTCACATAAGGTACTAGCTCTTTATAGTTACCATAGTCTTTGGTATGCAGTATAAGTCATATAAAATTATATCATTTTTGAGAGTATGAGTCATTTACAATAATACATTTATTCACGTTTATAGAAATTTTCATGTGTGCAAATAGTTTATATAAAACATTTTAGTTGAGTAAGCTTTCCTGTGCCAAGAATGCTGAGTTTTCCTTGAAATGTCAGTGCTTTGAAGTCTAAGGAAAATATTCTACAGCTCCATGGCAGCTGTTTTCAGGGAGAGTTATAGTTAGTAGCTTATGGTTGCCGCAGTCTCCCAGTTAATACCATAGCAATGAGGCTTAAGTCCTGTCAGAAACATAAAAGTCACTGTATTTATATGGATTCAGAGGGTATTTCTGCTCTGCAGTTGAAGCCAAGTCAGAGTTTTCATCCAGTGAAACTAAGATCTCCTACCCTTTCAAAAGTACCTATCTAATAGGGGAGGGGCATATCTTTTGACCTATCCATAGGGGCATTTAACATAAGTGTGTCAGGCAAGAGAGGAGCCAGGAGGATATCTGTCATCTGGAACCCCTGGCAAGTTCTACAATGCCAAGGCCTTCCTGAATAGCCAAAGGACTTTAGGAAATCTGAAAAAACTGATTTCTAGTTTAAGCAACACAAAAAAAAATTTTAAAAAATACACGTTCTCTTGGCAACAGTTGATTTTTCAGGACAGGCAATTACAGAAAAAGTTGACTCCATACTTCAGCCACACTGCTGTTTCTCCATGAGGACATCTGAGTTTCCTTGAAGAGTCATCAAATGTCTGCTTCCTGAGAGACAGAAGTGTCATAGTAATGCCTCCGGGATATCGTCCCACTAGGGACTTGTCAAACATATGCGGAGGCTGTCGGTTCTTGCCATCAGGTGTCAAAGCAGAAAGGCCAGCCACAGTGGTTAAGAATGTCATAGTATTCTGACTTCTCTTGAGGTGACTAAAGTTTTAGCCTCACTTTTTTTAGCTCTTAGTTTCTTGGGAAGACTTTTTGTTGTAAGAGCAGAGAATATATTTTATTAAACATAGGCTAGTACACTGGGTGGTAGACTTACACTGAATGCCTCTGTGGATTTTATTGTAAGAAATACAAAAGTAAGAGCAAGAATACAGACATCCTTGGAAGAAGAGTGGACAAGAGCAAACAGAGAATATAACATGGAAAACATTTCTTAAATGATTCAGTAGCTTAAAAAGGTCACAAAAACATTCAATGAATGTATGGTTGTTCAGGCAGGAAATTAAAGGCTTGAAAGCGTTAATCTGTGATTGGACGATGTCAGTGTGCCAATACTGACCACCCTGCAGCTAGAAATGTGCTCTAATTGGCAACTGTGGATGTGCTGTAATGTGTGTGCAGATGGCAGATGTGCTTAGCTTAACATCATCAAAAGGGCAATGTTTTTGCTGATCCGCTGAGTCTGTTCCAGCAAGCATACAGGCACACCCATGGATAAAGTCACAGTAGCCTTGGGTAGTGAAGTAATTTCAAAATTTAGGGAGAATTTAGATGACATCAATTTCAGAAACCTCCAATTAGAGGTAACAAGTTCCTCCTTCTGTGTTCTCTGTAATGCCATGCATTGTGTTGTGGCTCAGTAAAGTTCAATGATACTTTGCCAAGAATGACTCACTGCCTAGGTTCAGGGGAATTTTAATCTGAATGCAGCTTCCAACACAGTACACAGTCACTCAAGAGATCAAATTCCATGTGGTCGATAAAATAATAACACATTACTCTACTTTGAGACAAAAGTAATAACATTTTACTGAGTGGCAAAGTCTTGTAAATATTAAAAGCTTAATAATAATAAGTAATAACATTTAGAAAGACTATTATAATTGAATTCACCAAAAGATACTTAGGGTACAAGAGCGAAATTCTGCATATATATGTGTACTTAACTCTCTGCTTGAGGTCATCAAAAAAGTGTATTTAGTATCAAGCCAGTTAGAATATAGTTTATATTGGGCAGCCTTAGATCACTCTTAGAGTGTATTATATGTTTATTATCTTATCATTGAAAGACTCCCTAATCCCATTTCTATGCTATCTGATGTGGATTAAGGCTGCCCCAGGTAGAGAAGCCCAAGTTGACCTGGCCTACATGCCAAACTATATGACCCGGTGGATTTTTATGGTATAGATTAGGGCTGCCCCAGGGAGAGAAGCCCAGGGCATCCTCACCTACGTGCTAATCTATATGGCCAGATTCGTATCTAAAGTTATATGACCACACAATAACCAGACCCCATCTGCACTGAAATCATTTAATGACTTTTTACATCATCTTTTCTTTTTCCAGTAAAAATAAGTCACGTGCCCATGCCTTATAAAATTAGCCCTAACCCTCAACTCAGGGCAGCAGCAGCAGCAGCTCTGACTGCCCATGGGTCCTGTCCCCATGCTATTCTGTACTATTCTCTAAATAAAAGAGCACCACTGCCAGACCTTGAGAATCCAAGAAATCTTTCTTTCGACTCCTTGGCTCACCGACCCCGCATCACTATCCACAGGGACATTGTCTGGTACAATTCTGAGCAAAATTCTGATGGTAGAAATGACTGTTGTTCACTTATTTATTTTTTTTAAGATGGAGTTTATGCCTTACATAGAAAAACAGGAAGCAAACTCAAATGTAAGGAATGATTAAAAAAAAAAAAAAACAGTTCAGAGAACAACCTCTGGTATTTCCCTCGCTCAAAAATGTCCATTGGCAAGTACTTTTTGGATTACAAATCCAAGTGAAAAAGTGCTGATCAGCAAGACGTAACCTGTGAGTCACACCCTGGGCCTTGGTCACCCCTGGCACAGCCCCAGGACCTCTGTGAATCACCAGAGGCCCTTGCTACCCTTCCCCGAGAACCTGAACTCCTGCGACAGAAATACAGGAGCTGACTCAATTCACTTGCGGCCCACTTTTCTCACCCTCCATCCTGCTCCCTCCACTTTTCTTTTCTTTTTGGCTCATTCCGTACTGAGCGATCTTTTTTTTCTGTGTTTTTATTAACACTCTTTAAATCCTATTTGGATAGTCAAATGCAAATACTAGGCTGCTAAAAACGCCTATTTTCTAAAGTGAGTAAAAATTATGGGCAGAGAAATAAACAATATACGTTAACCTTTTCAATGGGAGCTTTGAAAGACAGCTTGCTATTTTAAAGAGCAGAGTTTATCTCAGGAAGCACCTGAATGGCTAAAGGAAAAAGATGAAACCAGCTCGGTGTCCTTTCCAACTTTCCCCTTCCCCTGACAGATAGACTCGCCCCGTTACCCCTACCTGAGCTTGCTGGGCCTGCCATACACAGGACCACGGCCTGAATGACTTAAACAACAGAGATTTATTTCCTCATAATTCTGGAGGCTAGAAGTCTGAGATCAAGGTGTTGGCAGGTTTGGTTTCTTCTGAGGCCTCTCTTCTTGCCTTACAGATGGCCGGCCACCTTCTCACACTGTCTTCGCAGGATTGTCCCTCTCTCTGTGTCGTCTGTGTTGGAATCTCCTCTTCTTGTAAGGACATCAGTCATATTGGATTAGGACCCACCCGAGGGACCCCATTTGAATTCAATTATCTTAAAGGCCCTCTCTCTAAATATAGTGATAAATAAGTGGCAAGCAGCAGGATACATAAGAGTATAAGAAGAAGCCGTTTGGTGCAGAACTAATTCGGCCTGACATTGTTTTTCCAAAAGGGCCTGACGTGGCCATTGAGCGTGCATTGTATCTCAGCTTTAAGTATGTATTACGTCCCAAAGACAAGAACAATGCCCTTAAAGATGTAACTTCCCCCACAGCTGCATTTCCTTAAGGATAAGCATCTCTCCCTAGGCTGGGGATTGATTGCTGACCTGCTGTGTTCACAGAGTTGCGGAAATGCTGTGCCAGCAAAGCCATCTCCTGACTGTTGTAAAAGGGACATTCCAATCATAGGTGATCCATGCTCTTTGATGGTGTATGACCACTCTGGACACCCCACTTCTTTGAAGTGCTCCATTCCTTTGTGAAAGCACTCTCCTGGGCTGTAGAATCCTCAGATCTGGCTCATAATAAACTCACCCCAATTTTGATTTATAGATTGGTTATGGGTTATTTGCATCGACAATAGTCACATTCTGAGGTACTGGGAGTTAGGACTTCAACATCTGAATTTTGGCAGGGTGGGATAATAATTCAACCAACAACACTGTCCAACAATATTCTGCTATTTTATATTTGGTGATAATGTCCTCATTGTTATGTCATAGTAAATTATTGTTGCTGCGATACTGTTTAAAACAAAGCTCAGATTTTTATGATAAAATATCTTTTGGTGGTACTAGACATTTGTTTAAGAAATATTGCAAATGTTGCCTCTGTGTTCCTACATTATTATTTAATTCTGGTTCTTAATCAATATCCCTTTCATAATGTAACAAAAGTAAAATCTAAACTTTAAGTCTTAAGATGTTATTTCTTGTAATTAAGCATCTAATGTTCTCACATGAGCTGCCTTCTTTATTCTGCAGACTACCTTCTAAGGTTTTTCATACTTGTTTTTTTTGTACGAAATATTTGTCTGTAGCAGAAAATGAAATAGAATTTCATAAGAAAGCATAAAAGAGAGAGAAAGGAAATAGTTTCCAACCAAAGTGGGAGCAAGATGAAGAGAGATGAAGAATGTAGGCAGAAATGACAAAGAAAGCACTGCCAGCTGGGGTGTCCAAATCATCTGAGGCTTGTTGGAAGGTGGCAGAATGGCAGCTTCAGGGCCACATGCCCACAGTGCTGTGTGACACACTTGGCATTGCTAAATTTTAGCAGATTGATGATTATGACCCTTCAGCATAATGACAGTGAGGTTAATTTTTAAAAATCAGTGACAGTTTAAATATTTATTTCATCTAACATGTGGCCATTTAAAAAAACTATAGTCTTGTATTGTCTCATTCAATCCATGGTGCAGATACTCACAAATAAAAAACAGGCCCCATCTGAGCACTAAGCGTGTTTTTCTCTCTTTTCTGAGCATAAATTAAAAACACAGAAGTGTCTTTGACAGTGGATGTTGTCCAGGGCTTAGCCAAAAAAACACAAGTCCCTATTTCACTAATTAGAGTTGTCACTAGGTGAATACAACATGGAGAATATAACACTTCTAGGGGACTGTTTATTAGCCCTGAATTGAACATTTTTTTAAATGGGGTTCTAATATTGTCAGTGTCTAAAAGTGTATGTGGTCTTTACCAATATTGTGGCTATTTGGTTTTTTAACACTATTTTGCTTGCTAAGAATGTTAGGGTTAAAAAGATAAAACAAATCAAAACAAAACCCTCAAGCACAGAGATTAGCTCACGAAAGAACTCTACCAGAACACATACCTCTGTCCATCACCCTATTATTGAAATCAAAGAATAAACTGGAAAGAAATATTCCGTGAAACTGTAAAGATCAACATAAAGAGCAGAAGAATAAGACCAAAACTAATCATTCAATCACTATTAGCAAAGAAAACCCAAGCATTGCAGTTTGTATCATGTTTGCGTATTTCTAAAAACAGAGTAAACTTTATTCATATGTACATAGATGGGTATTTTGTCTTACCACTAGTATTTGCAATGAAACACACTTCTAAAAAATCTACTCAAATATTTTTATAAATTTATTCTTAAAGTTAACTGTTTTTTTCTGTAAGCTAAGGTGACCCTGGTGAGGTTCATGAGTAGTCACAAAGTGTAGGAAGGTGTACATTGGTTAGTGTTCTGAGAGTGTATATGTGTGTGTGTGCACGTGATTGCATGTGAGACATTTAATTTAACCCATAAAATAATATAGGGTACTTTGAAATTAATCGTGCAGGTGTTTTGATTGTGAAGAGCTCAAGTAGAGCGTTCATTTAGAATTTTGTCTACATATTATCCTACCAAGGGAAGTCACTGTCTTGAGCTTTCAGATGGATATCGATTGATTGCTATTTTGCTGAGGACTTGCTAACTCCATAGTGCCACCGATGGGTTTCTCATGGTACCTTTACTGTACCGGCGCTTAAATTTGAGATCGGAAACTAGGGTGGTTTTCTGATTTCCTTCTTTTCCACTGTAATTAAATGTTCAGTAAATTAAATTTAAATCCCCAGGGCCCTATGCAAGACTGAACAAAGCAAAACAAAACATACAAAATAGAGGAAGTTGGGCACAGATGTTAACTCAGGGCCAATCTCCCTCAGCAAAAAGGAGAAAAAATGAGAGGGAAATGCTAAGAAGCATGAGGCAATAGAACAGTCTCCAAGTTAAAATTTGGGAACTGGTCTGTAGCATTATCTGATATCTTAACAAAGGTAGTTATAAACTTGTTTTCAATGGCACGTAAGAGTCATTATTAAGGCTTTTAGTAACAAAATTAAGCAGAGGATGTTTATTTGGAGTGTGTTTGCGTTCTGAGCTCACTCCCTGTATCTATTCTTCCTCTCATTGTGCTTTCTCCTCTGCATTCAACTACCCTATGTCTACTTTGGCACTTGAAATTTCCACTTTGGTGGGTATAATTTAAATGTGACCTCCACTCACTCTAGAATTCTCTAGAAGACCAATCCAGAATTACCTCCCTATGAAACTTTGTTGGATTTCACACTTCAGGGTAGATTCCTTTCCTTCCTTGTCCCAGTCCCCCACTTCTTTACTGGTTTTCCCTTGGAACCTTTCTTAATTCTACTTTCACATTATTCTTCATCTCAGGGTCTAATTTTGGGAACCTCAACCTACAACACTAGGCTGTATAAATAGGCTCCATGCAATACGTGAATAGCATCTAAATAAAGCAACGTCTCATTCTTACCTAGGTTTGAGACCTTAGTACTTTTAAGATCAGAGTATAAAGGGTGGGCATTGATCATTTGACTGATTATTTTTCTTTCAAGATTTCCATTGGATCAGAAATGTCCTTTATGTCCTTTCAAGTTTTCCCCTTTATTTATCAAAAGGGGGCAATGTTTTAGGTTGGGAATGATTAAATTGTAATTAAATTGCTAATTAAATTGTAGCAGATAATGTGTCAGGAAATTATCTATATTCTCCTAACTGTGTTGTTAGTTGTGGCCAGGCAACTTATATCGGAGAAAAGTCATATGGATAAAAATAAAAGGAAATTAATATAAAAACAAATGAGCATAACAGAATTTTCAGATACTGTGGGTCTTGAAAACTGTTGGAAAGGCTGTTTAAGAAATGGTTTATTACTGGACTTTTGCATCTGGTAATGGCAGCCCAGGCAATTCAGACGAAATCTCTTACTGAAAGCAAGTAGAAAAACTGGATAAAATGTTTTTTTGAGATCTGTTTGAGATTAGCAAAGAGCTAATAAGAGAATGAAGATTTAGGGGCCAATATCTATAAGAGGAATCAAACCCAGAGGGCTGAACCCAACGCTGGGGGATGCTTTCTCTCTAGGGACATCTGCCCATTCTGGATTAGGTCAAAGCTTTAACAACCTTCTGGAGTTAAGGCAACAGAAACAGGATTCCAGAATCACCAAGAAGTGAGGATCCTAGTGACTTCCCCAGGTTTGGGGTTGAGATTCTAAGGAATAAACTATAATTAAGGATGAATCAAAGTAAATAGACACTCAGAGGGAAAGAAATTCAGGTAATAAATTCAATCCCTGAAATTCAGTTAAAGACTGCTAATGTTTCTACCTGTCTGCACAAGGCTAACATTTGTCTTTCCTGAAGAAAGGCTTTATGATATGCCTCAAATAAAATAGACAGATTTTTATGTACAATTTTTGGTAATTATTTAGAAATTATCTGACACGGAAGGAGATAAATGAAAGGAGATAAGACAATATGATTGCAAACCTACAGAGAAGAAAGACAATAGAAACAGACTCATAGGGTATATAGATAACGAAGTTACCAGATACAAATGTTAAAATAACCATGCTTAATAAATTCAAAAAATGAGAAGCCAAAACAAGGAACTCTAAAAGGAAACTGGAAATTATATAAAAGAACCAACAGTATTCTAGAACTGCAAAAAGAATACCAACAATAATTAGGAATTAAATGGATGAGTTTGATAGCTGATTAGACATAGTAAAGGAAGGAATTAATTAATGGGGAGACTCAAAAGAAAATACCCAGAATGAAAGAGAGAGAGACAAGTGAGGAAACGATAGACAATAAAAAGAATAGACAGAAAATCTTACATATGTGTATTGAAGGTCCAAAAAGGAGAGGAGAGAGAGAGGATGGGGAGAAGCAATATTCAAGAAGAACCCTGTATCTTGTGAGAGTGTCCTTCCAAAATGAAGCTGTAGTAGAGGCATTTTTAAGAAAACAAGCAAAAATTTCTGAAAAATTTAGCACTGGCACACTTTCATTAAAAAATATACTTAAATGTAGTCTTCAGGCCAAAAAATAAATAAATAATGTCAGAAGGAAATGTGGAAATATAGGAAATAATAAAGAGCAAGGAAAAAGGCAAGTACACGGGTAGACAAAAATTTGACTGTATATAAAACAATATCAACTACAATGTTTTTAGAGCGATAACTTTTAGAGTAAGCTCAGAGACAGAACTTAGCATGTAGGATGTTTATTAAAGACTGCCCTTGAGGTTAATACCTGTGGGAAGGGAAGGGAAGAAATAAAGACTGGAAAGAGGGAGAAGTTAAGCAAGGATCCAGCCTCAACTACAGTCTTGAAAGATCCCATGGGGAGCTTTGGATCTAGAATAGTTCAAGTGGAACCAGCATAGCCAGGATTTCGTACTCTCACATTGATCAGGCATTTGATGTAGACAGCCCCAGGAAGGAATGGAATCTTGGTTGAGGGAGTTCTTTTCAGTTGAGTCAGTTCTTGAAGTAGTTGACATCTGAAGGCTATTTGCCAGCAGCACTCCTGGAGGTTGTGTCAAATATACATTGAAAAAGGATCTGGACAGCACATCACAGCATCTACCACAGTTCACCCATTATGTCACTCTGATCCACTTCTTCACACATGTTCTGGAGCAGCTCCACCAGATTCTGGTGGATGACTCTTCCTGGGGTTAAACATAAAAGAAGAAGGATAGTGTGGAAAAAATAATTCTCACTGTGACAGCATCTCAGGGCCACAACTAATATTCATTCAATGTAACAGTAGTGTATGTCATGGTGGTCTGACTACCTATTTACAACTTGATTGTCCAATATAGTCGTGTTTATTCTCAATTCCAGCTGTACCATTTCCACCTTATAATGGATCATTGCTAGATCTGTTTATTGCTAGATCTTATCACTTAGTGGGTCTGACAGATGTCAGCTCATAGTGAGAAGTTGTGATCACACGGTGTCTTGGTGTCCCAGGTCAGATACTCCACATATCTACAATGGACAAGCAGTACACCAGAAGTTGTTTTCCAAAAGGCATCACATTCTCTTAGGCAGATGGCATGGCTTTGCTCTGAAACCTAGGGGTCTGTGTGTTGTGAAATTCACATAAACTCCATACAGCATCTCCTTCCACCACTGAGACCTCTAATATGATAGAATCTGCTAGGTCTTATGGCCCAAGTGGCAGAGTTTCTTGCACCTCAGCCAGGATCTGTTTGGGATCTTGTTCTGCTCTGGGATACACACAAAGCTAAAAGCATGATGGGTCACCAAATGTATGGCTCAGAGCTATATTTCAAGGTGGGAAATATGCTGCCACCAGAACTCAAAGAGGCCTACTAAGCAATTGATTCCTTCTTCATACTGAATGCAATCATTATCCTTTACTTGGGATGGCATGTCCTGATGTATCTAATTACTGGTCCTTGAAAATTTTTATGGATGTGGTAGGATTACAAGTCTTGATAGGCTTTATTTTCCATCCTTAGTCAAGAACTGTGTAAGGTCTTGGATTTTATTCTACTTACAAGTTAAGTAATTAGCCTACGACAGTTCTTATGGATGCTAGTAGAAGACATGATAATACTTTTATTATTCGTGTGACTTACAGTTTATTACTCATAGCAATAGCAGTAACCAGACTATCAGCATTTTTGCACTGGCTCTCTAAACTCCAATTCCCACAGAGCAACATAAATACGGCTACATGACAGTCACCTGCACAAGCAGTGAGTT
Source organism: Equus quagga (assembly GCF_021613505.1). NCBI lineage: Eukaryota > Metazoa > Chordata > Mammalia > Perissodactyla > Equidae > Equus > Equus quagga. The sequence goes on from NC_060277.1 coordinate 21,764,070, forward strand.
GTATTACAGGAAAGGAAGACTGAATTGAGGGGGACCACATATTTTATAACTCATAGCAAAGATGCCTGCCCTTTCTATTTCTATCTACTATTTCTATTTTCCAATGTTATCGGCTATAAAATATTCTTGAAAAGACAGTCCGGAAAATGGGCAGTCGGTGCCTCGGTGATAAGACATGCAGAAATGTAAGAGACCAGAAGAGAAGAGTCTTCCAAAGTGTTTCTTACCAAGGTCTCCCACGTGCTAGCCCTTTCTGGCTCATCTGGTCCAATTATCGTGATATTATCAATATAATGGATTGGTGTAATGTTCTACAGAATGTTCATTCACTCCAGATCTTTTTAGACTATTTTATGACTAATAAGAGATTATTAACATACTCTAGGGCAAAACTGTTAATTATTTTTGCATGTGAGTATGAAATATTTCTGATCCTCTTTTCTGATAGGGATGAAAGAAAGCACATTAGAAAAATGAATGGCTCCAAATCATGTCCCTGAGGCCACGTTTCAGCAAAAATAACACGTCTGTAATGGAGGCTACAAGGATAGTTCCTACTTAAATAGTTTTCCTTCTTGAGGAGCTTTGGAGAAGAAATCTTCCTTCAGAGATGCCTCAGATTGGTTAGGTCTTTACTCTCCTGCATCATTTGTTGTATGAGGGCTGCCCGAGAAAGGGGTGTGACCTGGCATGAGGCGGCTCCATGCAGTTGAGGCAATCCTAGAAGAGGCTGACATCCTAAGGCTGCCATCCAGCAGTACTCACAGCGTTTGGGAGAAAAAGTCCTTCAGTGAAGGGAGATCTGGATGGCACACCACAGTGTCTGCCGTGATATAGACTTTTACATTTGTGGCTCCTCCAAATTCCAGTCCAATCTATTAGTATACCATATTCTCACTTAGTTTCTCTTTTTTCTTCAAAGTCTTTCCATTAATGGCAATTCTGTTCCTCTGACCACCTGCGTTGTGACCAGATACTTGAGCCCCAGGTATGAATGAAAGCTCCTGCTGTTTATTCATCTAACGGATACTTTCCTCTCTAGAATTTAGTTCATCGCTGCTTTCATAGCCTCGTAAAAAAATGATTTTAATTTTAACTGTTATTCTCATTGTGACATGGGAGTAAAGGTCTTTCACGTTACTTATTTCCTAATCAAACATGGAAATCTACCTGAGCAATTTTATTTTATATTTAAATTAAAAAATTCATTTTAAAAGTTATTTTTAGCAATATAATACACGAAGCTGCTAGAAGGCAAAAGAATTGTCACATAAACATAGGTTTACAAAATTGTATCCATTTAACGATCTGCATCACTTTAACAAAGTGAAAATTTATATAATTCCAAAACATTCAAAGCAGTCTTTAACAGGTTACATTAGAGTGAAGACTGTTCATTAATTCTCAGTTAATGTTTTATATGATTATGCAAAGACCACAGGTAATTATATAAAAAGTAGACTGCCAGTTACATTGTGGCCACTATGTTAGTTTACGTTTCCTTTATTTTGTAGTACTCAACTTACTTTTAAACTTATAGTAGAAAATCTGTTTAAAAGATTTAGTGCCTTTCTTTTCTTCTGTACTGAATCTATCAGAATATAAGGGAACTGTATAGTAATAAGAGAAGTAAATTTATAAAAATTTTCTATACAATTTACAAAGATGTATGTGGAAGAGACAAGGTGTAAACCTTTTTTCTAGGCCATGTTTGGTCTCTGAGTGGATGATGATATGTTATTTTTCTCTATTATTGCTAATCTCCGCCTCTGTCATGCAAATTTTCTGAGATGAAAATCACTCTAATATGTTACCCATTAGGTAATCACTATTCTCTTCATCCACAGAAATTGTAAGTAAAATACCCTACCATCACTTGGTTGACAGATGAAAATGAGGGCTGAAGTGGTTTTTTCCTGTTGGTATCATCCACATTCTGGATGAGAACTGGAGGCCACCAAATAGTAAGGCCTTATGTAGTTAATAGCTCTGGTTCTTCCACTGCCTGAAAATCCGTAAGTTACTGCTGCTTCTCCCAGAATTCCAAAGTGGGCTATTCAGGGTCCAGCTCAGGATGAGCACTTCTAACCAAGCACCATATCTGATGAGGTTTCTAGAGGTAGCAGTTACATATGAAGATTCATCGCTGCATTCTCTGTAATTCTCCCTTTATACTGTGGAGCTCCCTCATTTTGACAAAGTTGACATTAACGAAGATGCTATTGAAAGATTAATTGATTCAATAAATGGATGAATAATGAGTGGAAGAATGAATGAAAATTGAGTTTCAGGAACAGAAGTTGAAACTCAAGTCAGCCTGGCACTTAAGCTAGTTGCTTGCCTTCAGGCAAGTCAAATAACCTGCACGTGCTTCAGTTCTCTGTGTCTAAAATAGGAATGATAAGAATAGTACCTACTTTTTAAGTAGGAAGGGCATATTATTTATCATTTACGATGGGACACTTCTGAATGTGAAGGGGAGCCAAAATAAAATTACTTACAATTTTAAAAATATCTGTGTATTTCCCAAAAGAAATGATTCCATTATATTGTGGGCCCCTGTAAAATAGTACTATTCAAAAATTGTTTTCAAAAGTAAAAGTATTTCTAGGAAAATAAATATTGCATATATTCATTGCATTATATCAACATTAAAATATTTTTATATTTATTCAAACGCTGTACATGCATTAAGCAAAACCATTATTCTTGACATATATTCACACATTTTATCTGATACTGTGTCACTTAAATTTTGAAAAATACACTTTTATTTACTATGGTTATTTTTTAAGTTTTAAATAAAATTGGTGATATCTTCAATCCATTCTTTTCTAGTCTATAAAATTCTTAATTATAAAACTTTCTCTCCATCGATGTTGAGGTGCGTGATAAGCTTCCTACTAAGTCTGTCAAATGTAGGATACTCTCAAATCTACATTTTTTTGTATTAAAATTTGTATTTATTTTAGACCAAATATTTTGTCAGATACTGACTTTTTGCATTCATTAAGAGTACCTCTCTGATGAATGTGTTGACTAACCTAATTATGGTAATCATTTTGCAATATATGCATATATAAAATCACAATGTTGTGATTAAACAAACTTACATGTTATAAGTCAATTACATCTCGATAAAGCTGGGGAAAAAAAGAGAATACTTTTCTTCAACAAATATTTTTATGAGACTAAATATCCATCAGATAATTTGTTTCTATTAACAAAATTTTTTATTTTTACCAAACTTAAGCACTGCATTTTTTAGTTCTTTTCAATTTTTTTCCTATTTTTATATAGTATAGTCTCTTCCAATTAAAAGTAGGAGTTCCATCAAATGATTGCCATAAATTAAGATATTTTAAACAATTATAGAATTTCAAATAAATCTTGTAAACCATTTGAGCTCCTATTGTTTAATTTGTTCAGTCTCTCCTTTGCTTTTGTAAAGACATATTTTAATGTATCTTTGGAGGCTTTGCTAAAAGCTTCAAAGCTGAAGATTTTTGGTGCCTCATTTACGGAATACTTTGATTAAGGATTCCCAATTGAGTCTAAAAAATAATGCAATCCAGATCACTTATTAAAATCTTCAATATTTCTGTTGAGCACTTAGATTGACTTATTAAAACAGTACTTGGAAGGCTCAAACATTTCTAAAGTCCAGATGATGATGGGCAACCAAGACGGAAATCACATTCTACCATGTTGAAATTTTTGTTGTTGTCGAGTCACTACATTTAATCCTGAAATTGTACAGTTCAGTTATTTTATATTTTAAAACATTTATATATTTGGGAGAGTAGTCTCCACTTCTCCCACCTGTCCATTATAACATTGTGGTCATTCATTTCACTTATCTATAAGCTGTAATCATCCAATACAAGGTTTTATTTTACCTTCATTTACTCTTTCTCTAATATTCTTCCTTTCTTATATAGAACTCAGTTTCTGACCTATATCGTTTTTCTCCTCTCTGAAAAATTTCTTTTAACATTTTTTACAAGACAAGTTCACTGGCAACAAATTCTGTCAATGTTAGTTTGACTGAGAAAGTCTTTATTTCTCCTTTACCTTTGAAGAATAATTTTACTGGATACAGGATACTAGGTTGGTGGGTTTTTTATTTCAATACTTTAAATATTTCTTTCCACTCACTTTTTTTTTTTTTAAAGCAGAGCTTAAACTTTCCTTGTGAAGGTGACCCCCTCTCCCTTTCCAGGAATGAGAAAAGAACTCTTTTTTTTTTTTTTTTTGCTGAGGAAGAGTCACCCTGAGCTAACATCTGTCGCCAATCTTCCTTTCTCTCTTTTTTTTTTCCTTCCCCAAACCCCAGTACATAGTTGTGTATCCTAGTTCTAAGGCCTTCTAGTTCTTCTATGTGAGCTGCCACCACGGTATGGCTACTGACAGACGAGTGGTGTGGTTCTGCCCCCAGGAACTGAACCTGGGCCACCAAAGTGTGCACTGAACTTTAACCACTAGGCTGTCAGGGCTGGCTCTCCACTCACTTCTTGCTTGCATGGTTTCTGAAGGCAAGCTTCTTTATAGGTAAGGTTCTCTTTTTCTCTATCCTCTTTCAGGATTTTCTGTTTGTCTTTGATTTTCTGAAGATATGACTAGTTGTAGATTTTTTGCTATTTGTCTTGCTTGGTTCTCTCTGAGATCTGAATCTGTGGTTTGATATCTATTGTTAACTTTGGAAAAGTCTCAGCCATTATTACTTCAAATATTTCTTCTGTTCCTTTCTTTTCCTTCTCCTTTTTGGTATTCCTTTTTGTATTTGTTTCATAGTTTTTGGATATTCTGTTTCTTTTTTTTTCATTCTTTTTTTTCCTCTGCTTTTCAGTTTGAAAAGTTTCTATTGACATGTCTTCAAGCTCATTAATTCTTTCGGCAGCTGTGTTCAGTCTACAGATAAGCCCATTAAAGGCATTCTTCATTTGTGTTTCAAAGTCCTTGATTTCCAGCATTTCCTTTTGAGTTTTTCCTAGAGTTTTTATTTCTCTGTTTACATTACCCATATGTTCTTGCATGTTGTTCACTTTTTTTCCTTATAGCCCTTAGCAAATTAATCATAGTTATTTTAAATTCCTGGTTTGATAATTCCAAAATCTGTGCCATATCTGATTCTGATGCTTGCGCTCAATAATGTGGGGTTTTTTCGTTTTTTGTGTTTCTTTGCTTTTTAGGGTGCCTTATGATTTTTTGTTGAAAGCTGAACATGAGGATTTGGGTGAAGGAAATGAGTTAAATAGGATTAAGTGTGAGTGCTTGTGTTTATCTGGCTAGGAGTTGAGTTGTTTACTGTTCACTATAGCTGTAGATATAAGAGGCTAAAATTTCCACTCGTGTATTTATTTTTGACTCTCATATTGTCTTTGGGTTTCTCTAGAGACTCTAATTCTGGCTGTTAAAAAATCTGAAGTAAGTTAAACAATACTTACTTAAATGAGGGAATATAACATTTATCCCTTTTATAACTGAAAAGAAATGAGTCCCATAGTTTACTACACATTAGCCTCTGCTTTTATGGTGCAGGCTTTCAAGAATTTACTGAAAAAGTTGAAAAGAGACATTTTAAAAAGAACTCCATAGATCTTTTATGATTGTTATTTTATGTGTCCCCCTTTTTTCTATGTGTTGACATTTGTTGTTCTCTCTCTCTCACTCTTTCTCAAAAATAAAGATGTAAATAAGACTGGGCAATGAGTTTTGCCCTTTCTATACTGGTTGCCAGAATTCCTTAGTAAATTAATCATTACCAAAATTTATGCTATGGAAAGTACCAGGTGGAGAATTCTCAATAGCACCAACATAAATGATTTTATTCTAATGAGGTCACCAATTACAGCCTTTCTAAATAGTTCATGTTCTGGTTGAGAAAACTAAACAGTGCTCTTTATGAATATTTGTTAATGGACACTACGAGAAAATGAAACCCTATTTATTCTTAGCACAGCAAAAAAGAGTTCCTTTTCTTCTCTCACTTATTAGACTATCAATTAACGTCTCTTTACACTCCAGGTCTCCAGCAGGGAAAACACCTGATAATTTCAAGCAAACCTCGAGAGCAATGAGATGATCACTTCCCGCTGAGGGCTTTCTGGGTGCCCTGCTGTGTTTAATGTAGATCCCATACCCTGCCGAGAGGATGCCCTTTTTGTTCCCATATTAACTTTTAGAACACTGATCTGTGGGGTCTCTAGTACTCTGAACAAAATGGAATTCTTACCTATAAATTCAGATCTTCTGAAATTCATGAAAGTATCCAGTTTAAAAAAATTCCTTTTCATTGTCATCTTGGAATTAGTGACAAAATTAGTCCAAACTTTTATAAAATGCATTTCTAACTATAGGTCTGCTAACCTGACTTATTTTGAACTTCAGTGATGGAGAACTTCCTCATCAAGTGGCATATTCTAAATGGAGAGATATCATGATGGTGGATCCAGATTGTTTCATTCTAACTTTCATTCATTATCCTTCTTTTGTTTTGTTTATTTTTCTCCTAGTATCGTATATGGCAGCCTTTTAGAAAATGACCCTTGTCATATCTAACACCCATTAGCACAATGAATCTCTTTTACAAAGCATGCATCCCCAGTTTCCTCATTGGTACCTCATACCACATCCCATCCTGTTCTCTCTTGAGGTGTGGCATGCAGAATAGCGGACCGAGGAATCTGTGAGGTCAGTGGATGAATTCTAGATTACATACCCTACACTCTGCCCCCTCTTTGTATTCAAAATCTACTCAAAGGCTGATCACTCTCTTGCCTTAATAATACTCAGTGGCTGAGAGTTAGGAAAATTACAACAGGAAATGAGACTATCTTTGATGGCTTACCTCTCTTAATCTGCCTTATTTGGGTCCTTATTGCTCACAGTATGGTCTTTCTCATGTGCATCTGGATGCTTCCAGTCCATCAAAACTTCGTTTTCTGTGCCCTATCCCAGCAGGAACTTGATCTTCTCTGAGAAATTGCATTAGTGTTGAGTTAATTAGAAAAAATTTAATCTCAGGCGTAGCTGGCAGTGTTTTTCTATCAGCAACAACCACAGAGTGGTGCACAAATCCAGTGCTTTATAAATTGTTTAAAATAAATGTCTTAACCCACCTGAAATGCACATGTACCCAGAAAGCATTTAAAGGACGGCGAAAGATGCCATATTCCCTGTATAGAAAGACACAGATCTGAGCTGCCTCTCTTTAGAGCTCGTATATAGAAAGGACAGACCTTTTCTAAACCAGTGCTACTCAAAGTGTGGTCTCTGAACAGACATATGGAAGCATCTAGGAATTTAGTAGAAATGAAGACTCGAGGCCCCCACCAGACCTACTGAATCAGAACAGCAGAGGATAGGGCCCGGTATTCCTTCCAGGAAATTTTTATGCAGGATAAAATGTGAGAAGCAAGCTTCTCAACCATGGCTCACTCTCATTCTCTGTCGTTTCCGTGGGGCTCTGGCTTCCTGTTGACGCGGCATCAAGCTCGGAAACCTGAAAGAACGGTGTGGGCTCTCCAGCATTGTGTGTCTGCAGTGTTAAAGATTTTGAATTACCTAATTTGTTAGCCTGACCTACAACCTTCTCCTAAACAACCTCTCCTGGATTACTGCTCTTGAACACGCTTTTGTTTGAACCATTACTTAGCCAGGAATGTCAATGGTATCCATCTTCATCTGTTAGCATTATATTCATCTTTCAAAATAAAACCTAAAACCCACCTTGTCATTTTCCTGACAAACCTAGATACCACACCTGGGAAAAAACTCTTCTTTTTCAAAACCCTCATATCACATCATGCATAATTCTCTTGTACTCATTGCCACATCCTGCCATGAGTAATAATTAAATGTTCCTAGAAAACAAGACTGAAACAAAAATTTATGTGCTAATTAATTAGACAGTGTAATCACAAAGAAGCAGAAGTGAGGGAAAAAGAAAGGAAACTACAATGGAAAAAACTGAAATTAATTTCAAGGGGATGAATGCCTGCTATGGGTACTGCTTAGTATCAAGTACAACTAATTGATTATTCTTGAGGGATCATCCTCATGGAGCCCATATGAACACCTGCATCTCAGGATGCTCTGTCCAGAACGAAGAAGCTACAGAAATGCAAGATTACCAGGGGCTTAAAAACATCGCTTAAGGAATTGCGTTGAAATTAATAAATTCTTTCTACACCAGAAATTTACAGTTTGGAAGTCTTCCTGTTGTCATTTACTCTCTTTATTCTTACATCTGCCAACTAGATGTCTATGTCCAGTGCTGTTTTGGAGACCATGTATTAACTTCTATAAAAACCCATAAAACAGAGTCTACAGTCTTTCATCTATTTGACAGATAAGGAATATGACCTCCAGCGAGGGCACTAAGTACCTGATACTTTTTTGTGTGTGCATATTTTGGGGAACATTAGAATGTTTTGTATTCCAAATTTATTTGAAAGTATCTGTAGTAAAAATGATTGCATTTATTTTCCCCCAGCACCTGAAATAAAATATGCTTTGCAAGATAAATTTTTATCTTGCTGCTGGCAATCACACAAAAAGCTATAGGGAAATGCAAAGAGAATCTGTACTTGATGCTATGGGGAGAGGAAGCTGGCGGCATGGCTGGAAGGATGATTTCTTCGTAGCACAGGCATGGTTTCTTAAGCAAAAATATTTGGGGCCGAAGACAATGCCATTTTCTTAAGCTGCCTGCAACAACGCATTCATATGCAAGGTAATATTCCAGATATACCACCTTTATTAATATTTTTCAAATGGCTATTAAACAGACGAAAATATCTTTCAATACTTTTTAACGGATCAATATAAATTTAACTGTTAAATAAGCTTATCATCATGTGAATGTTATAAGAATATATATCCTAAGGTAGTGTTTTTTTTTTTTGAGGAAGATTAACCATGAGCTAACATATGCTGCCAATCCGCCTCTTTTTGCTGAGGAAGACTGGCCCTGAGCTAACATCTGTGCCCGTCTTCTGCTACTTTATACGTGGGATGCCTACCACAGCATGGCTTGACAAGCAGTGCATAGGTCCGCATCTGAAATCTGAACTGGTGAACCCTGGACCACTGAAGCAGAATGTGCGAACTTACCTGCTGCACCACCGGGCTGGTCCCTATCCTAAAGGTAGTTTTAATCTATGCAGAGTAAATTTTTGCAATAAAAAAATCACAACACAAGTGTTTACAGAAGTTGAAACAATCATGAAAAAATTTACTCAATTTAACAACTGCTCAATTCAACAACTGAGTGCACACTTATTAAATACTCCATCTTTTTTAAAGAAAAATATATGACACATCCATATTCTGGGTCCTTATTATGCAATATATAATATAGATATTAACGTCATAGAAAACTGTAGAAATACACTAAGTATATGAAGTAAATAAGAAGAGGATATGAAGGTGGAGTTTCTGTATGTTGGATGCTCCCCTGTCACCAGGATTACATTTGTGCGCCGGACACTAAAGTAATAGAACTTGGTGGCCTGGGAGGAAAGCTGTACAGAGTTAGCATTTGCCCTGGAGGGGACCAGGGCCTCTTTTCTTCTGCCTGGATAAATCTAGCCATAGATTTCTTTCTTAGTATAGCTGATTGAGCTGGTTTGGGTGAGAACCAGAGGAAGGATGAATGTTATGGTGGGAGGATTTTGTGGGAGAGGAGAGAAAAAGAAATCTCTAAAAGTAGAAGATGAGCGATTCTTAAAAATATATTCTGTTATTGGAATGTTTGTATAGAATCTTCCTGTTCTTTGCCTTCTCAAAGAAAACACAGCGTCTGAAAAGAACATGAGGTTAGAATTTAAAATATGCATCCACGTGCGCAATCCCTATAAGGATGTTGGTGTTACTGAGCTATACATCACAAGAATCGTTTGTGAACTGAATAATAAGTGGGGTTTCCAAAGGCAAGTTTTGAAGAGATTTATTGAAAAAGCAAGGGATCTAGCTTTAAGAACATGGGTAAACAGTTTAAAACTTAGCCTACACATCATTCGTAATCTAAGAAATTCAAAACTTTGGAAGGATATTTGTCTGAGGGAGTTTAAACCTTAAAACTAAAATCTTAATTATTAATTGAATTTGCATTTTGTTAATAAGATGCTGTAGAGATAACCATTTCAGTCCTTCTGTAGACAACATTCATTAGTTTAGAAATTTCTCTAAAATTACTCACAGATGTTTCATACATGAAACAGTTACAATTCAATAAGCATTAATGTAATTATTTGGATCTGTATATTAGATGTCAGAAAAATAGTTATTTTGAATTATTTCATCTGAGACAAAATGAAGTTGTGAGTTTCTCTTATCAGATACAATCAAGTGGAAAATCTCAACTTCACCTCATAGACTTCTTTTCACCTATTCCTTAATCAAATGTAACATGAATTTATTTTCCATTTTGTCACCAAACCTAAGTCACACTACCAGTTGATGTACTAAGTGGGAACAGTTATCATAATTATTATGAATAATATACTTTTAAAAAATCAAAAACTATAAATACATCAAAGCATTCACTGGAGATGCACCAAAGCCAGCATTGTAGGAACTGACTGATGCCCCACTTTTTGTGAAATCATACTGGTCACCCCAACACTCGGACACCGCAGTCATCACCAAACTGTCCACTCAATGAAGATAGCTGGCATGTATATGGAGACTTTTTATGTCTAAGAAAAGTCTTATAGTGGATCCTAGAATCACCCCAACTCCTGTTTGCTTCCCCTTTTGTTCAAGTCTGAAAAGGATTGCACATACTTTCCCACGGCACATCCTGAAACATACACCTAAGCAGTGAGAACTTACGCTGAGATGTCCCATCGCCTTCCTCCAAGCAGATAGCTTTATATCAGAAATCACATGGAATGCATAGGATGTCTTTGCAATAACACATCCCCACAAACTTCTAGCTGCGGGTAACACTAGCAGACCTCTTTTCTTCATCTAAATCTTTAGACGCTTCCTCCAATACTTCTCCCTTCCCTGGACTTTTTGTTATGAGTCTGTTTCAGAGGCGTGTCTTTCCTCTCTGCCCCTCTATCCCTTTGTCCACAGAAAAATGTATATACTGAGGGACTAAATTTAAACTTTTAAGTTCAAATTTAATCAGTGCAGAGCTCAATTTTTGTTCAAACATTTATCCTGTATGGCACAATATTTAATACCTCAGACCCAAGATTTATGAAGCATTTGAAAAGGATAACACCTATCAGGGGGTGTTGAGAGAATTAAAGGAACCCAACATGTGTAAAGCACTTAGCAGAGTGGCTGACAAATGGTAAGTATGTCATATATGATACCTTTTTCACAACTGCTATTACAAATATTACTAGGCAGTTCAAGTCAAATAATTAGGAAAACTTTCGTTTACGATACTTTTGTATAGTTTGAACTGGCATCCTTAAGAGAGAACACTTTTCATTTCCATTTGGAGATTAACTTTGGTTTGGGTTTGCTCAAAATGAGTGACATATTATACTTCTCCAAGTAGTGAAAACACTTGTAAAAACAAAACTGTAATAGGTTAATTTGAACCAGTTTTCTAATTCCCAGGAGTATTTTTATTATGTTTTTATTTCTCATAATCATATGGTCATCGAAAGAACAATTTAAGTGTTAACCAAATTAATGGTACTCATAAAAATTGTTAATTTGATGATGCACTGATTTTATAATTAATGGTTTTTAATAAAATACTCTCTAATGGATAGTAACCTTTAGCCCATAATTTTATAAAAATAATGATTTCAAATCTTGTGGTACCCTCTAACTCAACAAAATAGTTTTGTGCAATTCATGTTTCATGTATGTTTGGATGTGCAACAAAGAAAGTGTTGCTTTATTGCCATAACCAATCATATTAATAAATGTCAAGGAAAAAATGAAACTACTTGTCTCATATTTTTGTTCCATTTCCTATGTGAAGAAGAATGGTCTTCATATTAAAAAGTGGAAAATAGCATTAATAAGAAGGAATGGAAGTCTTTAAAGATAACATATTAAGTAGAACAGACTGTTGGACTAAAATGTCATCTCAGACTAGGACAAATGGTGTTGTGGCAAATTACTGAGGTCTCAGGAGATAGCTGTTAACAATTTTTAAGGAAACTATAGAACAAGAAAATCACTGTAAATCTTGAAGATGAAGCAAATATAATAGGAATTTTTCACCTGAAATTAAAATAAATGCTATTTTTTTCTGCAGCACTGTATTCAGAGGATGGTTGTTAAGTTCTTGAAAGAGAAAATTGCATAGATTCACTAAGAGAAATCATTGCTTACTAGCCTTTTTTTGTCTTTTTGTGAAATAAGATAAAAGTTAGTCACTCAGGGAAATTCTATCATGTTATTTCATGTTATTTCTGAACTTTAGCATGGAATTTAAAAGCTGTAACTTTATGAATAATTAGCTGTAGCTTTATGAATAACATAAAATATTATATTCTTAGTAGTAATGCAGATTGGAATAGTTATATAGTTTTGAATAGAAATAATAATAAAAATCATAGTTAATGACAATCAATTTAGCAAATGGAGGATCTGTCTACAAAGATGTTTCATTCAGTAGTTTATTTAAAATTTTGTAATCAAAGTAATATGCAAATATTTAAAATCTCATAGTACAGAATAGTTTATACTTAAAAGTGATCATCCCTACTCTGTCTTTCTTCACCCCAATCTCACTCCCCAGAAGCAATCATTTGTGATTTCTGTGCTCAGATAAACTTAATCTCCATTTTCTCTAAATAGTATGTTCATATTGCTATTTCTCCATTTATTAACAGTAGGCATTATTCATTCCTTGTTATACCATGACTTTAAAGATTTAGCTTACTTAAAAATCTGCTTTGGGCCCATTCAGTGGTGTAGTGGTTAAGTTCATGCACTCCACTTCTGCAGCCCAGGATTCACAGGTTCAGATCCTGGGTGCAGACCTATACACCACTCATCAAACCATGCTCTGGTGGTGTCCCACATATAAAATAGAGGAAGGTTGCCACAGATGTTAGCTCAGGGACAATCTTCCTCACCAAAAGAAAAAATCTGTTTCATTCTCACCTCTTCTCAATAAAGTTGCAGCATTACTTTTCTTTTTTTGCTTTTAAAGAATATACTTTAAACCAGGAATTGGCAAACTTTGGCCTGTAGGCCAAATACGCTTGCCACCTTTCTTTGTAAACAAAGTTTTATTGTAACACAGCCATATCTGTCTGTTCGTGGTTATCTGTGGTTGCTTTTGTACTACAATAGCAGACTTGAGTAGTTGCACAGAGAGTATATGACTTACAAGTCGACAATATTTACTGTGCCCTCTAAAAAAATATTTTTTCCAGTGCCTGGTTTAAAATTCTGGTTTGTTTGTTTGTTTGTTAAGCATAGACAGTATATACTGAACCTCTTTATTGCTAGATAAGAATATCGATGCCCAAAGTCATTCCTTCACTTCTTGTCCTTCTTACACCCACCAACTTGTATGAGTCATACTTTGACTTTTACATCATCAAGGATGATGATATTTAAATTCTATTCTGCCACTGTGACAAAACTTCCATGCTTTACCTGTGAGTTGAACCTAAAATTTGAAAATCAGTAAAGTTTTCACATTATTCTGATTATGTGCCTAGTGCCCAATGCACACCTCAGTAGTTTACCTGCATTAGATTTCTACTCTGCCACTCAAGAAAGCATACTCAAATGGAGTCTCCTTTATGGCACTCCAAAAGCTGGTCAAATATGACATTTACTTCTAAATTTGGTCTGTGATTGTGGTAGGCAGAATTCTAAGATGGTCCCCAAGGTCCCCACTCCAGCAGTACAGACCTTGCATAATCCCCACAACGTGAATATGATGGATTTCAGTCCTTTGATTAGGTTGTGTAATATGGCACAGTTGACTTTAAGAAACAGAGATTATCTCATTAGCCTGACTTCATCACATGAGCTCTTTAAATCTGGGTATTAATTTCAGATGCAGAGGAAGCAGAGCAAGAAGTCAGAGAGATGCAATCCTGCTAACTTGGGAAAAAGTAAACAGCTAGTTGTGAAATGCCTTGAAGGGGAGTATCTTCTAGGAACTGAGAGCAATCCCCTGTGACAGCTAGCAAGAAAACAGGAACCTCAGTCCTACGGGCATAAGGAAACAAATCCAGCCAAATCCTGAAGGAGCTTGGAAGGGAATTCTTCTCCATGGTCTTCAGATAAGAAATTAGTCCTGCTGACACCCAACACCTTAATTTCAGCCCCGTGAATCCCCAAGCAGAAAGCCAGTCACGCTGTACTAGATTCTGACCCACTGACTGTGAGATAATAAATGGTGAGCAAATAAGTCGTTATGGTTTTAAGCCGCCAAATGTGGTAATTTGTTACACAGCAATAGAAAATGAATATAACATCCATCAATGGAATTTTGAGAGTCAAAAAATCCCTGAAGATAGTTAGGGTTTTTTTATCTTTTTGACTTGGTTTTGAAAGATATCCACAAACACTTTGATAGTTAGTCTGTAAAATGAGGAGATTATTTCCTCTCCACTTGAGTATGGGCTGATGTTAGTGACCTGCTTTTAATGAATGGATATCTATAGTATAAGAGACATTGTGTGACTTCCTAGACTAGGGTGAAAAAGTGATGGATGCCAAAAGCTTGAAGCAAACTTGATGTCTTTCAGTGGTATAATGGAGAAACAAATTGTTCTGCATTTATGCTGTGACATATTATTTAGTGATCAAAAGAAACAAGATATTCATACAACAATATGGATGAAACTTAAATGCATACTTTTAAGTGAAAGAAATCAGTCTTATAAGACTGAATACGGTGTGATTGCATTTATATGATATTCTGGAAAAAGGAAAACTATAGGGATGATGCCTGGGTTTAGAAAGGTTGACAAGGACTAAGTAAAGGACACAAGACTTTATAAAGCTGAGAAACTATTCTATATGATACTGTTTGACACTGTCCATTTGTCAAACCCCATGGAACTTCACAGCATAAAGAGTAAACCTTAATATATGCAAATTTCAAAAATCAAGCAGGAGAGGAGGGGATCCCAGGATGGAATACAGACAGTGACAAAAGAATCCAATTGTATTACCAATGTATGATGTAACCTCACGGAAGAGGGTGGAGAAAAGGAGGTGTTTACCTAAATAACTTTGGAAATGACTGAAAAATGAAAGACGAAAGACAGAAGAACTGTATGTAAGTATTCCATTCTAGTTGGTCAAATTGGGAGTACAGGTTAACAATTCTGAAACCACTGTGCCTGTATACTGGAATTAAACAATAAACAAAAAGATGGCAGATGGTGGGAGTGGGAAAGTTATAGATAAGCAAGAGGAGAAGGCTAGAATAAACTATGATATACTTGATTAGAATAAGAGATATTACTTTAGACTCAAGTTTAGCTTAATATCAATACTGATGGGTATATGAAGACATAATTAGAGATATGTATATGTACATGGGCTAGTATGTATTCATATATTTCCTCTCTCTATCTGCTGAGGGATCCTAAAAGCAATGAATATAGCCATTGTCCGGATCTTAATTTCCAACCCCATTCTCCAGTAAAAGTAAGCAAGGCCCCTTTGAGAAATGGCTGATTCTAGGGCTGGGGCAGGAAGTATACAAGATGAGCCTAGAGTATCTTGTAGTGTCAGAAGGGACGTGAAGCCAACTGAAAGAACTCCTGATGGTCAAAGCTGAAGTAATTTGAACAACAAAATAAACAGTGGCGTATTGAATTAGAACCTAAAGTATAAAATAAATATCCATAAGTACAGAGTGATATGGTTGAAAATTAGATGGGAGAGAAGAGACAAGTCTTCCATACAGAAGAATTCCAAGTAGTTTATATAACTACTGATTCCTCAAAGAGGTATAGCATAAGTCCTCGGCCGGCAAGTGTGGGCTGTACTTGGTGACTTCCTTCCAAATAATATAGGACAGAAAGAAGAGAAATAAAATACCTTCACAGGACAGCAACGTGGCCCACACTAGCTTAGCCAGGCGAATGTGTCTAACCTCGTCAGGGATAAGTCAAGTTCCCTGGCTGTGTTGCATTGAGAATGGCACTTCACCTCAAAGATCTTCCTCCCCAAACAAACATAACCCAGTCTTACCATAAAGAAAACATCAGCTAAACTCCAATTGAAGGACATTCTACAAAGTACCTGGCCAGGAATCCTCAAAAGGCATCAGTGAAAAATGAATGAAATCTGAATGAAGTGTGGAGTTTGGTTAATAATAATGTATCAAAATTGGTTGATGAGTTATGACAAATGTATCAAATTAATGCAAGATGTTAACAATAGGAGAAACTGGTTGCAAGGTATGTGGGGCCTCTCTACTACCTTTCTGAGTTTTTTGTAAATCTAAATTCTGAAATAAAACACTTATTAGAAAAAAACTTATTGGAAAAATAGATGAGTTTCTGCCTGACTCTCTTTCTCAGGACATGTAAAACCCTAAGTTAACATGGAAGTCTAGCTA
Organism: Equus quagga; assembly: GCF_021613505.1. NCBI lineage: Eukaryota > Metazoa > Chordata > Mammalia > Perissodactyla > Equidae > Equus > Equus quagga. The sequence continues at coordinate 21,780,598 of NC_060277.1, forward strand.
TCTCAAAGCCACTATACTGGAAAAATCATATGGGGAGACTATATAGAGATAGAGATGTCCCAGGAGACCTAACCATTTCAGCCGAGATGTTCGTCTTTCCAGTCTTTCAGACATGTGAGTGAGTGAGCTTTCAAACGAGTACAGTCCCAGCCTTTGAGCTACCCCAGTAGTAAGTAGAACAGAGATGAGCTGGGTCCTGCCCAGACTGCAGATTTGTGAGTGAAATAAATATTTCAGTTGTTCAAAGCCACTAAGTTTTGAGGTGGTTTGTCATGCAGCACTAGACACATGGAGCACTCATATTTTCTAAGATTTTACAGTGCTACATCTAAAAAAGATTTTTCAATTGATATTAATTTTGTTCAATATTTGTCAAGCTCTTTTAGTTTGACCACATCTCCCTTAGTTCTGGAAATATTCTTATTTTTTTATATATATAATTTCTCTCCAATCTTCCTCCATACTCCCTTCTCAGAGCTCTAGTGTTGAGAAACACTGAGTGTCTTAAAAGGATACTGTATATCTTTTCTCTCATATTTCCTGTGATTATGTTATTAACATACATTTGAGGAATTCCCTTGATTTTATCTTCTTCTAACTTCATCTTCCTTATCTTTGGCTGAAGTATTCTAAGTTTTGATAATAATTTCATTTTCTGTGATCCTTACTTTGACAAGGCATGCTATTCTTTTATTTTATGAGTAATATATATACATATATATGTATATGTATACACATATGCATAAATCTTTCTAAGGATAAACATTTCTTGCATTACTTCTGTTTCCTTTCATATTTTAAAATGGTGCAGTAAATTGGATGATACTGCTGTGTTCAAAAATGAGTTTTACTAACAGGCAACTTTTGCCAAATGGTAAACAGAACTGGGTGTCAGTCATTGTGCCTGGACTGCCCTAAATGCCAGAAGACACTAGTTGCCCCATTTCTCTATAGGCAGTTAAATTTATTTTGAAAATAATTATCCCTTGATTGTTTTGTTGTATGCATTTGCTCGGGTAATTAGTTCCTGGCTTCTGGGTGAGGGACAGAGGAGGCCGACTGCATATGTAGGAACTCAATTATTCTTTCTCTTTCAGACTTCTCTCTCCAGCCCTCTGAGGTTACTTGCCTTGTGGTCAGGGACAGCTTAGTCCCTTCCATGGCTTCAGCCTCCTCTGGCCAGTCCATGTGTTTTCCCTCTTCCCGAGGTGTTTCAGAAACCTTGCTATGTTGACGTCCCACTTTCTATTATGTTTGTGATTGTAGGATTATATCATTTTCATTCATTTAACATCATTTTAATGAATATCAAGGAATGGGAAATAGTTCACTCTTAAATTAGAAATTGAAAACTTTACTAATGACCTAGGAAAAGACATTAATGAGATACAATTCAAATGATCATAGTGCATTAGTTCATTGAAAGGGAGAGATGAAGAATAAAAAAGCAAATTCTAAAGGCTAAAATGGCTGCTGGGTATTATTACTATCATCATTATTATTATTATTATTGAAAATGTTATTAGTATCATCACTCTTATTATTCCATGTACTCTACTACAAGTTTTACATATCTGCTTGGTTCAGAAAACAATCCAACTACTTCTCACCATATCTTTTACTGTCATCCTAGTCTAAGTCACCATGGTTTCTCACCTGGATTATTGAAAATTCCTAGTAAATGCTTCCATGCTTTCTCTATAATCAAAGAACCACAAGTTTATCAAAGTGATCTTTTAAAAATAAAAATTGAGTCATACTATTGCCTTGCTTAAAATATCCCAGTCAGCTTGCTAATAAGTAGATAAATAAATGAAAAACAATAGTATATATTGGAGTATATGAGGAAGCCATTTGGTTTAAAACTAATTCAGCCTGACTTTGTTTTCCCAGAAAGGCCTGAGATGGCCCGTGGAGCATGCATTGTACATCTGCTTTAAACATTTACTATGTCCCAAAGACAAGAATGATGCCCTAAAGATAGAGATGAAGCTTCCCCCCATATCAGCATTTCTTTAAGAATAAGCATCTCTTCCTGGAAACTAAGGATTAATTATGGACCTGCTGTGCTCACCTTGTGACCACTGACCTATTGACCACCGACCTGCTGTGCCAGCTAAGCATCTCATGACAGTAGTAAAAGAGACATTCCTGTCATATGTGATGCATGCTCTTTGTTCCAAGACCATATATAACCGCTCTGTACACCCCACTTCTTCAGTGCCCTTCTTTCACTGGGAAGGAAGGCCCTGCTCTATAGTCCTCAAACTTGGCTCATAATAAATTCACGCAATTTTGATTTAGAGATTGATTACAGATTATTTGCACTGACACTGATAAAATATAATCAAAGTCTTGTTGTGAGCTATGAGCCCTACATAAGCTGGTCTCTGCCTAAATCTTTATTTCCTCCTATATTTACCCTCTTCTTTATTCCCCATCCTCCAGACATGTTACCTTTTGCTCTAAAGATACATACTCTACCTTCTCAGAATTGTTGTGTAGGTCAGATTATTTCAATATAAATACATATTTTCTAAAGTGTTAAACGTGTCAGTTACTACTAGTTACATTGTGTGTGTGTGTGTGTGTGTGTGTGTGTGTGTGTTGGCAGATTTGTTTTTAGCAAGTCTGCCACCGTATTTGAATTGAATTGTCCCTGTCTGCATTTTCCTGAAAGCATATATTCATTGCTCTTGTGGCTTATCAAGGAGATAACAAAGGTTCAATAAATTAACCGAGTAATGTGACAGCCTACAGCTGTCTCCCGGTTTACACTCTTCATCAATCTATCTGAGAATCTTCTGAAGAATACTATCAAGATATCAACAGAATAACAACTTTTCTATAAAAAGAGAGAACTTATCATTTGTTAGGTCAATAATCTGAAGAACTGGAAAGATAAGGAGGTTAAAGTGGCACAATTAAGCAGATTTAAGAGAACATGCCAATCTAGATGTGTCCTTACTGACGGCCTATTCAGGGAGATATAGAAGAGACTGAAGGAATATAGGTGAGTTCAAAGTTTTTGCATTTAGTTTCTTCATCACTCCAACCTTCCTCCCTTTTGGGAATTTGCTAGTTAAATTTTTCTTTTTTTTAAATGTGGTAACATTGGTTTATAACATTATATAAATTTCAGGTGTACATCATTATATTTCTATTTCTGTGTAGATTACAGCATATTCACACCTCAGAGACTAATTACAATCCATCACCATTCACATGTGCCTAATCTCTCCCCACTTCCCCTCTGGTAACCACCAATCCAATCTCTGTCTCTATGTATTGTTGGTTGTTGTTTTTATCTTCTATTTATGGGTCAGATCATACAGTATTTGACTTTCTCCCTCTTACTTATTTCACTTAGCATAACACCCTCAAGGGTGTTGCCAATCCATGTTGTCACAAATGGCCAGATTTCATCCTTTTTTATGGCTGAATAGTATTCCTTTGAGTATATATACCACATCTTCTGTATCCATTCATCCCTTGATGGGCACCTAGGTTGCCTCCAAGTCTTGGCTATTGTGAATAATGCCATAATGAACATAAGGGTGCATATATCTTTACACATTTGTGTTTTCATGTTCTTTGAATAAATACCCAGCAGTGGAATAGCTGGATTATATGGTAGTTCTATTCTTAAATTTTTTAGGAAACTCCATACTGTTTTCCATAGTGTCTGCAACAGCTTGCACTCCCAGAAGCACAATAGGAGAATTCCCTTTTCTCCACATCCTCTCCAACATTTACTGTTTCCTGTCCTGTTAATTATAGCCATTATAGTTTTTTTGTTGTTGTTGAGATGTATGTGTTCTTTGGATGTGCACACTATATCAGATATAGGGAGTACAAATATCTTCTCCCAATTGTTAGGTTGTCTTTTCATTTTGTTGATGGTTGCCTTTGCTATGCAGAGCTTTTTAGTTCGGTGTAGTCCCATTTGTTTATTTTTTTTATTGTTTCCCTTCCCTGGTCAGATATGGTACTTGAAAATATGCTGCTAAGATCAATGTCAAAGAGCAAACTGCCTATCTTTTCTTCTAGAAGTTTCATAGTTTCAGGTCTTACATTCAAGTCTTTAATCCATTTTGAGTTAATTTTTGTGTAAGGCATAAGACAATGGTCTGCTTTCATTCTTTTGCATGTGGCTGTCCAGTTTTCCCAACACCATTTATTCAAGAGACTTTCCTTTCTCCATTGTATGTTCTTGGCTCCCTTGTTGAAAATTAGCTGTTCATAGATGTGCGGGCTTATTTCTGGGCTCTCAATTCTGTTCCGTTGATCTGTGTGTGTGTGTTTTAGTGCCAGTACCATGCTGTTTTGGTTACTATAGCTTTGTAGTATATTTTGAAATCAGGGCGTGTGGTACCTCCACCTTTGCTCTTTTTTGTAAGATTACTTTGGATATTTTGGGGTCTTTTGTTGTTCTATATAGATTTTATTCTTTGTTCTATTTCTGTGAAAAATGTCATTGAAACTTTGGCAGGGATTGCATTGAATCAATAGATTGCTTTAGGAGCTATGGACATTTTAACTATGTAACTTCTTCCAATCCAAGAGCACAGAATATCTTTCCATTTCTTTGTGTCTTCTTCTATTCTTTCAACAATGTTTTATAGTTTTCAGCATACAGGTCTTTCATCTCTTTGGTTAAGTTTATTCCTAGGTATTTTATTCTTTTTGTTGCCACTATAAAAGTAATTGTATTCTTAAATTCTCTTTCTTCTACTTTGTTGTTAGTGTATAGAAACACAACCACAACCGATTTTTGTATGTTGATTTTGTGTCTTGCAACTTCACCATATTCATTTATTATTTCTAAAAGTTTTTTGGTGGATTCTTTAGAGTTTTTTACGTATAAAATCATGTCATCTGCAAATAGTGACAGTTTCACTTCTTCCTTTCCAATGTGGATCCCTTTTATTTCTTTTTCTTGCCTGATTGCTCTGGCTAAGAATTCCAATAGTATGTTAAATAAGAGTGGTGACAGTGAGCAACCTTGTCTGGTTCCTGTTCTTAGAGGGCCAGCTTTCTCTTTTTCTCCATTGAGAATGATATTAACTGCGGGTTTATCATATATGGCTTGTAGTATGTTGAGGTACTTTCCTCCTATACCCATTTCATTTAGAGTTTTTATCATAAATGGATGCTGTATCTTGTCAATTGCTTTGTCTGCATCTATTGAGATAATCATGTGATTTTTATTCTTCATTTTGTTGATGTGGTGTATCACATTGATTGATTTGTGGGTGTTGAACAATCCATGCATCCCTGGAATAAATCCCACTTGATCATGGGGTATGATCTTTGTAATATCTTGTTTTATTCAATTTGCTAGTATTTTGTTGAAGATTTTTGCATCAATGTTCATCAGTGATATTGGCCTGTAATTCTCTTTTTTTGTGTTCTCCTTGACTGGTTTTGGTATCAGGGTAACGTTGGCTTTGTAGAAGGAGTTAGGAAGCCTCCCTTTCTCTTCAATTTTTGGAAGAGTTTGAGCAGGATAAGTATTAAGTCTTCCTTGAATGTTTGGTAGCATTCACCAGGGAAGCTGTCTGGTCCTGGACTTTTATTTTTGGGGAGGTTTTTGACTACTATTTTGATCTCCTTACTGGTGATTGGTCTATTTCTTCTTCATTCAGTTTTGGAAGGTTGTATGATTCTAAGAATTTATCCATTCTATATTATCCAATTTGTTAGTGTATAGCTTTTCATAGTATTCTCTTATAGTCTTTTGTATTTCTGAGGTGTCCATTGTAATTTCTCCTGTTTAATTTCTGATTTTGTTTATATGAGCCTTCTCTCTTTTTTCCTGGTGAGTCTAGCTAAAGGTTTGTCAATTTTGTTTATCTTTTAAAAGAACTATCTCTTAGTTTCATTGATTTTTATAGTCTCTGTTTCATTTATTTCTGCTCTGATTTTTATCATTTCCTCCCTTCTACTGATTTGCGGCTTTGTTTTCTCTTTTTCCAGTTCCTTTAGGTGCATTGTTAGATTATTTATTCAAGATTGTTCTTTTTAGTTGAGGTAGGCCTGTATTGCTATAAACTTCCCTCTTAGAACCACTTTTGCTCTATCCTATAAATTTTGGCATGTTTTATTTTCGTTTTCATTTGTCTCTAGGTATTTTTTTATTTCTCCTTTGATTTGTTCATTGACCCAAGCTTTGTTCAGTAGCATTTTGTTTAATGTCCACTATTTTTGGTTTTTCTGGTTTTCTTCTGTAGTTGATTTCTAGTTTCATACTGTTTGGACAGAGAAGATGCTTGGTATTATTTCAATCTTCTTAAATGTGTTGAGACTTGTTTTGTGGCCTAATATGTGATTTATCCTGGAGAATGTTTCATCTGCATTTGAAAATAATGTGCATTCTGCGTTTTTTGGAGGGAATGTTATATACATATCTACTAAGTCCAACTGGTCTAATGTGTCTTTTAAGGCCAATGTTTCCTTATTGATCTTCTGTTTGGATGATCTATCCATTGGTGTAAGTAGAGTGTTACAATCCCCTACTATTATTGTGTCACTGTCTATTGCTCCTTTATGTGTGTTAATAATTGCTTTATATATTTAGGTGCTTCTATGTTGAGTGCATAGATATTTACAAGTGTTATAGCCTCTTATCTGATTGTTCCCTTTATCATTATGTAGTGCCCTTCTTTGTCTCTTGTTGCAGTTTTTGTTTTAAATTTTATTTGTCTGATATAAGTATTGCTACCCCAGCTTTCTTTTCATTGCCATTTGCATGAAGTAATTTTTTTCATCCCTTCACTTTCAGTTCGTCAGTGCCTTTAGGTCTAAAATGTGTCTTTTATATGCAGCATACATATGGGTCTTGTTTTTTTATACAGTTAGCCACCCTATGCCTTTTGATTGAAGGATTTAGTCCATTGACACTTCAAGTAGTTATTGATAAGAATGTAGTTATTGCCATTTTGTTACTTTTTTTCTGGATGTTTTAGTAGTTCTTCTCCATTCCTTTTTTCTTCTCTTGCTCTCTTCCCTTGTGGTTTGATGGCTTTCTTTAGTATTATGTTTGGGTTCCTTTCTCTTAATTTTTTGACTATTGTAGGTTTCTGGTTTTTGATTACCATGAGGTTCATATATAATAACCTATGTATATAGCAATCTATATTAAATTGATGGTCTCTTTAGTTTGACCTCTTGCTAAAAGCTCTACCATTTTACTCCTTTACTCCAAGATTTTATGTTTTTGATATCATATCTAACCTCATTTTGTGTGTATGTATCTGTTACCCTCTTATCATAGAAATAGATAATGTTAGTACTTTTGTCTTTTGACCTTCATTTTAGCTTCATAGGTAGTTGATCTGCTACCTTTATTGTGTATTTGCCTTTACCAGTTATTTCACTGCCTTCTTTTTGATAGTTTTCTTATTCTTATTTGTGGTCTTCCCTTTTCCCCATAAATAAGTCCCTTTAGCATTTCTCATAAAGCTGATTTCTTGGTGATAAACTCCTTTAGTTTTTGCTTGCCTGGGAAACTCTTTCTCTCTCCTTCCATTCTGAATAATAACCTTGTCAGGTAAAGTATTCTTGGCTATAGGTTATTTCCTTTTGGCACTTTAAATATATCATGCCTCTCCCTCCTAGCCTGTAAGGTGTCTGCTGAGAAGTCAGCTGACAGCCTTATGGAGTTTCCTTTGTATGTAACTTGTTGCCTTTCTCTTGTGGCTTTTAGGATTCTCTATCTTTAGTGGTTGACATTTTAATTATAAAGTGTCTTGATGTGGGCCTCTTTGGGTGTGTCTTGTTTGGTGCTTTCTATGCTTCCTGTACCCAGATGTCAGTTTCGTTCCTTAGGTTAGGAAAGTTTTCAGCTATTATTTCTTCAAATAGATTCTTTGCCCCTTTGTCTCTCTCTTTTCCTTCTGGGACACCTATAACACAGATGTTAGTGTGCTTGATGTTGTCCCAGAGTTCTCTTAGACTGTTCTCATTCGTTTTCATTCTTTTTTCTTTTATCTGCTCAGATTGGGTGATTTCTTATAATCTTTCGTAGAGCTGGCTGATTGATTCTTCTGTATCATCTACTCTGCTGTTTAGTCCCTCTAGTGAATTATTCATTTCCACTATTGTGTTCTTCATTTCTAATTTTTTCTTTTTTATATTTTCCAATTCCTTGTTGAGTTCACACTGACTTCATTCATTCTTCTCCCAAGATTAATGAGCATCCTTATGACTCTGTTTGAACTCTTTGTCAGAAAGATTGTTTATTTCTATTTTGTTTAGTTTTTTTTCTGGAGTTTTGTCCTGTTCCCTTATTTGGAGTGTATTCCTTTGTCTCTTTATTTTGCCTCTTTCTCTGTGCCAATATCTATGTATTAGGTGGGTGAGCTACATCTCCCAATCTTAGAGAGGTGGCCTTATGTAAGAGATGCCTTATGAGGCCCAGCTGTGTGCTTCCCTCTTGTCACCAGTTCCAAATGTTCCAGGAGTATCCCCTTGTGTGGGCCACTTGTGTCCTTCTGTTGTGGCAGGGTTGTTCTCGCTGCAGATGGCTGGGGAGGCTAGGCTGTCCCCCTGGCTAGCTGGTTGTAATGCTCAGCTGTATGTGACGGCTATGGACCCTTCAGTCACTTTATCAGGTGTGGGGAGCCCCAGCACAGTTGGCTGCAAAGTCTAATAGCACATTTCTTTTGCAATTTTCCTGTTAAGTGAGTAGGCCCCCAGCATGGCTGGTTGCTAGGCTCAGGGGCATATAATTGGTGTAGGCCTCCAGCCTGCAACTCCGTTGTCAGCTCTCTCAGGGTTGCAGCTGATTGGGGCTGGCACTGGGCACAGGAGCACCCAATTGTTTCAGGTGTTGGAAGGTGGGCCTGATCCCCTATGTGGCTGTTTGAGAAGCACACATCTGCTACAGCTGACAAGCCCCACTGTCCTCAGGGACACACACCCTGTCAACACAGTCCCAATCCATAAGCGGATCCTGACTCACTGAAATGGACTCAGTCGCACCACTGCAGAGGCCCCACACACTCCACCAACTTAAGTCCACCCCTCACACATGCCCTGCCCCTCAGAGGCACACACATCTGCCCAGCTTCAGAGGATCTAGGCACCCAGCTTATTCAGGCCCACAAGTTACCCAAGGGCTTGCTGCTGTGTAGTACCAGTCCCCAGGGAAGCCTGCCTACCATGGCTGAGCAGGATTAAGTTGGTGTGCTAGTTGATGGGGCAGACTCTTGTGCAAATAGACCAGAGGAAGAACCCCAATGGCATCTGCCAGCATCTGTGTCACCACTCCTGAACTAGGTTACAATAATGGCTGCCACCAATGTCTCAGTCCTTGGGGAGGTCTCACCTATCACTGAGATGCACCCAGAGCTTATCAAATGAGTCTCTTTTCACCAAGGGACTATAGCACCTTTCTCTCTGGTGATTTTAGGTTGCTTTCTGAAATGGGTGAATTTGTGTGTGGGCCCTTTAAGAGTAGGCTTTTATCCCCCTTATGTCTGATAGCTTTTCTTGGAGTATTCCCCATTGTAGTTAACAGCCAGCAAAGCCAGATATTATGACAGTTGTCTCACTTGTGCAGAGTCCAAAAGCTCTTTATTGTGGTAACGCTCCCCGGCTCAGATCCCCTCTCCTCCAGGGATAGCTTCATACCTCAAGATTGCTCCTGGCCAGCTGTGAAGAGTCATGGCTAGAAGGTGGCTTTTTTCTCTCCAGAAAGAAATATCTGCCTCTTCTTCCTCAGTCGGCACTGTCCCTTGTTGTGGGGGTTCTTTTTACCCTGTTTTTAGTTCTCTCTTCGTGGTGATTGTTCCAAGAGTAGTTGTAAATTCATTGTGTGCATGGCAGGAGGTGAGTTCAGAGTCTGCCTACACTGCCATCTTGACACCCTTCTATCCAGTTAAGCTTTTCTATCCTTTTACTTGATTCATGCCAAATCCCAAGAAAAGAGCATCCCTTTTGATATCATGAGGCTGTTGTATGGTTTATTCATCCTTGAGGATATGGGTGAAAGTGACTTAGGGATTCACAAGACCATGCTTCCTCCAGTTTATACATACACACAGTGGCTGAAGTTTCATTCCAACACTTTTTAGTTAAATCCAGGGAGTGGAATCATTTGTTGGGACTGTGATTGTGGCTTCAGGCCATGTGCTGGCATTGCAAACTAAATTTCCCCATTTTTGTCTGACTAGGTTGACGCAAAGAATTGTTTTTACTGATCAGAATCAGTGACTATGATGAGTATTTTACCATTACCTGCTTATAAATGGTATATTCTCTACTTAACAACTAGGTCAATGATGATAATTACTGTTTCAGTCCAGGTCCAGAAAGGAAAGTAGGAATCATTTGAAACAGAGAGAATTTAATGTAGCAAATTGAAGATAGAAGAACTAATAAGTCAGAGTATGATGAGGCAACAATAACAAGAAGCCTCTATCTTCACTTCTATAGGCTGAAAGGAAGAGAGAGGAAGAGATTTTACTGACTTCCAGGAGCTGCAGTTACCCAGTGGAAGTTGGAATACTGATAATTTTTTTTTTTTTCTGATAGGAGCTGGAGCCACAGAGAAAATATAGCTGTTAGAAATGCTGCCTGAGGCAGGAAGGTAGAGGAAGAAATACCCTAGCTTCTCCTTTTCTGCCATCCTCACACTTCCTGCCAGTACCTTCTTTGGGCAAACACAAGAAAAGCCAGCTAAATAAGGAGGCTTTGTAGGATCCAGTCCCCTGTGCCACAGAGCTTGGCAGAGGAAGGCAGGGAGTGCATCTGAGAGCAAGCTCAGGAGTGGCACGAATAATTTTTTATATGGATCCAACAATCAAATGTACTTATCCAAAATTTAATTATATATCCATACTGAAGTGGGCAGGTTCTTATAAAAAATAGCTATAATTTTTAAGAACTTTGTATGTTAAATGAGAACTATAAACTGAAATCTTAGTAGGAAAATTTAACATTTAAATATATCACAAGGAGAATTATCCAAAGCAAGCAAAACTGTTGTATTTATGAACTCATTCATCTGTATATGGAGTCCTTAGGATAATATATTTATCTCTACTATTGTTAAATCAGGTGTTAAAAACCTGATATTTGTAGAGCTCCTGCCACAGTAGCAGTCTTTGTTTTTGCCTGTTGGTAGCCTCGGTGTTCTTCCGTGGAAGCCATGTTGAAATGTACACTCTTTGCCACAGAGGGCACTTGGATAGAGCAGCATAAGTCAATCCCAACTTTATAGAAAACTCTATGGCATATATTCACAACACATGTCTTCTGCACATCCAACAACAAAACTAACTTTTTGGAGTCTGCTAAACTGAAATCGTTATGATCACTAGAAAGAAATTAAAAAGAAAACTCCTTTTAGATATTCACTTTATATTGCTGCTTAACCTCAAAGTTTTTTGATGAAAATTTATGGGTGTTTTGCCTCCATGATGACAAATAACCAGATGTTTGGGAATATCCAGAGGTTCCTCTGAGTATTTTTTAACTTTCATCACTGTGTTAGCAGTGACACTAACACAGCTAACATATGGAAAGGACAGTTTGAATGACAATATGTAGCTAAGAACAAATACATCTTTTTTTTCTTTTTGTAATTTTCTAAATTTTAGCGTCTGTGGGTTATACTATAGTTATGCAGATGATTAAAAAATGTAGATGAATAGAAGAATAAATATCATTACTATTTTAATTAACCTTGAAAGAACAATACCACAAAGCCCATCCTTGACCCCCCAAGCCTTGGTTTTCCATTTCTTTTGCCCTGGCCTGCTGGTGGGATCTCTTTTCATTCTCTTTTCACTTGATCAAAGCATTATAGCTTTATGGGTACGATTTATTGAGGGCCTAACTCTGTGTTAAGCATAATCTTTAAAATAATCTATGATGTAAGTAGTCTTTGCATATCCATGCATTCATTCAATCATTTATCCAATGTTTATTGAGTGCCTACTCTGTGCTAAGTACTGAGAATCCTGATATTATTACAAATTTCCATATTTTAAAAATTATTCCCATTTTAAAGAAGAGAAAACCAAACTTTAAAAAGTTTAAGAAAGTCGCCCAAGATCACAAAATCTAGTACGTGTAGCCCTAGGATTCCAGCACAGGAACTCTGACTTCACCGTCAATGGTCTTAACTCATATATGGTTCTGAGTTTCCTGCCTGTATCCTCTGTTTTCCGTTTCTCAAGAAAGGCTTTAATAAACTTATGCACACTGCGGTGCACCTGTCTGATAAGCATCAATATGCAGTGGACTGTGAGGATTGGGTTTTTTTGCCCAGCAAGCTTTCTTATTCATTTTCCCTAGTTATAGACCCTGGCCTTGGGTCACATGGATTGAACATAAGACCAATGCCCAACCCTCTTGGTCAGCCATGGTAAACCATTATCCAGATAACAGTTATTGGCCCATGGAGAATGTATATGACTCAAATCAAGTAAATTAGATTACCTCTCTTGGATTAATTTATGGATAATAAAAAAAAATCACTCTTCCCTTTCTTGAATATGCATAGGGTGAGGTTGCAGGACATTGGGAAGACCTGTCTGCACAACAGAATGGGGCCAACCTGCAAAGACAATGAAAGACAAATGGATAGAGAAAAGACAGGGAGGGAAAGGAGAGGAGAAAGAGCAAAAGAGGAAATCTCCCTGAGACTAGTTTTAGCGCTTCCTTCTTTTTCTTTTCTTTTTTTCTCTTTTGTTCCATGAATTTCTAAAGAGTCTACAAGACAAAAAATTTCCTTTTCTTTCGTTGTGGGAATTTTAGTTGGATCTCTCATAATGCAAGGAATCATGACTAATTCTCCCTTCCAATATTATTTATATTTGTATAAGACATAAAACCTTAAACAAATGCATCTCCAATGTGTGAAATCTTAGCATTGATAAGCCAATACTAAAGGTATATCTTTGTGTGGGAGGACTTGCCATGTACCATGTATCGTATGCTTACTGACTTCTTCCAAGAGATTTCCTGTTGTTCAGGTCTCCCTTACTTCATAGAATCCAATTCTCTGGACCAGAAACCTCACGATGGGGGTCCTGGGTTGGTTTATTTGGCTAATATAATCTGTTGAACTGGAATGCCTTTAGGTGAGATGGAAACACTTTAGCTATTCGGTTCCTACCATTACTTTTTTTTTTTTCACACCTTGCCTGCGTGACTTCCTCTTGGCTTTAAAGACATATATATTTATAATTCTTGTATTAGAAAATTTCCATGTCATCACTTGCATCAAAAAAGTGACTAATTTCTTATTTATCAATTTATATCTGATAACTCCTATTTACATGCCTGGCTTCTATGGAGGGAAGGAAACTTAAATTTCATCATAAAAATCAGCAAACCTAACTACCCAGGAGAAATTACATATAAAATCCTATCAATTAGTGCTTTTTTGAGGGGGGAGGTGTGGAAGGTTGGCCCTGAGCTAACATCGGTTGCCAATCTTCCTCTTTTTGCTTGAGGAAGATTGTCATTGAGCTAATATCTGTACCAATCTTCCTCCACTTTTTATGTGGGACACTGCCACAGCATGGCCTGATGAGCAGTGTGTGGGTCCGTGCCTGGGATCTGAACCTGTGAACCCCAGGCCGCCAAAGTGGAGTGCGTGAACTTAACCACCATGGCACCAGGCTGGCCCCTACTAGTGCTCATTTTTATAATTGTTAGGCATTCAATTGATAAGGTTAAGCAACATGCTACTGATGCTATAGATTGTAATCCTAAGGTCAAATCATTTTTCTCTGTAGATAAGATTTGCTTGACAACCACTATACAAAATGGTTTTAAAACTAATTGGATACTGGACAGATAAATCTTAAAACTCAATAGTGTATTGGCTATGGAGACAGGTGAGATAGGAGTTGGATCTTAGTTCAACAAAGTGATGTTTAGCTGCTTCAAGGAAGTGGAATGGAAATCAGTACTTGAGTTCATCCAGTCTGCATTCAGATGAATGCAACAAAGATGCCAAGGAAAATGGCATTTTTGGATACCAACAAGAGTGTAATTGAAATGATAAATCATGAATTCTCAATTGGATTATGAGTGATGTGAAGTAAGACAAGGCTTAATTGATTGAGAAAAGTCAAATTATATGAATAAAAAGATAGATGGATGAATGGATGGATGGATGCAGTAATTTATCATCTAGAACAAATGCGGACATTTGTCAATTGACATTATATGTGTCATAAAAAAAAATCCTGAGATTTTTGTAGCACAAGTTTGAGAGAAAACAGAATATTCTATCCTCTTAACTGTCAAGAATTCCTTTCTGTGGATGTTCTAAATATTCCATAAAACTGCTTGGTCAAGAATATTGTCATCACTTCCTGTAGAAGAGCCCTTGAAACACTTTATGGGGTTTTAATAATGAGATTTAATTTCAGATCATCTGCTTCAAGTCAGTTTTAAATGGGAATACTTCCTAGATATGCTGCATGTAGTGCAAGAAGAATGATATGTACCCATCCTACGTGGACAGAAAATTGAAGTTGATGGAATCTAAGTAGGTTGATTTTTTTTAATGGGAGCATCTACTCTATTTATATGTACCTAACATGTCTTAAGCTTATAATTTGCTATGTTCTATGGTAGTTATTGGGGCTAGAAATCCTACTAGACTGTGTCTGCTCTTTGAAAGCAAAAGTTCTAGTAGGCAAGTCAGACATGTAAACAGTGTAATGACATCGGTGTAAGGGGAGTGCACTGGGATCACAAAAATGGAAAAAACTGACAACCTAGTGAATTAGAGAAGGTTCACAGTGTAAGCAATATTTGTGCTGGGTCTTGATGGATAGGTCAACAAGAGAGACTGTGAAACATGTGAATGTTGATCAGAAAATATTAACTTCTCTACCTCTCCCCCTTTGGGTGGAGCATATTTCTCCACCAAATTGATTTTGGGCTTGACTGTGTGTATTGCTTTAGCCAGAGGAAGTTAGGGGTCACAATGCAAGTAGAGTCCTTAAATGTGCTAGTGTGATCTAGTGTGGCCACTTATACTCATTAATCTACCAGAAGGAGAACATACTCTGGAGAGCTGCTGGTCCAAGGAGAATGAAGAAACATATGGAGCTGATGTCATTCCAACCTACAGCCTGGATCCAAGCTCAGCAGATGATCCCAGCTGAGCCCAGCCTGAAACAGAGCTACCCCACACAATGCGTAAGAGGAAAACTAAAATGAGTGTTGCTGTAAGCCACCGCACTGGGTTTTGAGGTAGTTTTTTATGCCTTATTATTATTATTGCCACATAACTAAATAATACAGTGAGAAAGGCCTGCTTGGTAGGGGAATACCACATGATAGATCATGGCTATTACTTTGCTATGATTAGGCATTGGGTGACTGTAAGGGACAAATAGGAGCTGAAACATACTTGAGACCCAAAAATGAAACTAAAGAGTTGGACCAAATCCCGTAGGTGATAGGATGTCATCAAAGTATTTTTCACAGTGGGAATGACATAATCATACTCCACAAAGTGAATCCTTCAACTTTATCTGGGAGGTCATCTATCAGCAAACTCACTCATTCAACAGATATTAATGAGCACAACTATGAACCAGACATTTAGGATATATTAGTGAACAAAAATAAGATCTCTGCTCTTACCTTTTAGTGGAGGGAAATAAATAATAAATAATAAACATAATAAAGAAGGTATATGATATATTAGAAAGTGATAAGTGCTATGGAAAAATTAAGAAAAAGTAGAGCATGGGAGGAAGGGCTGCAATTTTAAAAAGGTTAGATGGGATAGGTCTCATTGAGAAGGTGACATCATCTTGGAATTTGCAGTAATCAAAGATTCCTCAAGATTGGCAGCTATCATGTAGCTATAAACATCTAGCCAAAAGTTCCATGTAAATGACTCTATAATTGAGGGCATAAATTGCTCCTTAGAAAAGCTTATGATTCACACAACTTGTAAAGTGTTAGATAGAAAGAAGTTGTAGAACATCATGACTCCCATAATAACAGCAAAGACATCTTCGTCAGCATGTGTACTATTCTATTCTGTGATGAAGTGGTTCATGAACAGGCAGTAACTGCTGCTGCTGGGCCACCTGGCATCTTGTGATGAAACATATTTTCAGCACCATGATCTGAGTCTTCACTGGCTAGAAACGGTGGTTTATGCTCATTGAGGCATACAGAAGAACCTTGGCAATCAACCCCAACTTGGCATTCTGGAAGGTAACTTTATGCTGGAGACTTCAAACAGTGTGCCAGGCCCTTCTCCAGGAAACAGTTGAATCAACTCAGTTATGGTTAGAAGCTACATTTTATGTTAAGGAAGATAGCCTGTGGTTATTTGAACGGTGCAAAGATGGCTCAAAGTGCTTTCGTTGCTTAATGGTGGACACAAGGTGGATCACAAGTATCCTAGTGCGTTGTTTTAAGTGGAACTATGCTCATAGCAGCTGTACAAAATAGATACTGTGGTGCAAGGTGCTACACAATTTTATTCATTTCTTAGTTTGCTCTATGAAGTAGCATAGATTTGTGGAAATCTTTCTGCAAGACAATTCTTGGTAGTCAAACTTGACACTTGCCTTTCCCCCACCCTTCGTATGCTGCTTGATCAAGTCCGTCTCACTATTGCTGTTTCTCTTTGTCTTCTCGGACATCAGCCTAGTACACAACTGTTTTCATCTCAGAAAGCTGTGAGCTCTCCTCACAATGTACATTCTTGTACATCTACCACCCGTGCTCCGCATTGCAGCCTGAATGATCTTTGAAAAATGCAAATCAGACTGTCAACTGACCTAGTTAAATGTCTTCATTAGCTTCTCACTGTTGTTTTATTCTTCTCTTTTTCCTCTCTTTTATTTTTAATAAGAATTTATTTTTCCTTTCCAGATTTAGATGTTTCACATTCTCTTTCCAGTTTTTAAAATTATTCTTAAATTTTGAGAATTCACATGTAATAAAGTCTATCTTTCAGATATGAGTTAAAAAGTCAGTTCTTCAAGGAAAGTCTTCTCTTGACATTGGTCCTCATGGCACACTGTTTTATTATTTCATAGAACTTACTATGGGTCATGCATAAAATTGATCATGTAATTATTTTATTTCATGTCTGTCTCATTTCCTCCACCTCTACCCTACAGCCAAGAAAGGCCATAAACACCGAGGGCAAGGATTCTATCAAGTTCCTACCAAATCCTTGGTGCCAATCGAGACACCATTTAATAGACATTTCTTGAATGAGTGGATGGATAAGTGAATGAACAAATCAAATGATCAATCAATCAAGATATCATTCATATGCCATACTGTAGTTTACCACTGAAAGTGAGCATAAAACAGATAAGAAAATCCTAGCAGAGATGATTCATTATGTAAATCAAAAGTTGTATAGAGATAATATCTTCCATATACTGGAAAGGTTACGATGTACAATTCAAACTGCAAGTAATTCTCTTCATGAAAGAAAGGAAGAGATAAAGACAGAGACATAAAGAAGAGAAGAGAAGAGAAGAGAAGAGAAGAGAACAGGAAAGCAAAAAAAAAGAAAAGAAAAGAAAAGGAAAGAAAAAGAATCCAGGGAAGTCTATGGAACCCATCTCAACAACATTGCAGAACAGACATTGAGCTGAGAAAAAGACTTTTAAAGTAGTAGGACATAACAAAACATTTTGATATAATAACTAATGTTTTTGTGTTAAGTTATACCCCTTCCATTTTTTTTTTTAAAGATTTTATTTTTTCCTTTTTCTCCCCAAAGCCCCCCCGGTACATAGTTGTATATTCTTCGTTGTGGGTCCTTCTAGTTGTGGCATGTGGGACGCTGCCTCAGCGTGGTCTGATGAACAGTGCCATGTCCGCGCCCAGGATTCGAACCAACGAAACACTGGGCCGCCTGCAGCGGAGCTCGCGAACTTAACCACTCGGCCACGGGGCCCGCCCCACCCCTTCCATTTTTTTTATCTCATGACCTTGTCTCCATAAAAGCCAATCTACGCAATTGAGGCATTTGAAGTATATCGCCTCTGGGCATGGCGACCTTGACAAACAGGATGTTGGTGACAACTGGAAGAGGATTTAAGTTCGGGTACATGCCTGAGAAACAGATCCTATAATCTCTCTCTCATTCCTGAAGTGAGTTTGAGGGGAGGAGAAGTGAAAGAAACTCCAGATAAATGTTAGTGGCTCTGAAAATAGAAACTGTGTTCTCGTCCCAACTGGATTTTGGAAATAACATTCTCAAGAAAGTGTCTACTGCCGTGGTAGGGTTAGAGAGAAGAGATAGGTCATGGAGGCATGTCTTTGGCAGAAAAGGACGGAGGAAGCCCCACCAAGTCTTCATGACCCTGGAGTCCCATGAGAAAGCAAACATGGAAGGGCTTTGTGTCCAGGCTGGGCAAGATGCAGGCGCAGATGCCCACTCTACACCCATAAGAACACAGGTGTTGTCAGAAGTGAGCATTAAGACCACACCCAAGGGCCAGATAGGATAAGTTATAGCTCAGTAGACACTCCCTGTGGTAGAGAATGGCAGCCACAAAGCCAATGCCTCCCAGGTGTCATGATGGTATGTAAATGCCTGGAATGTTCCCCTAGGGTTAAGACACAGGGAGAGGGAAGTCTGGAATTGAGTGAATTTAAGCCTGAAATGAGTGATGATACTCCAGGGTGGATAAATCTACCTAGAATTGAAAAAATTAAGTTTTCTACCACCAAATATAATAATAGCTCAAAGTAAAGATTCAATTAAGTTAAAAAAAAAAAAAGGAGAAGATAGTTATATTTTCACACACCTGAGTTTGTGGCATAGGAAAATTCCTACTTGTTCCATTAGGAAATATGTAGACATAATCAGCTCTTTAGAGATTTTGTATCCCAGCTGTCTACCCAAGTAGCTGGCATTTGTTCCACTAAAAGAAAAAAAAGAGAAGAAAACATGAATTTTACTTATGGTATGGATCCTTCATAGAAGGAAACCTTGTTCCCTGGTAAAAATATTTTCCTGCAAAAAATACTTAGATTCCCTTAATATTTTTCTTCAAGAATTATGGAAAGGAGGCAAACTTTCATTTACCAAAGATAAATGCCTGCATTTGTAAGGCCACAAGACATATTTCAAGGACAGCCCCGCAAATATTTTAGAAACACAAAATCCAGCCCGGTGGTATGCATGGCATTCTCCCTAGTCACTATCATGCGGGAGTCTGAGTATTGGGAAATTTTCCCACTTCCTTCATTTGGGAGATCATTCCGTTTACTAGCAGGGCAGTCTCTAGTTTGCTTGTGCCTCTGTCTCCCTCCTCTGACTCCCTCCTCTGCCTTGCTCCAGGCCCCCCTTGGGGATGGGATATTGCACATGACCTAAGGCCTGAAAGCTGGACAGCACCAACCTACCCTCTATACTCTTATGGCTCCCCAAGCTTCCCAACTTCAACCCAACAGCAGCATTCCTAAGCTACCACTCGGGGAGTTGCTCTCTGCCTCTATTGTTGCACTTTCCCGTCATTTTAAAGGATAGAGGATCATTCTTCACAAATGATTCTATAGATCATGTGATTTCCCAGGGCCGTTCTCAGCCAGCACTTCTGCACAGCTGCAGTTCCCAGTCTCTCAAAGACATCATAAAGAGCAACTCAACACGTTGCATGTTTTGGGTTTAATGGGGAGTTCCAATTTCCAATGAAAGTTCTAATTGTTTCCTTGCAATTCTGAGCTCTGTACTCAAGCATTATATGTATGCAAACTCTCCCCCCTCTTTTTTTAATGGTGTTGTAGAAGAGACTAAGGTTAGCTTTCTAAATTTGCCCTAAATTTGACTGATACTGAATGAGGATCCTAAAAGTCTCATTTCTCTCGTAAATCAATAAAGAGTCAACATTACCACTCAGGACTGTAAAAATTAGTCTTTAGGACAGTGGCATCTTTTTTAGAGTATTTGGGCATTTATGAAAAATAATACATGTTGGTTCCATTGATATTTCTACAGGCATTTTAGTAAAATCTACATTTTCAAGAGTTCATTTAAGACTCTGGTTTGGGGTTGTTTTAGAGATAATCAAGAGTGGCTCTAGATTTGCCATCCCAGTCAACTAGAGGAATTCATGCAATAGGCACTCATACAACAAAATGCTACATAGGATTTCAACTGCTTGGATGACTCATGAGTCTTTTTTCCTCAAAAATCTGTAGAAATTGTGTTGTTGTAAATAATATTTTGAGAGGAAGCCTGAGGCTGTTTTATATCCTTCTTTTTAAAACTATGAATTTATTGTTTCCCCCTCAAGCTCTCTCTCTCTCTACATAGAAATAAATGTGTGTGTGTGTATGTACATGCATATATAAAAATACATATATATAATTTTCTTGAGACGGCAAAATAAGATTTTCTTCTATTTTCCTGGGAAAAGATTCTTCCGAAATATGCTTGTCCCCAGTATTCTTATGCTATATTTTCTTGATTTTTGGTGCTGAATTTGGATTTAATCCCTTTTAGATCTCCAGTTGGCTTCAAAATAGTGTGGATAAATTCTATGTGAGCTAACTTCCTCCACTTGCCTAGGCACGGTCTTATTTCTTCCTTTCAAACTTGGGGGGAAGACTTGACATCAGTATTATCTACTGAACCCTTCGAATGCCTGAGGAAGGAAGGAAAAATGCCAAGGCCATCAGCTTCTGCCATTTGGGAAGGTAGTCTCTGCATGTTTTCTTTCTGTATTTGTTTCAAACTCTTTTCAATGGCCAGTTTTGCTGAAGACGGAGCACGTCCGTTCTCAATGGTGAAGGTGCCCCTCAGGTGTCCTTCATTGTCTGGGGTAAGCCAGTCACTCTGAAGAAAAGTCAGGGAGAGAAGAAATCCTTTCATTTGATGTGGGTACTACAGCTGCTGGTAAAATCAGTTGCAAGATATTTTTCCTTGACTTCTGTCTTTCCTTCTTTCTTTCTGTCTTTCTATCTTTCTCTCTCTCTCACTCTCTCTCTTTCTCTCTCTCCTCTCTTTCCTCTTCTCTCCTCTCTTTTCCCTCTCTCACTCTCTCTTTCTTTTTCTTTTTTCTCTCAGCTACTCATGCCTAACTTTTTCAGGTCAGGGGCTTCCTTCAACTGTGGAAATAAACCCAGCCCCTGAGAGAAAGCCAAGTTCAAGATAAAAGAAATGGTGAGATATAAATGCACACTTCCTTCCAGCTCCCTGGCTGTAGCTGTGGAGTTCTGACAAGCAATAGTGAAAGGGCTCTAAATGGAGCATTTCCCAGCTTTCCCATGTTGGACGCATCCTCTGACACTCACATTAAGCTATATTAATGGAAACTCTCTATTTTTTTCTTTTAATTACCCCTTCAAAGAAAAAGATTATGCATCAACTCTGGGGGGTCTTTTTCCAGTTTACACAAATTGTACTGAATCTGGAGAATTATCTCCTAAGTTTGTTGTCTGAAGCTACACTGTTCCCTGGTCTCAATAATGAGGATATTTTCTTCAAAAGTTTTTAGATTTTTGAGAATATATCGTTGAGTTTTAGGGAGACCATTTGCAAACTTGCACTTTTCCCAACTTCCCTGAATGTGCATTAAAGGTTTCTAAATTGTATGCTCAACTCGTATTTTTCTAATAATAATTGCTTCTAGAAGATGCTTGAAATGGGACAGGTCTGAGTTTTAAATCCCATTTAAGCAACGTGTATCAAGTGGCCTTGAGCAAGTTCTCAACTTAATGAACCTAAGTTTTCTCACATATGAAGTGGAGATAATTTAGAAAAGTTGTTTTGAAGATTAGATATGACATATATACATATATCTAGGGTAGTATCTGATATTAAAAAGGTACATGAACAAAGAAATACAGTATTCGAAGTTACTCATTTACATTAGTTATAATTTTTAAGTTCCATTTTAAACCACTGAGTATTTGGATATCACAGGTTTTTTTAAACTAGAATATTCTGTTTATAAATGTTTGTTGATACATGTTCTCAATAACCATGTTGGGTAGTGCTAGATGGGTAAAGTGGGACCTGGTTCTCTCAAGTATTCTAAGCATACCAAACTTCCTTCTTCTTAAAAGAAGGCTTCTGTGAAAATTCATCAAAATGTCATTCTCAACTATTTCTCAGGCTCTTCCTTTCCTTCTATATTCTTCATGAACCTGCGGGCAATACTCAATGAAAATTCTTTGTTAATCCCCATAACTTTTCTCTCACTTTTACATTGTAAATAATCATTTTGTATATTCAGGAATTCAAATAGCCAGGAATAATTATAGGGTATACTGCAGAAATAAATCACTTTTTTAAGAAAAGGAATTGAAAGAGAATCATCACTTAAATCCTGTAACTTGAGATTTATAAACTATAAAATTTCTACTTGATGTGCATTCTACATATCACTAAGGCATACGAAAATAAAGTAATATTTTAGAAACCTTTTTTAACACCAGGTTTAAATTTCTTTTGATTATTATTTTAATGCAAATAGGAAAGCCTAATTCTCATTCTAGATGCTACCATTAGATAATTCTGCATGTTTATGCTTTCCAGGAAGCTGTTGAGCAGTTTCATTCCAACCCTAACCAAGAAAAGGCTAAATCACGAACTTGAGGCAGTTCATTGGATAATATATATTCTTTTCTTAAACAAAGGCTTTGTTTTATGGGTCCATGTTCCCTTTGACCAAGGTCCATCAAGAGAAATAGTTACATTTTTCATAAAGTAGCCAAGCTACATAAAACCATCCATACACCTCCTGCCGTCTCGTGTGCGTAGAAGAGTTATTTTGCCATTTCCTCGGGAGGATTTATAATTTGGTTTTACAGTGAAACAGCCTGAGAAATGGCACTCTCCCAGGAGCTGACTGAGCTGGCCACTGCCTGGGAGAGGAAGTCACAGTCGAAGTCTGGAAGGAACTGAAAGGAGACAAGCCGTGTGCCGATCTTGTATCAACCGATGAATGTCAATCAAAGTAAGATGACCTTATTTAGCACTTTTTGCTTTTGACCAAAGCTTCACAGGCCTTATTTCAAACCCACAGCATAAGGTGAGGTAGAGGCCTTTCTGTGATCTTTGGAGTTCCTAAGTTGCTTTCCCAAGTCAGAGAAATGAAGGGTGAAGGAGAACAAGGGGAGATGTGGAGCTTCAGCAGTCTGCTGACCTAGCGGTTACATCGTTTCTACTTCTTTTTCTGTCCTGATAAGCAAATCGCTATAATTTATCATAGAATGTGAAAGTCACAGGTGGCTTTCATGTCTATTTGTCATGAACAAATCTCGTGAAATGTCCATGAGATTTTTATCTCAAGGCTCAGAGGTGGAATAGAGTAATGGTCAAGAGAAAAGATTCAATTAAATCTGACAGTCTGAGTTCAAATTCTAGCTCTACCTCTTACTAGCTGTGTGACCATTGACAAGTTACTCAGTTCCTCTGTTGCTGTATTTTCTTGCCTAAATATGAGAGGTAAAGTAGAGTACTTAATATATAAAATTGTTGAAAGTCTTAAATTAGCTAATATATTTTAAGTACTTAGTTTCACAGGTAATACTCAATAAATGTCATCTATTATCATTATTATTAATTAAAATAATCCAAAACTGACTTAATGTAATTATATTTGAGTGTCCATCTTCAAAACAGAATCTAGGTTTCTAAACTCATAGTATATGACCTGTGAGAAGATACAAGCATCTTGGAATGCTCAAGGTCAAGCCATGAGCCTGAGGATACCTGAATACCAGCCTTTTTTTAAGTGGAAATTCCTAAATAAGTGGCCCTTATCACTTCTTTTTTCCATGTTCACAGAAAAAAAGTATATTGTGCTTTTGGCCAATTAATGGAAAATCCCACACTTCTCCTGTGGTGGGGGCCCTGGAAAATGCAAATTAAGTTACTTGACCAAAATAGAGCTGCCAAATAAAATATAGGACATCAGTTTAATTTAAATTTCAGATAAACAGTGAATAATTTCTTAGACTAGATATATCTGTGAAATATTTCAAATATACTAAAAAATATCTTCTATTTTATTTGCTAAATCTGGCAAACCTAACCCAAAAAGACCCCAAGACTGATGTTCCATCTTGTCCATCATGAGCATAAAACACAAGAAGAAAATCCGATATGCTTAGGAGTCACTTAAAAGAGTAAATTATAGAATTTGTATTTTAAAATGATAATCAAGATATAAAAATAATTATACAGTCATGCGTCGCATAACAACAGGAATACATTTTGAGAAATGGATTGTTAGGTGATTTCATTGTTGTGTGAGCATCATAGAGTATACTTACACAGCCTACTACACAGCTAGGCTATATGGTACTAATCTTATGAGACTACCATCATATATGAAGTCCATCATTGACCAAAATGTTGTTATACAGCTCATGACTCTACTTTATATTTCAAAATTATGTGTTGTAAGTTATAATTGCTGATTGGTTATTAGAAAAACTCACCAAATAAATGTAAAAGTATTAATTTATTCATTCCTACATATAATACAGAATATGTCACACAAACACAAAATCTGGACCAAAAAATCTAAATACTTTCCATTTTCCAATGGTAATAAATATTTACCTTTAAAAATTATTTTTGTCCACTTTTTTGTTCTTTAAAAGACACAACATGTTTAAGGGCACCTAG
The DNA here is from genome assembly GCF_021613505.1 of Equus quagga. Classification (NCBI taxonomy): domain Eukaryota; kingdom Metazoa; phylum Chordata; class Mammalia; order Perissodactyla; family Equidae; genus Equus; species Equus quagga. The sequence goes on from NC_060277.1 coordinate 21,805,211, forward strand.
CATATGGGGGAAAAGAATCACTTCTAAGAGATCAAATGGTGGTATAAATCAATGCTCTTCCATATTAGCCAGTTCAAGAGTGACATCATCAAGGGGTCTAACATGGTGTTTACTTCAAAGGTGGTATTCAAATTTGTTATTTAGAATACTATGCCTAGTGTATCTATCAAGAAATAAGCACTGTTATCTAATTTTTGTAGTTTTTAATACCTTCTAGATCTACTACCACCTCCTCCATACGGATCTTCCTAACTTGCTTTTTCATAACAGTCCTCATAATCTCCTTTCCCACCATGATCTTCCCTTCCTTGGAAACCCCCTACTGCACCCCAACTTCCACCATTTCTTTCCTTCTGCTCTCTCTCCACACCCTCTACTCACTTCCCCAACCTCCTCCACCACCCCAGTCACCCCCTCCGCCCCCTCCACTCCCACCACCTTATCTACCACCACTACCTCCACCAGCACGCCAACCATTACTTTCACTACCTACCTGTTTCTTTTTGCATTTCAGACAGTGGTAATTCAACTGCATTTGTTCTTCTTTCCCTGTCAGGCACCCTCCCCATTAGCATCTTATTAATGGCAAGCGTTGTATTCTCCTGGCTTGTTCTACTTCTTCTAATGATCTTGGATGGATCTTCATGAGCAGCAAATAGATGTGCCAAGGCCATAACTGTCATGTGTGGAAAGAAAGAATGCTGAGGCTAATAAATTCTTGCTGTGTCATCATCTTTTTCAATTGAAGCAAATCTACATATTTTCCACAGAGGTGTTTAATTTAAACATACGAATGCATTATGTTTAAAATGATAACCTCATTCAATGGCACATTTCCATTAGGATATAGCCAACTGCTGTTTCCTATATCACATCATTATGTTTATCATATTCTCATTTAGAGAGTTATTATATTAAAAAATCCCATCCTTAGCACAGAAATAAGTTTCTGGATTAAAGTGCTAAATGCATGGAATAAAACCTCCCAGTCCACTGCTACAAAATTAGCACTAAGTTTTATGTATATATTTTAAAGACTAATATAGTTTCTCTTCTATATGAGGATTTCTTTAAAGCTGGACAGAAACATGGCTAATTTACCACTGCAATGGCCATGTAAAGATACTGTGACCACGCTGGTCAAAATATTTTGTCAAAAATTATTTAAAAGATAAAATGTTGATAATGAATCTTTAATCTAACTCTTGCTTTAATATTAGTTTCTTAACCATGTTGTTTTTCTTGAACCATCAGTAGTTAACCAAAGAAGAAGGAAAAATGGGATAATAAACAAAGATTAGTTTTTTAAAAAAATCTGTCAAATGCTGCCTAAGGGAAACCAGTTTGTATCTTATTCCACTTGATTCAAACAGAAGAGACATCTCAGGGGAATGCTAATTGCAATGCTAGCTTACATTCACTACACGTGTACTTATTAAGCAACTAGTATATCTTAGGCTCTTGGAGTGTGAAATACAGAATACGGAAATGAGCAAGACATGGTTCCTGATCGTGAGGAACTTCTAATCCAGCTAGCTGGCTATAAAACCCTACACTTACAGTGATAATGAAAGTTTAGGGTTACAAGACAGTTACAATCAAGGTATCATAAGTGATGGGAGAATTTCCACTTGGAAAGATCAAAGCAGACTTTTCAGAAAAGGTATTATTTGAATTGACTGGAATTTTAGTTGGTGAAGTTGAACAAAATGGAAGCATGGTGTATTGAAACATTTGGTTTGGAATCTGATAGCCCTAAATTCAAACCTCGGGCCCCCTGTTGTATAGACTGAGGCGGGTTACATAGGTTCCTCATTTATGAAATGAAATTGGTTGAGAAAGTTTCTCAGTCTTCTAATATCTAGCATATAACTCATAGGTTAAATTAGATGGACAGAAGGATCTATATAAATATAGATAAAGAGGTCAGTAGTGTAATGTGCTACATGAAACCTGGGTAGGGTGAAATGTGAAAGGCAAAGGTGAATGCTATTGTGAACAGTAACAAGTTCACAATAATAAGTCAACTGAACTTCTTTAGGGAGCAGAGAGAAGGGAAAGGGACAAGGAAGTCAGGACCCTCAAACCTTGTCTCCCATGTACATTTCCCCATCGTATCCTAATACTAGGGTTAACCAGGCCTGGTAACCAGGACATTTATCAAGTTCTGCCTCTTAGAGTCAACACTACTCAACAATAGGCCATGGGTAATTTATCTTTGGGGAGTTCCAAACCTTCTGTGTCTGTGTTTCTTTCCTTTTCCCCTCTGTGCGTGAGTGGTGAGCACTCTTCTCGTTTTTTCAGGCATATAGTTATAGTAATATTTGCTTCTTATTTTATGTAGTTAACAGAGATCTTCTTTGACAATATAAATTGCCTTTGCAATCTGATTTCACTTCTCAGATTAAAAAGAACCATCACCTCCACTTTTTCAGAATATAAACTTTCAAAGATTATTCCATGTTAGGTAATAGTACAGTCATGAGCCACATAATGACATTTCAGTCAAAAATGGACTGCGTATATGATGCTGGTCCCATAAGATGAATACCATATAGCTAGGTCTGTAGTAGGCTATTCCATCTAGGTTTGTGTAAGTACATGCTATGATGTTTGCACAACGATGGAAACACCTAACAATGCATTTCTCAGAGTGGATCCCCACTGTTAAGCGACACATGGCTATATCCCTATTTTATGGATGAATAACTTTAGAAGGAAACTGCAATAATAAAATTGTTGTGCATTTATTCCATGCCAGGAACTAGCTAAGCACTACATGCATTTAATCTTATTTAGTCCTCATAAAGATAACAATGATAAATGAAAACAGAATAGCAAGTGTGGCAAAATTGCGTTGTTGAATTTAGGCGATGGGAATATATAGGTTCATAATATTATCATTAATTTTATGTGTATTTGAAATTTTTCATTTGAAATTTTGAAAACCACTCATGAAGGGTATATTTTCCCAAAACTGCGAAGTCACATAGCTTGACCACAGATGTTCGATAAAGAGCTAGAATTGGAACCCAACTTTTGTTCAAAGACTGCTTTTAATCACTACACCACACTGCCTATGTGCCAGAGACAGTTTGGTGCCATAACTAAGTCACATCATTTATAGTTTCACAGTAGTCCTACGTGGAGCGTGTGAATGTCCCCACCTTGTAGATGCCGTGCAAGGAGGTCAACTTGCTGAGGGTCGTCCAGTGAAATGGTGGCCGTCTAGTCTAGTTTTGATATCAACCTTCTGGTTCTAAGACCAGTTCTCTTTCTCATTGAGGAAACCACAGCCCTTGGAAAGTATACTCCGACCTGGCTCCAAGCCCTTACCTCCCGGCTGGAGCTCTTTGCCCAACAAATAATGTCCTTCTGTTAGTCTCACAAAAACCATTGATTTCACAACATTGCTTTGAAAAAACACAAACTGAATGGCAAAATTCCTACACACACTCAACTTCTGACATGAGTTCATATGCTCAGAGGATGAATTTTTATGATGTGCCAAACTATGAGGAATTATGATAACTACTTTAAAAGTTCCCTGCAGCATAAAACAGCTGGTAAATCACAGATAAGCCTAAGAGACACCGATCCTCATGATTTTGTGAGTGTGTGCTATTTGAATTTGGGTAAAAGGAGAGCAAAATTGGTCAAATCAGACATACTTTATCTTATTCTATGTGACTCCAGACGGTGTAATTAAATCCAGCAATAGGAAGACGTGAAGAGAGATGCTTTGCCTGCTTATGAGGAACCATTTCCTGACAATTCAGACTGCCAAGAAATAAAATGTACTCCTCGAAGATGCAGTAAAACCCCAACTCAGGCACCAATGGCAGCAATATCGTAGATGAGAATTACACACAAATAGGCAAAAGGGCTTGATGTAAACGCTCTGATTCCAAAGTTTGGGGATTCTTCAAAATTAAACTCACACAGAATGAGGTGATATGGAAAGAGAAACAGGTTATCGGTGAGGAAGATAGGACATGATGGAAGAGGTGGCCTGAATTTAAAATTCTTCTCCTTGAGGAACTTTTTGCCAATTTCAAAGCTCTTCTCCTAAGAATTCGATAGCAATTCCGTGATATTAAAACACATCACATATACTCTTTGAGAACCGAATAAAATTGTAATAACAAGCATGTCGTAAAGAGCTCAGTAGTGTACTTGAATATTAGTGAGTATGGAAGGGAAAAGATTGTAATCAGATCCTGGTAGCAAATGTGGATCAATCTGATTCTAGCCACTACTACTAATTATCAAAGTGTGTTTATGTTGTGGTGAAAAGCAAACACATGCAAATTTAATATTTCTGATTTTAGAATTACCCGTCTGACAGTTTCTCTACGCTGATTAATTTTAAGGATGATTATGCTTATGGAAACATGTACAGATGTTGAACTTGATGAATTTTTATTAATTGTTGGCACAGCTTTTCTAATTAATTTCACAGAAAAAGTTTTTCCTGATTTATTTTGAAAGAATAATTATTAACAATTGGGATCTGGGAACATCTTTTTTTGAGGGGTCATTGCTTTTATTCTCCTTTAAGTAAATGTTAGTTTTAAAATTTAGTGGGAAAGAGTGAAAAGGAGATTCAATAACTTTTAGTGATGAAAAGAAGGAAAAAATATTCATTTTGTTGCTAGTATATTTATTTATAAAGACAAGGAATCATTATGCTTTTGCATTTTGTACAATGAAAATATCCAAGTCCAGGTGTAAAATTGGGGAAATATAAAACAAGGTAAATTTGATTGACGGTGACATCACGGATATATTTTGACTCTTTTCACAACTACAAATAAAAAGTCACTTTGCCAGCACAGGAAGGCAGAGTGCTGGATAAGTGACATTAAGAACCTTGAATTGCATACATTTGGTACTCTGTCAATCTTTCTAACTACTGATGAGTTAAAATGTCATAATTTCTTTGTGAATGTTCAAATCACACAAAAACACGTATTAATTATGGACCATGGAGCATATTGGATGGATTTAATTAAGCCTAACATAATTTTTTTGTCCTCTAATACCACAAGTTAGTGTAAATGGAAAGGATATTGGTAATAATGATTCAAGACCTATGTTAAGCATTAATTTATTCATTCACTCAATTAATGCATTTCATGTATATTAAATTATTAGATAGCTCTAGAAATGATTCTGACATCCACCCAGGTCTGGAAATCTCTGGCCTATATAAAATAACACTACTTATACTAGCCATTCTTATTTGGTATCAGAACAGAAAGGTAAAACAGCAGTAGAGGTGTCCCTGATATCTTCCTGTTCTCTCCCATTTCTTCTGCTATGATAACACATCTGATCCTCATTGGCACTTGCCCTGTCTTTCACAGGAGCCTCCTAACTGGTTTCCTTTTCTCCATTCTCTCTATTTTGGCTCCTAAATTACCCAGGCTACTAAAGCCTCAGTCCTTACTCTAAATCGACTCTACAGATGATCTCCTGCACTTCAGTGATTTCAGTCACCACCTTCACGAAGATAACTCACACATTTTATGTGCAGCTTAAATCTCTTCCCTGAGCTTCATACGGATCAATTTCACAGTTTAAGGCACATCTCTCAAACAAGATACAAAGCTACCCCAAACCCAGCTTGTTTCAAACTATGTGTATTGTCTCCCTGGCTCAACTAATGCCCTGCCAAGCTGGTCGTCTTTATGGTATCAAAATTCACCATGACTCCAGATTTACCCCCTTGCCTACTTTTCTCGTCACCCCATAAGCTGGGCCCATGGGTCTTTCCACGTTTTTCGTTAGTTGAACTCTTTTAAAATATATCTCCTTTTCACACGTCTGCCAACTTCCCCTTCCCAAAACGCTCTGTGTCTGTGTGCCCAGCCACCCTTCTGGATGCTAGTCCCCTGATGTGGACAGTCTTCCTCTCCTAGTCAACATTCTTACTGGTCTTCACGGCCATTGCCATGAAACTCTCTAATCACATCGCGGGAAATGACGTTCCCTTCTCTGTATCTGACATGCTTCACCATCATTTACAACATTCTGTCTTTGATTACAGTTAATTGTAAATATGACTTACAGAGTTAAGGCTAGCATCTAGATTTCATTTCTTTTTGAAAACCTGACAGATCCTGTAGCAGTTCCAGGAACATATAAAACTCTAAATAAAGAGTTATGAAAAAATGAATCATTTTTACTCTCTCCAGCTTTATCTTGCTCTTAAAGGCAATTTGTTTTCCCAACTGTTCAGTGGTTTTCTGGGTATTTGTTTTTTAATGTAAAAAACAATGCGTGTGTATCTTGTAGAAAGTGGAAATATTGAAAAATATAAAGAAGAAGATAAAAGTTACCTATTATTACATCACCCTTGGGTAAAACACCTTCAAAATTTTGTACATTTCCTTCTGAATTCTTTTCCTGTGCCTATATGCAGATATTTTGTATAGTTGCACATGGCATAGATGTTTTTATGAAACACTTTTTAAAAAGTTTTATGGTGTACCCTATAGATTTCCACAATTTTTGAGGCAGCCAATCTAACACAACCTTATTAATCAGAAGTATAGATATTATCAACAATGTTTCTGATGGCTTGAAAATATTTATTAGTAAAAACTGAAATACTCTAGAATTTTATACAGTAAACGCGTAGAAGGCCCCAGAAGAAAAGAACTAAGGCAGCTCTGTTTAGAGTCGTACGATTCTACATGTATATAATTTAAGTTTAGAACCTAAAGTGTTTGGGAAATTTGTACTCATGTTTCCAAGAACACAAAATAAGAGAAAGCGATAGTTATGAAATGTGTTCTCTTTCATTTATTAAGTTAAAAAAATTGCTAAACACTTGGCACTGTATTAGATACACAGTGAATAAGACATGCCAGGTGACTGTGAGCTTACCTTCTAATTGGGGAAACAGACAATATATAGTGAAACAAATAATTGAAATCAATACAGCTTGTAGGAAGTGTCAAGAAGGAAACACAAAGGATGCTGTCTAAAGGACAACTAGAGGGATCTATTTTAGAAAGGATAATCAGAGACAGGATCAGCTACAAGAACAGAGGACCCGCTCCTGACAGCAGAATAGAAAGTACACAGTGCTGTGGATAGACACGGTGTGCTGTCCTATAGGAAAGGACAGAGGTGTTGCTAAGGTTGGCAATAAATGGAAGAGCAGTATGAGGGGAGTTTGGAGACATGCACAAGACTTGGATTCTAATGGCTCGCGTAGTTGGTCTTAGGTTTTCTGCAAGAGTATAATATATTAGATCTATAATACATTTAAATATAAAAGCTATGTAGACTATACAATTCCTCCTATCTTCATGTGTTTATTTATATATGTGCACATATAAAGACAGCAGTTAATATCTAGTCGTCTGATTACAAATGAGTACATTTTCTAACTCAGTCATTTATATAGCTCATTATAAAAATATTTTTTTAATTTGGGTAAAACTGAATGCATTTAATGCAATGGTGCACAGACAAAAATGTTCATTGGGTCTGAATTGCTGTTATTACAAAGACAAGGATGTGAAATTAAAATATATTGCAGGAAATTTATACCCAATATCAATTACTGCCAATGTATATTTTATCTTCTTTAAATAAGAATAATTGAAATAAGAATCCATAGAAGTGGAAAACAAGTCTGAATATCACTTCAATAAATTACTTTGTTAGTTGTTTATACGATTAACATCTCACATTAAATCACATAGATGATCTTAAAACATATGAATTATTCACAATTTTTAATCTGTAGGCCATTTCTTACCACTCAGACACTGTTTGGCTGCCTTTTGCCCCCATACAGCTGAATTATGAATGTGCCTGAAGCTTAGTAAACCTGGGCGAAATGTACTTTACACTAGCCTGATGGTAGACACCCTGAGTTCACATAATATATTGTACACCACCTCCCTCCATCTTAATACTGCTTTCAGCCTGCATTTCCACTTCTTTTCTTTTCATCAGTTTCCCATTTGTCCAGCATGTCTAGATTCATGACTTGAGATTCTGGTTTCTGACCTTCTGGTGGTCAGGTACAGGAGTGGCCCAGAGGCAGGAGAGACCAGGAATATTTTAATTTTATTTTTTGAGTTTTTTTCCCCCAAAGTCATGTGGCTTATTGGGAGGTGAGGCCAAGTGGGCTATGGTGGGAAGGGGTAGTGATGGGATACGTGTCACTTTCTTCAGGGATGGCAGCCGTGATGATGCGAGAGGCCTCCGTGATGTCTGGGCTGAGGAGGCTCTTGTCTGCAGTCTCTGAGCCGGGAGCTTGGAGGACAGGCCACATGGGCCAGACAGTGAGCAGTAATGTCAGCCAAGCCTACCTCCAGCTCTGCAGGTGGCTGTAGCAGCACCATTTCCATCTTCTCAATGACCAGTTTCTGGAGCTTGAGGATTTTAGATGTCTAAATTCCCTAAAAGTCAAGACCAGTAAAAGTATGTGAGCAAAAATCATAAATATATGGATCACTATGGAAAATTCAGAAAAGAATATTTATAGTTAGTTTTTTAACTTTTCTAATTTATTGGTGCCTGGGAGATGGAGAAGTCTACTTCTAACTAGATATTTTTTCAAGAAGAGAGCAGTTGAGGTGGAACTCAAAATATTCATATTTCTGAGTGAGTGAGAGCAAGAAAGAGAAAGACATTGTGGTTCTAGAATCTCAAAAACCTACAGATATATGTAAATAGAGTAAAACTTAGATAAATATCTAAGCAGAGAGAGTAAAAGTTAGCTGCTAAAATTCTTTGGATTCTGGAAATGAAAGACCACTTTCTAAGCAATTCAACATAGCTGTAATTCCTAGGGAAGGCTTGGGAATGCATCAAAAAATAGTCCCAGGGGGCCAGCCCCTTGGCCTAGTGGTTAAGTTCAGCACACTCTACTTCAGCAGCCCAGGGTCAGTTCCCAGGTACAGACTTATACCACTCCTTGGTGGCCATGCTGTGGAGGCAACCTACATACAGAATAGAGGAAGACTGGCACAGCTGCTAGCTCAGGATGAATCTTTCTCAAGCAAAAAGAGGAAGATTGGCAACAGATATTAGCTCAGGGCCAGTCTTCCTCAGCAAAAAACAAAAAACAAAAACCCAACTATTTGATACCTCAAAAGTGAAACAACAGAAACCCAAGAAAAATACCTGCCTTCCAGAAATAATTCTTCATCTATAGGAAATTCTTTACCTATAAGAATACGATAGGTTCGATGGTGTAAGGCGGCATTGTCTAGGAGGTGGGGTAAACTTTCCAGAGGAAGTGGCCTTAGAGGCGCACTTTTAAAGAAGAAAGGGCGTGTCTCACCTCTGTGAAAGAGATGCTGGTAGGTGTGTGCTTTGAAGGATGGAGCCATCGTCCATCCATGAATCTCACGAATAAAGAAAAGAGGATTTGCCTCAAGTCTCCGGGTAGTTGAATCTATGAAGTGAAGAATTTAAAGAGGTTACTGTAATTTTTTAAAATTTGCGTTTTTCCCTTTACTCTCCCATTCCAAAATATTGCTCCCTTCTCAATGACCATCTTTGATATAATGTACAAAGAGCCAGAGGTCTTTGGCAGCACTGGAACTGGAAAAGTCAACCTACTTGAGATAAAATGGATTCAGAACATCCCTAAGACCAAGAGGTCTAAGATCTGAGGCCTCTGTCCTTTGGCCGCAGAGCCCGGAGACTAAGTGCAGGGTCAAGCTCTTGAATGAGAAGCTCTTGGGCAAGTCATTTAGTCCCTCTATTAACTGATTTCCTCATCTCGAAACAAGAAGAATAATCCCTACAAAATAAGGTTGATGAGCGCATCAAATATATGTGTAAATGCCCCATAATGCCGTTGATTATATAAGACCTAACAAAATTAATATGCTATTAAAATTATAGTTAATATGCCAAAGCAATTCTTGATTTTCAAATGGCTGCCAAGCTCTACCTTGTTCAAAAATATGTAATCTCTATGAATCGCTCATTTACATTTTGGGGCAAGCAATGCAAGATACTTGAACCTATGTGTTCCAGCTCTCGATTACACGTGACAGAGCGTTCTTCATTACCAACATATGCTGGCTGAAAGGCACACTGCGTACTTTATATCTCTCCTCTTCCGGATTGTACTTGTATGTAGAAAAATCGAATTATTCTTCAGTGGTTTATAACAGCGTGTTTGTTTGCTGCTTTCTTTCGTTAATACTCGAATAACAAGCAGGTTTTGTGCCCCCCTGGAGCATGGTTTAACACATTCTCTGCAGTTTAGAAGTGCTTAAGCACCCTTCCCTCCCACCACCAACCCTAAAAGGAGCTGCCATTTTTCAGTCAGCCAGAAGCGTAAGGAGCCTGCAACAAACAGGATTTAAAGATTTAGAATCAATGAGTATACTCAGCATTGCTGCACTGCATACCCCAAAGGAGGGGCGCAGTGACACATGAGCAGGAACTAATGGTTGACATCTTATGGAGCATGACAGCGGTTTTCCAACAGTTGGCCACCTGGGTCTGGAGGCTGTTCTTTGGGGGGCATAGCTCATCCATCCCCAGAAATGATAATTACTGCATATCCCAGGCTGAATTGACTGCAGCCAGCTTTATTGGTGTACCATTTGTTTTACATTTCCTCTGAGAGTTTATAAAATAGATAACTATTATAGATACTGTATACACAGAAAAACACACTCAAAGAGAAGAGAATTATAGCCATTTTCAGATTCTATTTCCATCCTTGTCCATCCTTGATATATTTATGCAACACTAATAGTTTTCCAATTTCAAGGCCAGAACAAATTTTTGATATTGAATTTAAATTTCATGCATTTTTTTCTGTTGTAATGGAGGTTCTCCTGTTGGCACATGTGAGAGTACGCACATGGCTTCCGTATTAAGAATGGAAGCATGAGGAATCGTCAAAGCACATTTTTTCAAAATTGGACACAGTTTTAACAATTCACAAAATTGCTATTACCAGATTTATGGCTTAACTTCACCGAGGTAAATAAGCACTTTAATTCCATTTTAACTGGGAGAACGTTTGCTGAACTAGTCTGACACCTCTGTGGACATTATCTGCTTCATCTCCCTGAGGCTTCTAGGCTACAGATAAAATTCTCTTTCTAACGTTTACATAGCAGCTACATAAAATGATGCTAGTAGTGTTTGCCTGTCACTAAGTAATAATTTTAGAGAAAGTGAAAATCAAGATAATTATAAAACACACTCGAATTATTTCTTTAGGGGAGGGGAAGTAAAGGTTACTACATACTCTGTTATTTTAACTGCTATTTTTCTAACATTTCCTTTCTGCTCCCAACCACTCAACAATTAGTTTCAACCTCTCATTGTCACAGAAAAAAAAAAAAAAACCCAAACTAGTGTCTCCCTATGTTGAGAATTTTGTTTTCTTCTTCTACTTAATTTGAAAGATCCAATCCTTGGGGGTAACTAATAATTATATGTGAGCTGATGATTCTAATCCTCACCTGATTTCTACTTTTATGGGGAAACCTGGGACAATCACAAGTTTTAAGTTCCTCTTTTATGAAATGATTTATGCAACTCTTTTGGCTTAGTTTTATATCTTGAACTCTAATAGATTTTTGAAAGATATAATATAGGTAGTTAGATATATATATACATAATATATAGTTCCATATATAGCATTGAATTTGACATACATGAATTATTCAAACAATTTTAACTAATATTGTTACTAGCATTTTTTAAAATACTTTTTCATTTTGTAAATACTTACAAAAATTTCAGAAAAGATACAAAATTACCCATCGTTTCCAATGACTAACCACTATTATCATTGTTATGTTTCTCCAGGCTGAGAATAAAACTCACATCTCAATACGTCTCTAAACTGTATTTATTCTGCTCTACCCCCATCCACGTTTCCTAGAATTTTAGCCCAATTTTAATTCCCAAAGCCTCCCCAACTTATCTTTAGGACTATCTAGAAGGTCTCACAAATATTCTCAAACTCAGAACGTGGGTAAGCAAGAGAGAACGAGTAGAATCAACGGGATGCTGTGATGACTTCTTTAGAGAACCCCTCCCTCCCATCTTGACACTGTTGCCATTGAGCCTGCTCCAAGGCTGCTAATAGCTGAAGCAGAGTACAGCATCATTGTCCCGCTGACAATGCCATCTCTTCGTGCTGTCAGCTTCTGGCACCAACTTTGCTGAATCTCTTCAAGCTGACTTTCATTCTCAATCTCCCAGAGATTTTAGTAGAATGGTTGGGATTCTAGATTATTCTTCCAAACTCAAGCATTAATCCATAAAGACGGGGCCAGAAGATAATAGTGTTGGTGATGATACGGGTGAGCATGGTAGTCATCATCATCTTTATTTACTCAGAAGTATCCCCCTCACTCCAACTTGGCCCATTGTCCTTGAACCTCTTTTTTCCCAGTGTAGGCAATTTGTTGCCAGGCAGTCTTTCAAAAGAGACGAGGCCTCTCAAGTAAGCACAACTTTAGGCTCATGCTATGAGCCTAATGGTGTCCCCTCCATTCTGTTGTATTCCATTCACTGTGCTCGGAGCCTGGGATACCAAAGTAAATAAGTCAGTTAGAGCTCTACCCATATGGAACTTAGTCTATTGGAGGGAGACAGATGGTAGACAAATGTTTGCAATATTAACAAGTATTATGAAAAGCAAAGTATAAACTCCTGTGTGAGGCTTTAAAAAGGTGATCTAATGTCAGGCAAGGACTGCATGACAGCACAATTGTGTGCATGTGTGTATGTGTGTGTGTGTGTGTGTGTATTGGCCTACATCTCTATTTTGCCCCAGCTCTGCCCACTCCATTGTGTCATATGGAATAGCTTCACACATTTAAATTGCCTGCTTGGCCCCTAAAGGCAGCTCTGTTGGGACCCCAGCTCTGTTGGGACCCCAGGGCTTGTGAGTCGAAGAAGACATCCCAGATATAAGACTTGAAGAATGAAATGAATTAGTCAAAAAATATGGATGTGGGCTATTGGAAAAGAGCATTATGGTAAATAAGACCTATATGGACAACAAATAAATATATTACTAACAATAGTAGCAATAGTAACTATCATTTTTGTCATGTCTCAGGGACTATTCTAAGCACTTTATGTTTATGTCATTTAGTCTTTATATCAACAACATAAAGAAAATACTGTTATTGTACATTTTTTAGATGAAAAAACTGAGATTTAGAGAGGAAGTAATGTGCCAAGTTTACACAGTCAGTCAACAGTCAACTTAAAATATGAATCCATTTTTGTCAACTCTAGGACACGAACTTTTAACCAATGTGTGAGCATTTTCCAAACTATGGGTTCTGATCCATTAAAGGGTTTTGAAATCAGTTTAATGAATCAGTAGCCCAGAATTATTATTTTTGGTAAATACAATGGAAAAGAAGGATAAAAACTATTAGAGTATATCATAGCTAGAAGGGATAGGTGTTGTTTGGTAAAATTTTTGTTTCTGTAAAATATATCAATTGGTTATAATGTAAAAATCTATTTTTTAAGGTCAAGAACATGTGAGAAAGATAGCATTATTCTATATTGACTCTTCAGCTCTGAAGTAGGAAAATAAAACACAGCCCAATATCATTGTTGCATTGCAAGCAAGGAGCAGACCATTAGGAGGATTATTACAGAGGTGGGTGGGGATTAAATGATAGAAGATTTTGTAGGATGTGCTACAGATTCAAGGTTAATTTAAAGGCAATGGGAAACTACTGAAGGATTTAATTAAGAGACTGATATGATATTGTCTTTCAAAGATCATTTTGGAATGAAGTGAGACAGGACAAACTCAGAAGACTATTGTGATTATCTAAGGAAGCAAAGATGGAGGCTTGGATAAAGGTATGGCAGTGAGTACTGAGAAAACTGAAGGAGGTTAGTGGTATTGGGGGGAAGAATTGACAAAAGAAGTGTATGATTTTTTCTTTGCTTTTTTTGCATACTGTTAATTAGAGTATAGATCCAATTGTAAACTGCCTTTTTATCTTGTGTTTCATCATGAACATTATTTGATATAGTTATAAAGTATTATTTAAAATTACTTTTAAATATGTAATATTCATAAACATCAATTACAATTTTTATAACACAAGTAATGCATACTAGTTTTAAGGAATGAAATCTGCACAAAAAAGTTTATGTAGCAAAAGAAAAAGAAATCAACCCTAAAGAAAAATGTTTGCATAAATGATATTTTTTATCAACTATATATATATATATATATATATATGTTGGTATGAAGGCTATAAAGTTGCACTGTATTATGCAAAAAAGACATAAGCCTAACGTTCATGGTTGCAAATATCGTTGAATGGATATGCCATAATTCATGTAATCAGAAATCAAAATTACAATTCTGTCTGGTTGTAACCTACATTACATTAACCTTAATTTTCTTCATAAAAAGGACTTTCTAAAACAAAAAAGCAATAAAGCAAGAGACAAAGAGAGAGAGAAAAAGACTAAGAGAAAGGAAGGGAGGGAAGGTGGAAAGAAGTCGTTGCATAAATGAGTCTATTATTTTGAGGCAAAAAAGAGAGACAGTACAGGAGCCTGATGAAAGAACTTTCTTTTTGGAGGTGACTAAAGCTCATCTTTGCTTATAGGGAATCAAAGAGCTTCTCAGAATCATAAGCAACTTCTATTTCCTTTAAAAAGTTGGTTACAGGGGCTGGCCAGGTTGCGCAGTGGTTAAGTGTGCACCTTCTGCTTTGGTGGCCCAGGATTGCCGGTTCAGATCCCGGTTGCAGACATAGCACGGCTTGGCAAGCCATGCTGTGGTAGGCGTCCCATGTATAAAGTAGAGGAAGATGGGCACAGATGTTAGCTCAGGTCCAGCCTTCCTCAGCAAAAAGAAGATTGGCAGCAGTTAGCTCAGGGCTAATCTTCCTCAAGAAAATAAAAAAATAAATAAAAACTTGGTTACTATATTTTATCCCAAAATAATTAAAACGAAAAATAAAGCCTATGCAGTCTCTAAATAAGGATAATATTACCTATATCACAGACTTCTTATGAAGTTTGGGTGAGTTTAGGCTTGTGAAACAGTTGGTACTTGATAAGCATTATGCAAGCGTTTGAAAAAGGGAAGGAAGGAAGATGGGGAGAGAGGGTGGCCATTCACTGATAGTTCTAGTTCAAGAAAGACTTTCAGGAAAAAAAAGCATGCCATTTTAATTTGCTTATTTAAAAGGCATATTAACACTTGGAAAGGTCCGATGGGTATCAGTTTGCTTGCTCGATTATGAAACTGTTCTTATTAAAGAAACCAATAGAAGGATGTTGGCACTGCTTCATCCTTCTTAAAGGATTAACCAGCACTTGTTATCACTATAGGCAACATTGTTTTTACCACCCGTTTAGTATGTTGATAACTGATCCTGAAGCTTTTCACCCGAGGAATCCAGTCTACGCACCTAGAGTGGCCCGTAAGTACCTGGAGGTTTTCACTAATTAAAATAATTTGAGTTTCAAAAACATTATATGCATTCAATGATCATGTTTAGCACATTTACTTAAACTATATATGTCATTCACCTTTATTCCTCTAAATTAATATAAAAACAAATAGATGATTTTTCTCTTGTTTTTACTTATATCATGAGGTAAGAAATCCTACTAAAATTAAGACAAGGTAGAGAACTTACCTATCAAAAATAAATGTTTGTATATGAGCCTGAGTGGAAGTAACTGGTTTTCAAGCAGGGCTTACTGCTTCAATATTGAGGGAAGAAAGTCAATGAATAAGTACATCTATATGTATGAATACATGAGCATATTGACATATACATACACACATATATGCACATATACATATGCATAGGAATTTAATACACACATATATGCACATATACATATGCATAGGAATTTAATACACACATATATGCACATATACATATGCATAGGAATTTATCTTAGTATTAGTCACTCATATTTTTGTATTAGTCTGGACACATATATAAAATATGCAAGGAAAATCATAGACGAAATAAAAATGTGGAGAATCATGTAAATAATCTATGCTTGCATCCAAACAATGTGTTTTATCTTGAAATGTCAGCAAACACTTTAGAAGTCACATGCAGATATACTCTATCTTGTTTTCAAAGTTATATTCAAAATAATACTAAAGTCATCATTGATTGAGTGGTAGCCATTACCGGGCATTTTTCTAGAAATTTTCATTATATTACCTCATTATTTCTGAAGACAATTCAGTGATGTAGATATGCTCATCTCCCTTTTAAAGTTAAGGTAAAGAAACCGAGAAATAGCGATTTGGTAAATTCAACCAAGCTACAATGCTTCTCATCTTAATTTTAAAATAACCTATGATTTAGCACCAAATAGATATGCATTTCTCAGGCAGAGTTATTTGAAAATCCAAAATTTACTATCACTCCATAGCAATTTTCTCCTGTTGATGATGATGAAATATCTCTTATTATGCCATCTTTTGCGCTATGTAATTGTACTACATATAACATTTTATTGCAGGCAGCTCTATTCTCTATTTTTCTGTTCCAAATAATGTATCATACTTTCACCTTTGGGTATCAAATAAACTGCCACATATAATGATGTTTCCATGTGTATATGTCTTGCCACATCAAATAGACTTTAACTTCTCTGTGGGCAGAGACTGGTAGGTATATAAGGAACTCTGCAGCATTCTAGGTCAATGCAGAGTGCATGGGTGTTCATTGAACACCCATTGTCTCATAAGTTTATTTTTAAGAATGTTACCAGAGTTATGTAATAGTTTACCAACTTCCCAGTCCCTCAATATGAAAAGCTTAGTAACTTTGAAATACGTTTATTTCATTAAAGTAAATCTCTCTGCCCTTCAATGTTTAGAACCTTTTTCTGCTTGCAGGTGAAGCAAGACTAATGGTAATATTTTTAACAGCCATTGCCTTACCAGATAGACTTCAAGAAGATCAGAGAATTACTGATCTAGATAGATTTTTTCCCTACCCCCTTAACACACTTCTCTAGCCAAGTACCAAGTTACACAGATAGGGTCACGAATAAAGAAACTCTATATAAAATATGCATCAAAAATATTGCAGTTCTTGGCATTACTAAAAAGAACAAAAACTATCACTTTGCAGTTGGAAAAATTCAACACGTAACAAAGAGCAATTTATCACTGACAGTTTTAAAAAGTCATATAATATAGGATTAGCTAAACAAAGATAATACTTTCAACGACTATTAAAACTTTGCTCACATGTACTCTCATATATAATATAGTACTTACTTAAACATATTCTTTTGGCTGAGAGACCATAAAACCATAAAGCATATTTTTCTCAATTCAAGAAAAGTGCAAAGTCAACAAGTAATGTTATTAGAGATAAATGTCGACTTCAAATAAATAAGAAGTACAAGATGAAGAAAGTTACTGTGAGCATGAATAGCTTTCATTTCTGTGTGGCCCTGAAATCTCAGAGATTTTCTGACGAAGAGGCCCTTTAAGACACTGCTGCCTTTTCTAGAATGTTAAATGCTTGGACATGACCCAAAATAGTCCACATACCTGTAAACTGAGAACAAGATTCATCACACGCTAGGAATGCAAGAAAATGAAGCACAGGGAAGGAAAACACATATGGCATTTCACATGGCTGATCACGAGGCTAAACTGCTCTTTGTATTCAAACTTAAGACAAAAATCCAGAGCTTATGAAATCAAAAGGCCTAAAACAATAATAAAAGCCACCAGGGGCTTCTCAAGCTTCTCCCAATTCTGATATATTGAATTAGTTCAAATGGAGAATATGAATACTTAATTGGTTAATCCTTGCATCAAACTTCATTTCTGTGCAGCTCAACTTCTAAATACAGAAGTAAAAAGGAAAGAAAAAGAAAAAAGTTAAATTTTAATTTATCAGAAATGGATATACAATTAAGAACTCACTGAAATGACAAGCCTGGCTTTATGGATTATTCATGCAAAAATAAAGCAATTATGCACAAACACATGTATACAAATGCACGTATAGTCTCTCTCTCTCTCTAATTAGCTGCATGATGAATCTTAGGACTATTTGAACTGTAGGTTTCAGGCAAAAGGATTCAAGTGCAAAGCATTGTTGGCTCAACCTTGGGACACCTATTTCAGTTATTCATACATTTTTTTCCATATTGTTTGTTTTGGGGGCATGTTATAGAGGACTGAGTTTGGTAGAAATACAAACTTCAGATAGAGCTTTACTATTATAAACCACTTCAGTATATCAATTTCCAGAATGCAATATAAGCTTACTCTGATGTCTGTCTTCCTATAAAAGGCCATTTACAAAATTTAACTGGACCTGAGAATAATTCACAATATCTTCCTGGATGTAATTAATTGTATAAAAGAGAAAAAGCACCACTTGAAGAACTGGATTGCTTATTTCACTTTTTAAAGGAATTTTAGAAGAAAGATG
Organism: Equus quagga; assembly: GCF_021613505.1. Lineage (NCBI taxonomy): Eukaryota > Metazoa > Chordata > Mammalia > Perissodactyla > Equidae > Equus > Equus quagga. The sequence goes on from NC_060277.1 coordinate 21,823,654, forward strand.
ATGATTTACCCTAAAAAATGTGCTAGAAATATTTTCTTCTATTGAATAATAAGAAATTACTTATAGGAGCTGGCCTGGTGCTAAAGCTCTGCTTTGGAAGACTGGGGTTCATGGTTTGGATCTAGGCCATGGACCTACACACTGCTCATCAAGCCATGCTGTGGTGGTGACCCACATACAAAATAAAGGAAGATTGGCACAGATGTTAGCTCAGGGAAGTCTTTCTCAAGCAAAAAAGAGGGAGATTGGCAATAGATGTTAGCTCAGGTCCATTCTTCCTCATCAAAAAAAAAAAAAAGAAAGAAATTACTTATGTGTCTTTCTTACTCCTTCCTTTATTTATGAGTCTAAATAGAAAGTACATAAAATCCTGGGCTGGCCCAGTGGGGTAGTGGTTAAGTTCACGCACTCTGCTTTTGCAATCTGGGGTTCACAGGTTCGGATCCCAGGCACAGACCTACACACTGCTCATCAAGCCATGCCGTGGTGGGCAGCATCCCACATACAAAACAGAGGAAGATTGGCACAGATGTTAGCTCAGCGTCAATCTTCCTCAAGCAAAAAGAGGAAGATTGGCAACAGATGTTAGCTCAGGGCCAATCTTTCTCACCAAAAAGAAAAAAAAGAAAGTACATAAAATCTCAAAAGATTGATTCAAGTCTTAGCCTGTTGTGAATTACAATTTTTTATAGCAATATAACAATTTTGCATTTTTATTATTATTCAATATGAATTACTAATTATGTACTTTCTCTGGGGAGCAACAAAGAAGGAAATATTTATTCTTCCAAACAAGACCCAAAAAATCAAGTAGAATAAATCCCCACAATTCTTTTCCTTAAACTTCCACTTACGGTGTCTTTTGAATTCTATCTCATAATTCCCTCTCAAATTAACTTCCTCTCTGCATTTCATGCATTTGTCTGTTCATAGAACACTTTTTTGAGTGTCCTCCGTGTTTGAAGTGTGATGTTATTTTCTGGGAGCACAAAGATTAAAACAAGTTACAGACCTCACCCCCAAAGACCTTCCAGCAACTGTGGGGACATTCAAGAATTGATCATAACATAATTAGAAAAGTGTTCACGGTAGTGGCTAACAGTTACAAAATTCCTGAAGGGACCTAACTTGATCCAAAAAAGTTGGAGAAGTCTTCAAAGAAAAGGTACTATTCGAACTGAGTGTTTAATGACAAGTGTTAGTTAAAAAGGTTGACAAGGAAGTAAAGATGTTCCAGGTTAGGGAAACAGTATCTGAAATGACCCAAAGGTACAAGAGAACATAATTCCCTCAGGAAGCTGCAAGAATTTCTACAAGCTGGATAAGAATTATCTCCTGAGGTTGTAGCAACAGGTTAAAAGGCAAATGTATAGGGGCTGGACCCGTGGCCAAGTGGTTAAGTTCACGGGCTCTGCTGCAGGCAGCCCCGTGTTTCATTGGTTCGAATCCTGGGCACGGACATGGCACTGCTCATCAAACCACGCTGAGGCAGTGTCCCACATGCCACAACTAGAAGGACCTGCAACGAAGAATATACAACTATGTACCAGGGGGCTTTGGGGAGAAAAAGGAAAAAAATAAAGTCTTTAATATGGAAATGTATAGACAGGACAGATCATTTGTAAATATAGCTAAAAAGTTTGAGCTTTCGCCTGAATGCAAAAGTCAGCCACTGAATGATTTTAAGCACATGTTAATAAGGTTTACACTTTAGAAAGATTACTCTGACAGCTGTGTGGTAGATAATCTGATTGATTGGAGTCGGAGAAATCAATGAGTCGGAGCTATTCTAGTACGCTAGGTAAGAAATAAGGCAGGCCTGAGCTAATGAAATCTAGTTGGAACGGGGAGCAGAAGATATATTTGAAACACATTTAGAAAATAGAGAAGACAAGACTTGGTGATAAATTGGATGACATAAGGAAAAAAGAAGAGTTTAGGATTACCCTAAGTTTATATTTGAGGAACTGAATGGATGTGGTACTGTAAGACAATAAACACAGGGTTTGGAAGTGAAATATTGTGGTTTGGGGTTGAAATATGGTGAGTAGAATGTTTGACATGTCATTGGTTTGATATAACTAGGTTCAAATGTTGATTAGGCAGCTGGAAATATGGGTCTGGAACTGAAAACACAAACCTAGGCTGGAAAGAGAACATAGATAATAGAAAAAAAAATTCTGTGGGTAAGATCTCTGGGAGCAAGTTCAGAATAGAATGAGCAAAAGTCCACTATCAAATTACATTCCCATATATTAAATTTATTTTTACAACATTTCTTGAGAGAAAGGCAGAGACAGAATAGTGAACCCAAGCATTATTCAGATTGACTTTCCTGTTGAGGATACCACACTGCATTGAAATAGTCACCGAATCGACCTAAGAGGGAACAGTTTTCATTTCCACGCCTGTTAAGGCTGCACCGAAGCTCTCTGTCCCAGGTGTTCAATGGAAGGCTTAGTTTTTGTCCTTTTATGTGTGATTTGGATTATCCACCTGACGTTTTTGTCCTGTTTGTAGAAACAGAAAAGAAGCAGAGTGGTTAAATAACTTGCTGAAGCTTAACTAATATATTCAGATGAAAACCAGACCCAAAAGTGACATGTGATTGACATTGCTCTCCAGTGACCCTGTGTTACAGTTATTACATTTATCATTCTTGTGAGAAAATGAAATGAGTGAGTCAGAACAAATGCTAAGTGAATAGCAGGATGTATATGTTGAAGGCCCTTGAGACTATGGCTTGGTTACCTTTGGCTAAAATAGATAAATAGTGTCAAAGTCACTGCTATTGGCTCACCAACTCATTCCCTTTTCCTCCTAGGAACAAGCTAATCTCTGTTTCCCGGCCTCTCCTGCAGTTGGACGGGCTATATGCTTGCGTCTTGGCTAATGTGATGTGGGTGAAAGTGATGTAAGTCATTTCAACCAGTGCTAGTTTCCTGTTGCTGCATAAGAAATCGCCACAACCTTAGCAGTTTTCAACAATACAAACTAAATATCTCAGTTTGGGTCAGGGCACGGCAGGACTGTATTCTCTGCTCATTGTCTCATGGGGAGGGGCAGTTCTCATCTGCGGCTGGAGGAGCTCTTCCCAGTTCATTGGTTGTCGGCAGACTTCATTTCCCTGCAGCTGCAGACTGAAATCTCCATTTTTCTCCTAGCTTTCTGTCTGCTGGGGACTGCTCTCAGGTCCTTGTCATGTGGCCCCCTCCATCTTCAAAGCTCACGATGGAAAATTTGTCGTGCATCTAATCCCTCTCATTTTAAGTCTCTGGTTATCACTGTCTCTGTCCGACCTCTAGACCCAGGCCTCAGATAATTAGATCCAGCCCACCCGAATCATCTTTTTTAAGAATCAACTGTGCCATATAGCATAACCTAATTATAGGAGTGAAATCACTCATATTCACAGGATGTAGACACCAGTGGGCAGGGAATCTTCTGGACCATCTTAGAATTCTGCCTACCACACTGACTAACTCGTGAAATATCCCACAGAACCTTCACTCATTTTGTCTTTCGTGTCTGCCACCAGATGCAGAGATCCAATGAGTGACTCTGAGGTCTGGAAAGATAGTGGGGCCACCAGATGGAAGAAGCGTAGGTCCTGGAATGAGCATCTCCACCATCTCTACACCCACCCCCAATCTTGTTACATTGCCCTGGGAGCAAGAGGTAAACCTTTACTGTGTTCCATTTTAAGAGTTCTTTATTACAGTTGGTAACCTATCTTGTTTAATACAGAAATTGGTATCAAATAATAATAAACAAGAAAATATTATGGTATATTAAGAGCTTACTATTTTCCATCTTTTTATGTAGTCCTTCCTTTCCCTAATAATTCAAGTTGCATCTCTCCCTTTCTATGTTTGGTGGCCTTGAGCAAAAAGCTATGTTTTGAGCCACTAAGTAGATTTTGTAAATCTTACTACAGGCAGACATCAGTTTGAAAGCGAATGTACTTTTGATGTGCAATATGTAGGATTAATTGAGAAAGAAATAATTCCCTTGGAATTATAAAACCTGGCCCCTGCATATCAAGAGCAAAGTTGTGGGGTTCAGGATACAGACTATGCACCATGCAATGTAGATTAACGAAAAACACATACTAACATGCGGTAGTTTTACTTGCCTAAGAGGAGAAAAGTACGATTACAGGAGGAAGGAGGAGGGTGGAGGGGTGTGCTGACATATCTATCGCTTAGGTCTGTGAGAAGCAGAGGGACTCACATTCCTGGGGAAACTGCAAACCACATAGAGAAGCCCCTTGTGCAGCAGGAGGTTGAAAAGGTGGAAAAACTGCAGCTGATAGACATGCTTAGGGGCTTTCATCAAAACTCAGGGTTGCAAAAGTACCCGGGAGTTATGAAGTATTCTCCCAAGTATTAAGTGGGCTGCCAAATTTGTCAGGACTGAGAGCCAGGTCGAGGACCCCATAGCACATGGGAACTTGTCCACCAGAGGCTAAGTTTGGGCCAGTGAGAATAGGGGACAATGCAAGCAAGATAGGTGACACCTCTGTGGAAGCTGGTGAAAATGGAAGATGACACTCATTGCAGACAACCTTCCCCTGATGTTAGAAAGACATGTGGCCCCCTCCATATTACAATTAGATTACCTTCAAGGAGAAGGGGGGAAAATGAAGAGAGAGGAGGAGAACAAATTAATTGAGTTTGAATCCTTAATGGAAGTGCCTGGGTTTGTGAACTGGCATTATTAGGCTTTCTACCACCAGCTTAAATAGAGGCCCCAACTGAAGTTATTTGGAGAAATATGCAAAATTATACCTATGAATATAAGACATAAATCTTCCCTAAATCACTTGATAGAATGCTTTTGCATTTAAATGTCAATAACTGCTGTTATTTAAAAGGTAAGAAAAGGAAAAAAAGCAAAACACAAGACTTTCCAAACAAAACATTAAATAGTTCCCTCCTTAATGTCATGAAGGAGGCCTCCTGAGGCATTACATCTTAATGACTTTCTTCTCTTTCCCCAGCTCTTAAAAGTTCCCTCGGATTTCATCTTCTGCCATCTTTGTTTCACGTTCCAAATACCAGGTCCACGTCATGCAGAGCTGACTGCCAAACCTCTTGCTTCAGGCCAAATCTTCCTTTGAAGTTCCACACCCACATTTTCAAATCCTCACAGGATAGCCTTGTTGACCAGTTCTTTACCTTGTAGGGAGCTCCAAACCAACATCCGTCCCTTGTGCCACCTACAACCCTTCTTGCTTTTTTACCTCTCTCACTGAAATTAAAGATCTAGACATTGTCTGAGATTTCTTTTCCGTCTATGTAAATGAGTCATTCAACATACACTTATACTTACTAGTATGAATTCAACTTCCTTAATCTCTCATTTCTGCCTCTTCATCTAACCCCTCGTTGTCTTTGTCTAATATCAGACTTCAGTTATTTCTGTGCAGGATTATGGCAATCTCCTGGGAAAGGTCTCTCTACAGCAGGCTTGATTACCCTGCTCCCCACCCTATGTACACGCCTTCACTCCGGTTGCTTCTCCATATTCCTTTCAGAGTGGTGTTCCTAAAATGCAATCTCACCGTATGACTTTTCTACTTCAAATTGTTCAGAGGACCTCCTTCGGGATAAGCTCCATGATACACAGGCCCTTCGTGGTCAGCCTCTTGCCTAAATTGGAAACTTCATCCTCCTCTTCGCAATATAGCGACCTACAAAGACTTCCCTGGATGTGCTGGGGCTTTCAGCTCTCTGTATTTTTTCCAGGCAGTTCAGTGCTTATGTTCTTTTCCCTTATAATTTTTGTCCAATAAATTAACTCCTATTTATCTTTGAAGATACACTTCAAGCATTACATCCTCCTGATTTTTTTCTGAAAATCATCATCTAGATGGAAGATCGCAAAATCATCTTCCCTCTCACTCAGTCCCCACTCAGAAGAACATTTGGTAATTATCTATTACTTCCCCTTATAATAATTATAAGTGATGTAATTCATTTAATTTATTTTTCCTTTTAGGTAACAATTATAGAATTGGTAGTATACCTCTCTTACAACATTCTATAATCTTCCAAACTAAACCCACTTTTCGTTTCTTTTAATTTAACTTTCTCTTATCATCCTCATTTTACTTCGGTTCTTTTCCCATCATTGCTACTTCTTTTCTAGCTTTTCACCTACGCATATTAAATCCAGCTTCCATATTTGAAAAGTGATAGTATTGTGTATATATGTAAGTTTTTGTGCCTCCTTTCCATATATAGGATACCACTTTATAGATCATTATTTCTTAACATTTTCATGCAATTTTTTTATTCTATCCGTGTTGCTGTATGGAAATCTAGGTCTTATTTTGAAACGGTATTCCATATCTTACCTTGTAACTGAGTCCTGCATGGTACTCTACTACATGCATGGCCCACATTTGAACTGCTCTACCCTCCCAGCAATGATCAATTAGGTTGCCTTCAGCTCTTCTGTTCCAGACAATGATACCAGGAATGGCCTCTTCCCTGTTTGCCAGAGTGAGATTTACTCGGGGATATATTGAGTGGAACTGGTCAATCTTGAGGGATATGCATACCTTATATCATGGAGTATTTCCTGACTCCTCTCCAGAACACCTGCTCCAAATTACATTCCCACTCGCAGTATATGTTCTCTGCATATCCGTGTTAAAATTCTTTGTAAGTTTTAAGCATTGCAAATATTTTCTCCCATTTCTACATTCTTCTTTTAGTTTTGTTTTGGTATGTCTCATGGAGCAGAAATCTTCAATTTTGATAAAATCACACGTTTCAGTTTTTCCCCTTGGTGTTTGTGCTTTTTGGAGTCTTGTTTAAAATATTCCTCCTAACCTCAAATCACACAAATTTTCTTTTCTTTTTGGTGACTCCTGTTACCCAAATGTTGGCAATCGGCTTCTATCCACCATTTTCACTCATTGATTTTTCTCCCCTTTCTTCCATGTCATCCCAACTGTGCTCCCTTCCTGTGCTTTCTGGGAAAGTCCCCTACCCAACTGCCACCTCCCTAATTCAGCCACCTACTGTATATATTTTGTCATTCAATCCATGCATCGTTCACTTTTTATGTCCTAATTTCAGATTTTTCTCCCCAATACCTGTACATTTTCATTAAAATTTCTCTTTGGTTTCACATTTTAATGTTTTTTCTTATCTGCTGAATATCTTTATAATGTGCAGTTTAAATATTTGTTCTTTCTGTTGAGTTAGTTCTGCTTTCTCAAGTAATGATTTCCATTAGTGATTTTTCTTGCGTAGTATTTGAGCTCCTCTGTAACTGGAACTTGTACTTTATTGGCTCTGGTATTGCTTTGACTAGTATTCATTACTGGAGAGGAGTTATAAAACCTAGCTGTAACTTGAGCTTCTCTTGGTTTATGAGTGGAAGTTTTTGTGTGACATTCTAGACTCCTACCCCTACTAGCCCTCTCCTACTTCTAGGAAACTTCTAGTAACTTTGCTCCTACCATTGCTTTTATTCTGGATCCCTACCTTCTGATATGATTAGCTCATGCAGTGGGGAATGAGGGTGGATGAACAGGAAAGTTCAGAAGCAACCCCAGGCTGTATACTCTCACTGACAAAGAACCTCCATCACAGCCAGACTCCAGTTCTCCTCTTTGTTACTCTACCTTGTGTGGCTGACAGTGGAGCTGGTGCTGCTATATTCCTGCCCCACGGAAATGAAGGCTTAGGGACAGGGAGGGACACAAATAGGAAATCTAACCCAGCCTGTGCCTCATTTGAGGTTCCTGGCCTTCCCTAATTTGCAAAATTCCCCATCTCCCACTATTCTTGTTTCATCAAGATTCAACCATCTTTGGTCTCTCCAAAGATTTTTCAGTTTTTCATTAGTGGTTGAGTAGAGTTTCTCATGGCTATTGCCTTGCATATTCCAGAAAGCACCATTCATATTGCATTGTATACTCCAGTGAGGCACCATTCACTGAGAATACAATGTGAATAGTGTCCACCAGAATTTTGCCATGACTCCAAATTCCTCAACCTCCCTAATTGTTCTACGGCTGGTTCTACAGAGGAATACAGGAGCCTGTGGTAGTTTACATGTTGTCTAGAAGCAGAAGAAACCATCAGTTTTTTGTATATGATACCCCTTAACTACTGACAGTTCCTTTAGAATGAAGACTATTCCAACCATCCCTCTATTCCAAGCATGAGATTCAATGCCTGGTTCATAGGAGAAACATAATTACAAAGGTTAAATCAATTTCTTAAATGAAAAAGGAAGGAAAGGAAAGGCAATTTGCTTGAGAGACATCAGAGAGAGAAACAGAGATAAAGACAGAAACAGAGCCAAAGACAGAGATCGACAGAGACGAAGAATAAAGAAGGAAATATAGACAGAGAGTAATTGAAAATTTTGGGGTGAATAACACTGTTGATAAATTACACTCTTGGCTTTACTACCATTCAAAGAACTTCATAAAAAGTCATTTTTCTCAAATATAATCACAGGGCATGTGTTTATTATCAACTGTCAGCCAGAACAAGCAGCATCTCATATCCTTGTCTATCTAATTGCAAAGAACCAATAAAATCCACAACTTGTCTCATTACTGACTTATCAAAGAATTTAAAAATAAGACTCAGATTGTCAAAAGCTATTGGCTTCAGGATGAATATCCTCACAGATTTTTCCTCAGAAGACAATTTAATTAATTCAGGGATGTGCACATCAGTGAAAAAGCTTACTAAACATTAAATTTTTACTTCTTTATTGTATATATTACAAAAATCAAAAAGTTCATTTGTCTGGGGTAAATACTCTTCAGGCTATAAATATGGCCTCCCAACCATCATCATCCATGCTGTGAATCCATAGCTATACAGAAACTGTGATTCAGAGAATTATTGAGAGAGCCAACTTCTTGTCCCAGAAAAATCAATACAGTTGGTGTTTAGTATGCACATTTATTTTGAGGAAGATTAGCCCAGAGCTAACATCTGCCCCCAATCCTCCACTTTTCGCTGAGGAAGATTGGCCCTGAGCTAACGTCTGTGTCCATCTTCCTCTACTTTATATGTGGGAGGCCTGCCATAATATGGCTTGATGAGCGGCGTATAGGTCTGCTCTGGGGATCCAAACCAGGGAACCCCAGGCAGCGAAAGCAGAGCCTGTGAACTTAACCGCTGCACCCCCAGGCCAGCCCCAAGTACGCACATTTTGATTCTTCAGGTTTATGCAATTGTCCTAGTGGGTTTCTGATCACTCTCAGAAATGATTTTAAGTAAATATCTGTCACAGGTATTCCATTAAGATCATCTTGTTTGAGTTGAAACTCATGAAGTATAAGTAGATATTTTCGGCTTTGGCTCATAGGTAACCATAGGTTTTTAACTGAAACTTTGGATTATTTCTAAAGGCATAAGGAAAAACACATTCAGGGGAGTTTTAGTTCCCAAACAGCCTCATTATAAGGAAGGCTTATCTAGAACAGGAGCTCTGAGAAATCTATGGCAGGTAGCAGTGTGCAAAGTTTAAGGTGAGAGTTATTGACACAGATATAAATGGCTTCATGGGAACCCAAGAAGACAACTTGGACCATAGTCTTTAACAGGAGAGTAGACGTAAGGAGGTTCATTGAGTTGCATCTGCTCTAAATAGCTAATACTTTTGCATCAGGGAAAAAGAATCAAAGCTACCTGTGGGACAAAAGAAAAGGTCCTCTAAATGGAACATTAATTAGAGCTAAGTAATAAGAGAAAATGGATTTTTGGTTTTAAAGACTATCTAATTGTGTTCTTTTTTTATTGGTGGGGAAGATTGGCCCTGAGCTAACATCTGTTGCCAATCTTCCTATTTTTGCTTGAGGAAGATTGTCACTGAGCTAACATCTGTGCCAACCATTCTCTATTTTTTATGTGCAATGCCACCACAGCATGGCTTGATGAGTGGTGCGTAGGTCCATGCCAGAGATCCAAACCCATGAACCCCAGGGTGCCAAAGAGGAGCAAGTGAACTTAATCACTATGCCACCAGGCTGGCCTCATTGTTCTTTATTTTATAAACTACTGGTCATTTCTCCTTATTTTTTTAAAAATATGGTATTCCTTTATATACATATTTTTCCTGTAAAAAAATATTCCCTTATATACATTATTTTTTCCTGTAAGAGAGGAATGCAACCAGACTACCTATATTTTACTCAGAGTTTTCAGACAGATTTAATGTTTTGGCTCTTATCTGACAAATGCATTTATTGAAACTGTGGTTTCTATTTCAGGTAAATATAGTGCAGAGGCATAGGAAAGCAATGTCAGCATTAATCAATTTTCTGTTCTGCATTAAGTTGGAATAAAACATTCCTGAGTGACATGACAAAACCACACTTTATAAAAGGGAGACAAGATCCAGATAGTTTTTGGTTTTTCTCCTCAAATCTTGCCTGTTTTTCCAGCTAAAAAGTCTTTCTTTAAACTAAAACAGATATGGAATCCTAGTACATATATTTAAATTCCGATAGCTTTATCAAAATATGATTGCCTTCTCTTCTTCCTTCTCTGAGATGGAGTCTCAGGCCTTCTTTAAGTCAATTCTCTTCTTATTTAATGACAAATGATTTCAATCATATTGTGCTCCTAGTTTCTTTAAAAACAAATAACAATTGACTATGCTATACGTAATAGTCTCACAGTGTAAAATCCAGTCTTCTTCACAGAATATTTGTCACCTACAGCAAACGTGTGAAAAAAATCTTAATCGTATATGGATCAACTTAACCCCTGTACAGAGGCCTTCTATCTCTAAAATGGAGAAAACACTAGTATCTGATTCATGAATTTACACTGTGTATTAACCAAGGTACTACATGTGAACTAACTGGTTCTAGGACTGGTACTCAGCAAATATTACATAAATGTCAGCTACTATTGTGAAGGGTTAGCTCTTCTCAGAGTATTAGGTCAGGAATGGAAGGAAGTTCTATTCTTATTAAAGAGTTCATAGAAGTCTTTTCTTTCTCTGTGTGTGAAGAAAGCAATGATGACCAACAATTTCAAAATGAGGAAAAGGAAGGTAAAAGGTCTATCTCCGTTTTGAGGTAATGAATGAATGAACACTATCAACATGACCAGGACGATCAAATGTCGGATATTAAGGGTCTCTAAAATCTCAGATGAAGTACCCATTGACAACTGTGTCCACCTGCCAAAAGGAGAGTGACAAGAGCTGGTTATCCCTATACTTGGTCTACGCCACCAGCCTCTATGTTTGGCTCCCTCCTGATAGGGGCCAGAATGTTCTCTACTGAGTGTGTTGTTTGGTGCCTGTCACCAGAGCAGGATCCACTATTCCCAAGGCAACAGGGAAGGGAAAGCCTGGTCGAGGGCCCTGTCAGTGGCTGGGAAGTTACATATGATGAGATAAAGCTGAAAAAGAGGGCCCCAGGTCCTACTTATGGGAGATGGCTGATTCCATCAATGGATTGATCTAAAGAAAAAGAGAGAGGAAGGAAGAAAGAGAGGGAGGGAAACGGCTAGCTTCATATTCATGTTCTAGACGTGAGGTGGCTTCTATTTAGCATGCACTTGAGTCCTCTAGCACTTCTTCTATTTTTTAACTTTTTTGTCGGTTTGTTTACCAACAAATCTGTCAGGCAGGCGTGTTATTCCCTTTTTACATATATGGAAATTGAGGTTCAGTGAGTTTAAATGATTCACTCAGCTAGTAAATGAGGAGCAATGATTCAAAGAGATGCCTTATGTGTTCCCAGTCTTCTTTTGACCTGTCGTTACTAGAAATGTGGGTCATCTTCACCAGGCTCACACATTGCAGTTCGGCTCCTTAGGTTACATTTTGAAGACATCTCCACACCCCTGTATGTCTAGCAGGCCAATGCCAGCTTCACACTGCAACAGCACAGTAGAGAGAGACATAGGTGTCCGTTCTCTTGTGATATCTTTGTAACGTTGCCCTTTACACAGAGCCTAACCTTTTCATATCCATTCTAGGGAGGAACTTCTGAAATTTCTCTCTTCTTGGAATGGGGTAAACAGAGTCACCACCAAACAGGAAGAATAAAACAAGATCATGGGGTCAAAACACAATCTACCACCAAACAAGCAAATGGAGAAAATACCTGTGAAGCCACAGCTCTGATTCCAATCTTACATAATAATTGACAACAGCTCATTTTCTTCTTCAATCAGTTCACAGTTTTCTCCAAAAATATTGTGAGTATTTTCTTTTTATTTGTTCCACTCTAGAGACATTTTAGGATTGTTCCCCAAATTAACAGAAGATGTCTTCAAGTCTCCACTTCTAGAAAGACCACTCATGTTAAGCAGTAGCTTTTCAGCAACTACTCGCTGAAGTTGCCATAATCTTAGGGTCCATTTTCCAGTCTCAGCTCTATTCTGTCAAGTCCCATGATACATACAGGACATGAGTCATTTAACTCTGATTTGAAAAATATATATATATATATATATTTCTAAAGATTTTATTTTTCCTTTTTCTCCCCAAAGCCCCCCGGTACACAGTTGTATATCCTTAGCTGTGGGTCCCTCTAGTTGTGCCATGTGGGATGCTACCCTAGCATGGCTTGACGAGTGGTGCCATGTCCACGCCCAGGACTTGAACCAGTGAAACCCCGGGCCGCCAAAGCAGAATGTGAACCCAACCACTCAGCCACAGGGCCGGCCCCTGAAAAAAATATTTTTTGATTGACCCAAGAGTTTTCAAATTGAAAGCAGAATTATGATATTAGAATTAGAAATAGCATTTAGCAGTGTTCTACACAGTTATTTGCAACTTTTAAATTTTTTTTTCAATTTCTCCCTGCATTTCAAAATAATATATACCATGTTTTCAATACCCCCATTTTCCATAATCTAATTAAGTCTACTAGGCATAGATATATAACCTTTGCGGTTGAGTTTGTACGAACTTCGTATAAAGACAGTCAAAACACTTTCAGTTGAAATATTTTGAATAGAATGAAAACAGGATGGTTTTAATGGGTGGAAGATTTTAAAGGATGATTTCAGTGGTCAGATCTAGTTATATAATTTGTTTTAAAGGTGGGGAGATTGCTATTGGAATGATTCATCTCGAACCGAGGTCTGAGGTCACCATCTGAGGTGCGCAGAGTCTCTACAAGAATATTCTTACTTGTTTTTACTTTGATGATCATCTAAAAAATAATTCTCTCATTCCGGATGACCTGTTGGTCTCCCTGTAATCAAATACTACAGGGAGATTTCAGTACTTGGTTTCTTATGATGGAGTCTGAAGCTGGGGGAACAAACATTTTCTAAAGCTTTGATTTAGGGAAAAGTAAAGGTATTAGGGCAATTGAGCTATTATACAGCACATGGCAATCTTGAACAGTGGCCAAGTGGTTAAGTTCACGTACTCTGCTTTGGTGGCCCAGGGTTTTGCTGGTTCAGATCCTGGGCACAGACCTGGCACCGCTCATCAGGCCATGCTGAGGCGGCGTCCCACAGAGCACAACCAGAAGGACCTACAACTAGAATATACAACTATGTACTGGGGGGCTTTGGGGAGAAGAAGAGGAAGAAGAAGAAGAAAAGAAGATTGGCAACAGATGTTAGCTCAGACGCCAATCTTTAAAAAAAGGAAAAAAAAATCTTGAACATCAACAACAAAACCTGTGTGTAGGAGGCATTGTTGTGGTCTTGTTTGGGGTAATCTAGTATACTGCTCTTGTGTTTATATTGCCAGTTAGCAATAATCTTAATAATAAGTGTAGAAATAAATAGGAAACAAAATTTTTTTTTCCTAAGAAAACCAGCACCAGGCATTCATTTAATATGAATTAAGTAATACTATAACATGCAAATAAACAGGAGAGCTTTACAGAATTATCCAGTGATATCTCATTAAACAGATATTCGAGAATTTGCCAGTTTTATTTAAGTAGGAAGTCTGATTGTCCTAAACTAACAAACAGGGTCCAATGTTTTAAACAGTATTTTGACCATATACACAGGCGAGCCAGTATTCTCTGAATGTATATTATCAAATGCGAAATATTGAAATAGATTAACCGTAGAACTGGAGCTGAGAGGCCATTCTTCCAGCATTAGCGTGTAGTGAGGCGGCCGCTGGAAGGGCATTCAGGAGACCTGCGGTCTAGTCCTGGCACTTTCCCTCACTGTGTTATTTTGAGCACAAAACTCAACCTCAGTTTCTATACCATTAAAGTGACAGGACCTAAAATTATTTCTAAGATCTCTTCCAATTCTAACATTCTATGTAAAAAGATGCCCTAGGCATCTGATGTAAATTCATGTGTCATATTTTCAGTTCTTTAAATATCTAAACTCCATGAATAGTGTATTTTAGTAATATTCCAACAGAGTATTCTTCGTCTTCAAGAATTGAAGAATAGAGTGAATGATTCCAATGTTATTCTAAATAAAATGCCTAAAAGAAAAAGCCGTAGCAAATTCATTAGTCACTATTATTCGAGGGCTATGATACAATAATCTGAGAGCATAATATGTTTAATTGAAGATATTTTAATTTAGTGAGAACTTCATTAACCATTTAATTGCCTGATAAGCCTTTGAAGGGTAACATGTTCTTGTTTCAAACAGAAACATCCTTCATCTGAATTTGGTGGAGGCAGCATGGGAATATACACACGTTTGGGTGTATTCAAGTGGTAGAGATGAATTATCGTGTCTGACGACAAAGGCGCAAAGTTTCTAGATCCTCTGCAACATTAGTCACTTGGAAAACAAACTCTTAGCTTATCACCAGGACACTCCTCAAAATTATTTTCTCCTTTGTGTGTAAGAAACACATGGCTATTGACCAGTCGTTCTCAACCAGGGCTGACTTTTGTCCTCCAAGGAATATTTGGGAATGTCTGCAAACATTTTTGGATGTCGCAAACTCGGGGTGGGGTGGGAGAAATGCTATTGGCATCCAGTGGGTAGAGATCAGAGATGCTGCTAGATGTTTCACAATGCAGAGGAGAGCCCCCCACAACCAAGAATTGTCCTTCCCCAGTGTCATAACACCAAGACGGGGGAAACTTGCTGTAAACTGCAAGAGCACACTCCCATTCGCGTCTGCATCAGATCTATGGAAAGGTTAAAGGATTCTTTTCTCCACTTCCTCTCCTGACAAATCATGAACTTGAGGCTTTTATTTAACTAGTATAATCTTTCTTTCTTTTTATTTTTCTGTCGCATTCTATCAGTCTCAAATACACAAAGAATTGAAAATATTTAAAGTGCTAACGTAGGGAACTATTTCTGTTATTTGGCAAACACAATCATTTCATTACAGGGCCTCTTTAGTGACTTGTTTTTCCAGAAAGTCTTTATGTTTTATATGTCTGTCAAATAATGTCTTTTCACGCTTTTGAAAGCTCAGTCGAGGAAGCCAATGCAGCCTTTAGATTCCACTGTCGTTTTTTACAATGTGTGTAAATGGGGGTTACTACGAGTTCTAGGAAGGATACATTGGGAGTACTGGGGACTGAAGGAGACTTGATGTTTAAAATGTGTTGTACATGCTTATATTTATTTCCAGCTTTGTTCAACATGATTTCTCTTCGTTTTGTTTCATTCGAAAAATCACTGTTGCTAACTAATTTTTTATTAGCGTTTCCATTTTCTGAAGGAATCAATCCCAAATCAATATCTAGGTAAGCCATGATGGAGGCCTGTTGGTGTTCTATTATTATTCTCGCAGGATTACAGCGCCACCTACAGGAGTCCTTATGCATACCACCTGTGCTGTGCTCCTAGCAAGCATCGATACGTGTACGCATAGTACAAAGGAGGAATGAACAAGTCTTGAAAAAGCAAGACAACAAACAAAAAAACAAACCCCAAGGGACACACACTATATCATATGTCTTTCAAGTATGAACTTTACCGAAGTCTTTTGAAAGCAAGTCATTTCTTGATTTCCAACTCCATAGGGAAATATTACTTTTAAAAATCTGTATTCTTTTAACAAATAACTACATCTTTAAGAAAACTGTACCCTTTTTTTTTAATGTTTTGAAAAGAAATTAGTGACAAATGTTTAACGATACTAAATTTTGAAAAATCAAAATTTTGTAGATTAAACTGATCTGGAATTTTGAAAAATAAAACTAGTCCATAAACTAATATTAAAATAAACAGTAAATTGGAAGATGCTTTTGTTTTCCTTTCCCCATTTTCTTCAAAACATGACTTTATTCAATTAAGGACTATCATTCTGTTTTTGGCAAACACCAGAATTTTCGAAGTTTAAAACTCAAACTGCCTATTTTTGGTAATGACAACAGATATCAAGTTCATGTTCTTGTCCCCTGTGCTCCTGTTCCTTATGCATGTAGACTTTACTAATGGAAAACTGTTACATGGACACAGCGGCATAAAATAGTATCTGTGAGAACCTTTAAGAGAGGCAAAGACAGATTTAGACCAAGTCAGCAAACATGTAGTTATTCGGAAATGAAGAAATTGACATTCAAAAATATACCACTCATCTCCTGTGGAAAGGACATTTAACTCCTGAAGGCCTAGTTTTTACACCAGCCAGAGAGGTAAACTTTAGTTATTACCTTGTTAAAAATCTGTCTGCCCACTCTGCTTGTGCCATGCACGCCTACTCTTTGATGAAGTCGACGAAGAAATTACCATAAATCTTTTTCACTAAAAGGTTCATGGGTCCTTTTGGTAATTTTATGTAGTGTGGATTAAAACCAGACCTTGTCTGTTCCTATCAGGAAGGGAAAAGTAGGAGGAGCAGAAGGTATTTTTAGAGTGAAGACCAGCCAAGCAAATTAAATCAGACCATTAAGCTTAATGGAGTTTGAGAGACCAAGGGGCAATTATTAGTTCAAAATAATGACCTTCAAGCCAACTTCAAGGAAATGTTTAACAGCAGAATTCCCTTTATCCTCTCTCTCTCTCTCTCTCTTCTGAGCTTAACCACAGAGGGACACAAGGAATGGAGATGGTAGGGGCTAATAACCAACTAAACTGACCATGCAGTATAATTATATGGCTTAAATATATATTTTTCCAATAATATTAATTCCCTTTGTTAGGATTAAAATAGCACATCAAACGTTAGCCATATGGAGCCTTCTAAGAATCCAGGTAAAGTAATTCTCATAAATTTTGGCCCTGAAGGGATTTACAGCTATTTATAGCCTGAAAGTGACACACAAGCTGTGATAGAATAAAAGTTGTTGAGGGTGGTGTCATGAAAATAATTAAAAGAACCAAACGGTTTTCATAGGGTGACATCAGTCTTAAAAGCGGTGGGAGAAACTTTGTCCTTTCTCTGTTCTGTTGTCCTGAAATAAGGTATATAAAGCAGATTAGCTTGCCCAGTTTAAGATATTTTACATTGCCCCCAGGCAAGCAGGTCAGAAGTAGATGGCCTCATCTTTGTTTGTGAGTTTGAGAGCTATCTGTATGTACATTTTGGGGAGTTATTTTTATGTAATCAAGTCTTACTCAAATATACTACTTACTGAAAAGTATAATAAAACCAAACCATTGAATGAAACCATGTCCCTATTATGCAAAATTGTTGTAGTAACCTTAATATCTAGTTTATGTTTTGGTGAATTATGACATAATATAGATTTAATGGAGCATACTTGTATCATGCCATTGCTATATAATTTTGTAATATATAAGCAAAAATTTCTTTTTCTCACCACTTTAGATCAATTTCAGAATTAAAATCATCTACCGAATACATATTAAGTGAGAGAATAGAGCATTAATTTCTTTAAAATGTATTTAAAGTTGTATAAAGGTGTAAGTATTTTTCTATGATCCTACGAGCTCCTTATAAGTAAATGAACGGTCCACAAGTTTCTGTGATTTGAAAAAGCAAAATCTCTTTTAAAAAGTTAATATAAATCAAGAGGAAAATCAGCAGAAAGAAGTATGGAGTCTTTGCTTGGGATCAAATTGCATTTTTCACATAATTTAAACAAAATTCACAGAGACTAAGATGCCAAGTTGATACATGACTTGGAATATATTGGAAGTTATAACATAAATTCTGGAACACTGTTGAAAGGAAAAAGAAAATGCTGTTAAATTTCTGATGTTACAAATAGGAATGCTTAATTATCATTTATCATCATAACCTCAAAAGTGCATCTTATTAAAGATAAGCATGTTTCAATCATTTTTATGGATCTCTTCTTTAAGATAGATTTCAAAAATCAACAGGCGTGTTATTTTACTAAAACATATTCTCTTTAATTCATTCCTCTAAAAATGGATTTTCAAATATCTCTCCTGTAAACATGCTGAGCTATAAATTGCTTTAAATAAAACAAGAACAGGAGGAGCTCTTATTTATTGAGTAAGAAAATCACTTTCTGTTAGAAAGAAGATTTTATTTATGTCAATCTAAATAAGAAATAGTGCAAAGATTAAAGACAGCATCTTCTAGTGACTGAGCTTCCATCTTGGCTGTGCTGTCTGTTAATGGGTGACTTTGGAGAATGATTTATCTTCTTTGAGTCTCAGTTTCCCAACCTCAAAAATGGTAGAAATAATAATAACAACAACAATGACTACCTTGTGGAGTAGTTTTGCATATTAGGTGACAAACATGTGTCAAGTCCCTCAACTCTCTGAAGCAGTGCACTTAAATCCCAGTTCTCCTCTACAAATTATGTGTTCTTGGATACATCTTTTAAAAGGCTTTGTAGGATATGCAAAAACACATGTGAAAGTCCTAATGCATAGTTAGTGTGCCAGGGCTTCTTTGTCTAGCTGTTGTGTTGGTTAGAACAGGCTACACAATGCTGCAATGGCAAGCTCCAAAATCGTAGGGACCTAGTACATAAAAATGTATTTCTCTGTCATTTAGAATCGCTATGGGCCTGGTGGCTCTCCAGGGTAGCTCCCTTCCGAGGGCTGACGTAGAGATCCACACCCCTTCCATCTTCTACTAAGCAATCCGGAACACTTGACCTTCAAAATCAAAGTGGAGGAAGAGTGGGGAGAGCTCACACATGTCTTTACATACTTTGGACTGACAGTAAGACATCACTCCATACCTGGAACTGGTGGCAGGGCCCCAGCCAAACTACCAGGGACATTGGGAAATGGAGGCTAGCATAAAGAATATTCAGTGAACTCTATTGTCTCTGCCGTGTTGAAGGTACACTAAAACCGTTAGCACAGCTGTTTAATGTATCTTATACATTTTAACACAGTTAGGATCTATTTTAAAAACCGGTATTTGATGCTGATTTTGAATCTCTATGAAAGACATGAGTTTTGAAAGATGTTTTTCATGATGTTTCTATTTGTTTAGAATATTTTACGTTTCAAAACATTTTTACACGTTCCTGTATTAAAATAGGAGTATAAATTAAAATATGTTCTGCAGCAGTATCAGATTTTGTTTTACTTTCCCATTTTGAAACCAGCTTTTATCTTCCATGGTAGATAGACACAGCAGGATTACTGGCAGTATGTGGACTAAAACCTTTTTGTAAGCATATTAGAAGTATCTAATGATCATGGTGAAGCTGCAATTTATCAGAGAAAGATCATGATATGAATCTAAAAAGTAATAATATTTTTCATGGGACAGACAGGAGGATATTTTGCAAATTAGAAATTTGTTTGCAAAATAAAATTGCTAAGATAAGTAATTTTGAGGCTTGCATTGTCCCTGATGATTCTTTGGTGATAGAGAAAATATACTAAATCTGCATTATTCTTATCAAAAATGAAATTAAAATTTCAGGAAAGCACTCATACAGTGCCCTAATAACTGGATTAGAGGTGCAATGACACAATCCTTTTATGGAGCAATAATATAATTTCAGGCAAAGAATTATCTCCTGTGATTTATCTGCCAGGCAAAATTTGAAAATATGGGCTGTTTCTATTGAAATTCCATGTAAAAAGTCCATCAGAGTCAGTCTGACCAAAATTATTGTGTGAGTTCTTTGATTGTCTGCCATCATGCTAGTGTTCCATCCCGAACTGGGAAGACACTTCTCATCACAAGAGCTGGAGAGGACTTCATATGTGTAGTTTTCTCTGGCACTGGAGACTCTGCCTCCATTTTGTCAGAGGAGCACTTTAAAATGGGAAAACCTTAGTCAATCAACATTATTTATTTTCATTGACAGATATCCAATTTAGCGTAACTTTTTCATGGAAGGGACAGGTGTTGTAAACTCAATTTGTCAGTTACTATCATGAGCCGTGTTATAAGCTTCTCAAAGCCAAACTCTTTGAAGTGCAGGCTTACCCCCTAAGAAAGTAGGACATGTGCTCAGTGTGTTTTGACTTTAATGTCTGGAGAGGGAAGCAAGGCACACAGACTTAGTCCCTTACCAGAAAGGACCCATCTTACTAAGGAGATGATTAGGAACACTGTTAGAACCCAGGGTGTGATACAAACATTTCTTATTTTTCCCAAATGGCTGCCCTTTGGTTATGCCGAGGTCCCTGCCCATAAGCATCCAAAATGCCGTCTTATTCCCATCTTCTTCTCCTTCTTTTACGACACCTTCTTCCTCCTCTTCTCCAGTTCACACACAAGTGCAGACCTGCCTGGATTCTTGGCTTCCTCTCTGCATCGTTGTCATCAAGATACTAGTAACTATATTAGGCGGGGCAAGTCCTCTTCTTCCTTGGTGCATCTTTTGCTTTAGGGTGGAATAAATATAGGATGGGCCTTTGGTTTCACTAATATGCACTACTTCTCTCAGTGTTACTCTGATGCTTTAACACACCAAAAGCTATTCTTATGCTGCAGAGGATGTAAGAAGACCACTGAATACTTCCAGGTTCTTTAAATGAAATGATCAAGAGAAACAGGGTGAAGGAGAAAGAAAACTGTCTCACGACTACCCTCCTCCCACTAATTACCAATGACTTTAGGCCTTGGCATCAAGTCACTTTCCAGAACCCAAGAGTGATTGCCCCAAATATCTGGCAGTTAATACTACCACTTCTCATTTTCTCATCAGTTTTAAAGTTCAGTCTTCCTAAGATGCCAAAATGATTAGTGATGACTCAGTGAAAATGTGTTTAAATTGCCAAAAATTTGAATTTTTCACATTTTTTATTATTGGAGAAGTTGAGATTGAGCCAATACTTCCTATACCAACACTAAAATCTAGCTATTTGGAAGTGTTCATTTAAGAGGAGAAATGATTATTTTTCAAAAAGAATTGCACACCAAATCCAAATTAAACAATTTGCTCGTTTCCCACGCCCCATCCCCCCCCATTTCCTGTTCTCCATTTTAATTACTCTTATTTAGGAGTTTGAGTTTACTCATGACTCTCAGCTATCAGGAGATAAAAGGAATAGGAAAGTAAGTCTGTCATTTTTATACTTCAAAGTCAGAAATAGCATGCTAAATCTACTTTCCAAGTTGTCCTTAAAAGGCTTCAGTAAATTTTTCTATGAATTATTCCAGAAGTGTTGACAAACAGCACGGCTTTAATTTTCAGCTCTTAGCCACAGCGTAGATGATCTTGCTGGTCTGTAGCTACCTCTGCAAGTTCTTTAACTGGAGTAGGGGGTGGGAGAAGAGAACATAAATTGAATCAAGGGTATCTCCATGTGCATTCATTTACTGATTTTCCATTCAGAGGTTCACAGATAATAGACAATGTATTATTACTTCCAACTGAAGGGGCAGCCTCGTAGAGGAGTGTCTGATAAACCTGAGATATCTAACCTGGGACAGCAGTGTAGACGGGACTCTCATTGACAGAGTTAGAGGTGTGTTGGCAAGGAGTGTCAAGGGAAGTTGTTGGAGGACTTGGAGCAGGAAAATGAAGTAAGTGATCTGGTTTACATTTTTAAAAGCTTATTCAGGCTGAGGAGTGGGCTAATGATGGTAGCAACTGCGGCAATTAATCTTATATGTCAGTTTGACTGGACCATGAAGTACTCAGACATTTGGTCAAATATTATTCTGAGTATGTCTCCTGGGGCTGTTAGCATTTGAACTGGTAGACTGAATAAAGCAGATTGCCCTCCCTAATGTGGGTGGACTTCATCCAATCAGCTGAAGATCTGAATAGAACAAAAGCCTGAGTAAGGCTGCCAGACTGTTTGAGCTGGAGCACTGCTCTTTTCCTGCCCCAGGATTGGAACTGAGAAACCTGCTCTTCTTGGGTCTTGAGCCTGTCAGCTTTCAGACTGGAACTTACACCATCAGTTCTCCTGGTTCTCAGGCCTTTGGACTTGGACTAGAACTACACCATGGGTTCCCCTGGGTCACCAGCTTACTGACTGCAGATTGTAGGACTTCTCAGACTCTAAAATCAAATGAGTCAATTCCTTATAATAAAATAATTCCATATATATATATATATATATATCTCCCATTGGTTCTGTTTTTTCTAGGGAACCCTGGCTAAGATAGTAATATACTAGGTACTGTCCAAATGCTTATGTTTACATACATCAATCCATCTAATCCTTACAATAACTCTATAATAGATATTATTATGATCGACATTTTAAAGACAAAAAAACTGACAAAACTAGTTAAAGGTCAAGTCCAAGATTCTCATTCAGTCTACTCCCAGCACTCACACCCTTACCTCTTACTCTATACTCCATAGTAATTCAAAAACATGACTATGGATGGGGGCAAGAATGGAGCAGGGAGACCATTACAAGGCTCTTGCCAGGCAAGCAAGAGATGATGGGACTATGCTCAGAGCATATTCTAATCATAGACTGAAGGTGTGGTATGAAAGACATGTGATGAATACAGCAGTGCATGTGCAGCACGTAAAACAAAAAAAAAAGTGCTTGAGGTTGTTGGAGCTAACCTGTTACTCTAGCATACCTAAACTATCCTCTCCTGAATAGTAGGAGAGTATATACGAATATGGTCTTGCAGAGTATCCTCTCTTGTTTATAATTCACTCATTATGATTTTGATTCTTTCTTCCGCATCTTGTTTTAATGCATTTGAAATTTTATATATTCATTTATATATATAAAACATATATAATCCACTTGAAATTATACACATACTGCTTTGTTTTTGTGGGTATGTGTATTTTACCAAGAGTATCTATAGTTATCAAATTCTCAAAGAGGCTGGGGTCCTCACAGAAGTTTAAGAGCATGGATTAAAGAGTCTCTCTCAAGAGTTACGAGGGTACAATATAGACGCATGATCCCATTGGAGCCAAAGAACCATTTGGTGATGTCCTTGAGTGGAACCTTGATTACTGGGAATCAAAATTGCTGGTGGCTTCTGAGATAGAGCAGATATTGAATGTCATTGATAAATGGCATTTATCAAGACAGGAAGACAGGGAGAGGAGAAGGTTTGGACAGAAATGGGAGTACTGGGACAAAGAATCAGGAGCTCTGCTTTGGCATTCTGAGTCTGTAAAGTCTTTATGCTTCTAAGCAGAGAGCCTGACTAAGTGGTTTCATGTAAGAGTTTGGAGCTGAAGGGAGGGTCCAGTGCTGGAGTTATAAATTTTGGAGTTATCAGCTTACGGATGATATCTAAAGCCACGAGACTGGAAGCCAGGAGACTAGAAAGAGTGTTTAAATAAAGAACACAAGGCAGCTCAGAACCAAGTCACTCCAATATTTGAAGCTTTGAAATAAGAGGCAAAATTAGCAAAGGAGACTGACAAGGAGTGGATAGAGAGGTCAGAGGAAAATCAGGAAACAGTAGTATTTCACAAGCCAAGAGAAGAAAGTATTTCAAGGAGACAAAGTCCAATGGTGGGAAATGCTGCTGAAGGAACAAGGAAGATGACAGATGAGAAGTGACAGTTGGAAAGATGGAGGCCAAGAGTGAGCAGGATTAGAGTGGTTTCAGCAGAGTGAGTGGGGAAAAAGTCTCATTGAAGTAAGTCGAGGAGCAATTTGAGGTTAGGAAAAGCGGATAAGAAGTGGAGACAGTTAACTTAAGCAAACACATACATAATTAAAACCTTCATGTTACCGGTGTTATTTATTGAAAATCTAGATTCCCTTTCATTAAATATCTTAAAATTTTCTAGCAAAAGTCTCAACTGAAACATTGGTGTGCGTGTGTGTATCTGTGTGTGTGTAATTCTCCTTTAGTTCTATACTTTCCATCTGTGTTTGTTGCTGCCAAGGCCACCACAGGTCTGGTGATTCATTAGGAGGGCTCAAGGACTCGGCACACAGTCAGAGTCATGTGGATGATTTATTACAATGGAAAGATACAAAGCAACATAGGCCAATTGAAAAAGGCACATGGGGCAAAGTCTAGAAGAAACCATGGGGCAAGTTTCCAATACTCCTGTTCCAATGGAGTCACATAATTTTTTTACAGGGAGAATTAACAATCTATTCCAGCTCCTACCTTTTATCCAGATACCATTATTTCCAACTGCTGGAAATGAGGCCAACCACAACCAGAGCACAGAAGGTCAAAAGCAATAGGGCTGAGATGTCATGCACACAAAGAGATTCGCCATGCTCTAGAACCAACTCTGGTTTCTGGTAGAGAAAGAGTCTGTTCCAGTTATCTATTGCTGCATAACAAAAGACCCCACAACTTAGGGGGTTAAAGCCACAAGTATTTTATATTTATGTCAGAAATTTGGGCAGGAACTTGTTTTATTGATTCTACTGTTCCATGTTGTATTCGTACACATCATTTGATAATATTCAGCGAACTATTTTAGAGGGTCCAAAATGGCTTTACTCACGTGTCAGGCATCCTGGTGCAGAAGACTGGAAGGCTGGGCTCAGCTGAGACTGTCGACTGGAGCACCTGCAGCTGATCTCTTCAGAGTGGTGATCTCAGGGTACCTGAACTTCTTACATGCGGACCAAGACTCCCAAATGGAACCTACAAGACCAAGGCGGAAGCTTCAAGCCTTCTTCTGACATAGCTGTGGAAGTCCCAGAACATTATGTCTACAATCTATTGATCAAAGAAATCACCAAAGCCAGCTCAGCTTCAAGTGGAGGGTGATTAGGCTTCATTTCTCGATGGGAAGCGTAGCAAAGAGTTCACAGCCATGTTTAATCTACCACATTCACTATTTCCAAATTTCTTCTCTATTACGTTAACCTATGATTCTGTCCTGGCTCAGTTTTCATTCTCTTTCCATTTATGAGAAGGTAGGCACTGTTTTTCAAAAGAAGGATGTACTCTAGCTCTCTAAGAAGTTTCTAGACTGCTTTAATTAGTTTT
This sequence comes from Equus quagga, assembly GCF_021613505.1. Lineage (NCBI taxonomy): Eukaryota > Metazoa > Chordata > Mammalia > Perissodactyla > Equidae > Equus > Equus quagga. The sequence goes on from NC_060277.1 coordinate 21,848,827, forward strand.
TACTTCATATGCATAAAGCACTAATATTTATTTTAAAAATCAAAGGACTTCTAAGAACTCCTCTTGGATCTGTATATGAATGATAATAATAGAGTTGTCTGACTGACTAACAATGGGGTAAGATGGAGCTGGGTCTGTTCTCTCAATAGAATGAGGAATTATTTTTTACCATTAGAGCTTTACAATCTGGAGTTTAATTTATTGTAGAGTTATATGGCAGCACAGGACAAAACATGATTCCCATACGGGGAATAACAATGGGAAAAGTATTTGTGGCAGGTGTTTAATGTCATTTAAAATGTGCAATTGTGCTCTGTAGTCATCATACATGAATATGTACACACACACAGACACTATGGTTGGTTGGATTTTTTCTTAGAATTGGGATACCATGCATTTTCCCTTGAATACGTTCATTAAACATTTTTTACATATTAAAAGTCAAAACTTTCTTCTTAATAATTACAATTTTGCATTTATATCCTATTAAACCTTTGATAAGATACAATGGGAACTGGTTTGCAACTAGAGGGTACTTCTCTGTTTACAAAGGTCAAAGCAAAATAAAGAGTATTCTCTTTCAATGTCATTTACAAAAGAGCAGTTGTCTACAAGCCATATCATAGGAAAGGTAATATCACCAGTAAAGCATTTGAGTTTTACATCATCCTAATTTGCTTTACATAGGTACGACTTAAATAATTAATGTTAATAATTACTGGATCCCAGTAATTAATAACGGGCTGCATTTCTCAATGCAAACGTATGTCACAGAATTTATTTGAAAATTCAAGGGGGCAAGAGAGAAGAGTCATGTGCCTTCTTAGGATGGACTTGTCTCTTCTCTCTTCCGTTTGGAGTAAAATTGGACCATGGAGTCAGCAATCGTGCTCATTACTGTAAAAAGACCTGTCAAGATGGCTTTGACTTGAGCCATTTCATGTTCAACTCTCAGACAACACTAAGATGGGTTTTATCCCTGAGTTTTATTTCAGGAGTGTTATGCACTGTCCTGTGTGAAAAAGGAATGCTATCTGTGATGGGATTTTTAATTTTCAAGCTTAACTTCACCAGCGGCCATAGAAACTGTCCTTCTTTTAGTTTCTTAAGCGCCAGGAAGGCCGCTTGGCAGATGCTTCCCTTATGAATGAATGTTCATTATAAAGTCAACGGAGAGATCAACAGTTGCTGATCTGACTTTATTCTTCCTCGACCCAGAACATATTACCATGAAAGCTTTATTTGCACCACTTACTCCAGAACTACCTCAGGACTACAGGACCAGAACTACCTGGTGGATCCATCCCCAGGGCCTCTGAACATCCCATTCAGGTCTGCGCCGCCATCCTGAGCCCAGTGCCCTGTGGCTGGAGTCAAGTTACTAGGCTGCCAGAAGCACCTGCCACTGTGATAAAGTGACCCCTCTCACTTCCACCTGACAGCTTCCAGCCTCCAGCAAGGTCTTTATGTAAAGCTTTATGAAAACCAAGAAAAATTCAAAAGGAAACACAGAAGCCTTTTAACTGGATGTTTAGTTTACAAATTTATGTTTTAAAAATCACTCCTGCCCACACACCTTTCTCCTGATTGGGATTTTATGATCCAGTTAATGAGACTCTGGTCATTTTTAGTGAAATCAACCAGCCGCAGAGATAATTAAATGAGAACTGTGTCCTAACATTTTAGGGGCAATATCACTCCTCATTTATTTTGTTCTGTGGGTTGAAATTTACAAAGAAGACTCATGGTCTTCCGTAAATGACGCCAGAGATTGGTTTTATAAAGGTCCCATGCCAGCTATAGCAAATTAAAAAAAAAAAAAAAGGGGGATGCCCAATTAAATTCTAATTTCTGTGAAATAAGGAATATTTTTTTTTCATTCTAAGTATATACCATGAAATGCTTGGGACATACTTATGCTAAAAAATTGTTCATTGCTTATCAGAAATTTAAATTTAACTGAGTACCTTTATTTGATCTGGTAACCCTAGTTTTATATGTCTTCAGATATGGCTACTTTTCTACCACTTTTTAAGGAAGGAAAGTTTTTAAATGACTTTTTAAGAAGGAAACTTTTTAAATGACAATGAGAGTTGCCATGTAACAGAAATTCTTAGAAATACATTAAAATAGTTAAACGTCACATTGATTTGATTCTACCCTCAGTCAGTAACTGCAGGCTTGGTTGGAATGTGAAAGGCAGGTCAGTACCTAAGAATTTTATAACACTTTCAGGGGAGGAAGCAGTAAATTCACAAGAAATGACTCTTCACAAGAAAATTCTCTGTTTTACTGATATCATTATTTGTTCTAAATTAACAGAAGGATGCTTAGAAAATATTGAGAAGCAGAAGGGCCCATGGGTGGTTGGGCACTTGTTTTACGCAGGTCAGTGATTAGAAAAGTGAGATGAGCATTCATTTATCATTTCAGTATTGTCGCATTCTACTAAAGAGAGACAAGTCCTAAACTACAACTCCAATATCTGTAATGCTTTGCATTAAAATACACTTTTTGCTTCTTATGATGAGTGGTTAACTAAACCAATAGTAGGCTACTGTAAATGTTCTTTATCTCATGTGTGTGTATATGTATGGATGCATATATATGTGTATGTATATGTATCAATGTATGTATGGATATATATGTGTGTGTGTGTATGTATATGTATATATATGTATGTATAGATACATGCAAACACATAAACATATATATAGTCACCTCCCAGAAGCAAGAATGGCAACATTTTTCATAAATTTTATATACTGACCTGCATTTACTGTTGATACACGCAACAGAAACAAGATAAACAACAAATTTCATCATATGTGTAAAGGAACCACAAGTCCACATATATGTTTGTCCTTCAAATATTTATCTGTTTAATCGGCATTTGAGGGTTTTCTATGTTCAAGTCGCTGTACCTACTTACCCACGAAACATGAAGCTGCTAGCGCATCTTCTTTCCTTCCCTTTTTCCTAACTACTTTACAGGCTATTCCTTTCCCCTCTTTCACCAGCCGCACTCATTTCTTGGAGACAATAAATCCCATTTTCATGAAAAACGGCAGAAAGCATTTCTACAAAGAGCATGTGTCACTGTGGAAGTAGTCAAGAGAACGCATTTGAAGCAAGAGTCTTTCACACTGCCAGAGGAGGTTTATTAAAAAGAAGATACATTAAATAAATTAATAGTATTAATAATAGTGGAAGGAAAACATTAACGCACGTAAAAGGATACATGGTCTTAGAAGCAACCATTTGAAAATCAGAACAACAAAACTTTTGAAGGCGGTCTATTATAACACAGTGTTGCGCTACTTTATATTCTTGTTAGAGTGTAAATTAATAAATCCAACTCTATTATGAGATATTCTATAATTGTATCTTTGTTAGCTCAAATGGATTCTTCCCACAACTAGAATAAATTAGTAAAATTTTGATTTTATGCATGTATGTGTATGTGTGTGTGAGAGAGACAGATACCCTTTCACAGCAATGAATTACAATGGTTATTCTAGTCCTATTTGTATGTTTGATGAAAGGGACTTATTAGTAATCTTTTCAGGGTTAAAAGAATGAAGTTTATTGTCTTTGCTTTCGGGAGAGTAACTTTCAGTCAGTTTAAATATACCTTTTTACTTTTAAAAGGATCCATTTGCTTATTTCTGCTACCCTCACCTTATAGCTATGAGGTGACAAGCTATTTCATATGCAGTGAATCTTAAGAGGAAAAGCTTTAGGTAAGCAGGTGTTGCTTTGAGTATTATAGTTTCAGAAAAATTACAATTAAAGCAGTGGAGATGCGGTATGAGAGGTGGTAATATTTAACTAAGTGATAATTTATTTTGTTGAAAACTCAAAACCCCATTAGAGATTTTCATAAAGTTTCACACTCCTAATAATCCTAACTTTTTATTCCAGGGGAAAAAGTTCTATTAGGTATTTGACAGTAGAGCGTTGAAAGGTCATCTGTCAGCAGGGTCACTAAGCTGTAGAACTTATTAGAGAAGCTTGATACTGCCCAACTCCACACTGTTGCTGTCTACAATCCCACAGGCAGCCAGCAGGAGCAATTAGGCTAATTCTGGTTTAGCTGAGATTGACCTCTTTCAATATTTTGAAAGACACGCAGGTGCCTGTCAAAGTGTATCAACTGATTCTGCATTTAAACATGAGAGGAGATGTTGCTGGCAGTGCTCTGCACCTCCTGCAGAGAACTGAAGCTTAAGGCTGACTCACCCTCCTACTAGAACTTTGCCAGGAGAAACGTTATTGAAGGAGGTGGCAGATTGATGTCGCAAAGCCTACTATTCAACTGCATGTTACACACATCTCTGCACTTACTCTACTCCGTGTATGCTCCTGTGTTCGTTTAAGTCATAGATCAGCAAGTACACTCATGGCCTTTCCGCAACTGAGCAGTTTATATGCTATCTCATATATTTTATTCTATTTTACTTTAAAGTTTAAAATCAAAGTTAACTTTCAAAGTGTAATCTCTGAAAGTGAGTGATTCCCCCTTTCTGTTAATATTGTTTTGTATTGTTTTGGCAATAGCCAAGTATTTCATATGATGGTGAGAGAGTGTGCATGTGTACATGCAATGTATACACACACACATGTGCATATGTGATCAAATTTTTGTAATATCTTGCAGAAGGGATAATCAGATGTTTATAATGTCTCTCTGATTCTTTAGGAAGCCCATCCTAATTTTTAGGTAAAATTTGAAAATATATAATAATTAAGAATTTATGAACTTGAGATCATTTATACCCTATGAAGGTGTAGTTCTTAGGTTCTATGTATAAATCACCACAAACTCAATTTTTTTTAAAAGAACTAACTTATATGTTCTTATTATTCATCTATTCAACAAACATTGCTGAAGGCCTACATGTTCCAGCCACAATCCACAAAAATCTATAAAAAGGCTGAACAAGAAAGAATGGGTTCTTGATCTCTAGAATTCAAAATCTAGTGAGTAAATCTTAGTAAGCATTAGTGGATTGATCCTGAATAAGTCAACATATAAGTACAGCTTTTTCCTTTGGGTGAATCACTCTAATTTAAAAGGGACTCTCTTTAATATCAGTGTAATGAAAGAAGTCTAAGCTATAATTTTTAACAAATGTCACGTTATTTGTAGGGAGCCAGTTTGCTCAGCTAAAAAAAGGTAATCAACTGAAATAATTCCAGAAAATGAGCCTGTACATAGACACATACACACAGTTCTATGAAAACAGTAGAGTCCCTAAAAAGGTTAATACTAAATGCCTTTAGACTAGTGTATTAATTTTCTTATAAAAATCAATTGTTTGAATTTTTTGTTAAAAAAAATTATATCCTAGGACAACCTCCCAGATATTCCGATTCAGGAGGTTACGTGTGCATCCCAGGGATATACATTATCAATCACTCTAATCTGCTACAGGTGCTCCATGGCTTACACTTTGAGAAACATTGCCCTAAATCAAAATGGACTCTATTCATGAGTTAGCAAAGTAAAACCAGGCTACATAACTTCTATTTCTATCCATAAAGATTTACCTGCTGAGGACCTTGATCTCCTATAATTAAAAATAAGCTAAAAAACCTAAAAAGCCCAAAAAACAAAACAAAAAAAACCCTGGAAAATATATATAAAACACTGACTTCCAGATGTTTCAAACAGGCAGTGGAGGACTGTGATTCTTCAGAAACGGGAAACAAATGAATTCTATGATTACTTCAGTTTACTTCATGGTCCTAGTTTTTTAAACCTCAGAGCATGTAAGGGGAACTTAAGCCTCCCTGAAGAGAGAACACAGAAATTGGACTGTGGGGGAACTGAGATGGCTAAAAATTGTGTAACATAGTAGAAGAGGACAGGGAGTTATAGAGAGAGGGAGAGATGGATATTGTAGAGGGATTCCCTCTAGTCTTTGGCTGAGTATCTAAACACATGTGGAATAAAACTTACTAAGACTGGGGAAAAAACACCAAGAATCAGGCTAAATAAATTCCCTAGCTCACAGAGGGCTGAAAACACTTTACATTCTTACCAGCCAGAGGGAAGAATCTCATAATATACTCACAGAATATTGCGGAGAATCAGAGGAGAGTATCAACTTAGTAATGAGCTAAGAGAACCCAAGACTAAAACTGCTTTGGGTCAGCTGTAACAAAGTTTCAAAGACAGCTTTTAAAGGATAAATTTGGTCTCAAATAGCTCAAACGAAAGCTAGACAAAGTTCAACACTCCTTAAAGGCATACCACTAAATCCAGTAAACAAGAACATAAAATTTATTATGTAGGGCATTCAAACAAAAATCCCAAGACATACAAAGAAGCAGGAATATATAACCCATAAGAAGTATAAATATCAATCAATAGAAACAGACCTAAATATGACAAGTTATGGAATTGCAAGCCAAAGACTGTAAAACAGAAATTACAAATTTTATAAATATGCTCAAGCATATAAGGGAAAACTTTAAAATGATGAAGAGAGAAATAGAATATTTAAAAAATAAAACAGTGGAACTACTAGCAATGAAAAATACAATATATGAGATGAAAATACACTGAATAGGATTAACACCAGATTAACGACTGCAGAAGAAAGAAGAAAAGATGAGTGAACTTGAATACACACATATTCAAAATGAAGTTCAAAGAGAAAATTCATGAAAAATAAACAGACCAACCTCAACTTGTGGGGCAATATCAAGCTGTCTAATTGTATAATTGGAACCCCAGAAGAAGGAAGAATGAGAATGCGTGGGGAAAGGTGTGAGGAGACAGAAAAAAAAAATTGAAAAAATCTCAATTGATGAAAAGTGTAAACCCTTAGATCCAAGAAACTCAGAAAACTCTAAGCAGAATAAGCATAAAGTACTCCAGGATAGTTAAGATATTTGAAAAATGATGACAAACGGGAAATCTTAAAAGCAGACAGAGAAAGACACATTACATACAGGAGACCAAACATATGATGATAATAGATGTCATGTTAGAAACTATGGAGGCCAGAAGACAAGAAATGGCACCTTAAATTACTGAAAGAAAAAATAATCTGCCAACCCTCAATTCTATACCCAAAGAAAATATTCTTTCACAAATGAAGGCAAAACAAAGACTTTTTAGAAAAAAAGAAAATGAGTAACTTTATTGCCATCAGACTCTACAGGCAGAAAAATGATGATACCAGAGGGGAATTTGAATCTTCCCAAAGGGATAAGTAGTGTCAGATGACTAGCTGTTTAAGGCAAAAATAATAACAATGTTGTTGTGAGGTTTATATCATACATAGAACTAAAATGTATGACAATATTAGCATCAAGGGAGGGAGAGAAGAAATCGAAGGTTTTTACACTAGATGGGAAGTGATACAATGCTAGTTGAAGTGATAAAGTGATAGAGATAAGTTAAAGGTATATATTGCAAATCCTATAGGGAAAACTAAAATATAAAACAATATATGCCAATAAGTCAATATTGGAGATAAATGTAAATATGAAATAGTAAGTAATGCAAAATAAGTCAAGAAAAGAGAGAGAGTGACCAAAGGATAAATGAAACATGTAGTAAGATGGTAGGTTTAAAAGTAAACATAACAATAATCACATTAGATTTGAGTGGTCTAAACACTTCAATTAAAAGAAGTCTAGCAGTGAAGTTCGCACGTTCCGTTTTGGTGGCCCGGTGTTCACCGGTTCGGATCCCGGGTGCGGACATGGCACTCTTTGGCAAAAGACAAGCTGTGGTAGGCATGCCACGTATAAAGTAGAGGAAGATGGGCACGAATGTTAGCACAGGGCCAGTCTTCCTCAGCAAACAGAGGAGGATTGACAGTGGTTAGCTCAGGGCTAATCTTCCTCAAAAAAAAAAAAAAGATATCGTCAGGTTGGGTAAACAAGATTAAATTGTATGTGTTTTGTATGAAACCCAAAGGAAGTGCACACATAAGATAAATTAAAAGGATGCAGAAATATACACCATGAAAAATGTTTTTAAAAAGCTTCAGGATAAGGAATACCACCCAAGAAAAGGGTGTCATCTTAAAACGATAGAGGAGTCAATTAATCAAGAAGACATGACAATCCTAAATATGTCTGCATCTAATAACATACTTTAAAAGTGCATGAAACAAAAACTGAAAGAGAAATAGACAAAAGTACAATTAGAGTTGAAAAAATTTCAATATTCAGATTTCAACATTCTTCTCTCAGTAATGGGTAAAGTGATATAAAAATTAGACCAAAAATTCAATAAAGATGTAGAAGACAAACTCACCCTCAACCAAATTGATCTAATTGACATATAGAACATTCCAACCAAAAATAATAAAAGCTACACGTATTTTTCAAGTTCACAGAGAATATTGAGCAAAATATATTATATTTTGGTTCATAAAGCAAATCTGAACAAATTTAAAGAGATTAAAATAGTTCATATGATGTTATCTAGCCACAATAAAATTAAACTGGAAATTAATGAGTATATTAATATTAATAAAAATATATGTGTTAATTTAGAAATTTTAAAATAGAATTCTAAATAAACCTTGAGTCATAAAAGGTATCACGATGAAAATTAGAAAATATTTTGAATGGTATTAAAATGAAAATAACATTTTTTACTCACACTAAGAACAATGCTTAGAGGGAAATTCATAGTATTAAATGCTTTTATTAGAAAACAAAAAAGGTGTTAAACAAATGACCTAAGTTTCCGCTTAAGAAACTACAAGAAGTAGAGAAAATTAAACACAAAGCAAGTAGAAGAGAATAAGTAATACAGATAAGAACATAAGTCAATAAAATTGAAAGCAGAAAAATAAAAAAGAAAAATTAGTGAAAGCAAAAGTTGGTTCTTTGAAAATATCAGTAAAATTGATAAATATCTATCCAGTAAAAAAAAATAAGTAAAACATCTATTTACTTAATCATAAGTAAAAAAGAGGACACAAATTAGTAGTACCCATAAAGAAAGGGGAGTACTGACTAAACTTTCAACATTGAAAAGCTAACAATAAAGGAATATTATGAGCATGTTTATGGCTGCACAGTTGAAAACTTATATGAAATGGACAACAATCTTGAAAGACACAAATTAGAAGTTCACTGAAGAAGAAATAGTAATGTGAGAAAACTATATGTATTAAAAAACTGAATTCTTACCTAAAAGTCTTTCTACAGAGAAAATTCCAAGTCTGAGGTAATGCAAGGATGAAAGGAGAGTTTTTTCAATAAATAGTGAAACAACTGGAGGTCATGCAAATAAAACGGGGGAGGGGGAACGAGAATTTTGACCCTCACCTTACATCATATACAAATATTAACTTTAATGGATCATATTCCTAAATGTAGCAGTAAAATTTATAAAATTTCTAGAACAAAATAGAGCAGAGTATCGTTCTGTCATTAGTTTAGATAAAGTTTTCTTAGATATAAACCAATAATGAAAAATAATTGACAAATTATATTTCATAAATTTTGTTTAAATGATCTTCAAAATACACTATTAAGAAAATGGAAAGTCTGCCATGGATCATGACATAGGAGAAAATATTTACACAGCATTTATCTGATAAAGGACTTGCACCAGAACATGTAAAGAATCCTTACACTTCAATAATAATACGACAATCAAGTTAATTTTTTAAATGGGCAGAAATTTCAACAAATACTTTACAAAATAAGATATGTGAATAGAAAATAAGCATGAATAGATGCTCAACATCATCAGTCATTAAAGAATGTAAATTAAAACTGCAATGAGATACCACTATACATCCAGTAGAACAATTAAATTAAATGTAATGACAGTACTTATCATTGGCAAAGATGTGGAACAACTCAAACACATTGGTTAGTAGGAAAGTAAAGTGGTACAAACTTTTTGGAAAATGGTATGCAGGTTTTTTTGTATGGAAAAATATCCATCTACCATATAGATAGAGCCAGCCCTGGTCATCTAACGGTTAAGATTCGGAGCCCCACTTCCATGGTCCGGGTTTATTTCTTCATCAGGGACAAAACCACCTGTCTGTTGGTTGTCATACTGGGGCAGCTTTGTGTTGCTGTGATGCTGAAAGCTATGCCACCAGTATTTCAAATACCAGCAAGGTCACCCATAGTGAACAGGTTTTAGCAGAGCTTCCAGACTAAGCCAGACTAGGAAGAAGGAACTGGTCGTCCATTTCTGAAAAACTGGCCATGAAAACTCTATGAACAGCAGCGGAGCATTGTCTGATACAGTACCAGAAGATAAGAACATGGCACAAAATGACTGGGCAGCACTCTGTTATACACAGGGTCACTAGGAGTCAGAATTGACTTGATGACACTAACAAAAAACCACATGATCCAGCCATTCCACTCCGAGATTTTTCTCAAAAGAAATAAAACGTATGGCCATAAAAAAAATCGTATACAAATATTCATAGCAGCTTTACTCATGATAGCTCCAAACTGGGACCAAACAAAATATCCAATTACTTTGAATCAATAAACAAATTCAAACAATGGAATACTACTCAGCAACTAAAAAGAATGAATTACTGAAACATACAACAATATGTTTTTGCTGAGTGAAAGAAACCAGACAGAAAATACTACATGCTTGTAATGGACTAAATGTTTGTGCTCCCCCAAAATTTATGTGTTGAAATCCCGACCTCCAATGTGATGAGACTAGGAGGCGGGGCCTTTGGGAGGTAATTAAGTCATGACAGTGGAACCTTCATGAACAAGATTAGTGTCCTTGAAAAAGGGACCCCAGGGAGCTCTGTCACTTTCTCTTGCGATGTGAGGATATAAGGAGAAAGTGGTGGTCTGCACTAGGAAGAGGCCACTCACCAGAACCCAACCATGCTGGTACCCAGATCTCAGATTTCCAGCCTCCAGAACGGTGAGAAATAAATTTCTGTTGTTTATAAGCCACCCAATCTACAATATTCTGTTATAGCAGCCTGAACTGACTAAGATAATGCTGTGTGATTCTATTTATGTAAAACTCTACAAAAAAGGCAAAACTATACTGATGGAAAATAAATAAAAGGCCAGGAGTGGGGGAGGTGCACATGGGCAGAAACAGACTTTTTGGATCATGGAAACTTGCCATATAATGATTTTGGTAATGATTATATGATTATACGAATTTGCCATCTACTTGTATACTTTGGTGATTTTTGCTTTATACACATTGTACGTTACTACAGTTGTTTACAAAAAAAGTCTTGCTGGAATTCATCACATATAAATATTTTTGTAGTAATGAAAACACACATCCAAAAAAGGGTAGCCTTTAGCTACACATAGCTTTTTCATGCAAAATAAAGTGACGGTATCTTCTCTCTCAAACTTCACTAAATTTTACAGCCCCAAACAGTACAATATTAGTGGAAAATTTTGTTCCAAGCAAATGATTGATAAGGGTATCCACTTTCTTGATACATCAAATGTAAACGGTCAAAAGCAGAAATATTTTATATTGACATGAAATAAACCCCGAAAGGCATAAAGATTTTCTAATAACACAATTTTTTTCTAATTTGAGATTATCTCTGGAGATCATGGCATAGTCTGAGGCAGATCTGAAAACACAAATACAGAGGACATTGTTGAAGCTATAGAAAAAAGCGATCCAAAGATGCCCAAAACCTACTTGAAAGGATTCTATCATTAGGACCACCTGACTCTAGCTGAGAGAGTGGGAACTTGCTGTTTCAGACCTCTATCCTGAATTGTTGTACAACAGGCAATTTCATCAGTGGATCATTTAGAATAAATTCCCTAAAGAACAAAATGGACATGCTTTATAAATCAGAAATTAATGACAGTAGTTGTTACTTCAGTGAAAATTGCATGGAAGTGGGATTTTACATGTTAATAAAATGGAAATGACAATATTTGCTCTCACCTCTTATGAAATCCCAGTCATTCTCTCCATAAGTACAGAAAAAGAAAATTCAGCTGGACCATTCATTTCAAAGGTCAAACATCTGGCAAATTTCACCCTTCAGGGTTTCTTACCTGAAAGTATACAGAGGAAAGAAGCTATTTAATACAGAATTATTTTAAAGTCTCTATATTAAAACCTTGCATTTTACTGTTTAGATCTTTCTCAGAAGAAATTTAGGGAAACAAACAGCATGTCAGCTTTTGAGGGAAACCAATCTGTGCTGGATTTCCAGTTCTTCTACTTCCTATCTATAACCTTGAGAAAAGTGCTATAAATTTCTATTTGCTTCTCTGTAAAATGAGGGAGAGAATTCCTACTTTGCAATGCTGTTGAGATGAACAGAGATAACATATATCACATTTAAAATGACTAGAGATTGCATTTGCTTCTTGTTTAATCTAGATTCCTGTTTAGCCCAAATCTCCACCCATAGTAGATTTCAAGCAGCAAATAAGAAACAAGGTGTGGACAGAAAGAAGGAAAGATCAAGTAAGATTGATATAATGATATCAGGAAAAAAGTTGTAATCAGAGACCAAGAGCAGAATGAAACTGTCATAATCCTTGCATGCCTCAAACTGTTTTGTATCATGTGTGCCCAAAATGATGATGGACCAGAACTTATTGAGAAAGTTATGTTGCATTTCGCATCCTCTGCTTACTCAGATCTGAGACTTGAATAAGAATGTGGCAGAAGGCTGACAGAGGCTGCCCCTCATGTTCCCACTCAAATTATCACTGAACGGTCAGAAAAGTCAAAAGTAACTCAAAAATCCACACTACCACTGTGAAAAAGAGGAAAAGGAAATACATACATCAATGTCTTTCTATAATTCAACTACTCATGTCATGGGTTGAGAAGCATAGTTTTGTAGGACACATCATATGTGCCAACATCTGAACTAGAACAAAGAAATTGTAAATAAATTGCAAGTAAGAACTAAAAGGCATAAGGAGGAAGAGGAGGTGGGAGGAAGAGGAGAAGAGGAATATAAATAAGAAAACTGTCAACTACCATTTTGAAATACTCCTATATAATATTGGGTCAAATAGAAAATGACAAATAATATTTCTTACTATTTATCAAACATTATAAAAATGTCAAATCGTATGGGAGGCCACCAAAGTTATATTAAGAAATAAATACATAATTGTAAAATAATTTTATTACTCAACATGAGAAAAGTTAACTAAGTCCTCAAATAAGATTAATGGAAAAACAAAAAGCAATCTCAATGAGAATAAGAGGAAGGAGTTAATAAAAAAAGAGCAGAACAAATTGATTGTAAACATTAAACATTGTAAAATTTATGTGCCAATATCAATTTTTATGAAAAAAACAAAAATCTCAGACAAGCATAATTAAGAGTAGGAAAGAGGCCGCAAAATAGAAAAGCGAGTAGAAAAACAAATACAGAGCACATTTTAAAAATATTAATATATTTTCAATATGAATATATTTTAAAATTTCAAAAATAGATTAAGAAAAGATAAAAATTACCAAAATTCTTAAAGAGTAGAAACATTGAGCATAGCAAAAACCATGGAAGAAATAAATAAAACTGGGCAAAAATCACCTCCAAATGTGTATCTGAATGAGATGCTTTATACTTGAAAATAAAAAAGGCAGTTCCTATTCTTATAATTTGTTCCAGAGCATAAAAATGTACAAGTAGTGCCATTTAGAGCTATACTATCCCAGATACCCTACCCGACAATAATTGCACATTGAAAACGTTACAATCTAAATACATCAATTAAAAAACAGAGATTGTCAAAGTGGATAAAGATTCAATTGATTGTTGTTTATAAGAAACCACTTTAAAAAGGTATGTTTAAATAGGAAGAATAAACAAATGGGACTTCATCAGACTAAAGAGCTTCTACAAGGCAAGGGAAAACAGGATTGAAACAAAAACACAACCCACCAATTGGGAAAAAATATTTGCAAATCATATATCTGACAAAGTGTTAATCTCCAATAATATATAAAGAACTCATATGACTCAACAACAAAAAATCAAACAATCCAATCAAAAAATGGGCAGAGGATATGAACAGACATTTCTCCAAAGAAGATATATGGATGGCCAATAGGCATATGAAAAGATGCTCATCATTACTGATCATCAGGGAAATGCAAATCAAAACTCCACTAAGATACCAACTTACATTAGAATGGTTAAAATAGCCAAAACAAAAAATAACAAATGTTGGAGAGGTTGTGGAGAAAAGAACCCTCATACACTGCTGGTAGGAATGCAAACTGGTGCAGCCACTATGGAAAACAGTATGGAGATTTCTCAAAAAATTAAAAATAGAACTACCATATGACCCAGCCATCCCACTACTGGATATCTATCCAAAGAACTTGAAATCAGCAATTCCAAGAGACCCCATGTACTTCTATGGTCATTGCAGCATTATTCACAATATGACAGACAAATAATAATGTACAACTGAAATTTCACAAGGTTGTAAACTATCATAATCTCAATAAAAAATAAAATAGAAAAAATTTGTGTTTAAAAGACTCATATGGGTTAAAAGTAAAGGGATGGAGAAAGATAAACCATGCTAATGCAAATCAAACGAGGTAGAATTCAGAACAAGGAAAATTATCAGGCATAAAGAGAAACATTACACAATGATAAAGAGGTCAATCTTCCAAGAAGAAATAATCTGCAACATGTAGACACCTAATAACAGAGCATCAAAATACAAGGCCAAAACTGATGGAACGGAAAGGAAAAATCCACTATTATCCTTGGAAACTTCAACACATTAATGAATAGATAGAGTAGACAGAAAGTCAGTAAGCACATAAATGAGCTGAACAGGCTGTATCAAACAACTTGATCTAATTGATGTTTATAGACTATTCCATATAACAACAGAATGCAACTCTTTCTAAACGCACCACTAGTCTAAATCATCATCAGAGGCAGTCAGCTATCTGTTCCAACTTCCTCATCATCCTAGCACTAAATATTTCCTCTTTGCAGCAATACAAGTGCCCTTTAGAACCTCACTGTCCATATGTGTTAAAGATGTTCCCTTAAATCGCCAAGATATGCATAGGAAAAATAGAAATTTGAAATTGATCATACTTACTGCTGCTATTCAGATGAAAAATGAAATATAAATAGGTTCAGAGAGATTTAAAACATCTCAACTCAGGCATATCTCAGTAGATTTAGCAGAGCAAAGGTTAGTAAGATGACTTAAACGCCCTGCTCACTAATGGCACACACAGGAAAGTGTTCTGAAAAACTACATTCATATAAATAACTAAGCTTACTTATTTTGTAGTTGTACACACATTTGTTCCTCTATAATTTATTGCAAAAACTATCCAATTACTTTATTTCTCTTTATCAAATAAAAGTTTTTGACTCTCTATGGTGAGATGTATAATGTAAGACACAGGGATCTCCCACACACAGTTTTAGGAGACATATGCTCTCCCTAAAAACTGAAGGAACAGGACTCTGGTCTTTAATCTGTCATAGTTGAGGCTGAAATGGTCCTTGTCCAAGCCCATGTTGTGTATTCTAAGACATCATGCTCTGTTGCTCAAGGCATCTGATCGCTGTCAATTTCAGCAGAGAAAAATGCCATCATGGTACCCAAGACACTAGCACTTGAATTTAAGATCCCCTCGTCAGTATTGAGGCACACCTTTCCCTCTCTTGAATAACCCAACTCCTTTTCTCTAAGACTTAGGAAGACAAAAGTATCTGTATGCTTTTCTGGAGCAAGTCAAGTCTTGGGTTTCAGAAAGCAGTAACTGCTTTGTCCTTTGCTGGAGTGAAATGAAAATGACTCATTCACAATGATTAAACTACAGACCAAAAGAACGGTTATTCTGCCACAGTCAAATGAGTCAAATTCTAAACAGAGATTAAAGATATTTTGTAAAACTATAGACAAAAAATTTCCAAATGTTTCCAACTATGGTATTTGATTGAACTAGTTAACCAGTATTCTACCAAGTTCCAGCTATCAATACAGTGGGTGATAAATCATCAACAAGTTACCCATAGAATGAATATAATGCTATACACAAACGCATATATATATATACAGTAAAAAGTATGTAAAAATATTGCATATTTTTCAAAATAGTAATGTTTGGCTGTTAAACATTTTGGACGGCCTGCCCCATGGCGTAGCAGTTAAGTTCACATGCTCTGCTTCAGCAGCCCAGGGTTCACCAGTTTGGATCCCAGGTGTGGACCTACACACTGCTAATCAAGCCATGCTGTGGCAGGCATCCTACATATAAAATAGAGGAAGATGGGCATGGATGTTAGCTCAGGGCCAACCTTCCTCAGCAAAAAGAGGAGGGTTGGCGGTGGATGTTAGCTCATAGCTAATCTTCCTTAAAATAATAGTAATAATAATGTTCATGTTAAATATTTTGGAAACTGGTGTTTTAAATTTCACACAGATTAATTATTTCTTTCTTTTAATGTGTGGTAGACATTCATCTTGCTTACTGGTATTTCCGGTTCTCCTTTTTCTTCTAAAACGGGATTACATTATCCAATACATTTAGATATGGATAATTAGACTTTCTTTGATGGATGAATGTGAGTTGATGTAATGAGTATCACTTCTGTAAAGAATTTTCAAGCCAATGTTTTCTCTCTCTCTCTTTATGCAGAGTATTAATATCATCCATTATATGTTAATTTTATTATTCCAGCTCTTGCAGATTGAATAATGCCTCACAGTTCCCACTATGTACCAGGCATGATTCTAGGTGATGGGAACACAGGGAGTAGGCTGAAGACTCTATTCATGAGGCTTATATTCCAATGAGGGACACAGACAATAAAGAAACAGGTACGGTAAAGTCAGTAATGGAAAGTGCTATAAAGCACTTCAGTAATTAATCTTTCACCATCACAAATATTTTATTAGCAGTGGACATTGGATTCTTTACTACAATCTTTTAAAGAGAAATGAAAGATACATTTATAAAGTTTGGCAATATTAACACATTTAAGAAAAAAAGTAAGTGTTAGTTGCACTTCAAAATAGCTAGTTGTGCTATAAAAATTGATCCACTAACATTTATTCAGAATGCGAGGTATAAAAAAATACTGTACGAGTTTATCTTTTGCCCCAAATGTATGTGAGCCAAGAAACATTCTATAAATAGAGTAATAATTAACACCTTGCACAAATTTAAATTCAAAACACTTACAGAAGTGCTTTCACAGCTCCAAAGCTGTTCCTGTGGATGAAACACCTAAGGAAGATGCTCTCGAGTGTAGCCATTTGCTTCTTATTTCTAGTTTTACTGTGTTATGGATAGATTCAAAAAGAGGTTACAAATAGGAAAGCTGCTATGCCATGCTGATTTCTCCAGGAGACAAAGTTCATTTTCATCAAACATTACTTTAGGAAAGGAAGTGTCTGGATGACAAGAAATCATATCACTGAAATCTCTACTAGAAAATCATAGATTAGTAAGTAGTCCTGATGGCAATACAGTATCAAACTACAAACAAACAAAAAGAATGGGCTGCTATGCATCCTATGGGCTCTCTTAAATCATTGCTAGGTTGGTATTTTCTTCTCTACATATCCTGCAAGGTGTAACTTCAGACATCTCTGAAGCAAACAAAACTATTAAGCAACTGTCAAGCTGCTGTGCGTGGGCTACACACAGGAAAAGAAGACAAAATGTTTTTTTTTTCACCATAGGAGAAGCAGCAAAGGTTACGATAGCCCAGGTCCGATTGAGAATGTCTAAATCTGGGGATACCTTCAAATCTCAGCTCTAATTCTATGTGCCCCCAAAGCAAAAGCAAGCTGATATTCTCTCTCTCTTTTTCTTCATACATTTTTTTTTTAAATGACAGAACAAGGAGAATTAACATGAGCCAACTCAGGGAAAATATGTCTATGGGGAAAAAAATAATCTTATCAGGAAGTTAGAGGAAGAGCCACCAAAGAAAAGATGTCACCCAAATTGAGAAATTGAGTGAATGATGCCAAATTAAGACTGAGAGTCAGCTATAAATAAAGCAACCCACTATTCCATTGGCAGCTGTTTTCTGCAAAGGACCGGTAGTAAATACTTTATTTAGGCTTTGCAGGCCATATGGTCTCAGCTGCAACTAATCAACTTTCATTATACATCATGTGAAAGCGGATATATAGGCAATACCTACATGAATGAGCATAGCTCTGTTCCAATAAAACTTTGTTTAGACACTAAATTTGGATTTCATAAAATTTTCGTGTGTAATGAAATACGATTTTTTTCAAACATTTAGAAATGTAAAAACCATTCTTAGCCGACAAGTGATACAAAACTATGACGGGACCGGCCCGTGGCCGAGTGGTTAAGTTTGCGTGCAGCCCAGGGTTTCGCTGGTTCGGATCCTGGGTGTGGACATGGCACTGCTCGTCAGGCCACGCTGAGGTGGCGTCCCACATGCCACAACTAGAAGGACCCACAATGAAAATGGACAACTATGTACCTGGGGGACTTGGGGAGAAAAAAAAAAAAAAAGCTATGCTATCGACCAGATTTAGCACATAGTTTGCCACCCCAATGCTAAGAACATAACAATACCAAGGGCTATATGAAAATTTCTTTTTTATTTTATGGTGCTCTAAATGTTTTATTTTTTAATTAATGTGTGTGATACATTAATAGACAGTTTTTAAAAAAAATAAATGTGTGATTAGGAAAAGAAAGTTATATTTCTTATTTTGGTCAAGTCTATGTGGTATGTAAATCCAAAATCTTCATCCCCTCGTGGTGTTAGATCCAAAATGGAAGAACAGTAACTGACTAATAAATTAACTCCTTAAGAGCCAAAACTGAAAACCTGGGTTACAGAAGTAAAATCTTCAAGGTACTGCCGAATGGCCATGAGAGAGAAAGAGAAATGGCCATTGTAGATACGTTGTGATTATATTTGATGTTTAACCACAGATCGGAAGGATCTGCAAATTCTCACCGACAGTGGATTCTTATATCTCCACGTAAGTTTATTCACTTTGGACTTCCTGGTTTTCTATCTCATAACAATTGTTTCCTCTAGAAACCACAGTACTAGACAAGGAGATCTTTGTTGCCAGGGGTGATTCCTGTCCAACAGGTGTAATCTGGAGACCGGAGTCCTGGGGCTCCATGCTGCTTTCCACGCTCTGAATCCATCCACTGACGGGGCACTGATGGGAGATCGAAGAGTGAAGGGGCCTTGTTAGAAATCTTCATGGCCCTTTTATCTAGGAAGACATTGACTAAGGTCAGTACCTTTAACTTATACGTAGGGGAAAAGCATTTCTGGAGGCTTTGCTGTGCTGCCAAATAAGCAACAGCAAAACGAACAAAGCAGAAACTTCATCTTCAAGAAGTACCAGCTATTTTGCTGGAAGGCTCAGAACGGGCTGAAAATTAATTTGTTTGTTTCTGGTTTTCCCTTTGTATAACTTCATGTCGAATTCAGTGTTCTTCAAAACTTGTGAGCTTTTTAAGTGGGAGTTAGATTGCCTTAAGAATCTAACAGAAAATCTCAAGATATAAAACAGTCCAAAGTGGGGCTGCCCAGATTGGGTGAGTTTATTGCTTGGAATGCTCTCATCCGATTCAGCGGCCCTCGGGGCTCCTTGGAATATAATTTGACAACTGCTGATCTTTACTATAAAGGTAAAATAAAATTCTCCACAAATTTGTTACAAAGTTATGACAAATTTCAAATAAGACGTGCTCAAGTCCCTTTGCCCTTTCCCATGACAAGTAAGAATCTTGCGGTGTTGCTTGTTGTAGATTACTGTGTGGTCTATTTTCTCTTTTGGTTGCTTTTGGAAATAATATTTACCTTAAATTCAAAACATTCAATTTTAGAAGGGCCCATCTAGTGTATTCTTCATGCACAGCACTCACAAATATTCGTGCAGAAGGCAGACCCTTCAGGGTGGGCGAAAAAAAGATATAGAAATGGAGTTCTCAAAAAAAAGATATAGAAATTGAGTTCTTGTTAACAGGAAGCATCTCAATGATTTCATTAGAAAGATTTCTAGAAAAGGCAGTGAAACCAGGGATAGAAAAGCAACCCCCCAACTGTGAACAGTCATGGGAAATTGAAAGATAGAAGGACATGCATAATTTAGCCTGGCTGACAAATTAACATTCATTCCAGTCTATGAATACACTGCTTTGGCCTGACCACAATTAAAGTGCCAGCTTAGCTTTTAATTCAAGGGGCATTATAAAGATCAGAAGAAAAAAATAACAGTTTCTAAAGTCTTTTATTTCGGGTACTGAAAACATCTTGAATTAAATTGAAAGAACAGCTCATTTACTTTCAACTACGTTTGCCACTTGTTTCCAGAGACCAAGAGAAATGCAACATGGAGATTGCTCAGAATGTTTTTTGAGTATCCAAAGATTCTGGTGCCTGCTGCTGATCATGATTATTTGGTCTAAATTTTTAAAACATTAGTTACGACTACAATTCTAATTTAGCCTGATTAATCGGTGCTAAACGTCATTGACTTAGCTATTTAAAAAGACACAAACTTTGAATTTAAGAAATGCTCTATGAAATATAATAATTTAAGAGCTCTTAATATAAACAACCTTTTTAAAATTAGATAACTGGTCCCGTGTAGGCTTAAAAATGCAAGAGAGGGCACATCTGGAGATGAAGTTATATGTTAATTTGCTCCCTGATCTCAAGCTGCTTCCTCAAGTATGAAAGGATTTAATTTATTGTAGATTATTTGGACTTCTTTCCAGGTTTTGTTTTCTCAACCTGGGAGGTCAGTCCTGGAGGAGATGAACAATAGGAATCAGTTAGGGAATCATTATTTTTTTAAAAAGGAAACTTCTGAGGTTCTATTTTTATTCCAACTATGTGAGTGAGTGTGTGTTTTGTGTGTATAGTCTAAACTCACACTTTTAGGATATGTTTTTCTCTTAAAATTATGTAATAGGATCTCCTGAGGATAGATTTGGGGACAGAAAAAAGGAAGATTTATTTACTTATTGAAAGTTTCTTAAACAAAATCCAGTTTCCATTTTTCTAATAAGTTCTCAATGTATTAAAAACACATTTGATGTATATTTGTGTGGATATATGAATAAATATGTAAATACATGTATGTATATATTTTACATTGACTGTATGCCGTCTGTGCACCTTTCTAAACTCAGTTCTATGTGAAGATCAATTGAGAGTGCATTGGCTCTTTGTGTAGCCAGGGGCATAATAAAATGTGCCAGATAATGAGCTAAAAACATATTTAGCTGTGATTATGAACGGTCAGAGCATGCTTGCTGAAGGGTCGCTAAGTGGAATTAATTCTGAAATAAAAGCAGTCTTCATAGTACTAAACTAGCCTGATGAAAAGCAAAAATTGTCAATCACCAAGGTAATCTGGCGTTGTTTTACAGCTATAGTGTTGTTTATGCAAAGTTCACAGTGTACACATCAAAGGAACAGGCACTTCTCAAGCAAGCAAAAATGTTCATGATCATCTAGAAGAATGCTAAATGCTTTAGAGGAAAGAATATGCACATTTTATTGTAAGAATCAAATGAACAATGTGTTAATACTCAAAGAACAATGATTAGAGGGGAGATGGAAAGAGACTGTACTCTGGTTTTCTTTCAATGGCTTAATTTACTATCAGTGGGGAAATGATGATTTCAGCCTCTTTCCATGCCATTCCTTATTTGCTCCTCCCTGATCTCTGAGAATTCTGCAGCCCTAATAGACAAAAGAAGAGTTGGGATTGATATACTGATGGGAAAGAAGACTATTTTAACTCCTCACTTTTAGCCCTCCAAATATAATTTTGTGATAAGTAGATATAGATTAAATGATAACTATATCAAGGTGCTGTCTTTGGCATCATGAGACAGCACGGATAAAGGTTAAGGGATGTTCTCATTTGTGAGGAACCTGCACTCTCAGGTCAAGCTTCCCAGCAATGGACCACACCCACCGGTGCTACATGACAGGGTTACAGGGGGGCCTGGAAATACCAAGACTCTCAGCACTGGGGCAGCCAGGTAGGCCTTGGAGAAATTGAGACCTATGGCCAATACCCTCCAGCTGTCAGCAGTCTTATTTTATCCTTGGAGAGCATCCTAAACTGGGTGGCATTTCCTATGGTCCCCATGACCTGCTGAATGACTGAAAAAGTTCTCTGACACACATCTACTTGTGAAGCCAGCAAAGACTTGTAGGCTGCTGCTGGAAGAGTGCTTATTCCAGGTTTTTCATAGATGTCCCTTGTGAGATTAAGGGAGTTTAACTCTTCTCCTAGCTTTCTGAGAGTTTTTATCAGGAACAAACATTAAATTTTGTCAAATGTTTTTTGTCTATTTAGGTGATCATATAATTTTTCCCACTTATTCTGTTAATAATTCTGTTAATATACTATCAGTTAACAAGCATTGATTTTCAAATATTGAACTTACATTCTCTGGGTAAACCCCACTTGGCAGCTTTTTACATATTGTTGGACTCTCTTTGCTAAAATTTGCTTTTGAATTTTTGCATCTATATTTATGAGGGGTATTGGTGTATAGCTTTTGTTTCTAGTAATATTTTATCTGTTTTTAGTATCAGGATAATGTGGTGCTCCAAAAAATGGATTGGAAAGTATCCACTCCTCTTCAATTTTCTAGATGAGTTAAAGTACAATTAAAGTGATTTCTTCCTTAAATGTTTGATAGAATTCTGCGGTGAAGAACTTTGGGCCTGGCATTTCTTTGTGAGAAGATTTTTAACTACAAATTCAATTGGGGCTACTCAGGTCATTTTTTGGAGATGAGTTTTGGTAGTTTGTGTTTTTAATGGATTTAATGATTTCATCTAAGTTTTTATATTTATTAGCATAAAGTTGTCCATAAATATTTCTTATTATCTTTTCAAAGTCTGTAGACTCTATCTCCTCTTTTGCCCAATATTGGTGATTTGTGTCTATTCTTTTATTTTCCTGGCAGTTTGACTAGAGATTTATCAATTCAACTGAGTGTCTTAAGGATTAAGATATGAGGTTTACTTATTTTTTCTATTGTGTTCCTTTATATCTGCTCTTAACCTTATTATCTACAATTATTTATTTTCATTTTATAGCTTATCTTTATTATTTATTATTATATCTCTATCATTATTTTTCATTTCTTCTACTTTTATTGGGTCTAATTTACTCTTCTTGTTTTAGTTTTTAAGTGGGAGCTAAGGTCATTGGTTTGAGACTTTTTATCTTTTCTAACATGTGTTTAATTAATGAAAAGTGTTTATTTAGATTTCTTTCTAAGCACTGCTTAAACTGCACTCCACAAATTTTGATACACTATGCTTTCTTTTTTACTCAGTTTGAAATACTTCTAATTTCTTTTGTGATTTCTCTGTTGGCCCATGTGTTATTTAGATGTTAAGTTATTTAGTTTGCAAATATTTATGGATTTTCCATATATTATTCTGTTGTTTATTACTAGTTTAATTCCATTTTGTTCAGAGAACATACTTGAATTACTTTAGATTTATTGAGACCTCTATTATGGACCAGAAAATGATCTATCTTCATAAATATTCTATTTTCACTTGAAAAGAATTGGTATTCTTGCTGTTTTATGGTGGGATGTCGTATATATGTCAATTATGTCAAGTTGTTTACTTTGTTGTTCAAATCTTCTGTATCCCAATTGATTTTCTGTCTACTTGTTCCATCAATTATTGAAAGAGGAGTGTTGACATATCTGATTGCAATTGTGAATTTGTCTATTTTACTTTTCAGTTCTACCAGATTTTGCTTCACATACTTTAAAGCTCTGTTATTATGTGCATAAACATTTAGATTGTTATGATTTTAGATGAATTAACCCCTTTATCATCAAGAAACGACCCTATTTATCCCACATAATATTCCTTGCTCTGAAATCTATGTTTATATAAATATAATCTTTCCAGTTTTCTATTGATTAATGTAAGCGTGGAATATCTTTTTCCAAACTTATACATTTAACTATTTCTATATTTTATTTAAAATGATTTCTTATGTACAGCATAATGTCAGATTTTTTAAATCCAATATAAAACTATTTCCTTTTAATTGATGTGGTTAGAATATTCATGACAGTCTACCTTCAAGTAATATTATTCTACTTCATATATGTTATAAGGTCTTTATCACAGGATTCTTCCACCTCCCCTTCTCCAGCCTTTGTTCCTTTCTTTTAATATATTTTACTTTTGTATATGTTATTAACTCTGTTTTGTGTGAAGACATCTCGGTTTAGCATTTTCTTTGTGAGAACATTTTTAAGTACAAATTCAATTATTACTACTAAGAAAATGAAAAGGCAAGCCACAGTCTGGGAGAAAATATTGGCAAAACATATACCCAGCAAATGACTTGTATCCAGAAGATGTGGAGAACTCTTATAACTCATTAGTGAGTAAACCAGGAGTCCATAAAAATGTGCACAATATTTGAACAAACACTTCAGCAAAGAAGATATCATGGATGACAAATAAGTACATGAAAAAATTCTCAATACCATTAGTCATTAGGGAAATGCAAATTAAAACTAAGATAAAAAATATTATACATTTATTAGAATCATTAAAATTAAAAAGATTCACCATACCAAATATTAGATACATAGGACATGAACGAACTTGAACATACACTGCTGGTAGAAATGTAAAATGTTACAAGCACTTGGGAAAACGCTTGTTAGTTTAAGCATAAACTTACCATATAACTTAGCCATTTACCCATAATTATGCTCACCAAAAGAAGTGTATGATTTCACACTAAAAATTCTAGAAAATGTAAACTCATCTATAGGATAGAAATCATTGGTTACCTGAGGATATGGTAGAGGAAAGGGAGGATGAATTACAAAGGGATATGAACAGAGTTCTATGTTTTTTACGCATTCATTTTCTTGATAGTGATGATAGCTTCATTTGCATATACATATGTAATGCCTCATCAAATTTCACACTTCATACATGTACAGTTTATTTTACATTAGTTGTATCTCAATAAAGCTGGACAAAGTATTTTACTTAAGTTTTTAAAAAAATATTGAATTTCAAATCCATTTGTATTGTGATATTACCATAAATTAAAATAATGGAAAGCTTGATATTTTTTAAATGTATTTCTAATTCTTTAATGCTTTTAATAAATAATTTTACATTTTGAATCACCTCCTGGGCTCAACAAATTGTCTCATCTGTCGGTGTCGCAATCCAACGTACACATCAGGATAGATGTGGAGAGGGCTGATAGCCACTCTGAGTTTATTATAACCAGCGTTTCAATATATACATAGCTTACATCTGTTAAACATACACAGGTGTTCTGGATGAAGTAATTAGCGAATGCCAAGAATTCTTAGTGATTTCTCAAAGAGCCCTCCCTTGGCCTCTGTTTTGATATTATCATATTTTTGCTGTGCTCATATATTTTTATCTCGGAGCAGGCAAGGCCTCCTAGGTAACGGCTCCTCCTGCTCCCGATATCGATATCGTGTCTCCATCTGTGTCCCCGGGCAACCGATGCCTGGCTTAGGTTGCCTCCCCCTTGAGGTCTTACCCGTCATTGGCTAACCGGCCTTCTCATCTCCGGGTCACAGTTTGTTGGCAAGCCTTTTCCAGTGATTAATCCTTCCTGAGTCAGGGGCGGCTACATCATCAATGGTGGTCACTTAGAATTTTAAGAGATCATGATCAAAGGTCCTGATTAGAAATTGTATGTAGTCATTTCAAACATAATATCTTTTAGAAAAGGTTGTGATTTTGAATAAAAACTCATGGAAAAATTTTATTTGAAAGTCCTTCTGATTCTTTATATATTAATTTACTTATCAAAATTATTTAATGTAAAGAAATCATAATCTTTGTTACCAAGCCCCAAATAAACGTCCCCAGATTACTCCAGGGTGCTGTACAAAAATTATCATGTTTTATGTGTGCAATGAATCAACTGTTTTTGAAAATGCTACTCTTAATGAACCAACATAAAATAGGTTTGTAAATGCTAACTTTTAAAAAATAAATTACCGAAACTAGACGTTTCTTGAGTGGAATGTTTCTATTGCCATTATTAATTTAAAGTATCCTCAGAAAATGAAACCTAAAACTTAAACTCTATTTCATTGTTAAACTAATTATCGTAAGTCTAAAAATTGAGACTAAATAAAATAAGGTGAAGGAAAGAAAGATGAACGAAGGAGAAGACAGAAATAGTCGAACAAGCAGCGCAAGTAGCCAAGGCTAGTTCGACTCCTTTAAATACTTGACTGAATGTTGAGTGCATGACTGTGCATTCCAGATTTTTTTTTTTTGAGGAAGATTAGCCCAGAGCTAACTACTACCATTCCTCCTCTTTTTGCTGAGGAAGCCTGGCCCTGAGCTAACATCCGTGCCCATCTTCCTCTACTTTATACGTGGGATGCCTACCACAGCATGGCGTGCCAAGTGGTGCCATGTCTGCACCCAGGATGTGGGCCGGTGAACCTCGGGCCACCTAAGTGGAACATGTGAACTTAACCACTGTGCCACCAGGCCGGCCCCTACATTCCAGATTTTAAAAATGTGCCACTGATACTTATTCTTTGGCCCATTTTAAAAATTACAAGTAAAACAATAGATAGTTCCGTGCTTTTAACTCACGATTTTATTTTCACACATACTTCAAATGGTATTTTGCATATAATTGCCATACAGTGTTCATATATTTTACTTTTGTCATTGAATTCTGGTTTACAAGACAGGAGGTGAAACAACTAAAACCTGTCTTATCTATGTTGCATTGATTGTATTGAACGTGGACACATACACACGCATACTTATTTAAAGTCATAGACACAGGACTGCTTCCCCTTTACCATGGAATTTAAAATTACTTCAATAACTTACTACATTCCAAGCACTGAACTAGACATCAAGGAGGTAAATATGGTATGGCATGATTGAACCATAGGCTATCACCAATGAACCAAAAGGTGAGATATGTAGGGCCTGAGCTAAGGCAGGGAGAGTGAGGGTAGAGAAGAGCAGACAGAGAGAAGCAAGGAATTAAGAACAGGACTATCAGGTCTTGAATTAAAAAGTTCGTGGGGAGACAACTAAAAAGACGTCCATGGGGGGTTGCGTGACTGCGGGAGAGCAAAAGAATATTCAGGGATAATTATTTGTGTCAATGAAAAAGAAATAATGCTTTTTTTATCCAACTAGAGATCAGGGGAAAGGAATAGTTTTGTGCAGACGTATTTAGTTTTGTTGTGGACATGTCAAGTGTAAGCAGTAAATTTCTATCTGAATTATATGAGAAGAGAAGCTGTCGTGATGAAGTAATCTATGATCCAATGTATATATTAAATTGCACCTTACTGTCACCCATTGTTAAGTTATTCATTCTCCCCTTCTTCATCTTAGCAAAAAATGGAGCATATAACCACAAGTGCATAGACTTGCTGCTAAATGAGACCATGCACAATAGGTATGACCCCGTTACGTGTGCAGTTTCCACTTCAAATCTTTTAAAATGAGGGTGCTTGACTGCCATGTTCCCAAGCCCCCTCCAAAGAACTGGTGAGATACCTTTAACCCTGTAAACAAAGTAAAATGGAATAACTGCCTTAGACCCACAAACGGAAGCCCATAACATTTGTACCAGACACAACACAAATGCATCTGAGTCCCTGGATGTCTTTGTGGAGAAAAGTCTGCCTACTTACGCTCGACTATTAGTTAAGAGAAAAAGAATTCTATTTTATTTATAGATTTTTTAGGTCTCTTTTGAAGAATAGCTTAGGAGATAAGTCTAATTAATACAGCCTAGAAAACAAATTTTCTCCCAAAACTAGTATATTTGTATAACCTCATGGAAAATATTACAGAGACGTTTTTCTCAAATATGTCTATTCTAGCTGAGAGATATGGGGTAGGCCCTACCATCAGCTTGTAGTAAATACCGCCTTTGCCACAGTAAGGGACCATACCCTTTTGTTGTCAAATTCTTGATTAGTGCAGTCCCACAGGAAACATCAAAAAGACATGTACAAGATAGGGAGGGGCTGGCCCATGGCATACTGCACAGCCCGGTTCACAGGTTTGGTTCTCAAGTGCCAACTTATACCACTCGTCAGCCATGCTGTGAAGGCAACCCACGTATAAAGTGGAAGAAGATTGGCACAGATGTTAGCTCAGGGCTAATCTCCCTCAGCAAAAACAAAAACAAACAAAAACCCTAAAAAAAAAAAAGATATGGAGTGTCGTCATGGAGGAGACTCAGGAGCAGTTTATGAGGCAGGGAGGTAGGTGAACTCTGCAGCATTTGTCATCCAAGGCCACAAGACTGCCATTGACCTAACTGAGCAACTTGGGCAGTTGTTTCTTCATAGGAAATGTCGAGGGTATTTTCATGACCATCAAAGGGTATGTCAGAAGTGATAAGGTTAGACCAGATTGACTTTTGGTGCACCCATGGCGATGGATGAGTGTTCACAGGTCAGATGCATCTATTGTTTTCCTTGCTCCTAAACTCACCTACCCAATCTTAGTTCACAATCATCTCCTACTTTTAAATCTGACGTGTGTTAATCTAATCAAACTCCCACACCTTTCTGTTCTTTCTTCATAGCTCTGCCAATCATTAGGAATAATAAATAGAAAACCAGCTGGGAATGGATAGAATCACAGAAGACGTTGGAATCCATCACACTGTAGAGGCTGGGGCTGATCTGGAAGGACAACTGACTAGAACGAACGACACATCCATCCATGGAGCTGATGATCAGAGTCATGTCCACGAGCCAGGGAGCAAACAAATAGCTACAGATAGTTGAGATCCAAATGCTTGGAGAAGAGTCAAGAAGACCACAAAATCTGGGCTAAGGCCTAGCCAAACACAAGTAACAAAAGGTAACAATGTAATGTAATAAAAACAAGCAGCTATTGAAATTCAGAGTTGGAAGCAACCCTAGATATCCTTCAATTCATTGTTTTTCAGACATTCATTTAAATGTAGAAGAACTATTTCCTCAAATAAAACCCTACTAAGACTAGAACTGTAGTTCCCGAAGCTGTGTGAAAGCAGGCCAAAGATGCTAACAGTCCGTCCCCACGTATCCAGACCCCAGTCAAAGTCACACCCTGGCCTCTAGGCTCCCTCTTCCTCACAGGAACCCTGTTAGACAAATAAATAATAGTGGCGTAGCTCTAGTGGAACAATGAGTGGGGAGTCCAAAACTCCAGCTATCTTGCCTCCCAGTCATCTTTGACCTTTGAGAGATTCCGCAGGGTCTCAGGAGTTTTCCTACTAAACTTTGAAATAACTGATCTTGTTAAACTTTCTTATTTTACAGATGAAGACATGGAGATTGAGAAAGGGTAAGCTTCTTGTCCAACCTCAAGACCAGTGCTCCTCTCTCATGCTGCCAATACATTACTGTCTTTCTCGGGTGATTGGGAAAAACTGATGCAAACTTCAGGATACACCTGTTCTGTGACTACAAAATACTTAAATGGATCATTTTTTATCTTAAAAATAACAGAGGCATGGAGCAGTTAATTCATTCTTTGTTGCCTGACCTGTGAAAATCAATCTGGGCCCTTTGCATTTTTTTTTCCTCTTTTCTGGCTGGTGTGATGTTAAGCTCTGTCAGTAAAGGGTGATAGAGAGATGTTTCAGGAGGACACGCTTCTCTTCTTGCTGGTGCATTTTTTTCCCACTGTCTGTCCCATGGAGTTTTTTCAAGGGTCGAGTGCTTACAGGGCACAGCTTCCACACTGTGTTT
Source organism: Equus quagga (assembly GCF_021613505.1). Classification (NCBI taxonomy): domain Eukaryota; kingdom Metazoa; phylum Chordata; class Mammalia; order Perissodactyla; family Equidae; genus Equus; species Equus quagga. The sequence continues at coordinate 21,878,582 of NC_060277.1, forward strand.
TCTAGTTCAGGAAGCAGCAGAGTGGCTGGAAGCACCAGACAAATTTAGCCTGTGCCCAGTGCTGTTCAGGGCTGCCCACACCCTCATTGTAGTTCTGGATGGTGTGAATGAAGGGGGCCGTGTGGGTCTGGCCCACCAGCACGCTGTTTGCATGACCTTCATCCTATATAGCTACCCAGAGCCATACCAACCCAACCCCCGAACAGAAGGGCTCTGGATTCTGCCCTGACTCATTCTGTGCTTCCAGTTCTTAGCTTCAGATTACCTGTGCCCCACAGGTTGTACATCTTACCTGCTGACTATGGATCAGCTCTGCACAGACAACCCAGTGAACTTCTGCACCATCCAGTGGGCTGCAATTATACCTTTGCCATGTGATCTGAATCCATATTCCAGATTTGTCCTTCCTTGGCTACTCTCCCTCTTTCTATCTTTATAATTACTCCCTTGTCATTGCTTAATAATTCTTTTTGTTAAATTTTCCCTGTTTAAATTACCACGTGGCTATGTCTCCTGATTGGACTCAGGTAGATACATGGTATAAATAGTGTTTTTCTATTTTAATATACATTGTTTTTGGTGACTCCATATAGCTTATAGGAAAGTAATGCTTGAACAAAATCTAGTACTTTACAATAACCTAGATTACTACACATTTTTCTCCTAATATTCATTTTTATGTCTAATGAGATATGACATGAATATATTACAAAGCAAGAACACTTACAAGGAATCAGAAAACAACAATACGGGATGTGGCAAAGCCTACAAAATATACAGACAGTAGCAGCCTTTAAAAGGGATTGGAACTTGCAACATCACATAGAAGAAATTTAAGAACAGAAATTGAGCAGTTATTCTTGTAATAGTCTATTAATCTTGCTTTCAGAATACTTTCATGCTATAATTGCATTATAAAAGAGATATTGATGAAGACATGCTTTCAGTTAAGGCATTCTAAATATGAACAAGAAAGTCTAGAACCTTTTGAATTATGAGCATAGTAAACCCAATTCAAGATACTTATCTAACATGGTTATATTATCTCTAGATAATCTGTGTTACTAGGCATTTTTCCAAAGAATACATAACTCAGTAAAAGTTTATTAAATTACATCAAAAAGGCTATTTTAAATTGGAAACCTGAAAAAAAGGAGATAGAAAATTTTGATAGAAATCCCCAGACCCACCCGCTATTTCCTAGAAATAGTTGCTATATTAAGATTTAAATAACTTTACATCAATTGATAAGCTTAATATTTTATGAGGAAAAGCCATAAATACTAGAGAAGTTTAAGAATATTTACAGGAGAGTTTGTTACGAATAATTTGGTGTTATCATGTTTTAAAAATTACTAACTTGGATTCTAACCCTCAACAGATACGATTTTCTGTTCCCTATCTCCGATTCCCTTACCTCGCGGCTTGTCATTTCATTTATTTATTTCGTTTTAATTTTGTGTGTTTGCTTGACTTAGGGCTGGGACCCAAAGACTTAGATGGTGTGGACAATAAGTGGCCACAGAAGCAGAGGTCAGCCTTCCCTGCTTTACTCTGCTTGGGTGCTGCTTCTGCATTCTCTGACCAACGGAGTCTCATCTCGGATAATCCATTCAGGTCTACTGAGTACAAAATCTGGTCTCATGCAATACCGAGAGGTGCATGTGCTAGAAATATTTCATTCTGAAGTATGATTATATTATATTTTTGAGCTATTATAATATGAAAAGCCCTTCAGGACCATGGGAAAAACAAGGCATCAGCCCTCATTTGTTTTCCCAGGGCCCTGCAATTGACTTGCAAAATATGAATTTGAAAATATTGTGTTTCTTTCAAAATATGTCATAGTTCAGAACTTTCACTTTAAGTTTCTTTGCCAATGGTCTAAATTATGGAGCTTAATTTTACAGTTATCAGTAGAAGTGTCAGCAATAAACTTCTGTCATGCTAATAGCTTTGCCTCATTCTCTAGTTTAACGTTACAGCGATCCTCTCCTAAGGGCGTTATTCTATGCTCATTTTACACACAGTGAAATGCATATTCTAAGATCTCAAGCATCTAGGAGACACGAGATGAGACAGAGCTTGGACTTGGAGTCACAGTCCTGTACATGAGGCTCAGTTTCTAACCTGTGTGCGTTTTACAATTCACTTCTTTTTCTTTCTTCATCAGCAAAATGAGGTAATGATAATCTCTAACTTACTCAATTAGAGAGGGTATTAATTTACACAGTAAGAGAGTTAAGATTAAGTAAGTTAGTAATAGTCCTATCAAAGTGCGTATCACGTGATAGATGCCCAATAAACAGAATTTCCCATTACTTACCCAAGGTGGCACAAATAATGAATGCTAGAGCATGACTCAAACCCAGATTTCTTGACTCCAGGACCAAGTACTATGGGTGACCCATCCTCCATTCACATATTTAGCTAAATTGAAGTGTCTGCTCCATTCAGTCAGAGGCTATCATCCCGAGTACAGGGTGGCAGTGCTGTGCCATATGTTTGCATGATTAGAGTTCATCTGTGCAAATGTTGTCATGGCTTGACCTGGATCAGAGGAAGCTGGTTGCATTTTACGTATTTTCCCATTTGTGCTTCTTAGTGGTATACTGGCCTTTTTTGACACACATGATCTTGTAAGCACTGTGCATGCAGTAAGCACTCAGGATGTTATATGTCTAGGCCTCGTTTATCTGCTCAACAAGGGGGAGATGCACAATTTTAACAAGGAAAGATGATGAGCTTCTGGTGGCCAGAAGTTATTTAACCTCTCTGTGCCTCAGTCTCTTCATTTTATAATGGGAAAAATCATTTTACTTAACTCATGGGATTATTGAGATTACTAATGAAATAATATATGACATACACTTACAGCAGTATTTCACATATTATAAGTTGTACCCAGTGTGTTAGGTATTATTATTATTAATTAGCTATACCGTTATCTTCCCTTACACGTTCCTGTTTACCAAGAAACTCAAGAAATTTCCCGATTCACTGAATACTTTGTCATCTGAACCATAGTCTCTCATCAGGCTAGTTGACTTCAGTACACACATGACCAAGCACTCCAGAATCATGGCCTACCATGCTCTACCCCCATAGCCATCTCTTTGACCTTATCACTACCATAAAAATTCATTCTCCAAAAGCACTAACTCAAACATTCCATTCTTTGACTGAAGCTTCCATTCAACTCTTTGTTCAATTGTTCTTGCTGTTTTCTGACTATATGGGAAATCCCTATAAAGTGACTTCTAAAGTGTTTATCATACCAATAGTACTCTCCTCTCTTCCCTTCTCTATTATATCAGGCTTAGATTTCGGTGTCTGTTATTTCACAAACCCTCTTCCTTTTACCATCTTTCTTTTCGGTACATGGCTCTGAAAAAACACAGTCCTATATCAACCCAATAACCCTCGTTGCTGTGCTGGGGAAAATCACAGGGGCCAGGAAAAATGATTCCATTAAAATTCATGAACACCAACATCAAGCAGATCCTCAACAATGCACTCGGCTTTCCACATTATTTCAAACTTGTTCCATCTGATTCCTTCCATCCAGCCTTACTTTCAGTAATCTGTAGGTTGTTAGATTGTTGCATTAGAAAATGGAGTTTTTACCATCTGGCTTATATTCTCAGCCCTAAATTTCATTGATTCCCTAATGATCAATGATCAAATGGACAGATATATCTGTAAAAGAGCTTATAAACGAAAAATCTCTCTACACATGTTAGTGATGACATAATTGTCATTGTTACGTTTGCTAGATTGCAGACTGAATGGATGATGGGGTCTTTTACTGAGAGAGAACACTGAATAAGACCGAGTTTGGGAGGGGAGGTAGGAAATCTTAAACCCTGAATAAATTCTACACATATATTAAAGTTCTATTCCTAATATTCAGTGGTCTTTCATCTCTAAAATTCATTTAGCTAAATAGCAAAATATCAAAGACCATTTTGACAGAGCCATTGACAACAGTTGCAGCAGAATCCCTGATTAAATTTACCAAATGGTTTTATCACTCAAAGCAAAAGGATCTTTGACCACAACTTAGATTGGAAAAGAACGTATTTCATTTTCAGTAAATATCATTGTGATGATTGGTCAATGTTCTAATCTGTTTTGACAGTAACCAGGCAGAGTGTCATCTTTTCCTAAATTATATGGAAGCATAATGCTAATGATCATACATTCCTGACACTTGACAAGTATCCCCTTTGAAGATACTCAAAGTGCTTAACATACATTTATTGTCTTAAAAGCAAGAGTTGAGAGATAGCAAGTGCTATGGATAACATTCAAAACATAAGGAAATTTATGCACAAAGAACCTACTTGATTAATCCAAAGATGTGTGAAAAGCAATTGTTGAACTCAAAAGAGAGCCCAGTTTCCCAGGTTCCTAGCCACTTCTAACAAGTATTTTCCCCAAAAATCCCACTTCCTTTTGCTGGAAATGCCATTTAAGACAATGACATTTGGCTTCACATATCATTTTTCTTTTTTTAATTTGTCTCGCATTAAATGCCACTGAAGGAGATATCCTCTTCTTGACTAAGAAGTAAGTAACACTTTGCTCTTGACCTATCACTCCGCTCCAGAAGAGGAGAAATTTTCATTTTCAGGCAGTAAAAAAATAGTTACTTATTGAGTCCATGTTTTGAAAGTTCAGTCTTCTTTTCATGTTTCCAATACATTGTTTTAAAGTACTTAACAAAAATACGCATCAGTTGCTTCTCCCACAAACACAAATATAAAACATGGAATCTGTTGACGAGAATTTTGAGAGGCAGTATTTTATCCAACTATTCCAGGGACCTGCAAATAACAGAATGCTGCTTATGAGCAACTCCAACACTTTACAGTACATTGATTTCATACAAGAGGTCGAGGGATAGACACTGCTGCTTCTTATTTTCTTGCTGTACCATTTTTGCAATGGCTGCTTCCAGACATTATCTGTTCACTCTACGTAGAAAGAAAAGAGCAGGGAAAGAAGGCACTGGCAGATGGTGGGTAGAACCTGGCTACTCGTAGCTGCAAGGGACACCGGGAATTTGATGCTGTGCTATTATTTTAGAGGAAGGCAAAGGAGAAGAGGAGTGGGAAAGGCATTAAAGGAGCAAACCCACAGTTTCTGCTCCACAAGCTCTCTTCCATTTCTGCCCAACCACCTTGACTGGTCAAATTGAACAGACAAGCACCGATTCAAAGAGGAAATCAGGGAGATGCTTGGAGGAGTATAAGCTAGAAAGCTTTCCAAAATTAGTCCTTCTTCTTAAGTAAGGCCTGTATAAACTCTCTGGTTCCCAGAGTCGTATATTGAATTTTTTCACAAAATAGGCCTCCACAGATGTTAAAAGAATTAATAAAAGAGCTATGCAAATTATATTAAACAGCAAAGAAAAGTTTTTATAGTAAAATATCCAAGATATCCTTGAAATGGGGTATATTAAGTTGCTACTTCTGCTGCATTTTCCACACTCTCAGCTTGCCTGTTGTGTGTGTATTTAACATGGAGACCTGTAGGTAACAAGGCCCTCGAGCCATCCTCATGAGGATATTTGTATTCACATTTTTAAAAAATTGACTTACTCCTCCTTTCCACTCAGGGTTACCCTGCCTCTAGGAAAAAGACTGAGGTCAGAATCATCTAGCATGCTTGGAATAATACAGGACAAATTTCGTGGCACTTGTCATGTGACCTTGAGCCAGATAATAAATCTTTCTGCATTGTGCTTGTATCATCTATAAACAAGGTTTTTGTAAATATGCCAGAAGGACGCTTTGAATGTCAAATGGAAACAACATTTCTCATGTCCACGTAAGGAATTATTAGCAATGCTTTATTTCATTCCCAGAGAACACTTCTGGAAACTTAGTTAAAAATTCCAGATCTGTGAGAATGAAAAGCCACTCACCAACGAGACTGCTCACCCTCCTGGAGCCAGCATCGGTCAAAGATGATAATAACAACAACAGCAAATATTATTATTCGTATAGTTAATAGAATTTCTGTGGTTTCCTGTGTATCAGGTATTTTGCTAAGAATATTAGATTCTTTTTCCTCCTAAGAAACCCACTTTATGGGGAAACTGAGATTTGTGGGATCAAGTGATGAGCCCAAAATCACTCTACTAGGAAGTGGTGGCTCTGGTTTCACACTCACATTTTTTTGGATTGACTTCAAATTATTTTCTAGTATCCAGTATACTATGTACTCACTACAAGAATCTGAAATTATTCCATTCATTTTTTTGCATCTGTGCATTGTGCATCTCCCTAACTGGAATATGAACTCTTTGGCAGCATACAAAATGTGAATCTGGTTCACAGCTCTCTCTCTATAGCCTAGGACGGTGTTCTCAGTGACGAATGAATGAATGAGTGTAGGAATGAATGAGCAAATGAATGAATGGTTGAATGAATGTCTTATTATTAGAATCCGCACACTTAGTTCTAGGAGGGCTTTCTTCTGGTATTCTGGCAAATCTTAGTACAATTATTTCTAATCTCTTCAATTGGTAGTAAAGATTATTCACATACCGAATCTCCAGGAGTAGAAACCTTCATAGAATATTTCCCATCTTTGGAAATAGTTATTTGTATAATCTCTAAGACATTCCTTATAGAATGAGTGTTTATAACCAATATGATGCTATATTAGCTGCTCTGTAAATTAACAAAATATTTAGACTACAATAAAAAATTAAATGTAATATAAAAACATTTGTATAGAAAAACTCAAATATGTAAAACATTTAAATATGTACACAGGAAAAAGAGAGTTCGAAGGGACTTTTCTAAGGCCAACAAAGGCAACAAATACATGGAAGAAAGACATCTCAGATAATGATTCTCAATGAGGGTGAAGGATGGGCAGCCACTGAGTGAATTGGAGGAAAGAAGAGAACTCAGTTTTGTGTGTCCAGGGCCTAGCTGCAAGCTTGTAATGAAAGGCAACATTTGAAATGCTGCTTACAGTCAGATAATGGATTTATGTGAATATCAGGCCAAAAAGACTGAACTTTCCTTTGAGAAATTTTGGAGGAAGTTGGGGAGAAGATGGTGACAGCACTTTTGTTAGATTGAAGTTTAAGATGTTCAAGAGGAAATAGCAAATGGCAATTGTAAAGATGGATTTGAAACTCAATGAAGAGATTTTGACTGAAGAGAGAAACGTGTGTGTCATCTGTACATAAGTGCATATGATGCCAAAGGGAAGCAGTTTAGAGTAAGAAGAGTGGAAGCCTAGAAATGAGCCTTGCAAGGCCATGACAGCTAATGGCACAGTGGAATGAGAATCAAAGAAAACCAGTTAAAAGGTTGTTTAATAATCCGGCAAATGCCAGTGAAGACGTGATCTGGCATAATGACAGGAGAACTGGAAAGAAAGAGAAGAATAAACAGATACTTCTGTTATTATTTATTTTTTAAACACAAAGGAAAACTGGCTAGTATGTGAGTGACGAGTTTGTGTCTGTGCCAGCCATTCCCAAAGCTGGCTGCCCATCATCTTCACCTGCGCATGCTTTTAGTAATGCAAATTCCTATCATTAACTTTACCCAATCTCGCCTCCTCAAATCTGATTCAATAGGTTTGTGATGGGATCAAGAAGGTGGTAGTTTTACAAAGCTCTACAGTTGATAACAAGAAGCATCAGATGTGAGAACTGCTTGTCTACATAACCCATTTCAACCTCATTCCAGCCCAATTCCAGCCCAGTGATGGAAGGGACATTAACTCAAGTTGATATTGCTGTGGATGCTGAGGATGTTCCTCAGTGGCGTTAAGCACCATTGCGCATGGTGCCGGCTGGCTTGATAAAGCATCCTTTGTTGGCTCTCTTCCTTTCCCAGTCTCATTTTATCTTTTCTTTAGGGCACTTCCTTCACCTTTCAAATAAATGACTTTCACTCAAATCTTTGACTCAGAGCCTGCTTCTGGGACGCCCTTACTAAAACATCTGGTTTTGAAGTGTGGAAATAGTGTTTTGGGACTGGAGTGTGAAAAGAGCATAGGACATCATAGTCTGGAGGCTGGTGGCAGCAGATACAGTGATAGGGCACCAGACGACAGTGTGGGCAGAGCTTCAAGCAGATACTTTGTTTCTTTACTCAACTTTCTTTCTCAAAACTTTCGTTACTCAAAATTGACCATAAAATGGCAATAATATCAGACCTAAAGATAACTATGTGCGCATTTTTTTACATAGTAGAGGGAAATATAATGTCTGCTGTTTGTATTCGAGAAATGATAGAACTTCTCGAACTCTAAAAGGCAGCATAGATCTGGGTCAAGCGACATAGTGGCTGTGGTTTGAGTGAATTCCTCCTTCCTTCCTTAGGCACATACACAGTTCCCCCAGTGTGAAATGAGCTCCATTATGCTAGTAGAATGCTTTTCTTCCATAAATGTGTGTATATGTCTAATGTTAAAAATAGATCTAACAGTCTAATGTTCACTTTTATACAAAATAAACATACAGTTTCAAATGTTTATTTTAATTTGTATTCCTATCCTAATTCCCCCAAACAAATTGTGTTTCCCTGAGAATGCTTTTTGAGATTGTTTTGTAGGAAGTGTTTAGGACTTAAGTACAAAAAAAATACGTGTAATCCATTGGCATCTGGGAGTCCCTGTAAACTACACCTTGGCTGGAGGCAAGAAAATGAGCCTTGACATAAGAAGGCCCAACCTAATGTCACTGCAGCTCTGGATACAAAAGTGGCCTTGACAAGCTGCCTTGTGTTTATGGTCCCAGTTGCTTCACTCATGAATTAGGACTAATCCTATCTACTGTAAAGTTCCTGTTTTAGCATTCATAGATACTACTTAGGGAAATAATTTTATCAATAACCCCTGATATCAGTGATGGAAAATAAAGGAGGCATGAATTCCAATGGTAAGAATAAAACAAAATAGAGAGCAGAATAGTGGTTAGTAAACTACCGTGTATAGTACATGTGCTGTTAATATTATTATATTCATGTACTTAGTTTTTATTACCTTTTAAAAAAGTAGAATCGTTTTCAGACTCCAGACTGATGAACATAGGTGAGCATTCCATCATTATATCATTTCTGAGATATTTGTAGCCCAAGACACAGGAGTCCCTTTCTGGTACAGACGTGGCAACAACAGTGGGGCCTCTCTTACTCCATTTTCTGCTATAACTATTACACTTTTTAAAAGGTGGAGTTTCTGTAGGAAATGAGATTCAATTTCATCAATCTGGGTCACAGTTTGAGGTATAGACAAAGTCTGAATTAATATTAAACTCGTTTGAATACTTTAGATTACCATTCATCCAAGAAATGTTTACTGAATTGTAGCTTGTCGTTTAATCCTCCCAGAACGTGAGATTCTCATGTAAAACATCTCTTCTCGGTGATTGTTTTTAAATAATCGTGGGTGGAAAAGAAGTTGAACAATTTCTTTGATCTCCCAACCCCCAGGAACGTTATTTGTCTCTATGCAGTCAAGATGATTAAATGGTCTGGATGCTCTGAGCAGATTAATTTTCATCTATATCCACCTCTACGTATTTTGGAAAATAATCATATTCAAAGAGATTGAGTACCAAAGCAGTAATTCAATTCAGGCCTGCCTTAAGATCTATATAATAATAGGTTTTCCGCGTGTTTGATGGCATAATTTGGGGAGGATTTGATCAGACCTTCCAATCATTCTTTCTTTTTCATTACACTTTCCCTAGTACCATGAAAAGTGGATTACAGTAAAATAGATATCATCAGATAATACAGCTGCTTAAATATATGCCCTCCCCCCACACTTTTTTAATCACTGCAGTACCTTAAATAAATAAAGATTCATTATTTCCTCATCGTACGTTGCTCAAATCCAAATCAAATTTCAGGAAACCACCTATTACTGCCTTAAAATAAAGACTGCTCCATTTATATATTGTAGTTCGGTATTTCGTGCAACATTTTGTAAAGTCAAAAATTATAATACTTTGGTTATATTGCTACGTGTAAAAAGTGAGGGTAGGATATATCTCAGATGTCTAACTTGAAATAATATTCATACAACTTATCTTCTTACTCTTTCCATTAGTACCTCCTGATATTGATGGTGAGAAATAAAGCACACAGAATTTAGACTATGAAAGTGTCTCTGTAATAAATTATTGTGATGTCTCATTTTAAAACTAATTTACTATAGTTCTACAAAAAAAATACACTTAAAAAGGGCAATATAAACACTGTGCCAAGAGGTCAAAATGAAACATAGGTGAGTTTAGACCATGCGAGTGAAGCACGAGATAATTGGAAATACATAAAGCAAACATACAAAGCAAATATTTAGGTATCAAAAATGTCCACAGTTTAATCCATTCGTTTCAATACAAATATTTGGAATGATTTAGATTGACCATTCTAAGTTGAGTAGATTTTACAGTTTATATTTAGATATTTGGCTGGCATCACAATGTTAAAAACTTTGGGGGCAAAAATACTTTCTCAAGTTTAGAATCATACTCATTTTGAAACTGTAGAATTTGAAATGATAGTCCCTTTTGGAAGCAGAAAAAAGGAATACTACTGAATTTTGCTTTGGCATTAGAAAAAAGGATAGGAAACGTGAGAGAATATTGAAACAAGTCAAATTATCCTTATTTGTTCTGTTCAAATTTGATTTTTTAAAAGTTTTTATTTTCGCTTGGCTACTAGTATCATGTAGTCATAGCTTTGAGTTAGTACTGCCATAGGTAAATACCTCATACGCTTTTGTCAATCGTTCTCTTGTGGACGTGCATCAATCAATATCTCATCATCAAATGATAAGCTAATGAGTAAATGTAAGGTTACCACCAATTTTGTTATTGTCTTAAGTTTATTATTGTTCAAGAAACCTGAAAAATAAAATACAGATAGTAGAACAAAAAAGTGTCATCTTTCTGTAGTCTGTAATATTCAACATTTTATTATCAGGTTAATTCATATATACATACTAACCAATTGCAATTAGAAGCATAGTTTTGGTCTCATTTTTATTGCAAAATCAATATACATTTTCAAGGAATACCTCCCTAAATAATTACCTGCCAACAGGTCGTTACGGAGGACATGCTTACAAATACGTTAGTTGCTTTGATGTATTTTGTTTTCTTTTTTGGTCCTGATTTATCTTTCTGCTTTTTTTTTTTTTTACTTTCTATACCATTTGAAAAAAAAAGGTTTGTCATAAATCAAGAAATTCTAGTAAAGTTCCGGAATCAAGTTTATAGTCTGTTATTCAGGACCAACAATAATGGAAGTGAGGAATGTTAGCATTCTAGATTCTTGACTTAGGAAATTCTCCAAGTTCCAGGCCTCCAATTTGGAACTGAGTCAGCTCATACTCCAGTCATGTGCAGACTCAGGTGTGCGGTAGAGGAGGTGAGAGAGGGGAGGCGTGAGGGGCAGGTATCCCACCAGGTGACTTCCTAGAGCCTCCTTTCCTCTCATTCCCCTTCACGGAGTGGGGTAGTACCCCTGCAACTTTCTTCCCCTGCTAGAAGTTTTTGAGCAGACAGGTAAGGCTGAGAGTGTGGCCACTCCTTCACCCCTGTACTCTTCCCTCTGTCCTTTGTTCTACCCCACACTCCTCACCCCACCTCGCCCGTCCCACGCCCCTGATTCCATATAAAAATTCTTCTGGACTTCCTTTGAAGGAGGGGGAGGGTTATTTATTAAGGTCCCACAAACCTTAAAGCAGGTTACGCTATGACAGAGTCTCAAGGTCCCACAATCTGGGTGGGAAAGATGCATTCCACGTCAACAAGTCTCCTATCTCTAGTGAGCAGTAACAGTCAGAAAAAGTATGGCAGCATTTAGTTCAAAGAGCTGCAAATGTTTGAGTTGAAGAGTTAGTAGACCCATGCGTTTCACTGGGAAAGCTCCTCCTGCAGTGTGTCACGTTCGCTAATTTGGGTTTACATGCAGCATGACATAAGCAAATGTAAAATCCTAATACGATTTGATAACACTTTGGGTATTTGCCATCTAGTGGTGCAACCACAAAACCCGTACCTATTATTACTATTTTACAGCTATCCCCCAACTTACACATGCACACATGCCATCCTGACCTCTGATATGGCTTTCATGAAATAAAAGGAATATCAGAGAGTTGGCTAAATCTATTTCATCTGCTACTCACTAGTCAAATGAAGCAGGAGCATATTTGCTATTGAAAGAGTGGATTCAGAGATGTTGTGTGTGTCTGATGTCTTCTGACTTTATGTCATCAAGTCATTCATCTCAAAGAAACATGAACAGGCTTGGAAATCAAGATTTATCAGCAACCTCTATAGATTTCACTGGGATTCATCAGGTTTGAATTTCCTGTGAAGGTATCTTACAAGAGTTGCCCAGGTCTTTTACTTAATGTTTAGTATTCTCTAGATTATTGTTTCTTTCTTGAGGGATTCTTGCTGTCACACAGGTCGCTTCATAGTTTGTATAATCCAAATATATCTTTCTCTTTGGTGGTACATTTTCCTCTGGTCATCTGCTTCCCTTTAAAGTGGAATTTATCTGTATCTTTGCCTAACTGCCTTGGTGGAAGGCTTCTCCAAGCTCCCTATGTCTATGTTCAGGTACCGAGTAAATGTGTGCTGGATGTATGTCTTACAACTCAATTTAAAGTAATTTTCGTTAAGGCCAAGTCTTTAAAATATCGAGGTCATTAAAGCAATTAAGCGATGTTATTTGATACCCGTGTCTCAACCTCCTGGTTTTCAGATGATAAGATAAAATCTACCTATTTGGCCTATTGCCTTTGCAAAAACATAAAACCATCTGATATTCATTTTAACAGTACATAAATCACAGCAACATACATAAATCAATGCAATGTTTTCAATTTCAGATTCCAAGAGCCAAGAGAGATAAGCTGATCTTAAAAAGATCCAACTAAATGAGGGAAACAGATGTCAGAGACTTTTCATTTGAGAGTTTTTTCCTCTGTAAGAATGTTAATTTCTCCTATTGGTCATAAAGCCCTAAGAAAGCAAAAAGCTGTATGCCATACCTTGTCATGTTAAGTGCCCCATCACCTGGAATTAAAGCACAAAGAAGCAGAGCTAAAATGAGAATAATATGGGCTGAAGGAGTGATCAGAAACATTACATTTCAGTGCTTCATTTGTACGAGATGCCCAAGAATATGGACTTACTTCATATGGGTTTCTTTTGAGAACTATTTAATCAGGTGATTTAGAAAACAACTATAAACACACTACTTTTAAATCAGCTACATATGTTATATATCAAAGGTGCACTGGTATTCAACTTGAGAGAACAGGAACAGTGTGTTGGAAAAAATACTGGAGTATAAATCAGCAGATGTGGGTTCTAATCCTTGCTCCTCCATTATGTTACCCACAAGCCTCATGTGAATCTGTTTTCTTGTCACCAATAGCAATTGTATGGGCTAAGTCAATAATTTAATTTATTCATTCATTTGTTCATTTAACAAAAATGTATTTATCCCTGCTGTGTTGCAAGCACAATACGTAATTTAAAATAATAATTTAGAGACTTTTACAATCTATTGTGGAAGACAGGCATGCATACAAGCAATTGTGTTACAGTTCAGTAACATTCTTTGTAATGCCCCACACTTCTATGATAGTATGCATGCAGGATCTATCATGTGCTTTCCTCAAAGAGGAGGCATTTAAGATCTGGAAAGATGAGTGAGGGTCTGCTGCACAGAAAAGTCAGAGATCACTTTAGGTACAGAAACAATAAGAGCTAAAATGGAAAGCTAAGAGTGAAGAATTTTTTGGAAAATTTTAAGCATTTCAGAGCAGATGGGACATAGACGGAATACTGGAAGTGTCATTGGTTTGGGGAAGAGCATGAATAGTGGACATGTTGAATTTGGGTTGCCCATGGGACAGCCGGTTGGCTATGTGGTCTGGAGCTCAGGGGGAAAGTGTGAGTGAAATAGAGGCTCCCGGGTCCTCAGCGTAGCTGCAATTGGTTTACATCATCAGAGTGGGAGCTACGATCCAAGCAGAGTATGCAGCGGCATGTCTAGCATTTGTCACACAGAGCAGTTTTGAAACCGATTTGTTTGGAAACAACTACAGATTCAAAGGAAGTTGGGAAGATACCACAGAGAGGTCCTATGTACCCATGACCCAATTTCTCCCCATACTTATATTTTACGTAACTGTGGTGCAATATGAAAACCAGGCAGCGACATTGGTGCAATGAATGTGTGTGGTTCTATGTCAGTTTATCACATGTGGACGTTAGTGTAACCACCATCAGAATCTAGGTATAGAACTCTCCTGTCACCATGAAGATCTCCTCTGTACTTCCACTTGGTAGCCGTATGGTCACACTACCCTCTCCTTTATCAGAATGTCAGTCAACCAATAAACATTTATTTCTCATGGAATGGTGGTGCGCCCATCACAAACTCTGAAAGTTTGCCAGATAGAAGAAAATGAGATTTCTTTCCAAGAGATGAAACTAATGGTCCATTGTGAGGGTGTATCATGTGTGATCGATCATTAGCCTCTTAAGTGAGCACTCAAGTGCAGAAATTTTAAGGGAAAGAACTTTAAAGCCAAAAATTCAGGTTAACCCCATAAGGAAGAAAAAAGAATTAATCTCTCTCTCCCTCTGTCTCTCTCTAACACACGCACACACACACACACGAGCACACACACACACTCACTCCTGCATTCACTCAAACCACAGTTAGGAATAGTTTCTCATTTCAACAATTCTCAGGAAAGACTGAGTGAAGGAACATTAATTAAATCGTATTAGGTTTCTCATTATCCTGATATCGCTAAATCTGAATAAAAATCCTTTTCTTTGATTTGCCCCAATCTTACGGCTTTCAGTCATGCAGATGAAGTAACGCTGGGCAAATCTGACTGAGCCTTTTGCTTTTACACAAATATTATACTTTATTTCCCTGATTCTACCACCGTATTCTGTATTCTTCAAAAAACAGCCCGAGTGATCATATGAAAATGTAAATCAGACTACACCCCATCATTTGGAAAGCTCTTCAGTGGCTTCCCATTGTGCCTGACATAAAATCTATATGGCAGATCTCCCTTCAGGAGCAAAGGACTTACTTCACTAGCTGCTGGGAGTGCAACCAAGTCAGCCCTCAGGTATCGGCCTTCCTTGTGGATTCTTTGGCTGAAGAAAACAGCTTCTCCCACAGCCAGGCCTCCGCTCAGGAGCAGCCCACATCCAGGGACTGATCACCACCGTAGTCTGACTTGGGACAACTCTAAACGGCCATCCCAGCCCCAGGACTCCCGTGGGCTTGGCTGACACTTTTGTTGGAACTACCATGCAGCTCGTTACCTCCTTTTTCCCCACCCTCGGTCCTCCCTGTTTTTCAAGGTTGATCCTAGGATCACTCCTTTTTTTTTCTTTTTTTCTTAAAGATTGGCACCTGAGCTAACAACTGTTGCCAATCTTTTTTTTTTTTTTCTTTTCTGCTTTATCTTCCCATACCCTCTGCACATAGTCGTATATTTTTAGTTGCAGGTCCTTCTAGTTGTGGGATAGTGGGAAGCTGCCTCAACATGGCTTGACGAGCAGTGCCATGTCCGCACCCAGGATCCGAACCCTGGGCCGCCGCATCAGAGCCCGTGAACTTAACCACTCGGCCACGGAGCCGGCCCCTAGGATCACTCCTAATAAATGTCCCCCCATGCTCATTTCTGTCTTAGAGACTGCTTCCAGGAACCGAACTCAACCTGGGATCCTGACCACAGGCTGCAGGAATCTGCACAGTCTGGACTCTACCGTCCTTTGCAATTTCCCCCACTTCACTGCGTCTTTGCTCTCTGTGAGCCACAATACCGTCTTCTGTTTCCTTAACTGCGCTATCCCTTGAAGACCTTGCATTTTCATTTCCTTCTGCTGGAGCACCCTCCTGGCTCTTTATTTGTCTGGATGTTTCTCATTTTTCAGCCATCAGTTCTTCAAAGTCCTTCCCAGACCACCTTATCTCAACCCCTAGAAATGTCTCCTTCCCAAGCACACTCTGGGTCTTTTTTTCTCCATTATATTTGTAACTTTGAAATGATCTTGATCATCTCCTTCCTCTTGACTAGAAACTCCAGGATAGTAGGAACCGTGTCTGTTTGGTTCATCATTGTATCCACCGTGCCTAGAAGGGTACTTACCACATAATAAGTGATCAGTAAATATCTACTAGATGAATGGAAAACTCAATAATTTCTCAGGAATAAATTTGATTTTTATGACTTCTTAAGAGGACTTTGTTTCCAATTTTAAGTTTCATAAGTGGTATGATAGCAGAGTTGATAACTCTTAACACACACCCACAACCGTCTGGCACACACACACACACACACAAATCACTTAAATATCAGTCTCCTGCATACAAGTCCTCTTCAAACTGTGATAGTATTTTAAGTGGTGAAAATTTTAATTTGATTCAATTTGATCAAATCTAATTTGATAAACTTTACTCATGTATGTTGAATTCTTTTGGAGTTATTGGCCTTTTTCAAACATCCTGAATCATTTTAAATTATGAAGACATTATTTCTCTTGGTTGTGCTATTATGGAAAATAAATGTCCTTCAATAGGTAGAACCCAGGTGTCCCCACTCACTTCTCTAAGGTGAAGGGATTATACAAGAAAGTGACAGACAAGCACGACCTCTGACTGTGAGAGAATGTGATCACTCTGGAGAGGCAGAGGACCAGGAAGCATGCTGCAGAATAAAATAGGTAAGGGACTCTGAACAGTCACATGTGAATTCATTTATGAAAATCACTCTTTTGATGAATCAGAGCAATCAGCATAAGACATTCAGATTTAAAGTGAATGGTAGAGCCTGCCCATAAATTCTGTGAAATGTGCATCTTGGAACTTTCCCGGGACCTGGGCCAAATAGCAAATACCTACCTGTCGGATGACTACAGCTGTATTTCGCTATCAGGAACCTAATACACAAATGCGCTTTGAAGTTCCTGGGGCTCATTTGTGTCCACATGTTCTTTAATCTCGTGCTCTCATTTTTGTGCATACCAACACCTGCCTCTGGCAGGAAACCAGAAATAGTATTCAAAGCAATTCTGTGTCGTCAGTGCTGAGTACAAACAGCTTAGTGATGGATATTTTACTTATGTTACTCCAAGTTTGAATTGCAAAAGGCTGAATAAATCATCCCAACTTCAATACACTAACATCCTTCAAGATGACTAATTTACTTTGCAACAGAAGCATCCTCCTGAAAAGAAGGCACCTTATGATGGAAAATAAATTCTCTCTAGGCACATATTTCTGAAGTTTGAATGTTAATCATATTGGGACTGGGGAGAAAACATGAACATTTTTGGTGGGGATCTAGTGTTATTTATTTATTTACTTTTTTTGGTGAGGAAGATTGGCCCTGAGCTAACATCTGTTACCAATCTTCCTCTTCTTGCCTGAGGAAGATTGTCCCTGATCTAACATCTGTGCCCATCTTCCTCTAGTTTATACATGGGATGCCACTGAAGCATGGCTTGACAAGTGGTGTGTACTTCTGCACCCAGGATCTGAACCCGCAAACCCAGGACCACCAACATGGAGCATGCAAACTTAACCCCTATGCCACTAGCTGGCCCTGATCTAGTTTTATCAGTAGAGGCACACATAATTCAATTTTGGCTTTATTCTAACTCTTCCTTGTCGATTAGTTTTGCTAACAGTGACAGAATATTGTTTTTTTCCAGAGTTATAACATGGAAAAAGCTCTGTCCTGTCTAGATTCTATCATATAAAAAAACCCATAATTTTATTTTATTTTATTTTTTTAAAGATTGGCAGCTGAGCTAACATCTATTTCCAATCTTATTTTTTTCTTCTTCTTCTTTTCCCCAAAGCCCCCCAGTACATAGTTGTATATTCTAGTTGTAGGTCCTTCTGGTTGTGGCATGTGGGACGCTGCCTCACAGGGCCTGATGAGTGGTGCCGTGTCTGCGCCCAGGATCTGAACCAGCGAAACCCTGGGCCACCAAAGTGGAGCGGGCGAACTTCACCCAGTGGTCACAGGGCTGGCCCCAAAACCCAGAATTTTAAATTTGAATGTTAAACACTATTACAAGCAAAAGATCTATTTTTAAATTAAATCTCCTTTACTTTTATATCCTTGGAGTTATAAGATAAATATTTCTATTACATGCTTGGAAAAATGTGGTTCTTTTTTTCCTATGCTAACTAGATAGATGTCCATCAACCAATATTTCAGCACTTTTCCTAACAGCCACTCATTGAATAATAAGATGGAAAAATTAACTCAATGTTTAAGATACCAAATGTTTTAAAAAGCAAAAGAATGGTGTTGCCCGAAGATTTTTATAGTAATAAATGATAGATCATCAAGATATGTCATGCAAATTAGAAGTATTTTATGGATAAAATTCAGGCTTTTCTATCCCCTCCCCCCATTCTTAATTAGTGCCTGGTGCAAGTGCAAATAGTTGTCCAGAGATCTTTTCAATATATCCAACTTTTGAAGCCAGTTTTTACTAAGTTTTATGTATTAATCTATGCTTCACAGAGAGATCTCAGACTTAACTATGATGTGAGTGAAAACAATGATAGAAAAGGATGCTGAAACACGTACTCATCCATCACTTATTGAATGAGAAATGTATCAGTATACAAATAAGTCAATATTCAATCAATATTGAAATCAGAATTTTAAGAAAAATCAATCATATATGTGGAAAGGGGCAATGTGTATGCACAGGAAATCTTTAAGGAACTGCCATGTTCTGGTCTACCAAGGAAATACACATATGCATCATTATGGTCTGACAGGGATCTTGGAAATTTGGAATGGGGCTTAGAATTCTAGTTCTCTAGAGCAGGCTCAAAGCTTCTGGGGCAGAGTCTGTTGTTGTGGTTCTAAGTAATTTACTTGATGCTTGATGGATAGGGTAACTCTGTAATTTAATGTCCAAACTAGTGTAAAATGCAGCACTATAACAATTACGCTGTTACAGTAGGTGAAAGCTAAGGCTGTCCAGGCATACTAGGATGGCAGGGACCCTGTTAACTAGAATCAACCAGAGAATCGTGAGGACAGCTTGTCCATTTCTGAACAGTTAGATTGAAGTAGTTTGAAGAAGAGATATGCCCACCTATATAGTAGGTGAGAAATAACTTTTAGTTAAATTAAAAACTACTCGTTTTAGGGCACTAAAGGGGTCTTGGGTTTGAGCATATTAAAGATATTGCTAGCTGTCCAGAAAAATGCATTCTCTCCCCCCTTCTATAATAGTAGTTGTTGTTGGGACATGCCCAACCCCTAGGTCCCATCCAGGGCAGTGATCCCCAGCTTCTCTGTAGCTGATTATGGCCATGTGGCAAGCTCTGATGAATAAAATGTGAGCAGATGCAAGTGTGTGATTTCTGATGGACTTCTGCACTTCCTGTTCAGTGGATGGAAAGGCACTGGCTGAAACAATCTGGGAAGCCATCTGTTGAAGGTAGAGTGCCACTCACCTGAAAAGTCCACTTCAGAACTTTTACATGAGAGAGAAGTAAATTTCTGGATTCTTAAACCACGATATTGGTTGGGTCTCTTTATTACACAGCCTAGCCTTTAATCCTGTCTCATTCAGGGCAAGAAGCTACATCAATCATCTCTCTTTGATTAGGAGTAACTGACGCAAGGCCAAAGGGATGGAAACAGGAGGATTTCTTTTGGGAAATATGGCTGCAGTTTTAACACTCAAGTGTATATGTAGTCTGTTGCTTTGAGAGGCAGATGAGTGAGACCAAAGACGACATTGTACAATTTCACGAAGCACCATTCACTTCATAGTCCAGGTGAATGATGCCCCCTGGAGTCGTTCACGATACCACCTGGATAGACATATACAGAGACCCGACTCTGGCAGGCATTTCAAATGACAGCTACAATCACACCATGTGGTCTATCCTAATTTGTCTCCCAGGAATACCAAGCCAAACTTGATCCCTGGTATTTTTTTCTATTCCTTGCCTATGCATATATAATCTATTAATCATTTCATTCATTCTTGTTTTGCAGTTCTTAACGCTAATTGGTATATACTTCAATCTACCTTCTCACTTGTCACTCCTATGCCTGTTGTCCCAGCTTTAGGGCTGTAAGCTCAATGTAGCTTGCCACCTTGCTTCCTGACTATCCTCCTACTGAGCTACTTTTCCCACCAAAAAGTGCTTTCCCCAGTACACTTTGGCTATGGATGACACCTAGGGATGATTCAGCTGTAGCCAGCTAGAGGAGGTGTGAAAACTGAACATGAGAGCAGATCTTTACTGAGTTAGACTGGAAGAATGAAAGACTGTACCAGAAGCTCTCAAGCTCTCTTATAGTTCTGTGTAGCATCTAAGGAGAGCTGTTGATGATCCTGATAGCCTAGAGACTTGCTATCGATTGAAAATGTGGTCCAGCAGCATTGGCAGCACCTGAAGGCTATTAGAAATACAGAATCTCAGGCCCTACCCCGGAATTCCTGAATCAGAATCTGTGTTTTCACAGGATTTGTATTTTAATGGGTGATTCATATGCATATCAAAGTTTGCAAAGCACTGGTTGAAAGACCAGACTGGCTGGGATCAGACATGGAGGCAGAAGATGGAGGCAAAGCATTGACCCATGCAAAGATCCCGGATTCAACACTGAATCAGCAGAGCGGTCACATTAAAGGAGCAACACTGTCATGCACAAGCTTTCCAGCAGCAAAAGCAATGTTGCAGAGAGATTGGGGAATCTCCTTGAAAGATTGCAAGGGCATAGTGAGACTTAAGATTCCCCAATTTTTATTTACTAAGTGATATATTTTTGCTTTTAATAAATGTTATTTTGAGGATATATAGGTCAGCATGCTCCCAAAGTGGGAAGAAATTCTAGCGAATGATTTTTCCTGTTTATTCTAGAAGAGTCCTTGAGCCAAATGAAGAATGAAAACCTGCAGGTTAGTCTGGAACTGATGGTCATGTGTGCCTTTAACAAGAAATAGAAGAGGCTTTTCTTTCTTCTTAAAACTCATATTAAAATGCTATCCTTCTACATACATTGTTGGACTACAACCTATTAAAAGAAAGAAAGCAGCTGTACTATAGCTTTTGGAGGGAAAATAATTAAATGTAGACTCATTTTCTGCAAAACCACTATTTTTCCGCCTACGAGAAAAAATTATAGTGCTCTAAAACCTAGTTAAAAAGTCATTAGCTTAAAATTTTAAGTACATTTACTAGGGCTGACAAATTTTCCATTAAGGGCACTCCTGTATCAATATAGTTAATGAAAAGAAAGAATATCACACAGAAAATGAGGGACTCAGAGGATTGTGAAAAATAGTAGGTTGTAATGGAGAACTCTAGCTCTTCCTACATTTACTACACACACTCAAAAGCAGATTTGAGGAGCTCTGAAACCAACTGAACCAAACTACCATTCAACCACAGCTAAACCAACTCCAGAATAGTAGGCTGTGTTGGAAGGGTTGGCAACTAAATAGGAAATAAGAACAAAAGAGGGGCATTCGGGATCACTTCAAGTGATTTACGGTCTCAAATCAAAGCAGCTCAGGCTGGAGAAACGCCTTTAAAGTAAATCCAACGAGGAAAGCCAACAGCAGGCCAGCCAAAAGCATTCTTGTTTGTCTTTGTTTTTTGTTTAATCTCCCCTTTTCACTAAAAAATAATGACAAATATCACTGTTTTAAGTAACAATAATTTTTAAATGCCTTATGAAGTTTTATCCATTCTGCAGATGCAACTCCACAAAAAGCCACCAAAAGCTCATTGGTGCTAAGTTTCCTCATTGGGAGGAAATTGTGTTCTTGGCTGGTGTAGAGCGTGGAGGACGAGAAAAGGTTTTATAGATAATTAATGTCACCCCGATACCAATCCAGAGGTCAGAAAATCAGGCCCATTAATTTAATCAGATACTAGTTGAAGCTGCAAGCCCTTCCTCTTAAATGTATCTACTATCTTTGAAAACCTCTTCAACGAATGCCAATTCAGAGAATAAAGAAAACTTTAGCACATATCACTGCCTTGCCAAGGATGCTTGTGGGATGCTATTTTAATCATTTCTCTGCCTTTTAAGTGGAATCCAAAAGAAAATTTTCAAACAAAGAGGCTTGTTTTGAAGCTTTTATTCTCTAAGGCAAACACCAAAACAAGAATCCCAGACAACTCTCCCCCGTCCTTCAAACACACATAGTGGGATAATGGGACTGCCGTAATGAAGGATCAGGGAATTCGTCAAAAATTTTTACAAAAGTAAGCTAAATGGTGTGGTGAATTCTAAATCCTAATGTTTTGGTTATTGGGACTTCCTGCTGGAGACAGGGAAATTGTTTGGTGAGAGATGTTAGTCACTAAAGAAAACACCAGGACAAGTGTCAGGAAATGCCATGGTCACGGACAAACACACACGCTACTATTATTACTTATCTTGTTAGTATGACTATATGTTTTACAAATTATTTGGAAAATGCAATAACATTAAAGAAAAAATTAAATGCATTAAATGAATTTTCAACTATCCAGTTACAACTGTTTTCTTAGCAACGTTCTTTTATATGTGCCTTATTTTCACAGCTCAGCACAGAATGCAAATACCATTTTGTATTTTCATTTGACATTATTAGTATAATTTCTACTTCTGTCAATTTTTATAGTTATTAATAGACATATAATACTTTATTTTGTTGTTGGAATATTTTGTGCTAAATAATTTCTCATAATATAAGAAAAGCAGACTATTTCTATTTGTTTTTCTTTAAAGATACCATAAATAATACAATCATATTTATAGCTCTGTTTTTTTGCTTATTTAGAATTAATTCCTTAGCATGAACTTCTCAATTTTGGATTTCCACATCAAGAGATTTATTTATGGTTCTTTTTACGAATGTCTACATTGCTTTTCTAAAAGTTTTTGCCAATTACACTTCTACCAAAAATTAATAAGAGCAGCACCCTGACAGAATGTTTTTAATGATTATGATTATCCTGAACAATTCGACTACTTATAGATATGAACCATATTTTTTCTTTAGCTTAGATTATTTCTGAAATGTTCTAGAAAGGTTAAAACTTTTTCTCTCACACTTTTTAGAGGATTTTATTTATACAAATAATAGTGAGTTAATTAAAAATATTATTGGAATTATGATTATTGTATGTATAGGAGCATGCATGTTTCCTTTTCATAAATTGTTCACATTCTCAGTTCACTTTATAATGGATATTGGATTTCACTTATAATCCAAATGAATTATTATTATTATAGTGTGTATTTATCCACTATCTGTAATATTAAATCAGAGTATTTTTCCTAATCTATTTTTTAAGGTTTTGTGGTATTTTAAATTTAGTTTTTTAAATTTCTTTATTTAGAAAATCTAAAGTTTTTGCACACTGATGTGTTAATATATTTCATAAAGAATACCTTTTAAACTTAAAAGTGATAACAAATAATATGTTACATTCTTCTACAAGCAAACAAAATTCAAAAGCAAACAAAAAAGTGGAATGACATTCAAGAAATCACTTGATAAAGCATTAACAGCCTTTCTGTATCAAATTCTTACACAAGTTGAAACTTAAAACCTGAAAACCACAGTAGATAAAAAGGCAAAGGGAAAAAAATCAACAAGAAAATGCATGCAAGCCAACAAGTGGAAATATCTTTATTTGTGCCAATAATCAAAAATGCAAATTTAAAGCAGAGTTAGATATCAAATGTTGCCTTCCCACACCTGGATATGACACAGCAGCTGAGCCTTCCACTTTCACATTTCTCTGTCCCTCTCCCTCCTGCCTTCTGTTCCACTATTCCAGAGACCAGAGGACGCCAGTGGCCGGAACCAGAAGGCAAGGCAGACTAGATCTGTAGCCACTGTAGACTAGATACGTTTCCTGACATGTGGAAACCAGCGTGCACAAACCCTGTGAAATGCAAATAACAACTAGAGGAAAAGGAGGGAAAAATCCAGCAGAAAAAAGTACGGAACCTCAGAGATGGAAACTTCATATTGGATAGAGAGCAAAAGTTTTGTAAGGGGGGGCCTGGCCTGGTGGCGCAACACTTAACTTTGCATGTTTTGCTTTGGCGGCCCGGGGTTCCCGGTTCAGATCCCAAGTGCAGACCTACGCACCGCTCATCAGGCCATGCTGTGGCAGGCATCCCACATAAAACAGAGGAAGATGGGCATAGATGTTGGCTAAGGGCCAGTCTTCCTCAGCAAAAAGAGGAGGATTGGTGGCAGATGTTAGCTCAGGACTAATCTTCCTCAAAAAAAAAAAAAGTTTTGTAACTGAATTAAAAACTGTTCAACTGTTCTGAATCTCCAGATTAAATTAAGTATAGCTTTCCCATGCCTGAGAGCGAATAAAGACTTGTCAAGAAACATAAGCAGTTATAAGAATAAAGCAGGTCATACCACTCATATCTAAGTGGTAGCTGTCAGGTTATAGCCTAAATTTATATAAAATTAGCCAAGATTTTATTTTTCATTGTGAATAATGGGTACTGCCAAGACGTAGTGAGAGCAGGACTCACATACTCTGTTGGAGACAATGAGACGGCGGCCACAGTGCTATGAGTAGTCCAGGTTCCCCAGTGGGCTCCTTGGCTCCTGACTTCTTCACTGTGGTAAGGTTAATTTTTTTTCCTATCCCAGGTTTGCTATTGTCTCATGATGGCCAGCCTATCTTCCCCCAATGAGATTGCCCACGAGCATCTCTCTCCCACCTAGAGTTCAGTTTCCAAACTGCTATGTCTCCAAATGGAGGAAACTGTCCTCTTCCCCCCGGAAGTCCTTCTTTTTCTGCTCTCTCATTAGATTCATTCACTGACACTCAAACTATCCATTCTCTACATGGAAACCCCACATCCCTATATTTTGGGGTTGCCCTTTTCCCAAGCTTCCCCTAGGACAAGCTGCCCAACACAATACATATATCTTCTCTGAAGCAACTGCATTTTGGTTAATCCACCATCCTTAGGTCCTCCCAAGGTCAGCACATAGGTAATTGTTTTCAATCAGCGTAATTAATGAGGTCCCTCTAGAGAGATGGTTTTCTCAAAAAAGGTGAAATTATCTCTTTATCCTAAAAATCAACAACTTTTTGTAACTTTTTAAAATAATCAATCCATTTTTTTCTCAAAGGTTTAGTCTCTTCTAGGGACTCCATGACATAATTCCATAAATAACAATGAAAGCAGCACCATTTATCTTGAATGCTCATTTTCTAACAGGCAGAGTGTTAGCCAATTTTTAAATGTATTTTCACATTTCACTCAGCAAGAATTGAGCTTTGAATAAGCTCATATGTTATAATATTTCTACTTCATCAAAAAATAAATGGCTTATTTAAATTTCATGAGTCTGTGGGGAAGATGTAATTATCCACGTTTATACAGGAAGAAACTGAGGTTCAGAAGGATTTCAAAAGCTACCAAACATTGTCTGACTAGCAAGTGGCTGAGTTAGAATTCCGCCAATCTGACTGCAAAGGCCTTACCCGTTTTTGTCTGCATGGAGGCAGTCTCCACAGGGAATATGGTTTCTGGGTACCTTGCCCGGTGATGATTCCTTTGAGGGAAATATGTCATATTTCTTGAATTTTTATTAGCATTTGATATTAATCAACTTAGTTATCAGGACTGTCAAAAAAAGGGAAGTTCCAGATTATGCCTTTCTTGTCGGAGGAAAAGCTACAGAATCCTCTGTCAGAGAATTCCTGCTGAAAACTCCATAAATGATTTCCATGACAATAGTGTTGATTCCAAGCTAAAATACAATGTTTTTAAAGCGTTTTTTTGGTCGAGAATAGATCTTCTTTTAGAATTTGAGTATGAGAAATATATATGCTCAGTCTTTTCTGGAGTCTATTTCTGTTTGATAGATCATTTTGCTGTGGTAAACATAATTTCTGCTTGAAATCAGATATTTCGCTCAGCACTAGAATCCTATGTGCACATTCCTCATCCTCATGAATACTTAAAATATCCCACTAACAATCCTAAACAAATAATTCACTGCGCTGCTTTCAAGAACACCAGATTTTAATTAGCTGCTTGTTTGTTTACTTGTTTGTTTATTTCCCCACTGGTTCTTTGGAGGAGAGCCCAGTAGAAACAAGGGTTAATGTAAAACCTTCAATTTTTTGTAAAAGGAGCTTTCTTCCTTGGATCTGAATAACAACATATCTGTCCTGCAAAATACACCACTCAACTCTCACAGATATTTGGAACGAATGCTTAGCCACTAATTGGCTTCAGCTGTTTTTTCTCTTCATTATTTGAACTGAGAAAACAGCTGTTTTGGCAAATGGTTAAGCCCTAAGTCACTGGTTAGTGATTTATGCACTTCAACGTGCTAATGGATGCCTTTTAGAGCATGCTTTTGTTTATTTGATTGTTACAGGCCATAGCTAATGAATCGTGACTGTCTTTAAACACACAGTGAACCCAATCTCATGGAGCAGCTCTTAATTTGGAAGGTTCATTTTCAGATCATTTTTTTCAGCTTATTATAATTTGCTTGATTTTACCTCTCCGGGATAACAAGAAAACAAGGAGAAACTGGAGATAAAGACCATGTTTTTATGAAAATGGATGTGCCTGCATGTGAGCAGGGGGTCAACTGTCACAGAACATAGTACAAGTGGGGAAAAGAAAAGGAAACAAACAAAAATTTGTCTTTTGAATTACTTGAGCTAACCATGCTTCTTGTAGTGTTTTTCTCGGAGCAAGCCCATTAATGTCAAGAGCATTGGCATTCAGTGACATTTGCCTCTTAGGGCATTAGCAGACCCATGCTGGGATGAAATCCTTAAAGTTGTCCAAAGAGGTATTTTCTTACTACCGTGATCAGAAGAGGTCAATCACAAATGCGGATGCTCTTCTATAATTAAAGTAAGTCTGCCATCCTAATAATAATAATAAATACATTTGACTAGATGTGACCAGCTATAATCACATTCAAAGTGAGCATAAGATTAAAAAAATGAGCGAAATAGCAAAATTTAAGATTAAAGATTTCAATTTGAAAATCTGATGTCTTCATTAGACTTTTTCTTAAATCATACCAGATAGTTGACATGATGCTGACTTTTCAAAGACTTTCAATACTGGCACTTCAGTCTCCTGAAGTAACCAGTTCTTGCCTTTAATCCTTGAGGGATTTTTTACCTAACAAAATTCATCTGGTTTTTGACCAGTTTAACCCCCATAGGACAATAGTACATTATTATCTGACAGAACATTAGAACTCTAATAACTCAGTCCTCTCATCCTACAGAAAAGGAAATGGAGCCTCAGGAAGTTTAAGTATATTGTCCACATGTAGACGCAGGCAAACTCACTGGAAATGGAATATTCTCAAATTGTTTAGAACATTTTTAAGGTTTTGTTTTTGCATATGTGCCACAACTCTGCCATGTCCTGCCTTTGTCTTTGCCCCTGCTCTAGTCATGCCCCAGTTATGACAATGGTTGGGGTGAACTTGAGTGAATATAGGAACAGCTAGGAGAGTAAAGACCAGAAAAACTGAGAACTGGAGTTTGCAGAAAGAGCTGACAATCATCAACCTAGAGAACAGAATCATCGGATGGCAGCTCAATTGTGGTATCTAGATATTAAGGGCAAGGATAAGTCTTGGAGGCTGAAGGGTTGAGGACACTAAAATTACATGATGATAGAACACAGGCAAAGATGAAAGAGGAATGAATGTGACCATTTTGAAGAAAATAGTGGATTTTCACTAGTCTTCATTGATGGAGATGAATGTCAAGGTGCATTTTTGAATCTCACATGTGGCACAGTACATAACACAGGACAGATGGTTCCCAGGGATCTATAATGGGTCTCTTCCTCTTCTCCCTCTCTGGACCTAACTCCAGGGCAAGGTGAATATTGATGAAAAGAAATGAAACACAATGACAGGAAAAGGACTTGCTAACTTAAGTGGAATTATTATGTTTTAGATTCTGTTAGGATGCACCCTACTTCCCTCTATCCATTCCTGCTCCTTCAAACTCTTCTCCTCATCATTCATCCATCCAGAACAGAAATCCAAGAGTGCCATGGGACGGAAAGTAAAAGAGTACAGACAAGTATAAACACAGTAGGTCTTAGGATGCTTGATGAGAAGAGCAAAACATCTTTGGAAGCAAAGGAGGAGATACATTATTGAATGCTGGGCATATTGGGTGTACTATGTTGAATAGTGTCCCCCCAAAATTCGTGTCATTCCTGGACCTTCAGGATGCATGACTTTATTTGGAAATAAGATCTTTGCAGAGGTAACTAGTTAAGATGAGATCATGCTGAATTAGGGTGAGCCCTCACTCTGATATGACTGATGTCCTTGTAAAAAGAGAAGAGACACAGAAACAGACATACACAGAAAGAAGATGGCCATGTGAAGACAGAACAGAGATTGCAGTGATATATCTACAAGCCAAGGCATACCAGGGATTGCGGGCCATCACCAGAAGCCAGAAAAGGCATGAAAGGATCTTCCTCTAGAGCATTCAGAGGGAGTGTGGCCCTGTCTGCATCTTGATTTCAGACTTCTAGGCTCCAGAGCTGTAAGAGAATAAATTTCTGTTGTTTTAAGGTACCCTGTTGGTAGTACATCATTACAACAGCCCTAGGAAATTAATTCACTGGGAACGGTGTGGGATGTGAATTTGCACCTACAGCATTCAAAGAATTGCAAGATAAGTGACTCTCTGGGTTAGGCAGAGAACCCAAAAGCATGGACAGAGAATGATAAATCCTTCTAGCAACGTTGATCCTGACTACACTGAAATCCTACTGTCAGAGACAGGTAAACAAAGGAAAGGACCAATTACAAGGAGGAAAATGTTTATAACATACAAGATAGAGAAGAGATAGTATTCTCAAAACAGAAATATCTCTCATGATTATAAGAAAAAGTGAGCTCTGCAGTATAAACTTATAAAAAAACCTCAAATTAAAATGCAATACATTATATTTAGTTGATCAGCAAAGATGAGAAAAAAATGTTAAACATATTATTAATGAGTGGGAGGAGACAGACCCTCTGCTTCTGCTCAAAATATAATCCCCAAGCTGTTTATTGCTGATCCATTACTACAATATAAAAAAATTGAAAGTTAAGTGTTTAGAAAAGTTTATGGCAAATCAAACTTGCTATAACATCCAAATGAGCAGTTGGTAGACTTGCCTGTTTGGGAAGGTTATAGACTGGTGCGGATGCTCAAAGTCTTGTGATGGTCTCATGGCCTCTGTGTTGCGTACTGATCATGAAAAATAGGACCATGTTTCCATCATAAAAAATAAGACCATGTTTAATAAGCAATATTTTTCTGACTTTATAAAGATATTACTGACGTATAACATATATAAGTTTAAGGTGCACAATGTGATGATTTGAGACACATACATATTGTGAAATGATTACTACAATGAGGTTGGTTAACACCTATATCTCTTCTCATAATTACCATTTTTTTAAATGCGTGTTGATACCTTTTAAGGTCTACTCTCTTAACAACTTTCAAGGATATAATACAGGTGCTCTTAATTGTAGTTACCAGGCCATACATTAGATCCCCAGAACTTATTCATCTTACAGCTGGAAGTTGGTACCCTTTGTCCAACATCTCTTCATTTCCCTCATCCCCAAGCCCATGGAAACCAACATTCTTCTCTCTATTTCTTTGAGTTTGGCTTTTTTAGATTCCACATATAAGTGAGAACATACAATATTTGTCTTTCTCTGTCTGATTTATTTAACTTAGCAACATCCACCCATGTTGTCATCCATGTTTCTCAACTATAACTCAGAAATGAATAAAAATATTTAAAATGTAAGCATTCACATATTAAAATTTTTATTTTTTATAATCATTTTATTTTAAATCAAACCTGATTTTTAATTTATGGTTCAACATTTTTAGCTAAATTAGGGAAATGATATTTGTATTATTAATTTTTAACTCTCATGGCTGAAACTAGTTTTAATTTACTTTTTTATTAAGAAAAACATCTTTTCTGGATGTGGCAGTAGTCATAAATCAAATGATGGTGTTAAAGATGATTCCAAACAAATAAAAACTAAATGTTCGTGTTTTTATTCATATGTTTGATCCCTCTTATGCTACGTTCAGTTTTGTAGCTTTATTTGATGATGAAATGCAAGCACAATAGTATATTCTTTATGGCATTATACTGGCTGGCAAAGCGATGCAATCCTCAAAACATAAGGAGATTTACATATAAAGCATAAGGAAAAAAATTGAAAACAAAGAATTCTTCAAAAGGAGAAATATTGATTAATAATTTTACAAAAGCATATATTTAATATTTCACACATAAACATTAGTCCTTTTTAAGCTTCTTTTAAAGCAGCACTAAAATTTG
Organism: Equus quagga; assembly: GCF_021613505.1. Classification (NCBI taxonomy): domain Eukaryota; kingdom Metazoa; phylum Chordata; class Mammalia; order Perissodactyla; family Equidae; genus Equus; species Equus quagga. The sequence continues at coordinate 21,909,038 of NC_060277.1, forward strand.
CTAAGATTAAATAGCTATATGAAATGACTGACACATTGGCTAAAGATTACATCAGTAAGAGACTATTTGCTTACAAATGTTGGGTGCATCTGGGCAAAGAATTAAGCGCCACTTTCCAAGGACACCATAGCTCCACCTATTCGGGATCTAATTAATTATATGGCAAACAAACTCACAAACCTAATAAACTAGCAAAGTATTTTTCACAGCCATTTGACAAATGCACAGATACTGCTAACATGGTGACTATTTTTAGTACATGAGTACCCAAACATGTTTGTGCTATGAAGGAAAATTGTTTTTTCAGTTCATTGTTAATAATTACAACTAGATCTAAACTTTACAAACTACAAAGGATTGCACTGTCAACAAATGCTATTTTAATTTTGAGTAGGAGCATGATCAGATAACACGGTTGCAATGATAGGAAACCATTCTGGAGTAGCAACTATATTAAGGTTTGAATATAGATGACGACACTGCTTCCTTCATTTTGAGAAATTCTTGTATAAAAATAATGACAGTTAAACTGAACAACGTATCTAGTACTATAATAAAATTTATGAAGTAGATAAAAGTTAGTGTGTTAAGTTCAAGGTTTTTCAAGCTGGCTTCTTTCCCTAAACCTCATGAACCAACCTCCTCTAGCTTCAAACTTTTCTTCTGCATCATCCTCACCTCTCAGCCTTAAGAGAACTGAAGAGAGTTGGGGCCTTGCTCTGGGTTAGGCTTTGGCTTAAGGGAATGTTGTGGCTGGTTTGATCTTCTATCCAGACCACTCAAACTTTCTCCACTCTCCAATAAGGCTGTTTTGCTTTCTTATCATTTGTGTGTTCACTGGAGTAGCACTTTTAATTTCCTTCAAGAACTTTTCCTCTGCAGTCACAACTTGGCTAATTGTTTGGCACAAGAGGCCCAGCTTTCAGCCTATCTTGGCCTTCAATATGCCTTCCTCACTAAGCTTAATCAGTTTTGGCTTTTGATTCAAACTGAGAGACGTGTGACTCTTCCTTTCACTTGAACACTTAGAGGTCGTTGTAGGATTATTAATTGGCCTAATTTCAATATTGTTACATCTCAGGGGATAGGGAGGCCAATGGAGAGAGAGAGAAACATGGCAATAAGCCAGTGGGTGGAGCAGTCAGAATACACACAACATTTATCGATTAAGTTAGCCATCTTATATAGGCGCAGTTCCTGGCACCCCAAAGCAATTACAATAGCAACATCAAAGATCACTGAGCACAGATCACCATAACAAATATAATAATGATGAAAAATTTGAAGTATTGCAAGAATTAACAAAATGTGACACAGAGACATGAAGTGAGAAAATGCTGTTGGAAAAATAGCACCAGTAGACTTCCTTAATGCAGGGTTGCCACAAACCGTCAATTTGTAAAAAATGCAATATCTGCAAAGAGCAATAAGGCAAAGCACAATAAAATGAGGTATTCCTGCATATCAAAGCCAAACAAAACGAATGTAGAAAAGTACTCTGTCACTTTATGCAAGAAAACAACACAATTGCTAAGTAGTTTCTTAACCAGAAATGGTAAAAAATAGTCCAATATTACGAAATCTATTAATAACATTCATCATTTTTTTGCTCAAGTGAGAGACTGCATGTTAGTGAAAAGATATTTTTTAAAAATTAGGCTCACATGTGAGGGGATGGACTATAATTAGTTTTTGTAATCTACACAGAATTCAAAATATATTATGATGCACATCCAAAAGCTATATAATGTTATAACCCAATGTTACTGCAATTAGAAATAAATAAATAAATAAATAAATAAATAAATCAGTGTCTATTTTTTGAAGAAGAAGATTAGCCCTGAGCTAACATCTGCCACCAGTCCTCCTCTTTTTGCTGAGGAAGACTGGCCCTGAGCTAACATCCGTGCCCATCTTCCTCTACTTTATACGTGGGACGCCTACCACAGCATGGCGTGCCAAGCAGTGCCATGTCCATACCTAGGATCCGAACCAGTGAACCCTGGGCTGCTGAAGCGGAACGTGCGAACTTAAGTGCTGCACCACTGGGTTACCCCCTCAGTGTCTATTTTTGAAAAATATTTTTAAAATAGGAATTGGCATAAGTGGAAAATTCATTAGTGCAAATTCTTATTTTGTACAAATTTTGCTGGAGGTTAACTTTACAACTTACTGTTTAGATGGACAGAATACCTAGAGGGGCCTGTGATGAATTTGAGGAGTAGTTAACATAGCACAGAGATGAACGCAGTGACCGTTAGGACGGTGCTGCTTCTCATTTGGGGACAAGACTGAGAACATCTTCATTTGTATAAAGGATAGTTGCATGTTGTCAAGTAGAAACATAGAGCTGTTTTTGCTGTGTGCCAGTTCAGTTTATGAGAAGGAAGAGTATAGATGACGTATACCTGAAGAGGTAGCCTCTGCCAAGGAGTGAGTGTTTCTCTCTTGGCTTCACCCCACCCTTCTGCACCAGCTTTGCACATCGGATCTGGAGCTCTGCAAAACACATTTCTACTTTGCCAGCTGGCACCAATATTAGGCTCTGCCAACGAGGGGAGTTACAGGGGTCCACCAAGGCTGGAGGAGGAAGAGAGGACATGCTTCTCCTCGTTGTAAACTGTGGGCTCCCAGTCTGAGGTTCAGGTGCAGGACACCACAGCAACCCTTCTTCACCCCAGGGCAGCAGTTCACTCTCATAGCAGCATTTCAATCCAGTTTACAGTTTTTCCAATACTCCCAGAATCCAGCCTTACACCAGCCAAGCAGCGTCCCCTTCCCAGATGTCCAGGTTACAGCTCAGTAGAGGCTTTCCTTCAAGCTTCTAAATTTTAATAATTTCAACGTGTTCCATTTTTTCCCTTAGCCCTAAGTAGCAGATGCTTCCTGCAGCCACTGCCTCTATGACACCTAAGAGTTTTCTTTTTACCCTTTTATTTACCCAGTTTACAAACATATAACTAGTTTACAAACTACCAAGTTTTGTACAAATAACTGATGGAGTTTCTGTTTCCTAAATGGATCTTGATTGACACAGTGTATAAACATGTAATAGAAAGCAATGTTTAAGTGCAATACTAATCATAATGATCACTAACACCACTGAGCTATCGTCATGTGACCAGCACTGTTCTAAGCTCGTTATATTAGGTTCCATTGCAAAGGGACTTAGCCAACAAGTTCAGAAAGTTACATTTACCCTGCACATAGTGAGGACTGCCCCAAAAGGCTTAGAAGAAGAGGGGAATGAACAGATTTGTTCTTTACCAGGATATTCACAGTATTAGTTTGAAGGATACGAATTTTAGGAAAAAGATACTGGAAATATTAAGATAATGAGTTAACAATTCTGCTCAGTCAGCTGCTCACAATGAAGAGCTAACCTTGGGTGATGAAGATCTAACCAGAAAAGGAGGGAAGGGCCTTAATGAAAAACCTTTTATAAATATGATCATGGAGCTTAACGGTTGACACAATATGGTAAGAAAGAGGGAGGATGGAAGGGTAACTTTGGCATTCTCAGACTGAACAGTTGGCAAAGGGGACACCAATACCAATAACCAATGGATGACGAAAAGGAATTTTCAGAGTGGGAGCAAAGAGTTACAAGGTTAATGGTCCTATCAGGACTGTTATTCTGCCTAGCCATCTCAGCTGAATAACAGGCCGGGTTGATAGGCACTTAGTTCTTTCACATTGATTCCCCATCTGTCATCTAAGTAGCTCCATTGTGCTCCCAGGTGTAAACGTTCACATGCTACTATTGCTGTGTTTCATTGAAGCACTACTTTTTTTTATAAGGCGTCACACTACTTTATGTATCAGTATGAAAAATAATGCTTTGTGTTAAAATAAGACACAATGATTTTTAATCACATTGATGATATGGTACATCCTTGTTTCAGAGATAAAATGTAATCTTATGAAAGCATTAGAAAATAGGTAAGTTTTGAAAAGAGACTGTTGCCCTAGGAAACTACCTCGTCACATTATAAACAAACAGATAATTGCAACCTCATGGTTTGATTATATTTTGACAATATTTCTAAAGAAATATAGTCACAAAGAAACAGATAAATACTTTATTGGGGTATTGGCACAGTACTAGTCATATAATGGTTCAAACAGATGCTTGTAGATTGAACTGAAGATGCACTATTTTATATACATAAAAACACATTTATAAAGTCCATAAATTTTTAAAAATTTATCAAATTTAAGAAAAATATAGATGAAAAGCTATCAAAATATCTCAGAATTCTCTATAAAAGACTGAAATCATGAAAATGAATGGACAAAAATTTTTATTAGAATATTTAAGGGAAATCTCAAATAAACACTACAGATTTTATTTTGAGAGTTGATTTATAGAGTAAAATATATCCACTGAAAAATTGGACAGTCACTGGCTCACTACAAATAGAAAACTGATGTACTTATTTAGATGATATGATTGTCTGTGAGGACCTGACAAACTATGGATCACAAGCCATGCCTGTTTTTGTAAATAAAGTTTTATTAGAACCTACCCATGCTCATGCATTTACCTACTCTGTGACTACTTTTGCACAACAATACAGAATTGACTCGTTGTCAGAGAGACTGTAAAGCCTAAGGTACTTACTACCTAGCCCTTTATAGAAAACATTTCCTGACCTGGATCTAGATGCAGTTTTTAAATTCTCTTGCTATTTCATTCATTGTTAATCCTATATATTGATAATGCTCCAGAAAACTATCTTCTCATTATATATCATGAGAGAATATGCTGATTAATACTGCTCATCAAAAAAAAATAAATAAAACAAAATGAATGTGAATTTAAAAGCATATATACATCTTTATACCATCATGAACAAGATCTATATTTATGCATTTTCCTATTCTATATTTACATGCATTAAGTAATACACTTGCAGAAAATGAAAAGCATTTTAAAAAATGAGACCAGCTTAAGATAGGTCCATGAGCAAATATATATGTATGTATATTTGTTTTTACTTCATCATCATCATTATCATTACCATCATCATCATCATCATCATATCATCACATGAGAAGTGGGATTCTATGAATTTTAAAGTTCCTTGTAATGCCTTACAATTCTACTCTTTATAGATTGCCTTCAATAAACAAGGCTCTGCACCAGGTAATGAATATACCAATATTTATAATCTGCCACCTATGCCCTGCAAAGTTGTCCTGGTTTGAGACACAAAATGTACTTTTAAAAAATAAGCAGTCATGGGGCCAGCCAGGTGGTCCAACAGTTAAGCGCACACGTCCTGCTTCAGCAGCCTGGGGTTCACTGGTTCGGATCCCGGGTGCAGACATGGCACCACTTGGCAAGCCATGCTGTGGTAGGTGTCCCACGTATAAAGTAGAGGAAGATGGGCACAGATGTTAGCTCAGGGCCAGTCTTCCTCAGCAAAAAGACGAGGATTGGCAGCAGTTAGCTCAGGGCTAATCTTCCTCAAAAAACAAAAAAAAGCAGTCATACTGGGCAACCATGCCAAATGGCATGTATGTTGCAACAGAAGGAATGGATCGCGACAAGCTGGGACAGACTGGAAGAAATTTACAGCAGAGGTAGACCTTTATGTACATTTTGAAGAACCATAAGACAGAAAAACTAAAAGGGTAGAAGATTCAGGCAATGAGAGTAGCATAGAAGCAAAATTATAGACTTATTTGTCAAGAATAAGCAGAATGAAAACACATTGGTATTGCTCAAGAATATTCCTTTTTTAACACCTCATTTAAAATTTCAAGCAATATGCACATTAGCAGAAAAACTGAGGTTCAGATAGAATAAGACCCACCCAGGTGACACAGCTGGTAAGTGAAGAAGGATGACTTCAGTCCAGCAGTGATGACTCAAGGTTCATCATGCTGAATATGACCAGTGTTGTTGAAGGCCAAGTTTCAAAGAGGGAAGTAACATGAAATTGATTTGGAAAGAGAAGAAGGTTTGGGTCAGTTTATGGAAGAATCTGAAGGATCTAAAGTTTCTGCTACAGGGATGGTGAACCAACAGGCAATCCTGGAGGAAAAGAGTGACGTCCATCATAGGGAGATGGAGGAACGAACCTGATTCAGGCTGCCACTGGAGACAGTACAGCCTGTCTTTGAAAATCATTATAGCCTAATGTAGCCTTTGGGAAAGGAAAATGAATTTGCATGGTAACTCTTTAAGGAAAATTTCTGTTTGGTAAGCCTATGTCAATACAATGATTACTTAACACCATGAAGAGACCACCTACTATTTTATTAACTGTCTTGCAAAGCAAGCAGCATGCTCATTTCACTTTAAATTGGCTATTTGGTTTGTTCTTACAGGTCCCCTGGGTGTGTTTATCACTCCCTCAAGCCCCATCCTGAAAAGATCCTTTCAGATTCTGTCAGTTTATTATGAGGATAATTCATGTTGAAGTGACCCTGGCCTCTCATGCCAGGCCCTGCCTTGTTCCCTTGATCAATCCTGTTCCACTCTCTGGGACCACTTGACTTGTTACTACAACCAAGCCTCACCATAAGAAGAGGAATTTAAAGTAGAAACAGCTCAACCACTCAAGGACTCAGCAAAGCATTAATGTTGCTGCCAATTTTCCTCTGATCTTCCACTCCATTTGCGGTCAGTGCTTCCTTATCGTCTTTGCTCTGATATAATTCTGGTCCTGATAATCTGTTCAAGATCCTAATCCTCCATGCTCTGGCCCTTGCAAGGATGAGCATCCAGCCCCTTGCTCCAGTGGTTGTTCCACTATGTGCTGTCAGATCTCCTTAGTGCTAAGAACTTGGTGCTAAGGTCTTGGTCTTGCTCCTGGGTAAGCTTCAAGCGTGTTCTATAACGGCATCTCTGTTGGACTTTTACTCTGAATTTATTCAAGGTTGCTTGTATCAGTCAGCTTTTCCTATTATATTTTTAAGTAACAATTCCATCTTTCAGGCTTAAAACAACAAATTCTTATTCATGTGTCTGGGGTCGGCTGCAGTGGGTCGGCTCTAGGCTGTGGCTTGGGTACAGGTGTGTTCCATGTGTCCTTTCATTCTAGGACCTAGGTGAAAAAGTAGCCCCCATCTATGACATGATGATGTCATGGCAGAAGTGCAAGAAAGGGGAGCAGAAGCACACTGTGCCTTACTTACAATGCTGTGCTTAGAAAACATAGTATCAATTCCGCATCTTCCATTTGTCCAGGTCAGTCATAAGACCAAGCGAAAGCCAATAGAATGAGGACATACACTCTGTTCATGAGAACCCTACCAAGGGCAGAGAAGGAAGGAGAATTGTGAACAAGTAGCACAATCTACCACAACACGTTTAAGCTAGCTCACTTCTCTAAAACAGGATGATTTGTTGACATAACTTTAGAATAAGGTGAAATTGTTAATGCTTTGCTTTGCACATGGTCAAACAATCTTTGCTTTTTCAAATAGTTTGCAAATAAACTTAACTGGAAGACATACCATTCCATTTTACATGATGGATCTTTCCACAGCAATTTGTTGAATTTGAATACAAGGCTGAAATTGAAGACAGTGTTAACGAAACAATAATGCAACTGGTTATCTGCGCACGTGTGCATGCGTGTGCGTGCGTGTGCGTGCATGTGTGTGCGTTTTAGTACTGTGAGAGTTCTGTCTCAGTCCGCTGCATTGCCTGCTATTCAACCACATGCCTCAGTGTTTCCCAATTCAACATGCATTACTTTTGTAGAAAAACGTAGATGTAGAAAGGTAAATATTTCTGACATATTTTATGGTTTTACTTTTTATTAAGAACATGTTACTTTTTCTCCCATTCATTCATTTTTAACTAAATTCCTTTGTTAAAAAACTAAGTTTAATTCTAGGAAATCAACCTATGCCTTTTAGCAGTTTGTACCAAGATGAAGCCCCCATTGCATTTTTTTAGCTTAATTCTTCCTTTTGTGTGCTGGGGGAGTTATCAAGAAATTGTTAATTAATGAACAATTTCATAGAAATTCCTGGAAGTAGAACCCAAAGAACCTTAGGAGGTGACCAAAATGACATCAAGCTCCCCTCCCCACAACTCATTATCATTATCTCTTTTTCCTTGAGACAAGAGTTCATCCTTTATACTTTGTTGGAGACATTCTCCAACATTTAACTGCATTTAATTCTTATCTTATTAAGTAAAATAAAACAGAGGAACATAAAAGGAAATGCTTACTTAAAAAGAAGAAGACACATGTCTGTGTGGTTAGCAGGCCTTTCTGTTTTTATGTGATCTGGCTATTGGACAAGGATATTTTTCAAAAGCAAAGGACAAAGACTTAAGCATGTTTGTATACACTCGGGTATTTTCACCATGGACAACGAGTACTTTAGAAACAGTTATTCCAGAAAAGTGTTTGAAGAACTAGGAAAATGTATTTATTTATCCAAAGATACATAAATTTAGGATCTCAAGATATAACCCCAAATCTTTGAAACTGAATTAAAACCAAGGGAGGGGGCTGGTCCAGTGGCATAGTGGTTTAGTCCACATGCTCCCCTTTGGCGGCCCCAGGGTTCGCTGGTTCGGATCCTGGGCATGGACCTAGCATGGCTCCTCAAGCCATGCTGAGGAGGTGTCCCACATAGATGGACATACAGCTAGGATATACAACTATGTACTGGGGCTTTGTGGAGGAAAAAAAAGAGGAAGATTGGCAAAAGATGTTAGTTCAATGCCAATCTTCCTCACCAAAAAAAAGTAAAACCAAGGCAAACTTTTCATGCAGGGTGAAAATTAAACCAGAAATTGGCTTTGTGAAGTGGTCACCATCAAACTTCCTATAATAAATAGTGTACCTTAGCATATGTTTCTTTTAATATCCAACAGCTGATGTTTTGGGTCTCTTGTTAAAGGAAAGAGAGACATTTTATTTAAAATTAGTTCAGCTGCAAGAAATACTGATGCCATATTTAAACACACACACACATTGGAAAGCTATCTAGGTCCTTTAGGTTTTGCCTAACTCACAGGGAATACATTTCTTAAATGATAATAATTATGGTGGATATTATTTTCTAGAAACAAATGAAGGTAAGCTCTCCTTACTTGGAGAGGGAAGATTAGGTCCTGGATTCTATAATTTAAAACAAGCGCACAAATAAGTAACTAATAATTGTTCAAAAGGTACTATTTGTCCTTTTTTTATAGGAGCCCATTTGACTTTGCATTTGAAATTTTTAAAATGAGAAATGGAACACAGACACATTTCCCTTCCCTTTCCACCAAATCAGTGAATTTAGTAAAATGGCTACAAAATCTATCAATATGATAAATGTGAGCTGCATAAGTAGGAAGGATTGGTAATCATTTAAGGATTTAAAAAGTCACACATCGTGGTGAAAAACCTCCCGTTTGTTGGTCACCTGCTATATAGAGGAATTGAGCTAGACATTTTTTCATATCACTTGTAATCCTTACAATAATCTAGTAAGTAAATGTTATTATACTCATTTTATAGATGGAAAAGGTAAAATAAAATGAAGTGACTTCCCCCAATCTTTTAATGGATTAGTGTCTGACTCAAATCCTGTGTCTTTTCTATTACACAATGAAAAATGTAAAGCGGTGAATTACCCGTTCCCTATTCCAATTTGGAAAACATGAAGTGGAAGATTGTTACAGCAGTTTACAGGTATTTTTGAGACTGGCACCTCTCTAGTTGAAGCGTCCAAAGCTCCCTTTTCATGTTAGTGTCATCTGTCAGGTTTCTTGTCATAGGCCTAGATGTTAACCTTGAACAATGCAAACCCCCTGTAAATTAAAGCAATAGATAAAATAAAGTCACAATTATGGTTTGACCTGCCTAGCTGTGAGAAGATGCTGTACGTCAATGTCAACCATTAAACCCATTAATTAAAAACAAGAAGCATCTACCATATTTCATTTCAGATCATATCAAGTGTGCCTGATGCCCTTTACATTACCTAGTCTATAAATAAAATGTGAAGATGTTTACATTGACTTGTTTCCATAGTGATAAGAGTCTTCCCTTGAGTTGTCAAGGCAATGTGCAGTAGCCTAGCAAATTGGACAAGCACAGGAGCAATTTGTCAAGTAATAGGTTTAAGAAAAGGTAGAATAATCCAATAAAGGATGCTCTAGCTATAAATAGAACCATGAATCTCAGAATGTGAACATTTTGATGTTAATGACCCACGGCATCATTTCTTTTTGTGAAATAGATGTGAAGCCATAACAAGAAAACGTTGGACAATGTGCGCATCCAGGTAGCCAAGTTATCTTTACATGAACGGGGAGATTTCTTTTCCAGAGTAGCCAAGCTTGTTTTATAGAAGAGCAGTCAGAGTTTTCCCAGCTCTCAGGCTTAGTCAGCATGGGTGAAAGGTTCACCAACAAATTTGATATCCATTTAAGAGGATTTATTTTGATATCAGTGGAATCCTCAATTATGAAAATAAGTTAAGAAAAATGATTCCTTGGGTGAGTCGTGGCAGGAAAAATGTTGAAAAAACAAAATTCATTATCTCTTTTCCTTGATGGAAATAAAAAATAAATAATGTACCATTCATTTTTGTATTTCTTGGCACTGAGATGCCTGTTGTAACTAGGAGGGTAGTTGGGACCTGCCACACATCCATATACAAAAAACAAAACACAAATGCAACAACAATAACAACAACAAACACGTCTCCTTCCTTGAGTTCTTCTAGTATCTTCATTTTGACATTAATAGACAAATTGAAACCATCAGGTCAGAAAAAAAAGGGCATCTATTTTTTTCAGACACAATGGGTATAGCAACTTAGTCTCGGCTGAATATGAAAGAAGAGTAGATGAAGCCACATCTTCAAGTAAGTGTTATGGAAAGATGTCTGTAGTTCACATGAGCAGAGAAATAGCAGAGTAGGGAGACTACTCAACAATAGGCTATGAAAACAGGCAGCAAAGGACTCTTCAGCTAAAGCTAAAGCATTGAGGCACTTCCTAACAAAATTAGAAAAAAAAAAAAAGAAAAATGTCAGTAACAACTCTTAAACAACTACCATAGCTAGAACTCTTCTTCAGCTTATAATAGCAGCATACCCTAAGTCACAAAGCCTTTCCTGAAACATTTTATTTAATAAAGCGTAATAATTTAAATAATTTTTCACAGGTCAATTTCCTTTAGTTTTCTACTTATGCCAGTGGTTTGTCATTGACATGGTTAAATAGCCTGGTAATTTACAGTTAAAACTGGAGCAAGTTTTCAAATGCGTGCAATAGAAATGTAACGGGCATGTGTTGTTTTAGTCTGCCTGGTATTCTGCATCTCCTTCGTTGGATAACAGCAGGCACCCTGTCCTCATTTCTTTTGGAGAGCTGCTTCATACTTCATACGAGACAATTCTGGTGGGCTGCCACGGTTCCTTACACTCCTGGCTGCAATTGCCAAGTAAGGGTGGAAGTGATGACCCAAGTGAGATCAATTAGAATCTTCTGGAGTTTTATATATGATCACTGGAAGCAAAGAGCAGTCTGATGCCTCTGTGGACACTGGCTGAGATAATGTTAACCACCACCATCACCCTTTTGTCCCCTCCTGGGGAGAGCCATCTGCAGTAGGAGAGAAGGAGCCAATACTTAATAAGAACCAGAGCTGAGATACAAGAGATGTTGAAAGGAGGAGACCCAGTAAAATCATTTGAGTCCCTGGATGGAGTCTCACTTCAGACAAGGTTTAACTCCGTCTTCTCAGCTAAAAAAGACAATGAATTCAATTGTTTTCACTGTTGACACTATTTTAAGTGAGATTTCTCCCATTTGCAGAGCCCCATTACAAAAAATAAAAATTCCTTTCCAAATTCTGAGTCCTCAAGGTGACGTCCATAAAAAGTATATTTGTATGGTAGCATATAATCTCCCTTGGATACATTTTCCTTGGTTACTTTTATTTTATTTTGCGCAGAATAATTTGCCTAGTGCCATCTTCAATCTTTAAATAAGGTCAAGAAATACTCTTGGCAATTTTCCTTAAATACATCAATGTTCTGTCTGCTTTGATTAAGCACTTAAGAATATTTGAAGTGACTTGGCAAGGTGATAGGCTGTTGTTATTTTTACCCACGGATTAGCTCTAAGTACAGAAGTTAAAGTGACTTTTCCTTGTCAAAATAATTTTGGGCTTCATAGAAGGCAGTTACTCCAAGGGGTAGGAAATTTTAAACTAAAGCTTCACGATCTTCAAAGATAGGAGAAGGCAGAGAAGAGGAGAGAAATGAGGGGGAGGAAGGAGAGGAGAGGAAAGGAGAGAAAAGAGAAGAATGAGAAGAGAAAAAGAGAAGTGTTATATAATGATTGCATTCACTTTCTCCTTTGACATTCTCTATCTCAAGCAAAGGACACAATCCCAACCCATTTTCTCAAGTCAGAAACAGGAGCACCCTTTGGGTGTCCTCCTTCACCTCCTCAGTGCCCTCACTTAATCAAGTACCAAGTCCTATAGCTTGAATTTCAATATATCTTTCATGTCCAATCACTCACCTCTTTTATTGGCACTGCCCTAATCCAGGTCACTATGATCTCTTCCATGGACTACTAAAGGATCTCCCGACCTGTCCCGCTGTCTCCATTTCAATGTCTACTAGTGTCACTCAATCCGTTCCTTACTCTTGAGCCAAATTGAGAATTATAAAACGCCAATCTGATCATGTATGTTTCAAACCCCGAAATGATGCATGCCTGGTATATGCCGCCAAATCTGACCTTTCCCTTTCTGCCTCCATCCCTCCTCAAGGGGTCAGCTTGGTGTCACTTTTCAGGAAGCCTTCTCTTAACAGTCTAAGCATGGTCTAGGTGCTTTTCTGATTTGCTAATCTTCTTTATAACATCACAATTTGTTATAATTATCTGTTTTCTTGTTCCTCAGTATACTCTAAACTGCAAAATATTAGAGCAAGTCTTTATTTTGTTTACCATTATATTTCCAGTAGTCAGTACAATTCCTAGTATAGATGGTAGATACTCAACAAATAGTTATTAAGTGAATGAATGAATAAATGAAATTTTTAGTGCTAGTTTTGTCAATTAATATCTATTGAAACAGACAATATCCACCAAAGAAGAGTTAACATTAAGCTGAAGCAAAATATTTTTATTTGTGCTGAACACTCTTGGTAACATGCTGTTCCTACATACTAAATCAAAAACTATGTCATCATTGATGTGTCACTCACTAAGAGTGTATTGATTTAGTAGACTGATCAGTGTTTGATATTAGTCAGTTTTAATTATCCAATCAACTGGAGAAAAAAATAATATCTTTGGAGAAAGAAAAAGAAAAATATATTCTAGAACAGCATTTGATAACTTTCTTTTCACACTCCAATCTAGAAATGTAGAGAAAGGCCGATGCTATATATGCACAGACAGCTGTAAACTCTTCAGAAGAAAATGTTATGCTGCCTTAGAAAATCTCTCACAATTAAAAGTGCCGCTGAGTAAGCCTGGTTTAAGGCTCATGATTTTCCGATTCTCTTTAATGATCATTTGACAATTCAGATAGATTGGATTTAGAATCCTAATGATGCAGCGCTGAAGACTGGCTGCTTTATTGGCACCTGATCTGTATTTGACTGGAAGTTTCATTGGTTAGGTTTCTTCATTCATTTTTTTTAGTAGGATTTAGTCAAGTACTTATTAAATCCAAATGTGTTATTTACTGGCCACTGTGTCCAACTACAAAAACACCTGTGTACACCTCTATAGCGATTCTAGAAGCATAGTAAAATGAATGTGGACACAGACCGAGTCTTTTCCATGGGTTAATCTCCCAGCAGGAGGTACTGATGCCTCAGTCCTGCATATGAGCTCCATCTTCCTGGAGGACCACTTTGATCACACGCATCCCTCTGCCGAACAGTAATCAACAGTGCCCTCTTCCCTCTCAGGGTAAAGCTAAATTACCTGTGTATTAAAAGAAGAAAGGCTGACAGAATTTCAAAGAGGAATACCAAATCACAACATAAGTTCATGAAAATAGGGTCACAAAGGGAAAATTCCCTGAAATCCAGAAATTCTAAAGGCCACGGAAAGATATCTTAGCTATGCCTGTAACAATATTTTTTTTTAAAGGGAGTAATGTGAAGTAATTTGGAAAAAGCAGAACCACTCAACAAACGGCTTGTATACATCTTCTCCAGAAAGAATGGTTTTGAAGCTGAAGGGTAGGACAAAAAGTATAAAGAGAGAATTGAAATGCAAGCAGGTGAGAAGAATGTCAGCAAATACGTGCGTATACTAAATGAGTTTAAGTTTCCATTTCCGGGAAGACTCCATCTCAGGTTACAGCAGTAATTTACAGGTTTTATCTCAAAGGAACTGCCAGTAATACTGAGAAATCATAAAGTAGAGGAAAGTTTCCAGGAAACTAAAAAGGTGAGCACATCGCCAGGTAATGGGAAAGCAGAAGAATCATAGAAATAGCACACCAGTAGTCCTGATGCTGATGCCCAACTGTAGAAAGAGAGAATGAAGGAAAATTGGCTCATCAGAGATCTGGTTTTTAGTTGACACATTTAATGTAAACCATCAATGTTTCCTGGCAGGTAAATAGCTTATATATCTTAGTCAATATTAATTAGAGTTTCTATAACTGTGTATCAAAAACTTAAAGCTCCTTGGTTCTCTTTGATGGTTGTGACCAATATAAAGTACTGTGTTAGATTCTCATCAATTGTTTCTAAAAAAAAACAGCTATAATTATGAATGTGTGTAGACAAAGCAGTCAAGTTTTTAAAGAATTCAGAACCAATGACAAAAGAAAAAAATTGAAAGAAAAAAATTGAAAGACCAAGGAGAAATAGAATAACTCTATTCATCAATACAAAAATTTCACATGTAGAACACGCCATTTCTCCTACGTGGAAAAGGAGCAGAGAAGAGAGTGTTAGAAAGTGAGAGCAGAAGCAAAAGAGGGAGAGTCAGAAGGAGAGACCACTTCCTTCCAAAAATAAGGTTTGAGCTCTCTTATCAGAAAGTTCCATATGCCCTGTCCATTAGCAGAGTGGTGAACTGCCCTGAAATTTCGCCAATCAGAGTAGCATTCCTTTGTCTTCAGGGAAGACCGAAAGAGGACGTGAGAAGACTGACGGCTTCCACCTGGGTGTCACTTTTAATGTTTGCATTTTTATAGCAAAGTAATGTGATTTTAAATTGACTACTGAGTTATACGTCTGCATACTATTTTTCTGAGCACAAGTACATTTTAGTTCTGCCTTGGCTACAAGAAATGTATTAAACTGTGCTTAGATTGGCATTTTTATATTCTTTTCGTACTCCATTTTCTTTTACACTTGATTTAATTTGTGAGGTTAGAAATCGAAAAAGAACTGAACCAGGAATTTCATAGTTCTCCACTAACAGGAGTTATAGACAAGTCAGAACTACAAAAACTCCTGGCACAGTTACTAAAATATGATTTTGAAATGACATGAGTCCAAAAGGCAAGTCAATGTTTTTCTCAGCCTGTGAATGTGATTCTGCCGTGGCTGCATGTCCCACTGGAAACATTGCAGGCTGGACAGCAAATGCAAAGATCCTAATTGTGAAACCACCCTGAAAGGCATTATCTGCTTTAAATGAGAGGCTCTTCACATTTGAAATCGCAATTCGCTCATATATGAAGCCTCTGGTCCTTTTCATCCAGCTATCTGGAAAAAATGGTTTGGAAACAAACAAGATCAGGCAAACCATTCCAATTTTAGTTGATATTAGAAAATGACCTTTTTAACTGCCTGGACTATATGATTAAACATAAAGAAACAAGCAAACAAGCATGAAATCCTCAAACTTGATTCTGGTTTCTAGTGAGATCAAACTAATTTATCTCAATGTGTATTTTACCCATAAGAATGCACAGTGATTCATCATGTTCAGCACCAATTTGATGGTCTCCTAAAAATTACATTCTCTAGTAACTTGTACTAAATAACTTTGGGAGACAAATTCTGAGATCATTAATAGTTCTTCAATAAGCTATTTGTGTATCTGAACTACAGCTATAACATTTACAGATATCACCTTGCGCAGAAGGACACATATCTTTTCAGAACTAGCATTATACTGAAAAGCCGGATCTACTGCAGAAGCAAGACAAAAATAATTCTCTTTTGATATCACTATCACAAAAAAAGAGCAAAATGCCCATATTTCAAAATTTAACATGGAAGGCATCCAAATTAATTTTAAAATATTACATTATTCTTCCATTTGTTTATGGTATATGAGTCTCCTGGACTAGTTTAAAGACTGGATTGTGATCTCACCAATCTAACTTGCACACGTTCTCTCCCATCTTTCCTCTTCATGAGCTTCCTAATCCATCCACATAATAGTGCGTCAAGACGGTGAGCGGGGCTTTTCTTGTTGTCATGGAATTGATGACTAGGGCTCACAGATGGTGACAAAAGGCACCAAGAACTTCACCTTTTCAAAGGAAACTCACACATGAACTACACTGCCATATTCTGCACACCCTACCCCTACCACACACACACACACACGCACGCACACACACAATTCTAAATCCAGTTAAGCAGGAGATTGGGGAAGGAGAAGAAGAGGGAAATGTCAGAGTTACGAGTCCCTGATCTTGCAGGATATATAGTGGGTTTTCCTTCAACTTTCTAGCCAATGGAAGGGGTGCATACAAAAGAATCATCCATAGAGTCTGAGAGCCCCCTCAAGGAGGTGGCATTGGCATCTCATTCTTCTGTGGGATTTCTATTAAAGCGGTAAATTTGATTGTCTGCCCCTGTGCATTATACCAGTGTCTGGATTTGAGCAGACCTGCTGGTTCTTCATCCAATAAGTCAGGCTACTGGACAAGGAGCCCAGGAGCAAGAGGCTGGGCAGGATAGCATTGGGTATATTTATGTGCACAGGTGAGGAGGTTATTGAGGCAGAGAGTTGTAAGAGGTCACCCCTCACACATTTGGGGAACACCTCATGTCCACAACCACTACCTCCACCCCAGTTAATACCTTTTTGAAGAACTACCATATGTGTCCCAAGATAGAGCCAGCATTTGAAGGTCTGTCCTCAGAGACCCCTGGGGTTCCGACAGCCACTCAGTGGTATCCAGAGAAAGAGCAGCAACCAGAGTAAATAGTCAATAAATATTAACTATTATTATTTTATCCTTGGGATTCTTTATAATCCTTTTGATTGACTCAGAAAGTGTTCAGCAAAAAGGTAACTTTAATATAATTAATGGATAATTAAATAAGGGCTTAAAAGATCTGAAATATATTGTGAGATACATAAGTAAATCACAACTCCCAAAATACGAGATTATTAAGAATATATGTTGTCACCACAAGATATAGATCATTGCATGTAACGTATTAACGTTATTAAATTAAATGTAAGTTCAATCAGAGCACTTAAAATCACTGTCTTTCAGTATTACTCCATGCCAAGACTCATGGTGTCTTCAGGGAAAGGTATCTTGTTTTTCTCTTAAACTTAATTAGATATTTTGAATAAATGTGCAGCAGAACTTTAGTCAAATCCAATTAGTATGGGTCACAGCTAATTTGAAAGCTAAAATTTAAAAGAAAAAGTTATAATTAGACATTTTTTAAAAGGTAATTAAGAAAATATATCTTTTTAGGTCATAAATTAATTTATTTTATATAGTTTTGCAAGTGAAAATGATTAAAAACACATTTTTAAATCACCTAACTCATTTCTTCCAATTTCTTTGATATTACATACTTAGGTAGTATAATTTAGATTTTCTTAAATAGCTAAGTTAAATAAAAGAGTATTTGAAAACTAGAAAAGTAAGCATCTTTTCATGCCATATATTTCAACAATCTCATTCACTTGAATATATTGTGATCAAGAACTGTCTCTTTTATTATCTCAAGAGTATGTAATAATTTTAATCATCTTTTAATTAAAGTCTGGTCTCACTCTGCTTTTCTATCCCCGTGAGTATTATGCTGCTAATTGCTAGCTCAAAGGGCTGTCAATCAATTAGTCTTAATCTCCTCATGACACAACACCAAGCAGAGACGGATCCATTGTCAAATTTCCTAAAGTATAAAAGAGTGGGGTCTTCCCTGTAGAATGCGGAGCGCGATTCACTACAACACTAATGTACTGTGGAAGGCACTGATGTTGGAGAGACCAGACAGAGGCCCCACTTTGTTAAATCAAACAAGGTTTACTTATTTAAAGGAAATTTGTGTAGACAATGGAAATTGAAACTTTAGCAACCCAGTCTTCCCCAGGGAGTACATGGTTAGCGATTATAGCCTCTGAATAAGGGTCATGTCAGACCTTTTGGAACCTCCATTGCCCCATTCAAGCTGAATCTTACAGTCTTAAGTCTCTAGTGATTCTGCATGTAGGCCAGGCTGGATATCCACCAGGGACTGCGTCATCAGAGCCAGGTGCATCCCATACATCTTGGTCTTACACAATACACCTGGATGCAGTGCGATGGTTCAGCATGAACCATTCCTCATTTATCATACTCATCCTCCCCAGGATAACACATCCCAGGCCTTGCACTTCCCTGAACTTAGAGTTTCAGAATGAGAATAAGGGTCAGATGCCTTTGGGAGTCATGCAAACAGGCTCTTAGACCCACGATAAAGCTTATAAGCTCCCAAGGAGTATTAACAAATATTTCCCTGGGAGGTTCTCTAGACATTCCTCATGCTCTGTCTTGCTGGTTGGCCAGGAGAACCTCCAGGATACACTGATATTCTAGACCCAATGAGGTCTTCACCATTTCTTCTACTTATTTATAATTAGTGGGGTTTTTAAAATAAACTCTGTTTACATTCTTTTAGAAGCATGACCATGAAGAAAACCAAAGTGCTTGTGAAAATATGAATGATCAATATAATATTTAATTCTTAAAAAGGCCAAATTATTCTTGCCAAACTAACATGCAAGCAATTCAAACAAAATTAGTCTTCACGGAACCACAAATAACATGCATGTAATATGGAGAGTTATTTCATTTCAATTGCCATTCTTGAATTTTAATAATCTGAGACAACCTTAAAAATAGATTCACATACATTTTAAAGAATTACACGTGTGACATCTCTACATGATACAACTTTTTGCAAGTCTTTCACAGCTACAAACATTGTTGGCATTATTTCTAAATTTTCATCCAGTAGGACAAAAGTAATAAGCAGCTCCTAGGCAGCAGTCAGATTCATTCACTATAATTTTCTGTGAAGTCATGGTTTAATGGTGGCACACAGATTCTTTCCACTAGATTTCATTTGATATCATTGTTTGCCACAAAATTGTTATAGGTATAAGTATTATAGATAATGTTTGGACTTGTTTTAATTTTAATTTTTATGTAGAAGAAACTCTATAGGCTTTGAAGAAGTTCCGTCCTGCAGGTCCTGATGATCTGCCTCGTGTCACTAGCCAAAGATTTTGAGGCACAGGACCTGCCCTGCCACCACATCCGTAATCCCATTATACAAATGCTTCAACACCGTGAAGATGACAGGGGAAGAGCGGAAACTGTGCTTACAAGCAAATCTCAAATCGTGAAAGAATGAAAGCATGGGAAAACATAACTCAGTGAAAATGTATTAGTATTTTCACCGTTTCTTCTCACAGTCCCATATAAGTTTTTGACATTCAGTTGATTAACGCAAGCTTTGATAATATCTGCCAAATTCATGTGATCCAAGGGAAAAGAACAAGGCCAAATAGTTAGTGAAGACAACCAAAATAGTATTACCCTTTCCTGCTTAAAAACAAAAATAATAGAATCTCTTCCTTTTCAAAGTCTTTCCAGGTAATTTTTGCTATTGAGATAAATTCTACGTAAGTAAATTGTGTATACGCATTTTGGAATAGGGTCAGGATCAAATGAAGGGATGTGAGATGGAATTAGATGTGCAAAAAATTAAGACAATTGTCTAGATGATTAATCTACAATGCTTAAACTCATTTTGTCTTTTTTGTCTATCACAAGAGATTGTGTTCTATGCACAAATGACAAGCATCAGTAGTGTCTAAATATTTAGTCTTAATCAATTTTTATTGATCCAAACTTAGAACACTCCTAAAGCATCAAGAACCTGATTAGACGCAAAACTAAGAATTTTTTTTCCTTTTCCTAGATTAGAATTTTAGATAAGAATTCTTTCCTATCTATAGTAAGTTGATTTTAAAAATTTATTTATACCAAAATCATTTAATTTTATATTGACATAAAAATATCTCATTCAAAAAGTGATTATGTTGAACTTTTCAGTCCACACAAGATGACACAGAATCATTTCTCCCAGCTCTGCCCTGCTAAGGACAACTATCAACCCTGAAAATAATGCACGGAGCAATCAAAGGAGAGGTCTGAAAAGTAGAAAGAAGAACTGGTTAGAGACTACAGGACGGGGGAACAATACAGCAACAGGTTGACCCTTCACCCTCAAAAGATGGTTATCCAGGCTCGGTGTACCCGGACTTTCAACCTGGCAACAGAAGAGGCCTAGGTAGGCTTCTGCCTCTCCTGGATGGAACAGGAGCCCTACTGAAAACACCAAGTGAGACTGGCAGAGTAAGTGAGGGGGATTCATCAGGGGCTCTACCAACAAGAAGCAGCCACAGGCAGTGCTATCCTTCCCCATGAACTTGAGGACCACCCACCCCAGCCCAGAGATCTGGGTGGCTGGATGCCGATAGCAAGAGGGATCCTGCCACAATCAGCAGAGAGTCTAGGAACCCTCTTCATCCTCGGCCTTGTCTCTGCCACCTAGAGATACTGGCTAGCCATGTGGCACCTGCAACGAGGATCCTACCACAACAAGTGGTCCAACCTGGGAATATACTTTTACCTCATGGGCCAGAGACTCTCTTCCCCAGCCAGGGGCTCCAGTCAGCTGGGCCTGAGGAACTCCTTCCTTCCCCTCGGGCAACTCTAGTGAGGACCAGTGGGAGCCCCAGTGGCACCAGATGTACCAAGGAAACCAAAATAACACCGTAAAGTCTCTGGAAATTAATCTGTTGAACCACAGCCCACAAAAGGAGGCCAAGACCCACATGCTAAATCTAAACAGGGTGACTGTCTGCTAGAATAAAAGATTAAAACAGGACCTAGGGTCTCCTTTGATCCAACTCCTTCCATATTTCACCATTTACCAACTTTGATGGATTCTCCTTTCTAGAATGTTGTAAGAAGGTCTCATGGAGAGAAGCCACATTCAAAGAAGCCAAATCATTCCATACTGTGTCTGCACAGATCAGAGAATGTGAGTCTCATAGAGGCTTGAGGGTGGCATACTGAGATGGGCAGAGAAGAGGGGAAAAGGAGAACATAATCCCCGCATAAGCCATAGCAAGGGAGATTCTTTTTTCTTATTGTGAGATCATTTTTCAAATTGACTCTTTCTCTTGTTAACTACTGGCAAAGTGCAAGAGACACCTGATTTACCTCATTATGGTAAATTGTAGTATTTTCTTCTTTTTTCCTTTTTAAATAACTTTTTAATCAACGAATCTATTTTAATGGCTTTAATTTTATTATGATTGAAAATCTAGAATCCCCAAACGCTCCTTAACTGAATTTAATATTTCCCTATTTCCAAGATGTTTTACACATAAAACCTGTTCTAATGCAACTGCATTTAGACTATCTGAACATCACACACAAGGCACGTGATAGAACATCACTCAGCATGCAGGGAGCACATGATTTCAACAAAGCCACCACTTGGCCTCATCCAATAGCAAACTAACAAGACTTTTATACAATCTCACAATTTTTCACTTGGAAGAATTAAATTAAATAGAAGCTTTATCTCATCAAACCAAACAGGACATTTTTTCCTTAATGTGTCATGATATTTAATATTTGGTGATTAATTCATTCACTGCCACTACCTGTCACTAAGAAGGAATAAACATTACCTCTAATTCTAAAGGCTCAGTTTTGTCCTCTCAAGACACCTGATCCGTTCTTTCTTTATCTTAACAAATTATCAAGTAACAGGAAATAAGTATACAAAATTTCTGCTAAAGTGGAAAAGCTCATCTTGCATTTCATACTAAGATTATTACAAAAGCTTAACCTTGCACAAATAGACAAATATACAGGGCTGCACTGAACACTTCACCCAATAGTGATCTGCATGAGAAATATGCTTCCTTTTACATAATTTAATTCACTATGAAATGTGTCATACGGGAATGCGCAGCAAGATAAAGAGCCTTGAAAATCCCTGAAAAGCTTACATCACTGAATGGAAACCAAGGTACCACTTGTTCTATTGATTTTCTTTATTTGGAACCTATGACTTACGAGCAAGTTGACTCTATTGTAAATGTTATTGCTTCAACTTATAGCTTAAATGATATTAACTCCACCACTTGTGTGTGTTTGTTGGGGGTGAGGGGTAAAAAGCTAACAACAGCAACACCACACAAGGAGCTGTAAATATACAATATATGAAGACGGACTGCCATAATGAGTCTGTCTATGTGAGGTGGCCACCTATGCTGGCAGAATCCTATCCACACTCGTAAGGTCACATGTCTGTAATTCAAGGTCACAGAGGCTTTGTCTGAAGACGGAAAGGTAAATCACGGAAGAGGCATTTCTCTATTTCACCCACAGGATGATAGGTGAAGTTTGTAGTCTTGCACCTGGGTTTGCAAGGGCCTTAGCCCTTGCCACAAATAAGCAGCATGACTTTGAACCACCTTGGATTACTTTCACAAAATTCCCAGGTGGCCTTATGAAATAAAAACTGAAAATGGATTTTATATTTTGTAAGGAGGCCCCAAATGGGTGTGTGATATTGTCTTTTTCATCCTCCACCCTGCCTGTCACTGGGATGGGGCTGGTAGACAGTCCCTCCCGCAATTAGAGTATAAGGATCTTGGCTCCATCCATGTGATGTAAGGGGAAGTCATGGAGTGCTCCTCCTTTGCCGGGATAGAACCACAGCCCTGAGTCTAAACATGGTGTATGGATGCTTGCTGGCTAAAATTCCAGACCTTATGAGTCAGCTTTGGGAATTCAGTTCTTCATGAAAATAGACCTCCACATAAGTTCACTCCATAGCTGTTCCACCCACTTCCACCCAAATTTTTCTTCTTAACTATTTCTTATTCTAGAAAACCTTCCCTTTCACTACTTTTAACAGCAAATAAAGCTAAGCTTCAGATGTCTGAGTTCATATTCCAGCTTCACCATTTACAAGCTGCGTGATCATAGGTAAGCTGCTTTACCAGTTTGTGCTTCGATTTTCTATTTTGTAAAATTGGAATGAAATAGTAACCACCTCATAGGCTTTCTTATGAGAATTAAATCAGGTAAATTATAAGAAATCTTTGAGATTTGTCTCACAATACTCAATAGCCATTATTAATATTATTATTTTTTAAATAGAATCTAAAATCTGACCAATACTTTAATTTTAGTACAAATTAAGTAGAGAATTCATAAGGGGAAGAGGCATGCAATTCTAGATAATTTTCCTGTGAATTCTAGTAAAACATCTTATCATTTCCCAAGGACCAAATGATTTTAAAATATTTCATTGCATAATTATTGTTTTGTTAAGGTTGCAAGATAAATGTCTTATGATGCAGGAAATCTGCATTTTTTTCTTTATAGCATAAAATGAAAACAATTAGGCATATGCTATGCTGTGTGAAATAGATGCTAAAAAGTGAACTATTAAAATTTGATTCATGGCACATATAAAAAGAAATAATCACTAGAAAACAGCATGGTTTCGTTAAAAACAAGTAGAACAAGTATTGGTATGAGGAAACTAAAATTCAAAATAAGTGAAAGTGGTAAAGTGTAGAGTCCAGGAAACAGCTTTTAAAAGGTCTTGTGTCCCAAATAAATCTCACTACAAAGTACAGAGAAGCCTCACAGACTATGTTTCCCCTTGGTGGTCTCCAAGGCATGTGCCCAGCAGAGGGGTGCTGAAGGACTTCATATAACAATAACACAGATGTGTCAAATACTCACTCCACTATCCCACTATTACTTAATCCTGAGAGAAACGCTGTGAGGTAGAAATGATGATGCTAATTCTAGAGTCAAAGAAATCTAAATGATTTGCTCAAGGTCACCACATAGCTGGAATTTGAAATCAGGTCTGTCTTTATCCAAAGCCTTTCCTTTTTTTCTCATTACAACATGTTGCTATTTGTATACCATGTTGCCTGGGAATATTCTAGAGTAAGTCATTTTTAAAAACATTTCTTGAGGCCAGCCCCGTGGCTGAGGGGTTAAGTTGGCAAGCTTCGTTGGCCCAAGTTTTCATTGGTTCGGATCCTGGGTGCAGACCTAGCACCACTCATCAAGCCATGCTGAGGCAGCGTCCCACAGAGCACAACCAGAAGGACCTGCGGCTAGAATATACACCTATGTACTGGAGGGCTTTGGGGAGAAGAAGGAGAAAAAAAGGAAGATTGGTAACAGATGTTAGCGTAGGTGCCAATCTTTAAAGAAAAAAAATTTTTTGGCATTTGGAATAAGGAACCACTGATCACTAGAAGTCAGTTTGTTATTTCTAAGGAAAACTGATACCACACAATTCTTACTTGCTTCCCGTTCAAGGATGCTAAAGAGGTAGAGCAGAGGAACTCTTAGAAATCATCCATCTGCTTATCTAAAAGGCGTTATCTTTCATTGTATTCAATAAAAGAGATGTGTGTAAGGGGGCTAATGGTGTAAATAAGTGAATCTGAAATTTTTTGGAGATTATAAACAAACTGTGTTTAATTGAGATTGAAGTGAATCTGGGGAAAACTATTTAAGTATATCAAAGGGTTTATCTTTAGTAGCACCCAGCCTATGCATACTTTTATCAATGATAAGTCTATTCGTGGTGTTCTGATTACATATAAAAATTCCATGACACTGAATGATACAAGAACTACACTGTGTGAAATAATTAGGATCCCGAAAAGAATTCCACCCATCAGAACAATCTGATAGATCTAATTAAATCAAGCTTAACAGGGATAAATATAAAGGTTCAGTATTTGCTTGAAGAAACTAACTTAAAAATTATAACTTGGGAAACATGACAAGGGAAATAAGCATTCAAATAAATAATTGAAAATAAGCTAAAAATTTTAAAGGAATTATGTGGCTGAGAGAAATCAAATGTGTTCTCAGGTTACATTAAAAATATACTAGATAGAATAAGTGGCAAGACTTCCAGTCTTTGTGTTGACCAAACTACATCCAGATTATTTGTTTGTTTGTCTTAGCACTATTATTTTAAGGGACTGAAATCATCACATTCTCAGGAGCCAAATCAGAGTAATCTAAGGAGTCATATGCCGTATCAGAAACATTTGAAAGAACTGAGTAAGCTTACATTGGATAAGAAAACTTGAGGAAAATAAACGATTTTTCATTTGGGTCCAGGACATGTAACTAGAGTGAGTGGTTAGAAGTTGTAGAGAGATGGATTCCATATGAGATTGAGCTATTTTACCATTAAGAGCTTTAGACTGATGGAATAAGCTTCCTCTGATCACAGAAAAGCCCACTTCAATGTAATTATTTATGAGTAGGAGAATGAATAAACAATGTATGATATAATCATCAAGTGGAATTCTACTCAATAATTAAAAAGAAATTCTCTACTGACACGTACAGAAATATGGGTGAATCTCAAAAACATTATGCTGAGTGAAAGAAGCCAGACATAAAATAGGACATACCATGTGATTCCATTTATATTAACTCTCAGACAAGGCAAGAATATTCTATGGTGATAGAAATCAGAACCATGGTTACTTCATGTGAGGTTGATGCGTGTGCATGGGATGATAATTGTACTTGACAGGAATGCACACAAGGGGACATTCTGGGGTGATAGGACTGTTCTATATCTCCATAGGAGTCTGTGTCACATGAGTATGTGCATTTATCAAAATGGAGTGAATTGTACTTTTAAGATCTACACATTTCATGTTGTGTAAATTATATCTCAATTTTTGCAACTACGAAATAAAACGCTCTCTTAGTCACATTCCCCCCCCCCCCCCCGGCTTCTACCTGTTTCTCTGAACCTCTTAGATGAAAATTCTGAAACATTCCATTCTTTCTGTCTCTAATCTTCCCACTCCCATTGCCTCTTGAACACTCTAAGTCATGCTTCCACCTTCATCACTCCACTGAAACTTCTCTTCACCAATGATCTCCAGTTGAAAAATCCAAGAGTCAATTTTCATTCCTCCCTTCACTTCATCCATCAGCCACACTTGACATAATGGGTAATTCCCTCCTCTTTGAGACTCTCTGTCACTTCACTTCCAGGACATTTTGTTTGTTGGGTTGGTTGGTTTTCCTTCCACCTCACTGGCCACTCCTTCCTAGCATCCTTTCCTGGATGTTCTTCCTCTCCCTGATGTCTAAGTATTGACATGCTCTAAGGCTCAATCCTCAAACTTTTCTCTACAAACTACATTTGTGCTCTAGGTGGAAATATTAAATCCTGTGACTTCCAAGGCCACTTTTATAGCCCAATAACTCCCTAATGTATATTTTTAGCTCTCATTTTTTCCATGAATATCCAACTCAATTAGATGTTTATATAATCTCTCTCCATAGAATTGGCTTCTCAATGTTAAAATGTACCAAACAGAATGCTTGCTTGCCTATACTGTAGCAAGATCTGCTCCCTTTCAATTTTCCCCATCCTATCAGTGTCCTGACCAGTCACCAGATTGCTCCACTACTGGAGAATATCACTGAGATTCTTGTATGGACTATGTTAATTATATACTAGCCACTAAAGAAAAATTCTGCTATATCCTTGAATGTTATCTTTAACTGAATAGGTTATCTTGAGAGAGCACATGTGAAACTATAAGGAAAGAAGAGGAGATATATTAAGCCAGTCAAATTCACTCTTATCAAACCAATGGGAAAGATATTTCTCAGCAACAGTTCTCTTCTACATTACTAAATAGTCAAATACACACACACGTGCGTGCACACACACGCATATATATACATACTTATATATTTCTTATTCTATAGGTAAGAGTAATCATTCTTAATTTTTAAACTTGATTTAACTTCATAAAGCCCAATAAGTTCTCCAGTAAATAATAAATGACTGAATTGGAGGGAGGGAAGAAGGAGGGGTTACTTCACTTTGATAGTTAGGATTCTATTGCCTCATCATCACTGAGTATTATACACGTATATTCATTGCTCAAATACCTATTTACTGCAAGGCAATATGCTAAATGGCAATTATCACTGGTCATACAGAAATTGAAAGAAATAATTCCTTTAAGTAATATTTATGGGAAATTTACCATTTAAGAAGTGCTATTTTGAGTCAGATTTTTAAATTAACATTCTTTATCATTTTTTCTACAGTTAAAGATATAATGAGAGTGTTTTGGACCTGCCAGTTTGACTTATAACTAGAGATACAAGTGGAGAAACTAAGTAGACTGTTGGATGTTGGATGTTGGCTATAGCTTGAGAACTCAGTAGAGAAGAGTAAATATAAATACAAAATTGAGAGTATCTTAATGCTAGGTCCCCTAGAAAATAAGCCTGAAGCAAAAGCATATGTCCTTACATTTACTGAGGAATAAAATCCTAGAGAAATTGTTTCATGGAGACAATAAATCAGAAATGCTTATCTCCCTGAGCAAGATACATAGAGGTGCAAAAACGATAAAGAAAGAGACAGCATAGCTTTAACATTCATGAAATGACAAGGGAGAGGGAGGAAATGGAGTGGAAGTAAGGAAGAATTTGCAAGAAGGATGATGACTGAGATGCTAAAATCAGGTGGGAGAATGCTTTGAGTTAAAATTTAAAGAGTGCATTGAGCTTGCAAGCCGGAGAGTATCTTGGTTTCATCTTCTGCTCTGATTCTTCTGACCTTCAGATGAACTCCTCTATCCAGTGTGTCTCTTTTGCCCGTTAAGAACAAAAACGAAAAAGAAACAAAGTAAAGCAAACCAAAGAATGCCCTAGTTAATGTCAGATCTTATTCTTTCAGTAGCTTTTATGACTAGAGTTAAATTTCTGGACATGTTAATGCCTGGCCTGGCGCTTCAACATCTCTGCATTTCTTGCCCCCACCAAAGAGTGGCAGCACGACCAGAGGGAACAGGGTGGGGGCCAGCTATTAGTTAACCAGTATATAGCAGGAACAAAACGTACTCTCTGATTATGTGGACTTTACAGTCTATCTGGAAATATGGAGCAAATAATCAAATAATCAAAAGCATCATGGGTGCTACAAAGGACAAGTTTGGCATGATATGGGAGTTAAAAATCTCTAACGTAAATTGAAAACTAGTCAAAGTCTTCCCCAAAAAACTAGCATTTAATCTGAGACCTGAAAGAACCATCAGAATTATCCAGCGGAATGTGATGGGGATAACTATTCCAGGATGAAGGATCAGCGTGCATGAAGGTACTGAGGAGGGAAAAAGAATAGTTTATTGAGAAACAAAAAGAATTTTGAGGTGACTGGAGTGTAGAGAGCATAAAGAGACGAAGATAAGATGACACTGAGGTTATACGTAGAGTCTATAGTATCCCCGTAGGACCCTGTATGCCTAACAAGGATTTGAGATTTTATTCTAAGGTAAGGGGAAGCTAATGAAGGCCTGTAAACAGGAGATACTGGAAGAGATTCACATTCATAAAAGCATTTGGACTGGCATTTAGAGAATAAACTGACAGACATAAGCATGGATTCAGGAAGACTAGTTAAGAAACTATTACAATACTCTAGGCAAAGGCTGATGGTACTTCAACTACCAGGGAGCAGTGGAGATAAAAATATATGGACAGGTTAGAGATATTTAAAAAATATATTTAATAGTGATTAGGACTGATTGTATGTGAAAGTTTAACCCAGGGACAAAACGAAACAATAATGACTCCCAGCTTCCAGACTTGAGGAATTGGGTGTTAGAGGATGTAATTTATTAAGATAGGAGCACTGAAAAAGAAATGCTGTAGATCTGTGGGGGTGAGTGTTTTGGATCTGCTGCTTTGAGTTGCAACTAAAGGTCCAAGTGGAGAAACCAAGTAGACAGTTAGATATTGGATATATGGCTTTGGAACACAGAGGAGTAAAACAGAAAGAAAATATGAGAGTATCTTAGGTTAGGTTCCCTGGAAAATAAGCAGGAAGTATATGTCCTTACACTTTACTGGGGAATAAAATCCTAGAGAAATAAGAGTGAAGGAGAAAGGGAGATGAAACAGGGAAGGAAAAAGAGTAAACGTTAGACAGCTGTTACGAAGCTGGATAGTTGATTACTTGTGGATGTTTCTAGAGAGGCCATAAGAACTACTGCACTAAGGACAGACCAACCAGGGAAAAATATTTATCTGCTGGCTCTCTATGTTCCTTGGCTTCCCTTGGTCAAAGTCCTCTTATCAAGGCAGGATGTCACCCCTCTGAACCCATGATTATAACATCTATGTTCTTCAGGAAGATGATGGAGAAACTAAAGGCCATGCAGGTTGCTCCAACCAGCAAGCAGGCCTGCAGATCTACCTTTGCTAGCTGGCTTTCTGGGCAGGACTTCTCAATCTTTAGCAATTGCAGCAGCAGCAGCAACAGTGACCTGATGCCAGGAATCCAGGTACAGCTCAAGCAGTTCCTGGGAGGTGTAGAAACTGAGTCGGCCATGAAGCATCTGGTGAATCGATGGAAAGCAAAGACATGAAAAAGGTGAACTTGCCTGTACAAGAAATAGATATGAAGAAAAGAGGACCCGGAATAGAAGAGGATGAGATGAAGGATGCATTGGAGAATATAATGATGAGAAATAAAGCTAAGAATACAATGATCCCTTCAAATTCAAAGAGTATTTTAGAAACAAGTAAAGTCAATTTTGGAGAAACAGACAACTAATAAACAGAAACAAATGCACACATAGTGCAAAAACATATCAATGTAGTGCCAGCTAGTATGTATAAAATGTCATAGAAATTAAAAATATTTGCTTATTTATGGAATTTGGGTGACAGAAGCACTGAATGTTTTCAAACATTCGGAAGAAAGTCAACTTCCTTTCTTAGGTTTTCATTAAGGAAAACTTCAGAATGAAATGAAATTGTCTAGAACTTCTAGAAACCAAACCTTCCCAATATTTTAATTTCATAAAAATTCAGAGAGGTCACAAAAGTAAGCAGTATGTGGGATCATTCAGGTTGCTCCAAGGAAAGAACTGGGTGGAAAGAAAGGCAGAGTTTGTGTGATTCCTAAATTTAGGTGTATGCGATGTTAGTCTGCTAAGTTATTTCCAGTATGGTGATTTTTAAATTATTTTGGCAGCACCTGATTGTAAAACAGATAAAAGTGATACTGTTCTGGTTGGGAAGGGGGGTTTCAAATGGTGCTATCTCTATTTGAAGGCATAGTCGCTATTTTTTGATCCAAGTTTGCAAATTCTGTGTCTATCCAAAACAAAGCACGGGTTAGATAGGTATGCCGTAAGCCAATGAGGCTAATTTTTTAGAAGAAGGGGAAAAAAGCCTCGTTCAAAATTAAGACATTCAAATTCCAAATTTAATTCTCCAGGAAGCCAACCTGATTTGCTGATTGAGGAAATATGGTTGATTGTGATATATACAGATAAGGTAACCAGGATAAAATTCATGAACAGTGTGGTCTCCAAACAAATAGTGCTCAAGTGGAAAGTAAATGGCTGGTATGCTCCAGCTATATAAAGTCTGGAACCTGCTTTCTCTACAAAATTCACCAAGGGACCAGTCCTCACAAAACACTGAATACCAACAGGTTTCCTACTGTACTCAATCAATTCAAACAACTGTTACCTTTTCAGAAACACATGTAATTCCAAAGGAGATCCTCCTGGAAGCAGGGTGTGGCATTGCCTGGGATGAGAAATGTGTTTTTCTTCAATTCCTAACAAACCAAAGTTCTCCTCTTCAAAAAACCAAGCTTCAGATTAGTATCTGAAGCCTGCTGTTCAACCAAATATTCTGACACTTCCTGTCAAAGGTGACTTTTAAGTATGCCCCAAATAAATCCTTTAACTAATCAATGGGAACTCACTTTTAAAGTTCTGTTTAATCCTCTATTTAGTGAAGGTGGCAGGTTTTCAGAGATTTAATTCCCTGTGATAGAAATTGTTCAATTTAGTGTGTCAGCACGAAGGCAGGGCTCCTTGTCATCAAGGGCTTGTTAATGGCAGGCCAACAACTGAACAGCAGGTAAGCGGGACAATGCAGAGGATGACCAGGAGATCTGCATCACTCTGAGAAAGAAGCAAACGTGGTTGATAAACCACAGGCTTCCAGATGAACTGGTTTTCTGTAATAAAAGAATCTCTTAACAGGGCTGTTTGGTAAATCAAAACATAGTATGCGTATGGAGAAGATCACAGTTAATAGAATATGCGCACCATTTGTGTACCCCTTTGTACTTTGTGCCAATATCCACTTCTTATGCTGTCTTGAGGGCTGCAAGGGCATTACGCTTTCTTAAATTTTTGTAAAGAAATCACAAAATTACAAAAAAGGAATTCTTGAGAGGTAAATTCTGTTGTCTATCTAGATCTTAGAAACATGGAAAATGGCAGTTTGGTACTGAAGGAATTTTAGATATCAGTTAGTGCAAGCCCTGTTCCCTCCTTTTTCCAGGTGAGGAGACTAAGACTAAAAGACGTTACATTACCTGCCCAGCATCATGCGCCCGGTCATTGGCAGAACCTACGTTTAATGTCCACTTCGTTTTACTTTGGGTAATGAAAGTTTCTGGGAGCTTTGTCAAACGAAGTGTGTCAAAAAATATAAATGAATAAGGTGCAAGGAGAAATGAACAGGTGATCTTTGATGACGTACTTTGAGTTCAACATGTATAGGTAGTGTGATTCTCAGGGTCCGCCCAGTGGTGTAGTGGTTCAGTTCACGAGCTCTGCTTCAGCGGCCCAGGGTTCACTGGTTCGGACCCTGGATGTGGACCAAGCACCACTCGTCAAGCCATGCTGTGGCAGCATCCCACATAGAAGAGCTAGAGGGACGTACAACTAGGATAAACAACTGAGTACTGGGGCTTTGGAGAGGAAAAAGAAAAAGAGGAAGACTGGCAACAGATGTTAGCTCAGGACCAATGTGCCTCAACAAAAAGCCAAAAAAAAAAAAAAAAAAAAAGCCAGAACTGTGATTCTGACAACCTTCCAAATATCTCACTACCTTTAGCATCTCCCTCTGCCCATGGTAGAAACTTCCACTCAGGACCATTATACAAAAGAGCCTGGCTCTATCGCTCTGTCAAAGGGCACCTCCAAGGATCTCTCTTGGGCACCCACAGGCACTCCATCCCCTGGTCCTGCCTTCTCTCGGCAGTACCTGTCCTCTGTCCTGATGCTTCACTCATTCCCTTGTTCTCTCTTCAGGGCTTTGACATTTGTAATCTCCTCTGCTAAAGCGCTTTTTCCAGCTCTGTAAATAAATGAGTCCATCTCAAAATTCAGAGTTCAGTTTTAATTGTGAATCTCCTTACAGAAGTCCTCCTTGACCACTCTTGGAAGTAACCCCCTCTACCCCCTACTCTCCTTTATTTCATTTTTAATACTTACTACTCTGAAGAGATACTATCTGTCTATTTAGCATCTGTGTCCTCCATTTGAATGTAGTTCCATGAGGCCGTGGACCTTTTCTATTTTGTTTTGTTTTGTTTTTTTCCCTCCCAGCTTTATTCCTAGTTCTAAAGCATAATAAATATGTGTTGAATGGATAATTGAATGAATAAATAAATGGGCTCTCCCTTCTGCCTACTCAGCATCCTGAACTTACTTGTTCACTCTTGATAAATGCAGTTGCAGATACTGCTTAGGGTTCAGTTTTGCCTTCTGTCCGAACCTCTTTGGATGTATATAGAGGCAGGATAGCTTAATGGTTAAAACATTGATGCTGGGGTCAGTGTAGTTGGGTTAAATCCATATTGACCACTTGACACCTATGAGATACATTTATCTTTCTTGCTTAGTTTTCTCATTAGCACAGTTCTATCTACCTCATGAGATTTTTGCGAGGATTAAATGAGAAAATATATTTGCCTCAACCGGATTTGACACATTGGCACAATGTCACTATTTCTATTAATATAATTGCTGTTGAAAATTTCAAAGTCTTTCTGTTTTCTGTCCCTAATCATGGCTACCACTCTTGACTCTCCTGGTCATTCCACGCCCCTCAGTCAATGCAACTCTCTTACCCTCGCAGGTTCTAAACTGCCAGCATCCTACCACTACCCTAGCCACCCAACCTTAATCTGGGAGAAGAGTTTGAATACTGCATTGTTAAACCTTGAAATCAGTCCTTTGAAATGAATATCTCCATTATACCCACATTCACATTAAAAAGTTGAGGTGTGGGAGAAGTTAAGCCAAGATCACACAGCTAAAAATTGTGCGAGCTGTGATTCAAACCCGGATCTTGCAACTTAATCTTAATTGCACTTTCTTTTGAAGTCCAATTTCTTTATTATTTGATCCTCTGCTCTTAATATCACCAACCCTGAACATACCATCCCTGATGCTTCTGCTAATGCTCTTCCAGTGAGCCTGCAAGGATTTTTCCAAGCACAGTGATCCATGTAAAACAGTATTGCTATTCAGAGGAAAAGGATATTAGAATTTTACAAAAAATTTGTCTATGTAAAATAGAAATGATTTTGCATAAGGGATAAGGTTTAGAAAGGCTAGGTATTTAATCAATCTAATACAAATTTATAGAATTAACTGGATCTGTCAAAATGTGGCTGTTTGACACTAACTGCCCATTACTGCAACCTTTTGAGGAACTGACCTTTTTCCAGTCTTTATTTTTGGCTCATGCAATAAACACAAATGTGCAATGTGAGCTTCCTTTTTTTAAAAAATCTTTGGAGTAAACTTAGATTTTCCCAAAGATTTTCTCTTATGCAAATAAGTTAGAGGTTCTTACAATTATTAATAACATCATTACCTAAAAATGAGATGCAATAGTTACACTCTGCAACTGAGTGGCTCCATTCTAACCATCTTTTTGTATTATGACGTTTGCTAAGATTTTCTGGAGAAAGAGCTTTTGTGCAAAGGATCCAATCAGAGGAAAAGCTTAAACTTATGCTTCCTATGCAAATTTAGGGAGATGGAATTCATTTTGTATTATAAGAATTTCTCAATTTCTGTTAAACTCTGCCCCAGAATAATTGCCTGCAGGTAAATTACTGCATGCCTGGCCTGTTTTTCCAGTGGTTCTCATTATCCAGCTGCACATGTGTTCCCATGGAAAGTACGTGCTTCTCTAGGAGAATAAAAATCGTATCTAAAAAGGCATGAAAAAGAATTAGTTCAGTTGCAGACTGACAAGGATGGCTTTAACAGGGAGACCTGAGCTCTATTCCATGTGTCTCATCTTCAGTAAGCTGGCCCAGGCACGATTTCATGATGATCACAGAGGAAAGAAGAAAAACAGGCCAGTGGTTGCAAATGGACATGGGAAAAGGTGACTGGCAACAACAGGTCGTGTGGGAACTCTTTGGAGTTATGGAAATGATGTATATCTTGATTGTGATGATGGGCACACGACTGTCTGCATTTGTCAGAATGAACAGGATTGTGAATCTAAAAGGGATGAAACTATAAATACCCAAAATGATGAATTAAAGATGTTACAAGATTTAATAAAATGTAAACAACTGCATTTTCTAACTCTCATGTCTTAAAATATGCGATGTAGTTTTTCTCATTTTTGGAGGAACAGTGATGAGGAAGACATGATTAGATCAAGTCAACCATCTCTTTTTTTCTTCATTCCTCTATTAAAATCACATAAAAAGTTAGGCAAACCTCTTACCATTTTCTTTTACTTAGCTTTCCTCATTCTCTAAATATAGGACACACGATTATTGGCATGTATATCAGTTATCTATTGCCACAATAATGCTGCATAACAAAATACCAGAAAAATCTCCTAGGCTTAAAACAATAGCAATGTATTTAGCTCATAGGTCTCAGGTCAACACCTGAGGCTGTGGTCAACTGGGATGTACTTCCAGTCCAGGCTGGTCTTGCTCCAGCATCTGAGGTCAACTTTGAGTCAGCTTGGATAGGATGATGTTGGCTGTGGCAACTGATCTCTGCTTTCTATTTGACTCTACTCTGCACGTTTTGTCCTCCAGCAGGCTAGTATGGGGATATTCTCAGTATAGAACCCCAGATATGTTCTTATGGTTATTGCAAAGATGCAAGAGAAAGCAAAGCTAGATGAGAAAGAGAAAACCGCCTTAAAACTTAGTGGCTTAAAATAGCATGTATTGGTTATTGTTCATGCATTTATGGGTCTGCTGGGTAGTTCTGCTGATCTTGTCTGGGCTTGCTCAGAGTGTTTGTTCAGTTGCAGACTGACAAGGATGGCTTTAACGGGGAGACCTGAGCTCTGTTCCATGTGTCTCATCTTCAGTAAGCTGGCCCAGGTATGATTTCATGATGATCACAGAGGAAAGAAGAAAAACAAACACATGCAAATATTTTTTAAATGACAATATCAAACATTGGTGAAGGAGAGAAACTAGATCTCTCTTACATTGCTGGTGGAAGTGCAAGATGGTACAGCTACTTTTTAAAACAGTTTGAGAGATTTTTTGTAAAGTTAAACATCCACTTACCATACAACCCAACAATCCCACTCCTAAGTATTTGGACAAGGGAGATGAAAACAAATTCACATAAAATCTCATATATGAATATTTATAAAATTACTTTATTCAGAATTGTCAGGAACTGGAAACAATCTGTACATCTATAAACCAATAAATGGATAAACAGTTTGTGATACAATATGATACTGCTTTACGATATAATACTACTCAGCAAGAAAAAAGAATAAGGCACAGACACATGCAACAACATGGATGAATCTTTAATGTATTATACTAAGTGAAAGCAGCCAGACTCAAAATGGTACATACTATACGGTTTCACTTTATGTGAAATTCTCAAAAGAGCAAACTATGGGAGGAGAAAACAGGCCAGTGGTTGCAAATGGACATGGGAGAAGATGACTGGCTACAACAGGTCGTGTGGGAACTCTTTGGAGTTATGGAAATGATGTATATCTTGATTGTGATGATGGGTACACGACTGTCTGCATTTGTCAAAATGAACAGGATTGTGAATCTAAAAGGGATGAATTTTACTGTATGTAAATTATACCTGCACACACCTGACTTACAAAAAAATGTATGAAGTGTTTTGCGCTATGAAACTGCTTATGTCATTTGAGAGTAAATCCTGTTATGGTGCCAGGATCATCTTGTAACCCAAAGGGTATACTCCAAGATATATTGTAACTATTTATTTCAATTTGAGTGAAATTTGAAGTCTTTAAAGAAAGAATGCTATCTATTATTTATCTAAAGCAATTAGATGTAAAATTGCTCTTTTCTTATAATTCATCAGCATGTAAATTAACTTCTTCTCTTCATTGACTACATGTGTCCTGCAACTGGTTTTCTCGTGGGCACACAACAGAAGCAAAAAGAATAGAGCTTATCTGTTTTGCAAAAAGTTGTACTGAAGTGACCAACAAACTTGTAACAACATGCTATTAGTTTATACCCACCCAACCTCAAAACTGATTAAAGAAGGAATTAATAATATTAGACCTATTATATGTTCCAATTTGAGGAATGTTTAGTCATCTTTCCACTTTATTCTTGAGGATCTGAAATCCATCAATACATCCAATTGGAAATACTCAAGGTCAGTCCTGGCCCTCCATTAACTGATGAGGATAGTTACCCATTTCATTCCTTTAGATTTCTTTGTTTTATAATGTGCAATCAAAATCAAGTACATAAAACTTAGAAAACAAAACTATGAAGATGGTAAGAAAAATCATCTATAAGAACCCAGTTTGAAATTTCAGCAACAAGCTATTTTAAACAATTAAGCATTTTAAAGTAGAAATTTAAATACTAGTAGCTAGTTAACAATAAGACATTACTGCAGAAAACACTCCTAATTTTAATTGTGAAATTAAAATCTGGGTTAAAGTACAACTTTCTCCACTTTGAATTCAGATAAATATAGAGAACATAAAATTATTGCTAGCAAAGTACAGGATAGTAATCAATGACAAGATTTTCTCAAAACTTTGTCAGCCTGCTCAAATTGGTTGTGAGACGGCAAACATCAGTAAGTAATAGAATAAGTCAGCATGACTGATCTGCACAGCAAAACTGCACAAGATGATAAGGAAAAAGGCTTGTTCTGCTCTTTCTAGGGCTTTGATAATCCAAGCAGAACCGGGACAAGCGTATTTGCAGGTTCTGAATCTGATTTACCGCTGCCTTCCAGATCTAGCTGCCCAAATGAGATTCACGCAACCGCAAGACCATCTGTAAATGCGAACTTACATTCCAGTGATCCCCTGGTGGGACACACTCAATGAACCTCACGGCCCTGGGCAGATGATTAATCTCATTATAGTCTTTTGGTTAGGTTTAACAATCTGTCCCTCTACTTTCAAAACTTCTGTCAAGAAATGTGGAGGGTGTTCCCATCTGCCTATGCAAAAGCAAATATTTGACCATCATACTTACTTTTGCCAAAATATATAATTTTACTAAGAATATTTAACAGAGACTACATTGGACTTAATTGTTTCTTCTGAAACAATTAGCAATGTCTCCTCTCTTTAAACTCCTTCAAGATTTTAAAATAAAATCACTCTACGAGTAGAAAGATACCCAAATAAAAAATATTCTTTAATGAAACTTTCAGTGATAAGTCTGGGGACTCTGACTCCACAGAAATTCTGACACAATTCAAATGTTTAAGGAAATACAGATGTGGAGTCTCTAACTCAGTGGAACAGTGGAGCAGATGGTTCCAGGGGGCTGGCTACTTGCACTGCTTCCTAATTCATACCAATCTTTCAATATTTTTTCTGGCACAACCAAAGGATGGTGACTGAAAAATAAATTTGAAAGCTCTTTGTGTTTCCTAAATTGAATTACAGTACAATATCTTAATTTAATTGAGTTTCCAATACACTTGATAAAATTTTAATATAGTATAGAGATCCAAAAAGCCCTCAAGTATCTGTGAAAACAGTGTATTTTAAAAAAAGCATGAATGCAAGAAAATAATTTTTAAAATAAAGTGGAAAAGTTACAGTCCTAACTTTTTCAAAAAATAGAAGAGCTAGATAATATTAAAACATGGTTGAAGATGTACTAAAAATATGTAAAGCTTTCTGTATTGCTGACCAATTTATCTCCATGTATACTGTGTTAATTGCATACCGACATGCATTTCAAGTAACTCAAAAAGCCAGCATCAAACCATCATAATAGGCATTAGGGCATTTGCATATTTAGTCTCTCTCTGAGTCATAAAAGCAGCTATAAAAACAGGACTATGCAGAACCTGGAAAAGCAATAAACAGGGAGCAAGGGTGTGTTTTAATATAAGTATTATTAGTGGATTTGGCTATAAGGCATGTTCACTTAAAACATCTGTTTCTCAGTTGTACTCTGTGCAATGCTATGATTATTAGTGGTCTTGTTACTTCCAAAAATATAAAGTTTGTTATTAACTTTGATAAGTATATAATTTCACTTTGCTCTTTCCACATGTGTCACTGACATAAGATGTATTGTTTGTTTCTATTTCAATTTGGCACCAATTACTATTGTTTTTGGTGAACAATTGAGCTCACATTTTGAATGTTTCCCACGTGGATTATGAAGTACACAATTGGAACTAAAGAAGACTTCCAGCATATTTTTGTAATATTGTAGAGTCCATGAAGTAATAGATAAATACTCAGTATTGGCTCTGAGGAAAATATAGAGGATTTTTATCTCAACAAAAGTCGTAAATAAATCATCATCTTAAAAATATCAATTTGTTATGAAATATGCAGATGGATTATAAAATGGTTGGAGTAATTCATATGATTCAAGGAACTGTGATAAAATGTATGTAATCCATGCCAATACTCATACAATTCTCATCCTAAAATGATTAATAAATACCAGAGGAAGTACATAGGTTCTTGAAAAATGGGTTACAGTTATTATCAATTTATTTTAAGTATTATTCTTATTTTAAAATAACATAGAAATATTTATTAAATACGCCCTTTTCTATATTAGAAATTTAAAAGCCTTTCTTTCTTTCCCAACCGTGTCCACCTTCTTCCCACTTTTTGTGATATAAAGACTGAGAGTTGGGCTGGCCTGGTGGCATAGTGGTTGAGTTTGCATGCTCCACTTGGGTGGCCCGGGCTTCACAGGTTCAGATCCCAGGCACAGACCTACACACGACTCATCAAGCCATGCTGTGGCGGCATCCCACATACAAAATAGAGGACAATTGCCACAGATGTTAGCAACAGTTTTCCTCAAGCACAAAGAGGAAGATTGGCAACAGATTTTAGCTCAGAGCCAGTCTCCCTCACACACAAAAAAAGACTGAGAGTTTAGGCTACACTATTATTTGGTTCATTTGGCTGTTTAGGGCTTTATTTATTTTCTCCTTATCTTTGAAGATTTGATTTGATAATCAATAAATCAATCAAGCAATTTTTGAAAGTTTACTGAGTGTCTGCACTGTGTACTGAGGAGACAGCAGTAATTAGTGTGCTTAATAAAGACTAGCACAAACTGGACACATTCAATTCAGGGGGTCCATTGGCCCTGAGGTATTAGGAAAGTTGTCTTGATAAAGTGTTATGTAGCCTAAGATTGAGGAATGACCATGAATTAGCTAGACAAGGAAAGGAGGAGGAGGAAAAAGAGCCTACAAAGAAGAAAGAGT
Organism: Equus quagga; assembly: GCF_021613505.1. Classification (NCBI taxonomy): domain Eukaryota; kingdom Metazoa; phylum Chordata; class Mammalia; order Perissodactyla; family Equidae; genus Equus; species Equus quagga. The sequence goes on from NC_060277.1 coordinate 21,948,864, forward strand.
ACTTGGAGGTTGGCAGTGAGGAACACTGCACATTAGAGGAGTTGAAATAAAGCATTCGAGGCTGTAGTGCAGGCAGTGAGATGATGTAAAAATAAAACATGATGCTGGATGGGACAAGAGGGGGCACAATACACAGTCTCAGATCAATGAAATACTTCGAACGTTACCAACAGTGTTTTACTCGCAGTGAAATGAAAGCATTGAGGAGAGAGGAACACGAACCACATGATCAGTGGTTACAACGCGGAGAATGCATTAAATAGAGGCAGGTGTGAAGTGGGAGCAATAGATTAGGAGTATATTTCAGAGGTCCATTCAAGACGGTAATGACGTAGGCTCGGATGGCAGCAGGGAGATAAATAAAATTGGGAGGATTCAAACGTATGGCAGATACTCTGCCAGACTCATTGACTGAACTTGGGGATAAGTTAGAGGAAGAAAATAATTAATGATGGTTTCTGGAATTCTTTGACTCTTGCTCTATTGGTTTTCTATTGCTGAATAAATAATTACAACAAATTGAGTGGTGTGAAACAACGCCAGCTTGTTTGTTCACAGTTCTCTAAGTTAGAAGTCAGGCATGGCATGGCTGTAATCTCTTCTCAGAGTATTGCAAGCCTTAAATCAAGATGGTAGCTAAACTGAATTCTTGCTTGAAGGCTAACAAGAAAAATCCTCTTCCAACCTCATTCTTGTTGGTGAATTCAGTTCTTTGAGGTTGTAGGACTGAGGTCTTCTTTTCTATGCTAGTTATCAACAGGGTGCTGCTCTCAGCTCCCACAGACCATCCACATTCCTTGTCACATGACCTTCTCTATCTTTAAGCCAGCAGTGGTATGCCGAGTCCTTCCCATGCTTCAAACTTTGACTTCCTTCTCTGCTTTGAAAGGGCTTATATGGTTAGGTTAGCCCATCCAGACAATCACCCTGACTTAAAATCAACTGTGCCGAATAACATGACTCAGTCATGAGAGTGAAACCCATCATGCTCACAGTTCTCGGGATTACACAGGACATGTACACAAAAAGGTGGGGCCAATTTTAGAGTTCTGCCTATGGCAGATGGTGACACAAATGAGAGGGTGGATACTGGAGTAGGAAGAGGCTAGAGAAAAGAAGCTGAGTTCAGATTTGGAAAAGATGGGCTGAGGAACAAGTGAATGTTCACAGGGAGATGTAAATGCGCCATTGGATATGTGCCTCTGGAGTTCAGAGGAAAGGGCTGAGTTCACAGAAAGAGAAATGAGAATGGTTGACATATAGTTAATAGTTGAACCTATGAGAATGGATTATATCACCTATGGAGAGCTATAGAAGGCCTAGGACCAGGCCCTGAGAAACTGCAATATTGAAGGGATGAGTAGAAGCCAAAAATGAGTAACCAAGAGGAAAATTAACAGGAATTCCAAGGGGAGAAATAACTGAAGGAAGTGGATTGTTTATCTGTCTTAAACCTTGCTTAAAAGTCTATTCTGAAGAATACTCAATTATACTCATGGGGATGTGGTGACATGGAGTTAGGGGTTACTGTGGACAAAGCCATTTCTGTAAAATGGTGGGTTCAGAAGCCAGATTAGAGCTGTTTGAAGAGTGAGAGGAGAATTAAGTCAGGCAGTGGAATCAGAGATTTAGACATTTCTTTAAATAATTTGGCTCTCAAAGAAAGGTGCATAGCAGAGATTTTGTTTGTTTCTTTCTTTTAACATGTGAGAGACTTGAGCTTATTTAAGCTCAAAGGAAATGAAAGGAATTCAGTAGAAAGGAAGAGGCTGGAAATGGAAAGACCTCAAGGTAGATGATTAGAACCCAGTGGAAGTAGTGAATTTTCTAGAAACACGTCTATCATTATAATTTGGCAAAGGAAGGGAGGGAGGGAGGGAAATAGAAAGATATAGATTTATTGATGTAATAAATAAGGATGCTCTAAGCATCTACTTTCTAATTGTCTACTTTCTAAGTAAAATAAGAGGAAAGAAAAGTTTGTAAGAGTGAATGAGAAAGGATTGAAGCTAAAGGTTTGAGAAGAAAGTTTAAATTTGCCTTTGTGGTGAAGGGGAGAGGAAGCTGACTAGGGAAATAGTACAAGATTGCCTGGTAGGCATTAGGACTTAAATAAAGTCAGATTAATAGATGAATCAATAGGTTTGTACATTTTCTCTAGCAGCACACAGCTGCAATTTCTAGAGCTATCCATGGAAACTAAAAACAATTATATTCATTAATCCAGAGTTGGTACTTTTGCCCAGGGGCCAACATGGAAAGACAGTGGAGTAAGGGAGTTTGAGATAGTCCCAAGAAAGTGCTCAAAAAGATGGATTGTAGAATCCATAAAAAATAAGAGAGAAGACATGATAGGGAGTAGCTAATGGATAATGCACCAGGAGAAAACAAAATTGTTTAAGACCAAAAAGCTGATATAGTGGGAATAATTGAGCATTTTGGCTAAAAGGATGAAAGGTTAGAGTGAAGGCCTAGAGTCTCTCATCAGCGATTTCAGAGAAAGATTTGCTTTCCAGCTTGTAATTACATTTAAGCTTTATTTATCACTACTATGTTTATATGACTTCAATACTCACTGCAAGTCCTTTTATGCTGTAATATTCTTTTTTCAAAGTTGTTGATTTGATTTTGTTTCATCTCTTAATTGACTGAAGTACATATTCTATTCTTGTTTAAAAGAAGAATATGTGTGTATATATAATATGTGTGTTTATGTGTGTAAAATCTTACAACATTCCAGGCATTTTGCTAAATACTCCATGTGTTTCCTTATTTCATCTTTGCACCAAAAAAATGAGCGTATTAATTTTACAGATTAAGAAACTACTTAACAAGAGGTAAAGCAACTTGCCTTAAACTACAGTCTGAAGAGCTGGTAGCATTGAAAGAATGATCCTCAAACATGTCTGCCCAAATTCTCACTTCAAATCTTTGTTTTTAAATACTAAGCTGAAATTGAGTATATAGTTTTGAGCCTTTGCATGTTTTAACGTCTTTCTGTTCTTTTGCTATGTAATTCTTTATGAATTATAAATTGACTATTATACATCTCTGGGAATGTACTTAAGCATTTTGCAATAAATATATTGGAATAATTGGTAATGATTCTTACAAACATGGTTTCCTATTTTGAGGTCCTTGGAAAAGGATGACAAAAGAGTTTTTGAGAAATAACTTGGAAAATGGGAAGGACTTGGTGACAAACTGGTTGTATCTAAACAGAGTTCATGATTCAAAGGCAATTTCAGGATTTTAAGCCATGTTAAAGCTGATGTAGAACTTAGTCAACCACCTCCAAGTTCACCAGAACACTTGGCTGTACTCCGTGGTCCTTTACAGATCCATGGGCAGAACACCCTCCTAAGCCTCAGGATTGCCGTTCCTCTAAACACTCACTTCTCTCTTGAAATCACTCCTCAGTCCCACTCTCAATGGATAGCCCTGGTCTTGTTTCAAAGAGAAGTCATGAAGACTGGCTTCTGTCTGCATCTCTCTGTTTCACTTTTAGATTTACTTACTGAAACACCTGTTCTTACCTCTTCTTTTCTGCCTCAAATGGGAAAATACTTACATTGTGCAAAGTTATTCTCTCTCAGGAACTATAGATTTTATCTCCTACTTTGTTTTGGCTTAATTGCACTCCGTTAGTTATTCCTACTTTCTCCCCATTAGTATCCCCCAAACTCCCAATTCTTTGCCCTCTGCCTACCAAAAAAACAAAAACAAAAACACTCCACTAAAGAAACAAAACTTTAAGCATCCCTGAGCTTCCTTATCTCACTGTCATTGTTTTTCTGTCACATCTCTGAGGCATTGTGGCATAGGGGAAAATGAAAAACTTTGGGAAGCAGAACAAAAGATATTGTTGGTATCCCACAACTCCTAATACCACCATTTTCCCTTTTGTCACTTAACTTTCTCTGAGACTCAATTTCCTGATCTTCAAAATGGAAAATATACATGTCATTCAATAGAATTTCCTACAAAGCCTGGTAGAGAAGACGTTACTGTCTTTTCCAGTAAGAGTAGGAGGTAAATAAGGGAAATGGAGATTAGTAATGGCTTTTGGACAGCCAACTCTTCCATCTTCATTACAAAAATTCTTGAAAAAGTAATCCTTGGCATCATTTCTAATTCTTTAGCTCCTACTCATTGCTTAGTTTAATTCATTACACTTTGACTTCTGACTTCACCACTCAGCAGAAATTGCTCTAAGGTCATCAGTAACCCTCTGATACTTAAATCCCAAGATCTCTTTACCATTCCATTTAACTCTTCCTCAGCTTTGTGCTTCTCCTGCATTCCATCCTTTCTTGTTTTGTAATTTTATTTAGAGGATCTGAGACATCTCTTTAACTCTAGTTTCAGTAACCAAATCTCCATCTCAAATCTTTTTCTATGAAACTTAAAATTCATATTACAAATTGCCCAATAAATATCAAACTAACTCAAAACTATCCAAAAGGTAATTCCCAATAAAACCCAGTTCTGAATTCTTGAATTTTCTGCTTAATGTTGCCCCAAGACACCATTCCCCAAGCAGGAAGCCATGAAATCACTCTCAATTTCCCCACTCATCACTTCCCTCTGCCAATTGTGATTTGGCACCATGTTCCTATGAAGTCAACTTCAAAAATGTAAATTAAGTTTGTAAATGTATTATATTTTAGTAACTTGAAACTTTGTCTAAGACAGGGATTTTGGTTTACTCAGTTTTGTAATCCCAGCCACTTGGACAATATCTACAACATAACAAATAAATGATTTTGCCAATCAAATCAATTGTGACATATAATGTAGTTATCATTAACCAACAAAAATTTATTGAGCACTTGGAGGATTTCTATCACTATTAAACTCTACAAAAATTTTATATTGAAATCAATCCTTGATTTTATATTTATTTTTTGTTGATAAATGCAAACTAGAATAGTAAATGTGCATATTTTAATAAAATATAGACCCTCTAAAATGAACAAAATCAGTCTTAAGTTTTCTCTCATCAACTATAAACAGGAAAATTTCTCATATATAAATGAAGACATTTGTGCAAAACTGACATTTAGAATTAATTAACACACAAAAAATACATTACTACATAAACAAAAGTGAATTCTTTTTTCACTGATTGCTACTTGAATGTTTGAGAAAGTCCCTGATTATTCAGACATTTGACCTTATTTAAATGTGTAGCAATCCAGTAAGTCATTCCAGGAATTGTTAAACTTAGATATCTTCTTTATTTTTTTGAAAAGAAAGTTTGTTTATAGAATATTATATAGTAAATTGCTATGCTGTACTTTGTCCTTTAAATTTCAATTCTCCTATGTTACTTAAGGAAGCAAAGTATTTTTATGAATTTCAAATATTGAATCTGGAATTCTTGTCACTACTGACATTTCATAGTGTTTATAGTATGATGACCAAAGCAAAGGAAGAAGGATCAGGAATTTGGGAATTTTACCAAATTTAACACTAAGTAATTTTATGCCTTTAGAAAAATCACTTCACGTTCTGGGCTTGAGCTTTCTCATTAGTAGCCCTAGTATAGAAAAATTCTATTAGGAGCCTCACATTATTTAGAATTGTGAGTCATAGTTCTAACATCTATTTAATATGTTGGTTGTGATTTTTGGTTTCAACCTCATGACATAAATGTAGATTTCCCCTTCTTCAATGATCGCCCAAAAGCAAAAATGAGAAAACAACAGAAACTTCACTTTCCTTGAAACAATGGGATCCTTAAAACCTCAATATAAATATTAAGAAACTAGTCTCCAGAAGCTCCGATAGCCTAAAGCAGCATAGGGAGACACACTTCAAGGAGGCCTATAGCTAAAAATCTCATAAAAATCAGGCCAAGTGCACTTCTCCGAGCACGTTCCACCAAGATGTTCATTCCAGCTACACTTAAGGCAATTACCAATTTATTAAATCTCGTGAATTTTTTGGTCATTAATTTCAGCAAGATTCAGCTGAGTCATTCTTTTGTTCCATTTGGCATTGACATAGGTCATTTGACTGCAACCAGCTGGCGGATGGGCTGGTCTGGAGAGTCCAAAATAGTTTCACTCTCATGGCTGGTGCCTTTGTGGGGATGACTGAAATGCTGAGCTCAAGGGGGACTGTCTACACTTGTGCCTTATATGGCCTCTACACTATGATGACCTCAGAGTAGTTGGACTTCTTACATCTTAGTTCAGAGTTCTAAGAGCAAGTGTCCCAGCAAACAAGGCAGAAGCCACATGGCCTTTTATGACCTACCCTCAGAAGTCACATTGTGTCACCTTCACTGTATTCTATTAATCAAAGCAGTCACAAGCCTGACCAGATTTTAGGGAAACCCCAAATTCCAAAGTCTTGATGAGGGGAGTGTCAAAGAATGTGCAGCCTTGTTTAAAACTCTCACAGTGCAAAGCCAATAAAATCTTATTGGCCCCATGGAAAACACGTGAGCAGGCTGCTGTGGAGAACCTCCCCACATCTGTTTTGGCTATGAGAAGGCAAGTTGGAGCCGAAGAGGAAAACCACAGACAGTCCACATTGCAGAAATGATGGGGGAGGGACGCATAGCAGAGCTGCCAGTCTCAGGTGACTTGTGAGGAATAAACTAAAAAATAGTGCAGTATGAACTGTTGTTATAAAGCAAATGTCTGCCTATAAGATGGTCCCAGTTCTTCCTGCAATGAGCTAGTTCAGGAAGTATGAACTTTATTTACAGATGGTTGATCAAAAAGAACCAAAACAGAATACTAAACACAAAAAGGAAGAAATAAACAGAAAAATCCAAGGGTAAATAATAAATATTAACTTTTTAAAATTGCTAATGTTGGTATAGAACAAAAGGAAACTATGGCTAAGCATATAGCTGTAAAATTAAGTTTAAAAAAAACTGAATGAAATAGTCACTTCTATAATACAATAATTGAAAATGGAGCTAGTAGAGATCAGGAAAATACAGTGAGACTGGAAAAATATAATGATAACCTGGCCAAACTCATTAAAGAAATTGAAGATGAAAATGAAACCATGACATAGAAGAAGACCCCATGGGAATCCACATCAAAGAAAGAGGGATTGCTGACAACGCCAGAAGAGATGCACATGCCAGGATTTGAATAAAGTGAGTAAAAAAAATAAAGCCAAATTTTTAAGTGGAATACAGTGACATGTTAAATATGGAGTATGGGTCAAAAAATCCAATAATTGGAGTCTTAGAACAAAGTAAGGAAAATAATGGAATAGGAGACAATTATTTAAATATATAATTCAAGAAACTGTTCCAGAAATAAAAAAGAACTTGAATCTAAAGATTGAAAGGGTGTACTGGATCCCAGAAATTAGAATGATCACTTCCAAGACATATCTCAATATATTTACTGGACGTCACAGATAATAAGGAATCTTTGGTTGAACAGGCAAAAGATTATGCTATGGGAAAACATTGCCAGAATGGCTGGTGTCCGATTTCTCCACAAAACAGGCAACTTTGAAGAAAGTGGAGTAACGCCTTACAAAGCCATCAAGTAACGAAAATGAAACCCAAGAATTTTATGCCCAGAAAAATTATCTAAGAATAAAAGCCAAAGGAAAACATATTTAAATAAGCAAGAGTTCATGGATTTTCGATTCCACGAGCCCTCTTGAAGAAAGTACTGGAAAATACGCTTCAGTCAACCAAAAGCTGATAAACAATTGTAAAAGAAATGATATCGAATACTGAAACTGTTGAACTCTAGGATTAAGACAAAAAAACAAACATAGCGATTATGATGATAGAATAGAATGTAAATGGTATAAAATCTGACAAGGTCGAAATGAAACAGCTGATGAAATTCAGGAAGGGAAGGAGCAAGAGGGTAAAGGGAAGAAGTATGCCAATTCCCTAACTTTTCACATCAAAAAGAGGATCAATAGAGATCATTTAACATTATTAAGAAAGGAAGAGAGAGGTATATTTAATATAGGAAATAAATATTAAATATATGAATTAATGAAAATATTCTGGGAATGGGAAGGGAACGGAAACAGGAAAGAATTGAAAATATACCAATTTCTTCATTGTTCTGCAGAGTTTCAATAGGAAATCAGCAGATTCATGACTAAAAAGTAAAAATTAAAACACCACAATCATTAGAAAAAATATAAACTTCAAAATCATTTTTTAAAAACTCCTCCCCATACACACACATACACACAAGTAGGAAAATAGCATAACACAAACTATGCTAGCAGAGCTAAAACCAAACCTCTTATTCATATAAAAATACGAATAGACTACACACAGGTTGTAAAAAAAATAAACTCAACTATATGTTACATACATGTAGGCAGCTAAAGCAAAGATGTTTCTTATGTCACTATAGAGCAGAAGAAAGAAGTTATTTGGAAAGACTGAAAAATAAGGAATTGAAAAGACATACTAGACAAATGTAAACAGAAGTCAGAGGTTGTGATTTTAATATTAGATAAGACTGAATTTAGGGGGAAAAGCATTAAACCAGATGGAGAAGATAAGACTCAAGTTTCAAACTACATGAATATCTAACAGTATGAATCTACACAAAATAGCACTTCATTAGCATATATGAAGGGAAAAAAGGGGACAAATGCCAGGAAAATTAGAAATATGTTAATAGTAGGAAAACAATTCACTTCTCACAGTCAATGATAGTTCAAGTGGACACAAAATTAATATGAAAATAAAAGACATAGATAGCATGACAACTTTTTAAGGTAGATCTAATTGACATACATCAAATTTGAAAACAGAGAAGATAATTTCGTTTCAAGGGCACAGAGAATATTCACAAAGAGATAATTATTTATAATAGGTAAAAAAACCCACAATAAATTAAATCTGTATGTATACATGTGTATATGTATTATATATACATGTATGTCCATATGTGTGTATGTTGTGTACATATATATATATATCAGCTTTCCCAATCACAATGCAATAAGGCTAGAGTTTTAAAACAAAACTAACAAACAAAAAACAACAGCAAACAAAACCTACTACCTACAAAGTTTGCTACCATCACCATCCACTCACCCACAAAAGTCTTCTCTTAGACAACTCTAGTGTCCAAGAGAAAATCAAAACTGAAATAACAGAATATGTTTTACAGTGAAAACAAGGCTACAAAGAAATCCACGTCCTTTTACATAGGTAAATTAAACATCCAAATAAAGAGGTTAGAACATAAACAATCAAACTTATGAAAATAAGAAAATTGGAAAGCAGGAATCAATTAATTTGAAGCAGTAAAATGGTGGAATTGGGGTCGGCCCTGTGGCCCAGTGGTTAAGTTCATGCACTTCACTTCAGCAGCCAAGGGCTTGCCAGTTTGGATCCTGGGTGTGGACTTACACACCGCTCATCAAGCCATGCTGTGATGGCATTCCACACAGAAGAGCTAGAATGACTTACAATTACAATATACAACTACGTGCTGGGGCTTTGGGGAGGGGAAAAAAAAAAAGAGGAAGATTGGCAACAGATGTTAGCTCAGGGCCAATCTTCCAAAAAACGAAAAACAAAATAACTGAGTTTCACAAAACTCTCTTCTCTCATTGCTTAACAAAATCTTTAAAAAAAAAAAAAGGTGGAATTAATTTCAAAAAGCAAGTAATGTTTATTTAAAGAAGAGCAAAACAATCAAGTAGACATAACCAAATAAGATAAAAAGGAAAAAGCCCAACTTGCTGTATAAAAATGATAAAAAGGAAATAGCAACAATGAAAGAATTAATAGAATGCTAAGTGTCCACTTTGATTAATTCTATGAAAAAAAATGGTAAGAACCTGAATGAAATAATTTTATAGGAAAATATATATTACTGGAAGAAATCACATAAGAATTATAAAATAGAAAGATACCAATTAATTCAGAAAAATTACAGACAATTATCATAAAATGACACCTCTCCAAAAGACAATAGTAGGCATGGTTGTTTTATAGGTGTTTTCCATTAACCTTTTTTTTTTTTTTGTAAGGAAGATTGTCACTGAGCTAACATCTGTGACAATCTTCCTCTATTTTATGTGGGATGCTGCCACAGCATGGCTCAACAAGTGGTACTTGGATCCGTGCCTGGGATCCAAACCTGCAAACCCCAGGCCCCCAAAGCAGCACAAACTTAACCACTATGCCACCAGCCAGCTCCCCGTAATCTTTTAAGTACAGATAATTTCAGTGCTATTCAACATGGTCCAGAACATAAGAAAGGAAGGAAAATTTCCAAAATCTTTTCTTAAACGAGTATATTGATTGCAAAATCCAACAAAGGGATTTATCAATATATCATTGATTGCAAAAAAAAGAAAACTAATAGCTCTCAAAATGTAGTCAGCAAATCTCTTGGGGTCCCCCATAACACTTCCAGGGAGTCTGCCTGTTCGAAATTACTTTCATAATAATACAATGACATTCTTTGTCTTTTTGATCACGTTGACACTTGCCTTGATGGTGAAAAGCACTGGAGGTAACATGCTGGCCCCTTTGCATAAATCAAAACAATGCAACAAACTATTCTTCACAGCTACTCACTGAGTTATAAAATAAGCCAGTTTCACTGAAGAGTATCCTTGAGGAAGCAGTAGAGATTGTTAACTTTATTAAATCTCAACCTTCGAATGCAGGCTTTTTAATGTTCTGTGTGAGCAAATGGGAAGTTCGCATAAAACACTCCTGGTGCAATCAAAGGACAAGGCTGCTTAGAATAAAAGCGCTCGTGTGATTGAATTGAGAGCCGAACCAGCTGCTGCTTTCATGGAAAATGCTTAGTGCCTATGAAGGATGAAACGCCATACAGCCTCACCTTGAATTACTCTTCTGGAATGTAAATAAAGAGCAGGAGACTTAGAGAAGGAACTCTCCAATTATACATATTTATTGAATGCAGTAGCTAGATGTGTGTTTTCATGGAGCCACTTGGCAGAGCATAAGAACATTTCAGCAGATTTCTAAATAAATCCTATGTCTTAAATTTTGTTGACAAGATTGTGTATATTTAAATGCGGAAGAAGGGCATTTTAAGTTTTGAGAAATTTTATTCTGTATTTATATGATGGCCATGCTGCCAGAGAGACTGAGCTAGGATTTCTTCCACATGTTCTTAATTAAATTTTCAAAATGTGTCCACATATCAAATATGTTTAGCTTTCAATAAACATATTGCCTGGGCATTACATAGTAAAATAAAAAATTAATAATATGTTCAAATATCTAAATGTCAACATTTTTACCTCACCATGTTGCCATCAATCCAGCTGCACGGAGTTTCTCTTGAACTTCATAATTATAGCAGAATAGGATGCACTGAGAATAGGCTGAGTGGCTGCCTACAAACTATCCCCACTAGGGGTTTCCCATGGGAGGCTGAAAATGGATGTTGTTGCCGTGTTAGGGTTTCGCCTTGTGTCTTTGTGGTCTTAAAGCTTCAGGGGTAAAGCAAATGATTTTATCTACTTATTATCTGGTTTCTCAGTCTTTATAGTTCCAGGTTTTCAGATATATGAAAATAGCTCAATCAGTGACTTGACTCCAGTTTAGAATCATTCCAACTCCATAATTTTATAAATGGGGACTTGGAATTCTCAAGGAGTCAAAGGACTTCCCCAAAGTTACAGGCAAGTAACTGGCCAAGCGGAAACCAGGATTTAGTTCTCACACCCTGAAATCCAGGTATTTGGAGCTAATAATCATAAAGGTTCACATACTGCCTTTCCCTCCACCACATTGGGAAAGCAAGTATTTGTATTTTTAGGATACTCAATTTTTTAGGGGAAAAATTATATAATACTATATATAGTATATATACATATATATTTTTACTAGAGAAGGCTCAAAAACTTGAATTGATTATAAACCTTGCAGAAGGAAAACTTCAGATTATCTAAATGCAAATACTGTATGATAGCAAGGGCTGCCAGAGGCCTCCGTATCGTGGCTAGTCTTCACCTCAGAATAAGCCCTCTTCCCCTTGCTTTCTAAAGCCGCCTGTTCTGTGGTTTTACATAAGCTGGAGTACATTGCCATGCTCCAGTATATATCATGTCTTTGAGTTAACGGAAGGAAAAGGACCATATATATGTGTATATATAAAATAAGCAGTTCAACAGCTGAGAAAGATAGCATATGGCGGTGGAAACATAAGTGTTGCTTTGATTTTGGAAAGAGAAGTGAGAAGTAATCTTGAGTCAAAGCTCAACGCCACCTGAATGAGATGACTTATTTTTATGCAACAGAATGAACTTTGTATGGGCACAGATTTATGGCAAATATACCAACACCTGCCCAGATCTCATTAGGGGTTTGAAGAAACACCATTCTCCCATGACAGAAATAATTATAGGCGCAATAATAATAGTATTTTCATTTAATGAAAGTGGGGTTTTTTTAATTCCTAAAGGCATAAAGCATTTGTTAAAATGAACTAACTTATTTTCAATGAACTTTTCAGCAAAAGAGGGAGAAAGATGAATGACAAGTAAACTTGAACTGACAGGCTTAAACTATAAGAATAATAAAGCTTTACGTAAACTAATCTTAACTTAAACAATCAAATAAAATCAAGCTAATAGTCCTCCTCCAATTCGGAAACCCTCCTTCAGAAGTTTTCTATCCTACTATCTAACTTTTCTTAAAGTTTATACAGTAAAATTTGAAAGACACTCTCTGAGGCTGCTCCAGCATTCTTCAAATTGTTTTCCAGATTTAAATTCTTTTTGTTGTTTTTCCCAGTTATTTCATTGAGGTCATAATGGTTTATAACATTGTGTAATTTCAGGTGTACATTATTATTTATCAGTTTGTATATGGACTGCATTGTGCTCACTACCAATAGTCTAATTTCTGTCGTCACCAAAGATATGTGCCCCTTTACCCCTTGTGCCCAACCCCCACCCCTTTCCTCTCTGGTAACCACTAATCTGTTGTCTTCATCCAGGTGTTTATTTACCTCCCACATATGAGTGACATCATGTGGTGTTTGTCTTTCTCTGTCTGTATATTTCACTTAACATAATACGCTCAAGGTCCATCCATGTTGTTGCAAATGGGACGATTTGGGGTTTTTTATGGCTGCATAGTATTCCATTGTAGATATTCTTGATTAGAAACATTCTTTCCCTGGCTTTCAAGAGAAAAGGAGATACTATCATCAACATTTGTGTGTTTTACAAAATCTGTTGTTCAGTCTTGCTTCATTTTAATGTTTTAAAATTGTGCACTTTAACCTTTAATATCCCATGAATAACCACAAACCTGAATGGGTCAGCAGAGTCAGGACTTTCCTTTCATTGCTGCCCAGGAGGGGAGGTGTCTGCCTCTGCAATCCAGAGAATGAGTGCCAACTCCACCAGGTAAAGTTGTTGCACCAGTGTTATGCACCAGGACCCAGCAAAGGTGCCTACTGTTGAAAGCCTGACACCGATACCATCCTCATCTATGGTGTCATGGCACACAGAAGTCAGGATTCATCACAACCTGGTCACAAGAATAATCCACAAACCACCTGGCCTTACCAACCTGTGGATGTGAATGAAGTCACCTTAACATCAATAGCCAATACTCAGTAATGCCTCTATTCGTGTTTCTGCCTACACAGAACCTCAGCCACCTCCACTACAAAGTCATCAGGTATTTACAAGAAATACTAAGAGGATGCCACATGTGCTCCCAGGCTTTATGCCATAGCCACCACATGGCATCTACAATGTCTGTTTTCCGTGATTCCTCATTGATGTCTACTGGCCATAAAGCCATGGGGAGAAACTTCATCATTGCTATTGCTGACAGTCCCCCTCCAAACAATGCCAGAAACCTAACAAAGATGCTTGCAATGGCACAGTCCTCAAAGTCCACAGCAGTGTGCATTCTATCTGTTTTGTTCTCCACCCTATATTTAGCATCAACTACAGTGCTTAGCAGAAATCAGACACCATCCAATGAATAAAATAGGCAGATTCTCAATATTAGCTGCTTTTCCTAGGTCACTTATGTTTTTGAGATACTGAAAAAATTCTCAAGTGAACTTACTTGGTCTTTCTTTACGGATTATGTGACACACTGAGAATTTATTTTCCATTCGAGTAAGAAAGGCTAATTCACTAACCCTTGGTAAATGCAGTGATGCACAAAATCATTTACAGCAGAGCACCAGCACAATCATTTGGATGAGTAGGGCTTGCTCATTGCATTCTCTCATGGACCATTGCACAAATAGATGGATGTTCTTAAGCTTCTCTAAGTGACCTTGGAATCTTTCACCTCCTTTTGTACATGTTTGGATCACTGGCCCCTTTCATCAATCTTCCTATCTGATTAGCTAAACTGTAGCCTTCCTGTAAGTTTACTTATCTTAGATTTTACATTCTTACAGAAGTCTTTGTGACCTCTTATGCCTTTCCAATGTGCTCCCACAGCACTCTGTATTTGGCAATATCTTAGCACTCAGCACATGGTACACTTGCCCGTTTCATGGTATGTATCCTCCTCTAGACTCTGGACACTAGACTATGTTCTTTGAGGGCAGTATATGCTTCCTAATTCACCATTGTATCCCCAGGGCCTTGAGTGGGCCTAGCAGATATTTACTGTTCCGTGAGCGTTGAGAGAGTGCATCATGTAGAGAACACCTTAGACATATTAAATGTCTACAAGATACTTAACAGAGTTGAAAATTAATTTAATTAGGCATAAAGCACCTTACTGATTGAACCCTGTTCAATTAGAGAGCTTCTTTATTACCTCTGACTGGTCAATGTGAAGTAAATTATACTCTTGAACCAGTTTGTTAATACTTATTTCAACAGAGATTTTAGCTCGGTTTACATCTCAGCTGTTTTCTCCTATGTCTGATGCGATTTGAGTGAATAAATTTCATCTTATTCAGTTACTGCACTTTCCTATTATTCGTTCTTTAAAAACATAGTTATTGATTACATATAATGTGCCAGACATTCGAGGTACTGGTAATACAACAGTGAATATGACAGTCTGGTCTTTGCTCTCTTAGTATTTCCATTTATGTGGGAGGAAGTAGACATAAAATAAATAAATAAGCAAGAATATATCATATAGTGATAAGTGCTAAGGTGGAAATATATTAAGGTGCTATGTTAGAGAGATAGCAAGGGACTTCAGTTTAGGCAATCAAAGAGGTTTCACTGAAGAGGTAACATTCAATTTGAGGCCTGAATGGCAAGAATCAAGCGTGAGAAAGAAGCTCTCGGGGAGCAGCTTTCCAGCTGAGGAAGTAACTAACACAAACCCCCTAAGGTAGGCCCCAGCTTGGCACATTGCTACAAAGAAAATGTCTTCCTTTCCCTCAGTTCTGGCATTTTTAAGGTGAGAGTATACTTGTCTCCTGTATTTAAATATCCATGGATGACCATGGAAATATACAGAAATGGCCTCATTTATAAAACAAACTTTTAAACTTTACGATTTAAATTTTAAAAAGAGTTTTTGAGGGAAAATCTTAAAAGGCTAAGAGATTGAACAAGTGGCCTCAATTCTTACCCCATGTGTAGCCCTTTGGATTTTTCACTTTGAGTCCCATTGCTACAACACAGACAGCACCCAAGACTTAGCTGATTATCTTTAAAACTCCAATCCAACTTCAGACAAAGTTCCTTTTTATGGTTTCCTTTAATACAGTTGAGACAGACCAACATAGGCATAAGTGTTCCCAGCAGGTTGGCGTCACCCGCACACACCTGGCTGTCCTCTCTGATCCCGCTGCCACTGGCCAAAGTTTATTCCTCCTTGTCCCAAATCTGATCCAAAGCCAACTCTTGTCTTGTTATCAATGGATTGAAAACATCCTTCCTTCTAAAACTTTCCATATTTTTCTGATTTGAAATTACCAGTGAGTATCTTCCTCCAAATTAATGTAATCTGTCCGAGAGACAGACCTTATTTGGAACTGATGGACAGGAGTATGCTGAAAGTCACAATAACTTGTTCCTGCCCATCTATAACGCCCATGGGGTGTGACAGCCCCCACTCAAAAGTTTCTAAGAAAGGGGTTAAAGAAGTATTTTCTCAGATCTTCCTATTTAAGGGATCTAAGTAAGGTGAACCCATTGTGAGTAGCCAAAATGCCTTCTTATAAGGTCTACTTTCAACAATTAATCTATTTGTAAACCTTTGGCCTGTTAACTTATTTGGTCAAACTGATGAGAATGATATAAAGGTAAGAGTGAGATGCACTTAGGAAAGACTATTATGAACCATCCACCTTTATTAGGTTAATTTTCCCATACTAATTAGAATTTGAATCGAATTTCAGTGGGAAAAACAGGGACAAAGAAAACAGTGAAAGAAACAGAGGCTTCCAATTTTGTAAAAACACAAGATTAAGTGAAGATAAAAGATGCCTGTGTAGTAGGTAATGAATACAAAAACAGGGAGACATCTTGGGACTGGAAGCAGAGAAATGAAAAAAGCAGAAATAGCTGAGTTTCTTCCTTTTCTTCTTCCCCGTCCCCCTCCTTCTCTTCCCTTCACTTTCCTCCCCTTCCCTTCCTAAACAATTTAGTCCAAAAGCCATTTTGTAAGGCAGACCAATGTAGACGTCAGTAGGAGGAGGGAGGAAGACCCAGATCATGGTATCAGCATTTGAGGAGGATAGAAACTCACCAACAGGGGCAGGCTAGCACAAAGGGACAGAGCCTAAGGGGGTGAGGAGGATATCAGAGAAAGAGAGTGGCCCAAGGTGGGGTGTCATGGCCTGAGCAGGGTGGGCAAGCATCTGAGTGGGGTGGGTATGGTCTAAGATTGGTTACATACAGGGGATTGATCAAAAAGTAAATATATTAAGCGTAATGGGAGCCAAGTGTCTTTCTGTTGGAGAGGGAGGTTTAAATTATGGAAAGGGAGAAAACTAAAATAAGTTTTGTGGCTTTCAGTTGGATTTGAAGGCATTGGTGTGAACATGTAGTTTTCAATATCTATAGATAGATGTATAAATATAGATGTGAATGTGTGTGCATAAAGGCGCATATCCACAGGTACACATATCTATATGTATATTATCATTTCAGTCAATTAGTACTACTGTTAAAAAGTACTGTACACTAGGTGGCTTACAAACAACAGAAATTTATTTCTCACAGTTCTAGAGGCTGAAAGTCAAAGATCAGGGTGCTAGTGAAGAGCTCTGGTAAGGACCTTTCTCCAGGCTGTGCACTGCTAATTTCTCATTGTATCCTCTCATGGCGAGAACACAGAGAGGACAAAAGTTCTCTCATGACACTTATAAGGGCACTAATCCCATTCATGAAGGAATTCACCCTCAGGACCTCATCTAATCCCAATTACATCCAAAAGGTCTACCTCCTAATACCATAGCATTGGGAGGTAGGGTTTCGGCACATGAATTTGGGGGGGACGTAAACATTCAGTCCATAGTAATTATCTCTGGTCATTGAAAGATTCTGGGAACAATAATTTCCCAGTAACAAAAAGCCCACCTAACGCTCACATCAAAGTTTCTAAATAACGTGTTCACTAAAACTAACCAGGGCTTGTTGGAGAAATGGTTGATTCCAGGGCTGGGGCAGGGAAAGCACAAGATGATTCTGGAAGATCTGTTGTTTAAAGTAGAAAAGGTAGAGAAGTGGATGATGGAGTCATGCCAAAGAATGATGGAGTAACGTCAAAAGGGTACAGAAGCCAACTTAAAGTGGTTTCCACTGGCCAAATATGGGACAATTTGAGCATGAACTAAATAATGATAATAATGGATTATAGCCCACTGGATAAAACGAAATCTATATTTATATAAACAAATGAAACACATTGAAAATTTGGTGAGAAATGGGGTATGCACATAGTCTCCAACTACCTCCTCCAAAATACTCATTAACTGCAGAGGGAGAAAGTACAACCTCACAGTGAGAAGCTTGGCAGATACCACCCTGATCAAATTCATTAAACTTAATGTCAGTAGTATCACCATAATGGTACAGATCAAAATTAAAGAAGTGAAAACACTTTCTGTACTATTTCTGCTCAAAATGCATAACCTGAATTTAATCATGGGAAAACATCAGACAAAATCAAAATGTGAGATGTTCTGCAAAATAACAGACCTATAATCTTCAAAAGTGCCATGGTCATAAATGTCAAGGATTGACTGAGGAACTACAGGACACTGAAGGAGACTAAAAGACATGACGACTAAATACAGTATGTAATACTGGACTGAATCCTTTGGCTATAAAGGATGTTATTGGGACAACTGGTAAAATTCTAATGGAGTCTGACAATTAGATGGTAGTAAAGTATCAGATTAATTTCCTGATTACAATAATTGGATAGTAGTTACGTTGAACAATGTCCTTGTTTTTAGGAAATACATACCAAAATATTCAGGGGTGATTGGGCATCATATTAGCAACTTACTCTTCAACAGTTCAGAGGAAAGAAAGATCTTTATACCGGGCTTACAACCTTCTGTGTGCTTGAGATTTTCTTTAAAATTAAAAAAAAGTAAATAAAAGAGAACAGATGCAGTCAGATCCTACTTTTTTCCCCCTGCCCTCCTCTTTCTCCCTTCAAAGGATAGAAATGACTAAAATTAGAGCAATTTTTTTGTGACTTTGAGACAAGACACCAACTCACCAAGCATAGCACATAAAAATATAGGTGCCATCTAGTTTAGATTGCCATGCCAAGCCTATCCTGCCTACTTTTACTGAGTTCTTAGCTTGGGTAAAAAATAAGGCTATATTGTTTGATTATAGAAATAAAGAAAAAAGAATGCAAGGAGAAATAAAGATAGAAACAAATATTTATTTAGCCAGGCATTTATGGTTTTCTATCCAATCTTCTCAGCATCCCAGTTTAATAAATATTATTATCACTATTAGGTCTTAAATCATGAAACTGGGGCTCAAATAAGTTTTTTGGTAAAAGCCATGCACAATAAGCTGGGAATCCAAATCGAAACACGAACTTCCCACGAAGATGATGGAAATCTCCCCAACTCTGAGAGGAGAGATAATACTACATAAGGTGTGGCCAGAGACACCTGCCAGAAACATGGACCCACTTCGATATTTGAAATGATGTGCTCTTCCTGTTGGTGAGATGGCGAGAGGGAACCTGGAGGAGGGACAAGGGAGAAAATATAACAAATTAGCAGACGTAGTTGAAACACACAGGTGCTGCACAGTGGAAAAAGATTTGCAATTTGAAATTTTTAATGCCAAAGAATGTAGACTAAAGGTAGGACAAAAATAAGGAGTTGTTCCTTTTCGTTTATCCAAACAAAATTAAAAACCAGGGTTTCTATTGATCTCTAATTGGAAAACACCATGCTGTTGAGCTGAGTAAAGCAAAAAAAGGAAACTACAGGTTCATTCATGTCATCATCATTAAAATTGGTCAGTCAACCACAGAGTGCATGTAATTATAAGACCTTAGAACCAAACTGTCTTTCATTTCAACACAAGAATCACAGTTTCCACCATTAATGGGGGAGGTAAGGCAAGGAGTGTGTGTGAGTATAAGGTGTGTGTATGTGCGAGGGTGTGTCAACTTGGCATGCCTACCACGTCACAGAGAAATAGTAGTGTCTAAATAGTTTATGACCAAATGAATGAATTTAACTCAGAGTTCAGCACGTTTTCAACTGAATGCCATTCAACCTACCCTACTTTACTGGTGGCTAGTACCTCAGCATGAATATATCCTTCGTCTGTATCTATTTATAAATATTCACATACAGCTGTATCAGTTTGTTTGCTTTTTGACAAATAGCTTAGTTTCAGTTGTGAAATGTCAGATAGAAAATGTTCCTGAGTGACTTGACCTTTCCAACCATGTTCAACTGGAAATGGGTGTTTGGCTGTTGGACCCATGGAGGCTTTGTGAAACATAGTTTTAGAGACACTTTTAAAACTATGTGAAACCTATGAAGAATTAAAACCATGAAGAACTAACTCCTCTTTAAATGACTTGTAAAGTGTCACTACTTTGATTCCTAGCCAAAAATACTGAAATTTTCATAAATCACATGATGGTATAGTCTTTATAAGTTAAAGAGCAGAAAGCGATAAAGGTTTAGAGAAGTGTGGAGAAAAAAATCAGCTATAGAAAAGGTTTTTGCATGTTTTAGACTATTTTGAATTCCAATTGCCCTGCAGTCATATTGCATCTGTCTTTCTAACAAAGGAGTCTAAAATTTCAGTTTTAGAGGGAAGGTTAAAAATAACACCTTGCTTTAAAAATGTATGAATTTGAAATTAGTTAACAAGTAGATTTATACTTTAGAATTTTCTAAACCAAAAAACATTGGGACTGTGTGTTTTTTCTCACAGTTGCCATAGTAATGAAATAAGCAGCCCTGGGCTCTCTCACAGCTTCAGTGTCATTCCGAGTACATTTTTCTCACCATCATTTTTCAGCAATATACTTTAATGAAAGCGATATTATATTTCCTTGCAAGTTAATAAAGATCCAACAGCCATTAATTTCCCAAGCACTTGTTTTTAATGGTTATGAAGTTCATGTTGGAATGTAAAATGCCAGGATATTATCCTCATTGAGCCCTTTCGGGCAGAGCCCTCACAGCTGCAGAGCAGTACATAATTGCATTTCTTAACTGCTAGGTTCATCACTATTAACCTTTTGGCAAGGATCACCAGAGCCACCATGTTATAAATCACCTCCTGGCCTCCTTATATCAAATGGGTTTAAGAGAAGAGTCGTGGGCCGTGGCAGCCTGGCATGAGCAGCCCAGCCCAGCCCACCAATGGGAAGCTTCCTCCTGGCTGACTCTTTCCACTAATTTTAAAATGAAGTGCTTGAACTCTTTAATCAGCATCACACCACTCTGCAAAGCAACTCTAAAAATTGTGTTTCCATGGTAACAACTGGAGACTTATTCACAAGTCCTTATATTGCCTACATAACCTATTTAATTACATAGGAACCATTAAACTATGTGTGCCTGTGTGTATTACGTATATAAAAGTAAAATTATATAAAACTTACATATATATATTCTTGCATGGAATTAATTGCCAAGCCTCGTTACTTTAATAGGATTTTAAAATACACATCTATAAAAATATCAAACATTTATGGAAAAAGACAGTGGAGAATGAAAATCCTAGTACTTATTTCAGGATCTTACCTTAATTGATTCACAAATTCTACATAAGCTAAAACCTGTGTTTTTCACTCCTCATAAAAATTACTTTGCAATGCATGTGTCAGTTTTCCTAGAAATATTAAATTATTTACCTGAAACATGAAGACCAATTATCCTGCCTTTCAAGTCACCTGAATTTAAAAGTAAATAAGTACATAAATAAGATGGGCAGGGCAGAGGGAGTGATAGGTTATCTGCATCTCTTTCCTTTTGTCTCCAAAGAATTCAC
The DNA here is from genome assembly GCF_021613505.1 of Equus quagga. Taxonomy (NCBI): domain Eukaryota; kingdom Metazoa; phylum Chordata; class Mammalia; order Perissodactyla; family Equidae; genus Equus; species Equus quagga. Next base: position 21,970,269 of record NC_060277.1, read on the forward strand.
TTGTTCTTTCAGTATATATCAATGTACTCATCAGTCAACGTACTGATATCAATGAATCTCAGGTTCTGTACACACTTCTAGGGATCAAGCAATGAAGGACAGACAAACAAATCGTTCATGTTAAAACTATCAACATAACATGTGCAACGGCAGCACCCAATGTAGACAGTGGGGGTGAACCAAGAAGGCTTCTGGAAGAGGTGAAATCTGAGCTGAATTTTGATGAAGGAGGAAGAATCTGCCTACTTAAGTGAGATGAGAGGAGCAGGATTAAAGGCATTCTCAGAAAATAAACAGAACGTGTCAAGCGAAGAAGACAGTTTAAGGAAGTTCAAGTAGTGTGCTGTGGCTAGAATATGAGGTGCACCACGGGTGGCAGGTAGTCAGTCTGGAGAAATGAGCAGCCATCAGTCAGGGTAAGGGGAGACATGAAAGGTTCTGAGTCGTGTCTAAATTTTAGAAAGGTCCTTCTGGTGGCTATCGAATGATGTCCTGAAGGAGGGCTGAAGGGGAAGAGATGGCTGTAAAAATTAAGAACCTAGGCTAAAGGAGTCAGGTGGAGACGGTGGGACAGATCTGAAAAAGAAGCAGCCAAACTGCCAGTTGGGTGATTGATATTTTTCCGGGCGGAGGAGTAGGTGTAGGTGGCCTCCAGGTTTTGTTCTTGCAATATTGGCTTCTTCAAAGAAATATTTGCAATTAATGCTTCAATTCTCTCATATTATCCTCATTCCTTAACCCTCTTAATTCTGGAATCTATCTCCACCAGTTTACTGAAATAAGTCACAATGAAAACATCTCTGATTCAATGTTGCTAAATCTAATGGGTCCTCACTTCATAGTTGGGCTCCTTCTACTGCGTCCACTTACTCAGAGCATCCTCTATCCTTGGCGTCTGAGATGCCAGGTGTTCCTGGTTCTCCTTCTCCACTTCGAGCTCTCTTCTGAACACCAGTCCCATATATCTTACTCCCTGCAGGACTCAGATTTGTCCAAGATACCACAGCTTAACATATCAAATCCTAAATTCGTCATCTGTCCCCTCTGTCCTTCACCCCTACCCCAACACTATCTTTTTCAGTGTTTCTCATCTCAGTAAATGGTTCCACAACCAACCTTATTATTTCAAGCCCTAACACTTGTATTTTTTAATTAATTTTTTCATCTCCCTCAAGTCCTATATCCAAGCCATGACTATGTCCTGTTGATTGTACCACCTAAAAATCTCTCCATTTGCATCACCCTAGTTCACCTACTATCACCTCTTTTAATAACCCCTTGATTCCTTCCTGAATTCACTCTTGTCCTTCTCCAATTTGTTTTCCAGACTGCAGTATGATATTTTTCATGCAAGTCTTACTTTGTCACTTTGCTACTTAAAACATTTTAACAGCTTTCTATTGTATTAAGGATAAAGTCCCAAACTGGTAACATGTCCTGTCCTTTCCCAGCCTTGATTATCTTGCCTCTGCCAACATCTCCATCCTTGCCTGGCATCACTCTCCCGCTGAGAAGCTGGCATTGAAGATTGCAGAGATGGAGTATTGCCTAATGTTAACTAATCTGATATGTGGTTAGAACAGTTTGAAAAGTCGAAGAGTTGAAGGTCAAGGATGTAAGAGGTGACAGTAATGTCATCTGTGTGGATACTAAATATACACAGGATGATGGAAGGAATTAGGATGGAAAAAAATGATAATTCTCTATGAATTATTTGTTGGTTTGTTTTCTTGATCAGAGTAAGTTTGTTGATAACTGTAACAAGACAGATAGGGTAGTAAATAAAACAAACAGTACTTGTGAGCTAATGGGCCAAGTTTCATTCAAGGGAAAAAAGTAATTGTTTAGTAATAACAGTAGGAAGCTAAGATAAGCCAGTGTTTATTAACATCCTCCATTCTGGGTACAACCCAGAGGCCACAGAGCATTGCAGGAAGAATTAAAAGCCCTGGCTTCAAGACCTAATTTTGCCCTTCACTTTTCTTTTTATGTTGGGCATTGAAATGTCTGAAACTCAATATTCTTTTCAATAAAATGAGAATTAGGCCCATTTTGCTCACTACCTCACTTCAGAGGTACAGTGAAGATTAAATGAGATAATATACATAAATAAACTCTATGTGCTTTATAAGCTCCACGAATTTGGGCGATTTATTTTCCTTCTTATTCTCATGTAAGATGGACATACCCCAGGTGATTTCTTAAGGTCTTATTGTCTCCAAATAAAGTTTAATCTTTTGTTATCCAGAAGTAATTTAAGAAGTATAAATGTGTTAACACGTTATCATCAAATACCTAAGAGTCCTTTGTCATCTATTTAAGCATACTAAAGAAATGAATGAGTAAAGCAGGGCAACATAGCCAATAATGCAGTGTGAGGGTGAGCTCCTCACCAGTAGGCTGAAGAGTATGTGTATGCTGTCCCTTGCAGGTGTACTTTTCAGGATCAGACAGTTTTTGCAGTCTACGTCCTCTCCCGCATCAGTGAGAGTGTGGCTTCCAATTTTCCATCACCCTCCCCACTGGGTGACCACAACCTTCCTGTAATCCAGCTGGCGTCCTGGCCTAGGCAACATGCGAGAGACAATTAAGGTTGCCCATTCCATAATTAGTACCATGAAATGAAGACCTCAGCATCCAAAGAAGAAATTAACACTAAAATTGTGTCTGAAAAAAGACTAATGAGCAATATGTTGTCTGAAAATAAAGACTAGCCACACTCTTAAAGAGGCAGCTCCAGACCTGAATTAAAAAGCAACTCGACAAGCTTCATGTCTCCCAAACCCCAAAGCATATGTCTAATGCTCCAAGATGGGAGTTCCATTCTAAGTAGTCTAATCCACTTTCTATTTTGTGTTCCCCTGGATCAAGAAGAGTCCACTAAACATAATTCTTGTGTGTAGGTTAAGCGTTGATTTAATGAATTATTAATATTATTAGCTTTTCTTTTCAAAATCAACATTCAAATGGGAAATATCTGCAAATTTAGTATGTGTTGAAGGTTTCCTGCTTCTTAATTTGGTGCTTAAGTTGTTTTTAATAATAACCCATAACAATTGGAGAGCCACTTATTTCCCCATCATAACTGCAGAAAAGTGACATCATAATGCAGTCTAAACGGACTTACACTGACTTGCTGAAATCATGTTAATGAGTTTTCCAAATCAAGGGATCACAACCAACTCTTATGGGCTTTGTAAATGAAATGATTGCTTCCTATGTTTTATATTTCGTGTTTAGCTATATAAAATAAATTGCCGGTAGCAATAAACGATTTCACGCTATTTTTTAGTGACAGAGGAACAGATTACTCTCTCTCTTATCCAAAATGTATCATATTTTCATCACAAATCTTTCCATGGTAAGATTAGACAGTGATGGCTCTAAGCTAGTGGCCTGTCTTGTTCAATTTAAGCCCTGACAACGTGATGGGAATCACATCTTCTTAATTACATTTCTAATCACCTAGCCCAAGAGAAAGAGGGTTATAGGATTAAAGCCATTGCTGTCACATAAGATTAACATATCCACATGTAAACTAGATTCAGAACATAGAGTATCATATGCTCTGGGCTGTACCAAAGAAAAATCTTCCCCTTGGTCAGATAACTGGACATTACATAAAATAGGTTACAAAGAATATACATGAAAACGAGTCACTGTGACAGATCTTGATGGAAGAATAAGACCATAGAAAAACCATAAAAAAAGTCATATTGGGGATACAGTTGGAAATATGTTGAATTATATTGTAATTATATTGTAATTATATTGAATACTGTAATTAATTTTCAACAAAGTGGAAGAATAAGAAAGATTTGTTTAATTTATCCACCCAAAAAATATTTATTGTGCCTCTGCTACATATGGGCACTGTTCCAGGTCTTACGGAATCAGCATTAAACCAAACAGAAAAATCCCCCACCTTCATAAAGCTCATATTCTTATGGAGGGACACAGATAATAAATAAATTAAAAAAAGATAAAGCATGAAATTCTTCTTCTGGCAAAGATAAACAAACAGAAAATCAATTTAATCTTCCATCTGAAACAATCATAAAATGACAAAATATATGAAACAATAACTTGCAAGACTCTGAACATAAGGCAATGAAGGACAGTGATCCCTGAGAGTAACTGAATTATTTTCATTGAATTTTTCCCTCTGTGGTCTGAAATATATGCATTCGATTTTTTCCAGTTACCCTTTATTCATTCATCAAACATTTAATGAGCATCTACTATGTGCCTGACAATCTTCTAGGTATTAGTGATACAGCAATTGGAGCAGGGGAGAGGTAAACAGAAAATAAATGTGTAGATAAATGTATAATAAGTCAGATGATGCTAAATGTTATAATAAATAAAATAGGGGTTTGTTTGCCTGTGAGAAGAATGCTTGCTATTTTAAATGAGGTGATCAGAGAGAGCTTTGCTTAGAAGGTGAAATCTGAGCAAAGATCTATAGGACGTCAAGAAGAAAGCTATGCAGCTACTGAGGGAAAGCCACACTAGCAATGGAAGTAGGAAAAAATGATATACGTGTGCCATGAAATTTGAGGAATTTCTTCATAATATAGGGTGCATGGTTCAGCGTAGAAGCAAGCAAACTTAATTGACTTACAACTTCTCCAAATGTGAAAAAGAGGATGTTGGAGAAATAAATGGAGGAATCTCAGAAGAACTCTATATAAAATCTCTAATTTGGCAAAGTAGAGGCAAGCAGTGGGGCAGGTAGCCAAAACAAACAAATTCAGTGCAACGGGGTTTCCTTACAGGCTAAAGCAAATCAGCAAACTCTGTGGTGTGACTTCTTTCCAGAGCAGACGTCCCCCACAGGCAACCAATGCAAAGCAAAGTCATAAAGAAAAAAAAACCACCTGTCCTAGTGTGATTTTCTTCCAGAACAGGTGGCCAGAGACAGAAATCTAAGGTTCTAAACCCATTGAAATAAGCAACAGAGGAAAATAACATTGAAAATAATAGGGGTTTGCTTATTGAGGGTAATGGCCAAGTACTTTGTTGCAGACCAAGCCTCTCCACCCTTCCAAGAATGTTTAGAAAAGCTGTTCACAATACTTACACACACATGAAAAAAATCTATTGGAGGACACCAGAAAACTACTAAGTCAGCTAGGACTTGAGGGGGCAAGGGTTCTAGAGAAAAGGGATGCTTGCTGGAAAGAAGTGAACATTATGCAACATTTTTTCTGTGATTTGTAAGTAGCTAAATAGACTGAGGAACTGATCAGAAAGTGACAGCTAAGAGATTGAGAGGTCGAGCAGTGCTACTGGACACTTGATGGAGCTTGGAAGACAAAAGTTTGATTTCAGTGCACACAAGGAGGAAGGGCATTGGTAAATATCCCGGGCACCCAATTAAGACATTGCAGGAACTACACTGTAAGAGTAAGGATAACCTGGAAAAGCACCAACCCTCAGGAAAGATTGAAAATCAGTTTCCAGCCAGTTCACTGCTACAGTGGATTAAGGTAATCTTTCCTTCTCCAGCTGTCAACCAGAAAGAAACTTCTCTATCAATGAAGATAATTTCAGCTACAGCCTCAGACTATCTTCACACTTCTTCAACAACTATATCTGGTCTTCAAAGAAATATTACCATGAGTCAAGGCAAAATAAACAGAAGTCAAGAGAAAAAATAGAAAATAGATATTGTTTTATAAAACGTGAACTTTAAAATAACTTTGATTAATATGTTCAACAAATAAATTGCAAAATGGAGAATTTTACCAGAAATCAAAAATCTATAGAGAAAAGAATTACACAGAAAATCTAGAGCTGAAAAATATAGTAACTGGATTTAAAAACTCAATAGATGGATTCAGCAGCAGGTTAGACACAGCAGAAAAGATTGGAGGATGAGCATACCAAAAGATAGGTCAATAGAAAATATGTCGACTGAAGGACACAGGGGGAAAAAAGATGGAAAACACACACAAGTAAGTTTAATAGCATCATAAGACATGATTTATCATGCCTTTTCTTTTTAGGCTTTATGGGACATATGGTCTCTGTCATAACTACTCAACTCTCCAGTTTTAGCATAAAAGCTGCATAGACAATACATAAATGAATGGATATGGCTGTGTTCCAATAACTTTCTTTTACAAAAATAGATGGTGAGGGACCGGCCCAGTGGTGTAGTGGTTAAATTCGAGCACTCCACTTTGGTGGCCCAGGTTCGCTGGTTTGGATCCTGAGAGCAGACTTACGTACTGCTCATCAAGCCATGTTATGGTGGCATCCCACATACAAAATAGAGGAAGATTGGTACAGACGTTAGCTCAGCAACAATCTTCCTCAAGCAAAAAGAGAAAGGTTGGCACAAATCTTAACTCAATGACAATCTTCCTCAAGCAAAAAGAAAAAAAAAAAAAGCAGATGTTAACTCAGGGCAAATCTTCCTCTCCACAAAAAAAAAGGTGGTGTGCAAAATTTTGCTCTCGAACTGTACTTTGGTGACCACTGATATAGGATAGAGTGGAAAAGTCTGACATATATGTAATTGGAGCACCAGAAGTTGAGGATAGAGATGATAAGGAAGAAGCTATCTTTGGAAAGATATGGATGAAGAACTTTCCAAAATCAATAAAATATTTTTAAACTTTTAAAAGATTAAAAAGAATTACTTATGTGTATAAGTTCGAAAACAAGGACAAAATAGATAATTATCTATAAAAAATCTCAATGATGTAATCTGCTCAAGAAAAATTGGAAACTTGAATAAACCAATGACCAGCGAACCAATGAAATTGAGAATAAAAAATCTTACCCACAATGACCTTACTCTCCCCCCAAACTCTCCAGGCTCCCACTGTTTCTATATGGAATGTTTTTTGCCAAGTTAAGAAAGGAAAAATAAGAATAATTCCCATCCCAACAAATTGTTTCAAAGAATTTTAAGAATGGGTGGAGTGCCTCATTTTATAGAACTAGAATAACTTGAAACTAAAAGCAAACAGAGATAGTACAAGATAAGAAATTTATAGAGCAATATCCCCTTTGAACAGATGCAAATATGCTATATAAAACTCTAGTATAAAACGTATAAAAAGAAAGATGAATCATAAGCAAATTAATTTTAAGCCAGAAATGGAAGAAGCATCCAACGTGAGAAAACCTAATAAAATAGAACACAGCACTAAGATGGTAAAAGAAAAAATTCCTAGGATCATCTCAGAAGATGTTGATAAGCATACAGTGCTATTCGGCACTCATTCATGAAAAAGACTAAGCAAACTGGGACTAGAGATTGCCTTGAGCAGACAAAACTCACCAATGAAAAACCTAAATCTAAATAAAAGCTAATGATGAAGTTTCAACATTATCCTGAAAATGTAGCTACGGCAATGGAACAATAAAAAGAAATTGACCGCATAAGAATTGAAAAATTAAATCAGGCAAAAGAATGCTTTTCACCTTGAAGATGATGTGATTGTTTATATAGAAAATATGAAAGAATCTATAGATAAATCATTAGAACCAACAAAGTTCAACTTGGATTCCAGAGGCAGGATGAACATACAAATTCAACAGTGTCCTTATATATCAGTAATAAATCTGAGAAACAGTAAAAGAAAAAAATCCCCTACAAAACAGCTACAAAAGCCTTAAGGTAAGTAGGAATTTATTTAACATAAAATGTGAAAGTTCTTTGTGGAAAAAATTGTAAACTTTATAAAGTTCATAAACTATAAATTAATGGAAGAATATCATAAATTTTATAGCAAGATGATATCGTAAAGATATCATTTCTTCCTGAATTATTTATTCAGTGCAATTCCAATAAAAGGCTGGAGGTTTTCCTGGAACTTGGTATACTAGCCTCCAAATTGAAGTAGAAAAGAAAAGGGTAAAAATAGTTTACTCAGTTTTGAAGAAGAATTACCGGGTAATGAGATTTGGGCTTACTAGTTACTGATTCTTGATGTAAAGATAGAATAATATGCAAATGGAACACAATAATGTGGTGGATTCGAGAAGCTCCATGAGATTTGCCTTCTTCACGAAAGGACTTTTTGTCTAAACTGCTGCCAATGCTGCGTACAGACAGCTTCCGGTCAGTTTCTTCAGGGTTTGCCTCAGCAGAGGGTCACCTTCCCCAGGGTCACCCTTCCCAGAGTGGCCCACATCCCAGGACTCAATGTGGAGGGGTCATAAAAGCCAGAGCTTTTCAGCCCACCATGGGACAATTTTGAGGGTTTGGTATATCCAGAGCTGCCTGCAGGGTTGGCTGAGTCTTTTCCAGCCCTGTGTCATAGACTGGCTTCTCATCTGCCCAATTCTGCCTCCCCCTGCTCCTTCCACAGGTGTCAGTCCCTAATAAATATCCTGACACCAACTTCCATCTCAGCACTGCTTCTAGACCTCCCAACCTGTGACACAGAGAGCCAGGAACAATCCACACACGTAGGAATCCTCATAAATGACAGAGATCACACTGCAAATCAGTGGAGAAATATTCTCTTCACTATACAGTACTGGGACAAGTGAAGACATGGGAAAGACCAATTATATTTCACATTGTACACAATAATCTGCTGATTCGTGAACTAAATTTGGAAAGCAAAACCTTAAAATTTTAGAAGATGGTACATGAGAATATTTTTAAGACCCTGGATAAAACTTCTGTATGACAAAAGACACTGTAAATAAATTTGAAAGAGAAACCACAAGCTGAGGGAATATGTTCAGTGCACTTATAATTAAGAAAGCTCAATACTTGAAATTTATAAATAACTTCTATGAATCACTAAGAAAAGGCAATCAAAGAAACAAATGAGTAAAGGCCTTGAATAGTCATCAGTTCTCCAGGTCAACTCAGATTGCCAATGATCATGTAGAAAGATGTTCAAATACATTAGCAATCAGAAGGAAGTAAATTAAAACAAAATAAGACATCATTTCTCTCCAATTTAAAAATCTGACAGCATCTACTGTTGGAGCAACTGGATTTAACATATACTGCTGGTGGAATCACCATTATTAACCTTTGGAGAGCAACTTACCAATAATTCCCCACCAAAGTACATACTTCAGGGATATTCTCCCACATTTTTACAAAGAGATCCGTACTAGAGTATTTATTTATCATTATTCAGAAAGAAAGAAAGAAAAAGAAAGGATGGAAGGAAGGAAGGGAGAAAGGAAGAAAGAAAAATTAGAAACAATCTATATGTCAATCAATAGGAAATGTATAACTATATATTCGGCATGTTCACAAAGGAATATTATATGGTAATGAACGTTCATGAAATAAGATCGCATATCATCAAGAAAAAGGTTTTCGAAATAATGTGGAGAGAAAAAAGATGCATAAATTTCTGTACAGTATAATACTGTTTATTTAAAGTTTTAAAATAATCCAAACAATATCACATATTGTTTCTGGGTATACACATAAGTAGAAGGAGGATAAAGACATAATGTAAATAGTCAACACCAAGTGGAGGTTACTTCTGAGCAGGGAAGAGAGTGAGTGGGATCAGAGAAATATGTAGAGTGGCTTCAGCTCTATCAAAATGGTTTCTTCTTCTTCTTTTAAAATCTAAAGCTGATGCCATTTCTGCTGTACTAAGTGTAATGCTGGTATATACTTTTTAATATAAAGCTTCTACGGCAAAAAAAAGATTTAAGAAACCTAGGTTGAGGGTTAAATGAGTGTCAAGTTGTTCTCCAGAGTTTTCTGTTTCTTTTTAACAAAAACTAATCTCAAAAAGAAAGTGAAGAAAATAGATGTAATAGTTATGACCTAGTTTAAAACTGATTAAAACATTCCGAACAGTTCTGGAGTGAGTCTGTGCTGAGTCGTGGGTAACCTTTCATTTCCAATAGTCCTTGACTGTAATCCTATATACTCTTGATTCCCTCTGACAGTAGTTTAATCAGCTTTACCTACTAAGCATGTCCTACATTGGAGCTGAGTCTTACTTTTATCTGAAAGAATATTCTCCGTTTTCACACCTGGGGAACTTTTGGCTGCAGTGACCTTGGGTAGTGGAACCTACTAAGTCAACTCATCGACAAATGCTGGAAAAAATCGATGCTCATATGTTGGGAAACATCATACTGGCTGCATGTATATTGCTGAAAATATAATTTTACGCTCCTGTACATATTATTTATGTGGATTCAGGTTTTATTTCAATTCCAAACACTTTTCTTGTTTTTCATGGAGAAAATGATATCTACTAATAATCTAATATTAAAATAGTAGGATATGATGTTGGATATGTTTACAATTCTCTAATTTATTCTTCAAGTACACTCAGTATTACAAATGCCCTTTCACTTCTTGATGAATTGTTCAATAAATAAGAACCCTTAGGACATATTCTTGGATAACCTGTATTTTTGGTTTAGAATGAAACGTTCCTGCTACTTTGGTGACATGCTACAAAAATATAGCAAACATTAACTCAAGCAAGTCTTTTACTTTATTTATTTTGAACTACATTTTCCCTCTTTATATTACAAAAGTTAAGGAAGAATAAAAAACAGGCTACAAGAAAAAAAAGGTATTTGTAATTATTCTACTCCAGCAAATCAAGGCATTGTTAATATTTTGTCTCCCATTCTAGCACTTGAGCACGATTACATACAGCAACTTGCACACATAATCAGAGGAGATCCAGCAGTAATTTGCCAGCCTCGCCAGGCCAGCCTAGTCCCAATATCTGACTTTAATTGTCTGTTTGCTTCCCCTCAATCCAAGAAGCTTTCTATGGGCCCAAGGCTCATAGTGTTCACCAAAACCCATGTTTCCCTCTCCTCGGTGGACTAAACTCACTTGCATCTAGGCATGGCCTGGTGACTCATTCTTGCTAGTGGACGCGGGTGAGAGTAATGTGTCTCTCTCCTAGGCCGACACACTGAGCACAGCTGTGCTTTCTCCACATGCTTTCTCTCATCTCATCCGCTCGCCCAATGGGGAGGATTTAGTGCAGGGCTCTGAGGGTTTAGGGGGCTGGAGGGGCCACTGGAGGCAAGAAACCCGTGTCTCCGCGTGACTGTGACCCACACTGGCCTGCGACATTAACTCAAAGTAATTATTTATTGTGTTAAGAAAACAAGGTTGCATGGTTTGCCTGAATAACAGCTAGCATTACTTCCTCTAATATAATTTTTAAAAATAACGAAAGACACCTTTTCAATTTTCTTTAATAAAGTCCACAAAAAGAATTAATGGAAAGTGTCATCTTCGCAGGAGGATTTTCAAGATCACTGACTCAGGCCCACCTGACACTCTCCACTCCCTTCCCCGCTATCTTTTCTCCACAGCACATATCAGCGTCTGATACAGCATAAATTTAATTTATATTCATCTATTTATTGGCTGCATCTCCCTATTAGAATGCAAGTTCCATGAGGGAAGGGGCTTTTCTCTGTTTTTTGTTCACAGCTTTATCCCCAGAACCTATAACACTGCCTGCCACGTCATAGTTGCTTAATAATTAGTGGTTGAATAGCTGTTGAAATACAGTTTTAATTTAGAAGTTGTAAACTATCTAATCCCATTTAGTAATCAAAACTTCACCTTCCTTAAATGGTCTTGTCTCCCTGAGCTGAAGCCTTTTGTAAGTAGAAGAGGTGAGGCAGTTCTTCTCTTCCCCCACCTTCTACGCTCCTGCCCCACTTAGCTAACATAGTGTCCTCACCCATCTTGAGGGGGAACAGAGATTGAGGAGGAGGCTGGGCGTGTGTGGAGGGAGGAGTAGAATGTTTCTGAGTTGACTGGTCTTATATTAAGATGGCTTCAAGCACGCTGAGCCAGGCAGATGCATAAAGCTGACTCTTTATGTATGCTTTGAGAATTCTTCAGAGACCCCTGGGAATGTTCAACTGTATTTCCCATGGTGCAGGTGACACATTTTCCTCTGGGTGTGTGTTAACCCCTCATCCCTTCTTGCATTGGTGACTTATTCTAAACAGATGCTGCATCATTCTTCCAGGTAGTACTCTTGAAAATAATTAAAAATATCTATAAGCAGGTCTGTCTGCCTCTTTTAGCTCACCTCTAAGTCCACAGGAAATAAGCGTCCTTGGTCCCAGCCAATGGCAAGAAAGCAGTCCAATCTTATCCTAGCATCGAGCTCTTTTCACTCAGCCATTAAAGCGGCTAGCCAGCCATTTCTTTTCCCCTAGACACCACGTCCTCTGATTGGCTGTCTTGGAAGACTTCAACTTGACTTGAGAAGAATGCAGAAGCACCCCCACCCATCCTGCTTAATGGTAGGGACAAGCGGAGGGCTGTGATGGAACCACAGCTTTGTCCAAAGAAATTCTCTTCACAATCCTTATAAACGTCCACCGTTAAAAACTCCTTTATACTTGTGTGTGTGTGTGTGTGTGAGGAAGATTGGCCCTGAGCTCACATCTGTGCCAATCTTCCTCTATTTTATGTGGGATGCTGACACATTGTGGCTTGATGAGTGGTGCTAGGTACATACCCATGATCTGAACTTGCGAACCCTGGGCCACCGAAGCGGAGTGTGCAAACTTAACAACTACACCATCAGGCTGGCCTCTGAAAGTATAAATACTTTTGATATTGGGTGAAGGATCTAAAAGTTATGTTACCCAGTTTTGAGTTATATATTCTGAAATTTTTATAGAATGACCTAACACAACTCACTTTGACATATGATTTTATTATATCTTAGTGACTCAATTGAAACTTCCAAATTTGTACCTTATACCCTCATATATTTATGTTTATAGCTCTCTCTATATTTTTGTTTCTATTTGCACACCCATTTTGATTATCTACTGCTATACAACAAACTCTATACTAGTACCATAAAACAACAGTGTTATTATTGTTATCTGTCTCTCACGGTACTGGGAGTTGACTAGGCTCAGGTAGACAGCTCTTATTTAGGATGTCTTGGGCAGTGGTTGGGGCTGAAATTTTCTAAAGGGCTTCCTCACTCACATGTCTGGCACCTGGACTAGGAAGACTCAAATAGCTGGAGGCTGGACTTGCTGGAGCTCGCCAGGTGAGTCTCTCTACCGTATGTAGTCTCTCCACAGAGTCTTTCCAGAGACCAACATGAGTACTTCAAGATAGCCAGACTTCTGTCATGGCAGCTCAGCTCCTAGGGCACGTGTCTCAAGAGATAGAATTAGGTGGAATTTTTATCCCCTTTTATGACCTACCCTCAGAAGTGACACAGTGTCATTTCTACTGTATTCTATTAGTCCTAAACCCAGACAGGTTCAAGAAGAGAGAATATAGTTCCACTTCTTAATGGAGGAGTGGCAAGTTTCTTGAAGAGCATGTGGGAATGGAAATATTGTTGGAATCTGTATTAGTCAGGATTCTCCAGAGAAACAGAACCAATAAAATATATATGTATCTTATTTGTGGTTTATTTATCTTTATTTGTAGTTTGGATATATGCAGTGTGGAAGATTGTATTTTTTTTTGAAAGACTTTGTGAGGGTTAATTTTATATGTCAACTTGACTGGGCCTCAGGGTGCCCAGACATTTGGTCAACCACTATTCTGGATGTGTCTGTGGCGATGTTTCTGGATGAGATTAACATTTCAATCAGTAGACTGAGTGAAGCAGATTGCTCCCTGTTGTGAATGGGCCTCGACCAATATCCCAATTCAAAGCAGTTAGGCCAAAGGAGTTCCCTCTTCCTCAGCCTTTTTTGTTCTATTCAGGTCTTCAGTTGATTGGCTGGGGCCCATTCACATTAGCGGGCAATCTGCTTTACTCAGTCTACTGACTGAAATGTTAGTCTCATCCAGAAACACCGCCACAGACACATCCAGAATAATGTTTGACCAAATGTCCGGGCACCCCGAGGCCCAGTCAAGTTGACACATAAAATTAACCATCACAAAGTCTTTTTTCAAAAAAATACAATCTGCCACAATGCATATATCCAAACTACAAATACAAGATAGTTTATGTCAAATGTTAATATCCAATCTTTCTGCAATATGAAAATGATGGTATACTTGCTAGGAATGTCTGAGGGATATATCTTTGCTCTAGTCCTGCCTAAATTCTCATTGTTTGCCTTATTTATGTGCTGTACATTGGTCCCCTTTCCTGTGCCGCTTGATCTCTGCTCCCTTGTCTTAGCATTCCTGTGCCTACTGCTGAAAATTCTCAGCAGATCTGTCTACAGTTGTTCGTTGTTCAGACTTCGAGCATAAAGCCTTCATTGCCTGTCTTTCTAGAACCCTCACAAGCCCTCCTCTTCATTTGCATTGCACAAAATCTTTGCAACCCTAGAACTTAAGGGAAGCTTGTTGCAGTTACTGAGTTCTGAAAAATGCCTGAAGCAGCCTCCACTTGGCCAGCAAGTGCTGTTCTCCTTTATATAATGGCTGAGTAAATGGCTTTGGAATCACACAGGCCTGGCTTCAAACACTGGCTCTGCCGCTTAGAATTTGCATCACTTTGGGAAATCAAATTAATCCTTCCGAGCTTCAGTTTTCTCACCTACAAAATGGAGTAGTTAAGACCATACAAATTTGTGGTGACAATGAAATAAGATGATGCATATTATATATTTAGCCCAGTGGTTGACACAGAGGAGAATCTCAAGCATTGTCAAATGTTATTGTTATTTTGATGGTTGTTGTTGTTACTTATGTCTTTGTTGCACCAGCTCTGGAAGAGTGTTTATATGGGCCACTTTAACCTTGGCAAGAAACAAATGGCTTCTAGCCAGGGATCACACTAAACAGCCCACAGCATGCTTGACTCTGTGAGACACCCTGGCATGAGTCAGATATTGTAAGCAACTCCCTGTCCTGTGAGACCGGCCAAGAGTTTATTCTTTACCAATTGTTTGTTATACGTTAGGAAGAAGACAACAGAAATAACATGAATTAGACCCAGATATGTGCCTACCACGCTGCTAAGAACTTTACACTTAAACTTCACCCATCTAAGCCTCAGTTTCCTGACCTCTAAAATGAGGATAAGAATAGTACAAACCTCATAGTGTTGCTGTAACAAGTGAAATAATGGATTAAAAATGCTCACAGTGTTTGAGTAAATAATTACTATAGATCATGGCATGTCATTATGATAGAAGTATTTTATTTAAAAAAATATAATTTGCTGCATGATATTTGTCGTAAGATTTTCTTACTGTGCTTTGGGAAAGTTGCAAAGAAGTGAAAGTTCATTTGGCAAGTTTGAGTGAGCTTGAGGAACAGATTAGAAGAGTAGCTAAATTGTACAAGGTCACACTGCCCCTAAGGCAATAGAGCTTTGACCAAACCCAGTGTGTCTACACTCTTTTCAAAACACAGCTTCCTCCCATACGTCCATATAGGATAATCATCCATAATTTTTACGTGGTTGTTGTATTAATCAATGGAGACCAGCAGTTCAAAACTATTTAGTCTCAGGACTCTGTTAAACTCTTAAAAATTACTCAGCATCTGGTGCGCAGATCTTGGTTTCTCCAAAAAAAGGAATCAAGAATTCTTGGAGAAATGGCTAATTCTAGGACTGGGACAAGAAATATACAAGATGAGCCTGGAGCATCATATAATACCAGAAAGAAAGAATGTGAAAAATAAACAAATTAACCCACATTAATAGGAGTATGTCACAGGTACATAGGAGCCAATTGAAAGATTGCTCAATGATCAACGTTTGAACAATTTGAGCAATAAAATAAAGTAGGAAGAAATTATAACTCAACGTACAAAATAAGTGTCCATGAGTCACATTGATGTAACAAATAAACAAACAAATAAATAAATGGAAAAGAGACAAAATCTGCTGCTCAGAATTCCAAATAATTTATGTAGATACTCTGCCTTCAAGGAGGGGGAGCCCTCAAGTGTAAATTTCCCAGAAAGACTTTCTTGCAAAGAGTACAACATGGAAAGATGGGGGCAGGGGAAGTAACTTACATCAGAGGAGCCTGATAAACACTAGCTCAGCCAGGTGACCAAGGTCAACATCAAGGGTGGTAAATCATATTGATAGTAGGAACCTTGATATGATGTGAAGAAATGCCACTTTACCTCTGGATTCTTCATCCCAAAAACATATAATTCCAGTCTAATCATGAGAGGACACTAGGCCAATTCCAATAGAGGAGCATCCTACAAAATACATTGCCAGTACTCTCCAAATCTCTCCTGGTCACCAAAACCTGGGAAAGTCTGAGACACTGTCACAGCCAAGAGATGCCTAAGGAAACATGAAAACTAAATGTAATGTGGTGTTCTGGATGGGATCCTAGAAGGAAAAAAACAGCATGTTAGGTAAAAAACTAAGAAAATCTGAATAAAATATGGACTGTACTTAACAATGATGCATCAATATTGGTTTATTAATTTTGACAAAAGTACTATACTCATGTAAGATGTTAATAATAAGAGAAACTCATGCAGAGTACATGGGAGCTCTCTATTTTATTCTCAATATTTCTGTAAATCAGAACTGTTCTAAAAGATGAAGTTGCTTAAAAAAAGATCTGAAGCAAATATAGAAGACATATATTAGAACTGAGTTATCGGCAAAAGACTTTTTGTTATATTATTCCTGTACTTGCAAATATATTTAAACTATTTTTCAATAAATACTTTTTTAAACAATACTTTTACCAGGAAATCCCAAAAGGAAGCTAATTTACTAAAAGTCAGTTGACTGAAAGAAAACAGAACTCTTAGATACACAAATACTAGTAATAAGAATTATTAGAAATTTTCTGGATTTTTAAAAAATTGAAACAACATTTTATAATAAGAAAAATTATTGAGGCTTTGTAACTACCTTACAAATTAAAACTGAGAAAGTTTTAAAACACAAGAGCATACAAGCACAAATTCCATTAGCCATCAGAATTACGGGGTCATCACACATTTTGTGGTCTCTGGAAAATTCCACTGTACTTTCATGAAAGAATAAAGTGAAAAAAAACAACGAAACCTTAAAATGCTGGGATAAAGTCCAGTTGGTCATGATGTATTTTTCATTTTATAGATTGTTGAATTTGATTCACTATTTTGTTTTTTCATTTTTGACATTACCAGAAACACTACAATAATCGTCTTTATACACAAATCTGCACATGTTGATGCTTTTATTTCTGATGAATAGTTTTCCAAAAGTGGGCTAAATTGTGTGAATCTTTTGAATATCAATAAGTTATGTCAAATTGCTATCCCGAAATGTTATAGCAATTCTTTCTTTCCTCTGTCTACAACAGTGTTTTCCCACAATCCTAACTACACTGGACGTCATCAGTATTTTATTAATAATTCTTAATTATGAACAAGAATGATGTTAATTAACACATTTATAGGACAATGTGTAAACACATCTCATGCTTGGAGCTGTTATTCAATGATGAAATAAAAATCAAAATTACAAACTAAATAGAAACTAACTAAAAACCCAATACAATTAAAACATTAATTCAATGTGACAGATGACATTGACATGATAATAGACAGATAGCAGAAGTTGGAATTAATATTAAAGAAATGTAGCCTCGAGTCTGTTTCTACATTTAATCTGTTTCCTAGTTCCACTTCAATCATGCTAACGTAGAGGACGAAGGCCTGTTCACAGTAGCCTGCTTTATGAAATAGTCTTCATAACTTCAGAGTTTTGTTGCTGGTTCATGATAATCAGATGCCACACTTAACTAAATTTCTCCTCGGAAGCCACCTGCAAAAGCAGTTTTTATTGTAGTGTCACTTAATAACTCTTTAAAACTCTCATGTGAAGATGAGGTTGTCATGTGGCTCCATTGAAATCTGAATTAAATATTACTTACTTGTGCTTTCTTGGGTATGTGACTTTATTTTCTTATTTATTTAGTTGTTTATTTTCTGATCCTTTTTCTCACTCCAAGAATAGAATGTAAATTCCACGTGTATTCCTATATCCCCACACCTAACTCCAACCCTGGCCAAATAAATACTTGAATGAATTAATGTGCAATTTAATTATTGCTGGAATTAAATGCGAAAGTGACTTTCATTGCTTATTTACCGCCACATTTAGAGGTAATGTATTATGTAAGTGATAGGTACACAAATTTAACAGATTAAATGCACACAAAAATAAGGCCCATATAATGCGTATTTTTAAAATGTGGTTATACTACTGACCAGTTCAGTGCCCTATCTCACTCGGCAAATTCAATCTTAGACAAGCGTAAGTAGAAAAACCGAAATTGCATAGCAGTGCTCCATTTTAAGGGGATTATTTAAATGACTGAGAATTACCTTACATTATCTTTTTCTTAGATAAACATTGAAATAAAAGGCAAAAGAATTAAATCTCAAGGACAATATATTTAAGAATTTCCTAGAGATCATTCTGCCCCTTTGGGAAACACTAGTGTACAATGTATATGCACTTTGTCAATTGATCTTTGTTGGAGAAACATTTTTTTTCCTCCAGAAAATTTGTAAGTTGCATATTCAGAAGCAGTTGCATTAGGACTGTGGAGAGGGCTCCTGGGGTCAAATTAATCAGAGAAATTATGGATTGTCCAACTCAGGTGGAGACAACGGACAATGATGACAACCCCAGAGTTCAAAGTTGCACATAAAGGGTCAACGTCAATTCAGCCTCGCAGACCTGCTGCTGGGACTCAAAATCCTCAAGGGAGCTTTTTAGATACAGAGATTAAAGGGAGACGGCTTCTGGAGAATATCTTTTTTCCTTTTCACCTTTGAGGAAATTCAGTTTCATGACCTGTGAAAGGTGGTTCAACTTGATAAACTCTTAAGACCCATCCAAATTCTGTAACATTTGTATGTAACCCTGAGTGTATTTACACACAAACCCTACGAGAACTGCCGGTTGTCCAGTCATGAATTATTTTGCTACACACATCATAGCAGAGTGAGAAAAGTCTCAAAATTACACACAAGACCCTAAAAACAAATTTTTTATGTATTCATTTTATTTGAATCCTTATGGAGTATATTTCTTTTAAGTTTTACAAGTTACCTTAAGCAAAATCTTAGTTTCTTCAAGAATTCTAAATAGATTTTTAAAATAATTACTAACAAATATTAGTTCTTATCTTATGGAAGACAGCTTACTTTATATTACTCTTATACTTGAACACTGTAAATAGATCTAAACTCCAATTCATTTTAATAAAATTGTTTTTCATTTTCCTATATATTTCAAAGAACATGAACATCCTTGCTAGCACCTTTAAAACGGTATCTTCTGATTCCTGTGAGCTAGCTCTTATTTACACAATATTCTAATATCCCAATTTTTATGGCACTTTAATTAAATATACATTCTACACTTATAATTGTCATCAAATAAATAAAACTACTAGCTATCCATGACTCTTTATTAATTAGAGAACATGTATTTCAAGCTATCATTTGACCATCAGTACAGAAATATTCAACTCTGGTTCTGCCTTTTGTCCTTCACATGGCTGCAGGGACATATTTTCTGTGTCAAAAATTAGAATACCTGGTCTGAAACGAACGTTTGTATCTCAAGTTTATAAAGGAAAGTCTTGGAATACACTGAAATTTTGACATTTTAATGTTTTGAAATTAAAAAATAAAATAAATTACATTAAATTGAAGACCATGACTGTCATGTTTCCCACTATATTCCCAGTGTGTATATATTGTAAGCTCTCAATCTATTTTAAAAGAATAAATTGATGAATAAATGAATGAATGACAGTGACAACAAAAAGAAGGAGAGAATACTGAGGCTTAAGACCTATATGGCTTCCCCAGGAATCATTCTAAAATGAGGGAGGGACACAATTTTAATGAGTCAGAAAGGCAAAATGGTACCCTGTGACCAGCCAACTGCGAATGGGGTCTGGGCAGTGGTAAAGAACTCATAGGGGCCCAGCTTGCCTCACTCAGAAATTTCTCAGGAACAGCTGCAGACCTGGATCAACCTTGGCAGTACATCTGCAGATCCAGCCACCGAGCTCCAAGGACAGTGGTAGAATTGATGATAGTAGCTGATTAAAGAGGAGAAACTAAGGTGGGGAGAGGAAAGCCGAATAAACATGAAGACAATTTTGCTTTTGTCTAGAGAGAGTTCTCTCCCTGTTTGTAGTTAGAATGCCCTTATAAAGGAATTTTAGAAAGCATGAGAAAGAGAGTGTGTTATTCTGTTTAAACATTTCTCACTGAGCAATAAGATCTACTTTTCTCCCTGCCCTGGAAGGATGACCCATTTAGAAAATATCAACATGTTCCCTTGCCCTCCAGCTTTCACTTGACTTTGGCCAATGGGGAGCCCAAGAAGATCAAAAGAGTGTTTCTTCCCTTGGCTTGCCCCATGCAAAGTCTCCTAGAGCTGTCAGCATCCCTTGATTAATTGTCGCTGCTCTTTTCAAGGTGATCTCTACCTCATGTTCCCCTTCCAGGTTTCGGTCATCCCTTTCTGCTCCTAATGCTGGATTGTGATTCTTCCTCACTTGACTCTGTAAATGGAAACTGTAAACAACTTTCCTCAAATTATCCTAATTCAAGCGGGCCTTCTTTTCTTTATTGGCACAACACATTCCTCTTCTACGACTTTAGCCAACTTCTGTTTCTACCTGCACAGTTCCATCTCTCCTCCATCTCCTCCAATTCTAATTTCTAAGAGAAAACCAAAATAGTCCTTGTCGCCTGCCTCCCAGTGGAAGCCTCAAAATAGGAGCTATCACTTAGGTCACAGATTTCTTAGGTTACATTGGGATCAGAAAGCTTAGATTTGAATACTTTCTAGGTTGGGAAACAAAAACACCTGCTGAGAAAGCTCACTTTTTTTTTCAAAAGTACATTTTTTTTTAATTGAGCCAAAAATCTGTCTTCTTGTGGCTTCTACACGTTGGTTTTAGACCTAACCCCTTGGGACTATAGAGAATATGCATATTACATTCACCGATCTTAATTTCAGGAAGAAAATTAGCATTTGTTGAGGCCTACTAATTGCCATATGCTGCACTGGGTGCTTGCTCCCCATTGACCACGAGTCTGGGGGTGTAGTATAGGAAACACCGGTTAGGCCCCATCCCCTGTGTGTACCCCACAAGTCAGCGGCAAATCATACAATGCGTAGATCAGTTTCTCTGCTTTTAAATCATATGCCCCTTCCCTGAAGCCATAATATCTGAAAATAATGCTCTTGCCTCTGACTCTATTTGTTTTTTCTTTGTTAGGTTAAAAGCATACAGTTGCCTAACCATTCCTGTGTAACATCTTTTTTAATCACTTTCCCAGTTGGCCACCAGACGCTTGATGTGATCACTTACAAAAGCATACTCTTCTTCACTTTTTGGGTTCAGAACTGAATGCAGTTGACCTAGGACCACCACTCTTTTGTCTTACCTGCTACCCCCTGAGCATGCTGCCTAAGAGCACCTGTTCTTTGAAACCTACATTACACATCTAACTCATGTTAGAATTACCCAATTATCTTCTATACCTCCCACAATCCATAATTTTCCAGTTGCAATTTGAACCTGAAACTCCAAACAGTGTGTTGTTTTTCCTGTTAGTATTCTCGGTAACAGTTTATCTGTCCTTCTAGACTCCCCAGATGTTGCTACATTCTGAGTCTACGTACTGTTAACATCACAAAACTGAACAGCCATCTTGCCATCTGAATCCATCGCCAAATTCAAATAAACGTCAGTATAACCCCGAGAGCCTTGAAGGAAAAGCATCAGGTAGGACTATTTCTCTAAAACATTACTAAAAACATCTCCCTTTGCCCAAAATATTACACTCATGGCAAGTACTAAAAATCATACCTTCTATCCCTTGAGAATTCACTTCTGGCCCACAAATTTCTGTAATTCACTTCATGAAGCCTCCTGCCTCTCTTGATAAAGTTCTTTACCCAGTGACATTCCTTCGAAGCCTGTCACCTGCTGTGTGACCTTGGCTTCATCCTACTCTAACTGCTTTTCTCATGGTGGCAGTTCCCTGGTATTTTGAGGAATGCACCCTCCTTCTTTCTATCTAGCCTCATCCTAAATACTGCAACGCTCTTGTCTAACCTCTGCTCATGTACGAATTTGATGAGCATATCTTTTATATCTTTATCCAAGTCAGAGCTAAAAATGTTTGTCTGGTTATTTACACTCTATGTCACTCCAAAAAGAGCTTAAGAGGAGTTTAACCTTACAATAATATCTATTCATTGGTAATAAGCATAGAAAGTCAAGGCCATAGAAAGAAAAGGAAGCAATTAGAGCTCATGTAATTACAGTCTGTGAATGTTACATTTGATGCTAAGCATTCTGGCAGCAAAAGCAAACAAGAGAAAGATTCTAAATACTATAATTTCCAATATCTGACAAAAGAAAACACACCAATTCTTTAGGAGAAATAAACATTTTCCTCACACAGTGAGACTTAATAAAAGTATTCTTTGTGACAACCAAATGGATTTTAAGCTTCTTAAAAATGGGGACTATTTTTAGTGCCCTTCTTTATACCCATCTGCCCCTGACTTCTGCTGTGCTGAAGAAGAGAGCATCCTGGTGATAATATGTGTTGTTTGACAAGAACGTTAGGCAAGCGACTTTTTCCCACGTGTGGAATAAACACGGGAAGAAGTGGTTACAGTTTATGGATACGGTAGCTGTGAAAGAAGTAAACATGTTGGCTAGGTCTGTGAGCTATTCCAGAGAGGCCAATCTGATAGGAGAAGCATCAATCAATTCAAGGAGAAGAGCGAAGGGAGAAAGGTACAAAGACGGAGCGAGTGCAGAAGGAAAATGAATGCTGTCAAGTCTGGGGAATCACAGAAGTTATACAGGGCAGAAGCAAGTTAAACTGTAATGCCCTAGATTGGTTCTGCACAGTCAGCATCCATTCATTTGTTGGTAGCTCCTGTTTAAAGAGTTAATTTGACCCAGTTACCATGGTTTTTGACTTTGTCCATCTTCCCACACCGAACTGAAATTCTTTTCTTTCTGAAAGCTATGATGTTGGACAAAACAACACATCCTTGTGGGGGTACTCATTGGATTTTAATGAGCATCTGGGCAGACCCTGGGAGAGAGCTGTGTTCTCACAGCGCGAGGGCAGGCTCGATGCTTTCAGCTGTTGGCACCACTCACAGTAGGTAGTGTTCTCAGGAGAAAGAGTGTTAGTAAACCTTCGTTTGTGTATGTGTGTGGCTGAAGAGAATTGGCTGCAAAAGAGAAGTTCAATTCTCTTGTTTCTAAAAGCAGTAAAGAGATTTCCAAATGACTTCCTCTAATGCGTTTGGTAAATTGCCCTCAAAGACTATTGTTTGAACATCTCAAAATTCAGGCTTAAAAAATCCCCCTACCATCTATCATTACAAATAATCTGTTTAATATTTGCAAAGATGAGTTTGTTAACAAATTTTACCACTGCCCATATTTACAAATAATATGGTACCCTGAGAAATCCCAGAAGAAGAGGATAAAGAATGGTGAGTTTCAGTAAGAGTTGATGTGAGCTATCCAATATAAAAACTATCCAGAAAAATTCCTTTGACTACTCCACCATGCGACGATCGAGATGCTGATGGTGTTTACAGTGTTTCCCCAGGGAGAGAAGAGTCACATATAGCTAGCGGTAACCGCAGGTATGGAGTAGCACATTATGTAACTTCATATGTTCTATTCCCCTCACCTAGAATACCTTTCTCTTCTTACCCTACTCCCATTTTTTTGAACTCTTACTCATCCCTCAAAATCCAGCTCATTTTGTACTTCCTCCGTAAAGCTTTACCTAGGCATCTTAGGCGAAACTTGTTTGTCCCATTCTTGTACTAAGTCCTATGCATTCCCAAAACACTTTTTTTCTCACACCTCAATTGAAGGTCTTCCACTTAAAGATCTTCCCCCCATCAGATTGTGAAATCTTTTAGAACAAGGACTGTTTCACCTCTATCACACTGTGAAGTCTTTCAGAATAAGGACTGCTTCACTTTTTATCCCCGTTCCTAGTATCGTGCCTAATGTTGCTGAATGATGAATGAACAAACTAATGAATCAATCAATCAAAAACAAGACAGGACAAAGAAGGGCAAGGCAAATAAAGCTGAAGAGATTGAACAAAAGATGAAAGAGGCACAAACAGCGTAAGTTGAATGTATGTTAGTCTGGAGAACTGGACCAAGTTAAGAAAAGATAGAAAGAAGAACAAATGTATGATGATATGTTAAAGGACAAATAGTCCATATTATAAACAAAAAGAACAAGGAGAAGAGGGAAATTCTCTGAAAGCCCAGAAATAGAGAGGCACTGGGCTAGGGTAAGGCAGAATCTGAAACGCCAGACGACCTTAGCTTTGTATAGGGAGCCAAACTGGTGACCCACAAGATAGAGTGCTGGACTCAAATCCTAAACTATTGCTCTTCTCCAAGAACTAGACTGATGAAGACCCTGGCAGAGGAACCTGACGTTCAAAGGGAAATGAGACCTATAATGGGATAACATTTACTTCCAAGGAGAAGATGAGATGTGCATCAAATTTTTATTCCATGCCTACATTGCTTTAAAGTAAGGATGGCGGCCAATGAAAGTGTTGCTTAGTTCATAAGTACTGGCCTGCCACAGGCAAGTTTGCCCAACTGTAAAAGTGTGCTCTGTACATGTGGTCCATGGGCCAAGTCCTGCTCCACATGGGGTCTCGTCTAAATTCCTGGGGCAAATATTATCTCATTTGTATCTTGATTTTCTGTAAGATTGTAATTTCCTCAGGGAAAGAGACTATAGGTGTGCTTTTGGAACCAATCCTGGCATGAAACTGATAGCTGTTTCTCAAAAATTGATTGGCTCAACATTATGCAAGTTTTATTGCCATAATTTGACCATGTAAGTTAGCTTTCAATGTCTAGATTTCAGCTCTTTGAGACTTCTTTTCCTTATTGCTTAGTCTCTGTCCCTAATTATGCCATACTCCAATTGGGAGAAGGGTGATCCTAAAATTTTATGCCTATATTATTATCCTCAATTTTTTCCAAACTTTCCACCCTAACGTTAATTTTACAAGTCCCTTTTTTTTTCTCTTGGAGACTGCCTTTCCACCACCTCCATCCTTCTCCAACCTTGAGTACTAGACCTCTAGGCTGCCAGGTATCAGTCATGCTGTTTCTTTCATTTTATTGCTTTCTTGTGTAGAAATTGTTTCCTGAGTCATTCTTTTTCTGAGTTGGCAGCATTTTTTTTGTTAATGTGCATCATCAGGAGATTTCCAAAGAAAGGGTATTTAGCATATTAATTTTCTTAATTTGATAAAGGCTATACTCCACCATCACACTTGAATGGTATTCTGGCTGTGTTCAGGATTCTAGATGGAAATGATTTGCCTTCAGTCTTTGAAAGCATCATTCCATTGTTTTCTACACTATGGTGTAAATAAAAAGTCTTAGACTAGTCTGATTGTTATTACTTTGTGTCTTAACTGCTTTCTCTTCCCTAAATTTTTAAAAATATTTTATTTTTATCCTTGATGTTCTAAAATTTTATATTGATTTGTCTAGGTATGAGTCTTTTTCTATTTTCCTATTTATCTTGCTCAGTAGTACTTAACTTTTACGATATCCTTCTCTTCACCCTGACAAATGTCTTTGCATTGTTTCCTCTCTCAATTTTTTCATTCTCCTTTTCTTTTACTCCCACTACTAAGATATTGGACCCTGTGTTGAGATTTTTGCATCTTTTACATTTTCTTTTATTTTTGTACCACATTCTAGTTGATTTCCCAAATGCCGTCTTCCATTTCTCTATTTTTTTTGAATTTTGACAAGCAAATTTTTAAATTACCAATAACTCATCTCGTTCTTTAAAAGTTCATTTTCATAATATCTTATTCTTTTTTCATGGATATAAAATCCTGTCAAATCTCTCTGCTTCTACTAATGAAGGTACATGAATGTTTGTTTTTCTGTGCTTTTCCACTGTTCGAATTTTCTATTTCTACAGGACCCATAGTTTTCAGGCTGTTTGGCTTCATCTTTCTCTTTTATACTGCACAATTTCCTGGAAGGTTAGGTGAATCTTAGTTGCAATATATTTAAAAATAAAAGATATGAGGAGTGACCAGAAGCTCTTTGAGGACGGTAAGAATTTGTTGATGGGGCAGAGTTTGCTTGAAGATCAAGTGGTCGGGGTTACTTGTGACACTGCAGGGATCCTGATTGCCTGAAAGAAAAGGACTTCGCCCTGGGGTATACCCAAGCTAGATCCCCTCTTTCTCTTCTTTGATTGTTACCTTTGCTAACTTCAATGGCTGCAGGCAAATCTCGTGATGAAGTGAGGAAGAGGTTTGGTATGGTTGTCTTCTCTATATAACCTTTCACTAATTCTCCTCCTTTCATTCCAACTTCTGACTCTCCTCCCCCTGTGTAATTTCAGTCTCTGGATGGGGAGCTCTTTCTGCAGTTTAATGGGCACATTGACTTTCTCCTCCCCTCCCATGCACGGTCAAAGTTGCAGATTCCTCCACTCTTCTTCGTTAGTTAACATTTTCTTATCTGGTTTTTTTCCTTTCATAAATTTGTTACAATTTCTTTTTGCTGATGACCCCATTTTTCTCTTTTATGATATATTAATTGTTTTTATTCTTTTTTTTTTTTAAAGATTGGCACCTGGGCTAACAACTGCTGCCAATCTTCCTTTTTCTTTCCCCCCCAAAGTTGTTAGCATCTGGGCTAACAACTATTGCCAATCTTTCTTTTTTTTTTTCTGCTTTATCTCCCCAAAGCCCCCTTGTACACAGTTGTATATCTTAGTTGCATCTCCTTCTAGTTGTGGGAGGTGGGACACCGCCTCAACTTGGCCTGACGAGCGGTGCCATGTCCCCGCCCAGAATCCGAACCCTGGGCCGCTGCCCCGGAGCGCATGAACTTAACCACTCAGCCACAGAGCCGGCCCCTGTTTTCATTCTTTGCTATACTTTTAATAAAGTTTCAGGAGAGAAAGACCATAAACATGCGATTAACCTGCCACTTAAGCTGGAACTCAGCAGCTGTAGTTTTGTCTGTTCAATCCCCCTTTCTGGAAGTAGTAGCCTGGAGACTCTACAATCCCTCTTCACCAAAGGATTCCTCTTGGGGCCTGCCAAGCTAATTTTATCATTTAAAAAATATTTATTGAATATGTGTCATGTGATAGCACTGGATTCAATGCTAGGAATTAATGAACAAACAGAACAAATCCTTACCTTCATGGAACTTACATTCTAGTGAAAGTAGACAGGCAATGAACAGACTAATAAGTATATATATGTATTTCAGAGGCAATCAGTATTTATGGTAGAGAACACAATAGCTGGGTAAGGAAGAAAGGGATTGGCAGAGGCAAGCAAATGGCCATCTGACAGGCTAGTGTTCCAGGCGGAGGGAAGAGGGCCTGGTAAGTCATTGCAAACACTTGGTTTTCACTCTGAGATGGGAAATCTACTGAAGAGTTTGGTGAAGAGGAGAAACAAGATGAGATTTATGTTTTAAAGAGATCAGTCTGACTTTGCTGTTAAGAATAAACTGGAAGAGTACAGGTGCTGAAGAAGGAGACATCTAGCAGACTATTGCAATTATCCTGGTGAGTAATGATAATTTCTTGTTGCATTAGGGTGACATCAGTGGAGAAAATAAGAAGTGGTTAGATTCAAATACTTTGAAGATTTGCTTATGGATTTGATGAAGGATATGGCAGAAAAATTAAAAACAAGGATGATTTCAAGACTTTTTGACCTGAAGAACTGGAAGGATGGGATAGCCTTAGCTTAACTGAAAAGGAAAAGACTGTGGGAAGAGTGAGAAGTTCAAGAGTTATGAAGAGAAGGAAAGGCAATTGAGGAATTCCATTTTAGACATGTTGAGTTGGGAATACATGTTAGACATCCAACTGATGATAGCAAAGTGAGAGAACTACCGGGAGAGAAAAAATCTGGAGTAGAGATAAAAATTTTGAAAATACAGCATGTAGATGGTATACTAACAATAGTAGGGTCCTGAATGGGACCACTGTGGAAGTGAATGTACATAGAGTGGAAGAAGAACACTGAACCCTGGACACTTTAGTACAAATAGGTCAGAGAGATGCAGAGAAACAAGTGATGGAGACTGAGCACAAGCATCCAGAAAGATAAAGAGGACAGAGGGAGAATGGTGTTCAGAAAGCCAAGAGAGGGATGAGTTTCAAAAAGGAGGAAATGGTCAACCCTACTGCTGTTAAACTAAATACGTTGTTACAAGACCCTGCCTCCTGGCCAGTACTCATTGTTCTATGGGTGGCATCTGATCCAAACTGGGCTCATGAGTAGTTCCTTCCCCTCTTTTTGATTTTGTTTGGTTGTCATTTGTTTGTTTTAGATTGAGGAAAAAAGAGTTAGTGCAATCTCTCTCTCCTGGCTTAGATCATGAGAGGTACCATTCCAATGCTGTTGTTGCCCAATGTTTCCATCTTGTGACTAATGCTAGTCTGCACTCAGAGAGGAACATGGAGTCAAGGAGCAAAGAGAAATGGAGATGAGCGATGGAGAGCAACCAGGCATTATCTGAGATCCTCATTAGATTTTCCCTTCCCACTCTGCCATGTCTTTACCTTTGGGTTCTGTGAGGTACCCAAGCTGGCTTATTCCCTTTTCTTCATCAAACTCAGGCTGCATTTGAGTCACTTGCAATCGGAAGATCCCTGATTAAAACAACAGCATTTCAACTATTACTTGTCTCAATTTTAGAATTTATTAATACACTAGAAAAAATATTTTAGTGATTAAGTGAAGAAGACATGAACTTAGAAAATGGCCAAGGAAATATATGTGCCTTTTTTCCTAAAACATGGAACATGAGATTGTAAAAGTACATTTTCAGAGAGGTACAGCCCCTTCCAAGATGGTGAAAAATAAATAAGTTATAGGTAAATACATTGGGGAGCTCCATATTTGGTTTAATTTTAAGTTAATAAAAGGCTGATTTTTCAGATTCCAATATTATACAGGACATGATGTGTTCTTAAAATGGACAAAATTTTGCTAGGAAAAAAAACTGAGGTCTATTCACTGCGTCTTAAGAAACCCATAAATAGTAGCCTTTCATGCTGACCACTTGTTTTAAAAAAAAGATGTGATTCATTGCCTTCTTTCAAAAAATTGTATTTGTGAGTTACCTACAAGAGCAGCAGAATGGCATTCTTTAGTTGCTGTAGCAACAGCAGAATGAGTAAAGCAACAGGAAAGTTAAATGCTTAAGCATCATCAGGAGCCAACAAGAGTGGAGGGGGAGGGGCACGTCATTTATATTCTGAGGCACATACCAGCTAAGTGGTGATTTCTGCTGATGTTTTGGCTCTGTCAGCCTACCTATTTGCAGACTTCAACATTTACTGTATGAAAAAACCCAAGAGGCAACTCTAAGCCTTAATTGTTTATAAGCTAGAACCAGATTATATCCATATCTATGCTTATATCTATATATCTATCGATGTTTGTCTTTTATTTCTCTCCACTTTCATATGGAAAAAGACCTAGTACCTATATATTAATAACCCCTCTATGTCTGCATTTCCTCAGGTATAATGTAGGGATAACAATGATGCCTACTTCTAGGGTTGTTATAAAGATTAGACTTGTTATCGATGTAAAGCATTTTGAATGGCATCTGTAACACAGTAAGTGCTATATAAGGATTAAATGTTTCATCAGCAGCAAATCAGACCATAGCCATTCACAAGGTCAACCTAAGTACAAAATATAAGGTTAGAGGGAGGGCTGGCAGCAAGTAACCTGACCCTGAGAAGACACTGCTGACTACTGGAAGCTTCTGGCAGTTACTGTGAATTCACCCAACAAATATATATACGAAACACATGTCACACCTACGCTACTATGCTGTGCAGTACAGGAGGTATGAAGATGAATGTGACATAATTCAAATGTCCTTTAGGAAAAGAAGAAGAAAACAGTTGGAAACACAGGAGAAAATGGAGGATAAATGATCATGTATAAAAGAAGGAAGAAGTATGTAGTATGAAGAACACAGATGGAGCAGTTGGCCTTGGACAGAAGAATAGACATTTAATCATTGGAGCCTGGATGAAAGGTGTTAAGAATGGGTTCTACCAAATTTATCGGTTGGCTGGACAAGCCAAGAAATGGAAATGGGATCCCACCTAATTTTCCCAATTCTGCCTGTCAGGTGGGCAAGTTATCTGTGTGGCAACAGTTGGAAGAGGATATTATGATGACTTTGGGGAAAATGGTAAAGATTTGAAACTGACATTGAGGGGAGTGAAAAGGGAAGTTGAAGCAGGAAAAATGAAAGTATTGTGGCAAAGCACAGGGGATGCAGCCGATGTTGAGGTCTTAATTTTATGGACACCATTTCTTAGATTTATGTAGTTTTCTCAGCAGTTTCCTACTGATTGGATAGAGGACAGATAAAGTGGATAGTAACCCTGACCCAGGGTTGGGAATTCACCTGGCAGGTACAAGGAAAGGTAAATTATAATAGTAATACTTATTAGAATTTGCCTTATGCCATTCATTAAGTACTATATGTTATTACTCCTTCATCTTGTCTCCAAATGCTATCCTCTTCTATGTAAGAGGCTCTTTGATCTGTAACCTATAGAGCCTCCTGCAGACATATGACCTGCTTAGGCCTATGGGATGTGAGCAGAAGCGGCAGTGTGCCAGTTCCAAGTAAAAGCTTCAAGGGGAATCCTGATTCCACTAAGGCGGTTGTTTATTTCCCGCTTCCAGATAGGACTGGTTCCTTTAGTCTGGGTCCCAGAATGGAAAGACACATAGACCAAATCCATGTCAGCTGACCCACAGATGCTAATGTGTAGCCTGAGAAGAAAATAACTGTTTTTCAGAAGCCACTGAGACTTGAGAGGGAAGAAATTGTTGATTATCCAACTATTAAATGTAGATACTAGTCATCCCTATTTTAGACACTGCCTCCCTATCAAAATAAAACATAGGGATATTTTTTGACAGGCAGCAGGCCAAGAAACACTTTGGGCACTTATGTAACATGATAGAAGGTATAAAGAAGATCAATCTGGCTTAGTGCCTTGGAGAGGAGACCCTGGCACCACTTATGAGACTGTTTCAACAGACTAAACACAAGCTATGGGGTCCTGGACTCTGGCAGCAGCAGAAGAATGAAAAGGAGGCAAGAAAAGAGATTAGAATGAGTATAAGAACAGCTTTGATATTTCAGAACAAATAATAGGAATCAATTTAATTAAAAATAATCTTCAGAACAAAAAAAAGTGTGGAGTATATTTTTAAAATGTTATTAGATCTCTTACCCAATTAAAGTTGATGTTGTGCCGTTACATCTCAATTGTGGAATTTATGACTTTAGAGTTACTTTGAATTCAATTCTCAGCTGACATTTTCACCAACTCATTAATTCTTACTCTTCAAAGAGAATTGTAGCCTATAGAATTTGGAAGCAAAATCAGATTGGAGATGGGCCTCATGGCTCATATTTTGTTGGAAGTGTTGTAAATGTCCAGATGCACCCACCTTCAAGCCTAAATGCTAAGTAATTCCACAGTTAAATAAATGCGCCCTTACAACCTAAGGATTCTCTTTACGCTGTTCTGTTGCCTGGAACATTCTTTGCCCAAATATCTGTGTGGCTCTCTCCCTCCTTTCCCTCAGGTCTTGTCCCAATGTCACCTAACAGTAAGACCTTCCCAACCCAACCCTTGACTTTCATTTTCAAATTTCCGTCCCTTGCTATCACTTTATTCTCTCCTAGAGCTATCACTGCCTGACATATTGTATTTTCACATGTTTATTTGTTGTCTGCTCCCCAAGAAGGTCAACTTTATGAGGGCAGGTACTTGGTTTTATTCACTGCTGCGTTCCCAAGCACCTAGAACAGTGTCGGGCATTCGGTGAGCACTTAACAAATGTTTGTTGAATGAGTGAACAAAAGTGTCCACAAACCAAAACCGAGAATAATTCCAGACGGAAAAAAATGCCTTATTATATGCTAAAACAAAGACACACAAACACAAAAAGACTACAAAACAAAAAATGCAATTATTTTTAACTCTTACTATGTGAAGGGCACTATGGGGAATATAAGTAATCTGAAATGTGTTAATATTATCTTTTTTCTATTCATTCTCTGATAATGACTCTTATAATTTCTGGTCTAATTTCTTTTATAGATGAATTTCCCTGATTAGTTTTTTTATGCATTTGTTTTGTTTTTGCCAAATTCAGTTGGACCAAGACCAATTCTTCCTATGTTCTTTGTTATGCCTGAGGCCTTATTCTGTAGAAAGGTTGTTTGAAAACATGAAGTGTTAAAGCAAGATGCTCGTTTCTCTTCTGTATTATCATCTCTGTTAGAATTATAAGAATTTTCTGAATTCTCAAGAGAATTGTTTTTATTTTGAAATAAATAATATTCCTGCACTTAATAATTTTGGCTGAAAATGTAAAAGATATGTTTTCATTTCTAGGGGGAGTCAATGCTAGGATTAAACCGCTCCACAGAATCAGTGAATTCTAATGCAAAAACTTGGTAAATTCTTTTTCTCGTGCTTGAATTTGGCTCTTTAAAGGAATTGGGTCTTAAAGTCTAGTAAAATAAAGTTCTTTACTAAATCTACCATCTCTTCTCTCAAAAATCCTCCTTCTTCTCTGCATCGATCCTTATCCAACCCACCACTCAATTCAGGCCATTCCATATGCCTTTCCTTCACTAACCTCTTCTATATGCCATCAGGTCAACTTATCAGTGTTCCCTCTTCATCATCTCTCCCATCTGTCCCCCTCTCTCCATCCTTACTTCCAACATGTTAATTCGCACACTGGCCATTTCTCACCTGGATCACTGCCACAGCCTCTTGACCAGTATCAGCACCTAGTGTTGCTCTCCATAGATCCAATTCCTTCTCAACACTAGAGCCGGGTGATCCGTCTAAAACCCACACCTGGCCGGCCCGGTGGCGCAGTGATTAAGTGTGCACCTTCTGCTTCGGCAGCCCGGGGTTCGCAGTTCTGGTACCGGGTGGGGACATGGCACCGCTTGGCAAGCCATGCTGTGGTAGGCATCCCACATATAAAGGAGAGGAAGATGGGCACGGATGTTAGCTCAGGGCCAGTCTTCCTCAGAAAAAGAGGAGGATAGGCGGCAGATGTTAGCTCAGGGTTAATCTTCCTCAAAAACCAAAATAAAATAAATAAATAAAACCCAAACCTCAGTATATGCCACTCACTTCAAATTCTTTAATGGTTTTACACATTTTTTAAGATAAAGATGACGCTATTCAGTTTATTATGGAAGGTCTTCCTATTGAGGTTTCTAAGTGTAGGGTCAACAAGTGGATGCCCTTACACTCTCATTTTTAAGTCTCTTCATAAGGAATGACTAGTGTGTTCTGATTACAGGATACATGTCTTTGCACATCTTTTACCTGTTTGCTCTTATTCGCTTCCTTCGGAGGACTTATTTACATGTCCCTCTCTGTCTGCCTGCGGCATCATATAAAACCCAACCATAGTACTTACGGCACAGACAGCTGAGGCTTCCACGTGCTTAGAAACCACAAGCGGGCCTAGTTCAGCTACCAACTATGTTACATTTGCTGAGAGCAACAGGCAAGCTAAGGGGAAGGGTGAGATTGCTCAGGATGACAGGAAGAAGACAGTTACTAGAGATCGTTTGGAGAGAAGAGATAGAAAGAAGATACTCTTAAGAAGCTAACAGTCAAATAAGAAAAATATCAGAAATATTTAAAGCTAATTTACAAAAAGCTTGCTGTATGGGAGTTATGAAGTCACTGTCACCTCACAAAAATCCTTCACCAGTAATATTCTCCTGTGTTTTAGATGGCATTTGAAAAACATTCTATTTGATACATGGTGTGTGTGTGTGTGTGTGTGTGTGCGTGTGTGCATGGGTGTATGTGTGATCTCAAGAAGAGCTAGGGCCATCTTAGGATGCTGCCTGCGACTCAGCCCTCTTATGTGAAATTTCCAATAAACAAGGCCCAAGGCCTGAGGTGGGTGATGCCCCAAGTCTTGCTCCTTGTGGGGAAAGGCAGGTCCTGAGAGGAATCTGGAATCTAGCAGTCAGCCTTGGTGCCTCACAGCCGCTGGGATAAATGTCCAGTCTGGTGTCGAGACAAAGCCAGAGCAGATCAGAGGCGCCCATGTGGATCGCATCTCCTGCGGTCACTGGTCTAATTAGCTGCCTCGCTATGCACATCGAAAGCAGCTTCAGACCAGGGCCAGTGTTATAGTCACTTGATATCCAAGAGTTCAGGACAAATAAATATTTGTTGAATGAATAAAGTCTCTAACTAGGCCTGGAAACTGCCATTAGTAACATCAGGCTCACTTTATGGAGAATGGAATTTCAGTAATATTTACAATTATAAAAGCTTCACCTAAGAAATGACAAGTATCATATGACCATCACTGGAGCCCCTTTCATGGGCTCAAGGTTTGCAAAATGTAAGTATTTTATGTTAAATATCCAGACAATAAATATGGGTTTCCCTATATTTCAGGTGGAACCAATGTCTGGGTTCCTAATGTGAAAGGCCTTGTTGTTGCCTCTACTAAAGTTCTAAATGATTGTCAAGTGTTCTTCATACAATACCCTGAAGGTGGGGATCGAGACAGAATTGTGCGATGCTCCTGTGAGTCAGTACCTACTTCAGACAGGGAAGCAAAGAATCTCTTTGAAATCACTTTGACAGTGAGAACCTAGGTTCAGTTTCGGAGTTGAGATTAAATGTCAAGCTCTTGGCTTCCATATCTTGGTTCCATCCAAGATTCAAGTTTATCTGCAATTGATTATCACAGCTAACCTAAGTATCATGTCACACTTGAAGTCCTATGGCAGACCATTCAAATTTGTATTCACTTTCCACTATCTTAACATTTTTCTTTTTTTAGTTTTGATGACATTTGACTCATCCATCCATTCTAAAGCCTTTCTAAAAATCTTAAGGAGACTTTGCAGCTGGTCTTCTATTTTGCTAATTCTTGCATTAAAAAGTGAATATACATATGCCAGACACATTGTTTGATTTTCAGAAAAATATGCTTTTTAAGTAAAGTTTTCTTAACTGCCTGAAAAATTAAGTTAGCATTTATTAGACCAGGTACTTCAACATATGCTAATTCTAATTAACACAACATCTATCTGGAAAATAATTATCATTACATGTATTTTACAAACAGAGAAACTGAGGCCCATAGAATCTAAGTAACTTGCCAAGATACACACGGCTAGTTTGTGGCTGTGCTGGCATCTGCCTAATTCCAAAGTTCCTGCTATTTCTCCCAAACTGTTAGATCAGGTAAATCTTGCAGTGAGGAAATATTCATGATTATAAATCCCCACCAGAGTTTTCAAAACTTCAGTTATTTACATTTCTATCTTCATGATTTTTGTCAAATCAGCATGTAAGTGCTTTTTGTTTACATTTTTATAAACAAAATTTACCTTTAACACACTTATTTAAAAAAAACCTTTATTGCTATGTAACTGAAAAATCACTATTACTTGTTATAAAGAGAAGATAACTATAAAAACAAATAAGATGAAAATAAAATGTTATCAATTAGGAATTAAAATTAAAGTATAAAATAAACAAAATTTATGTAATAGTGAATCTAATCTTAAAAGAGAATTCGAAATAATTTCCTCAGTGATAAGAATAAAACAATTTAAGATTAGTCAGTAGGTAAAGGATAATAATTTGATATTATTCAGTTTAAGATGAAAATAAGGTTTTATATCAATGTGACAATTCCATTTTTAGTTTTGTTGTTACTTATCATTGAGAATATCCTCTCACGTGTGTATTCTAAAATGGTAGAAGGTATTCAATTGACTTTTCTGATGGGGTTGGACACTGAGAAATCATTCCTGACCAAAACGGGGTGACTGTCATTCAACAAACTGAAATGGTCTCTTGAATCTATTCTTCTGAATGTGTCAAGTTTGGGTTAAAAAAAAAAATGATGAAAACAAAAACTGCTTCTTAGCCGCTCATGGATGTAGTCTTCTTAGGGAAGACGGTTAGAGAGCTTGTTTATCAGGTGTTTCTTAGTACTTCTTAACAGGGTTTAAAATGACTTTAGTATAGGGCATCTTTTATGTAACTTTGTAACCAAGTGGTTCAGAAATAATCACAGGAATTCAACTCATCTTGATCAAGGTGGGTATTCCATTGATCCAGTTTTGCAATTATTACAATCACATCTTTCATGGTAAATATTGATATAATCTCATCTTTTGAAAAAATAAATGTTTGGCTGTTCAGATAAGCAAATAAATCTTGAGGTGTTATAATTTGCAAAGCAAGATGCTGATTATCTCATGATCTCACATAAATTTTCCTCCAGAAAAATTTGAAGTTCCTCAAACCATTTGGACAGACAAGCAAGGACTTCCCGAGAAAACACTAACCTTAGTCACTCCACTTTCAGAAAAAGATCCAAGATGCATAGGCCTGCCTTTAACATGACTGATAAAGTCAAGAGCCTCAGTAAGGGCTTTCAGAAATCTCCCTGGGTTTTTCAAGAGGGGAGAGCTCCCTTGTGCGTGCAATAGCAGAGAGCAGCATTTGTTCCCGGAATGCCCTCGTGAATCCACAGAAGCTCCCTCTGCCCAGAGGAGTTAAATCACTCACGATATCATTTTACATTGTAGTTCATCACAAACTTACTAATGGGTTAAAACGCTCTTCTTCAGTTGCATGAATTGTCAAGTTTGACAAAATAACTTATTTTACTGGATGCTCTTGTATTCAGCTTGTATTTGAAATAAAAATGTTATACATAAGGCTGAGTTCACAATATAAGTGGATCCATCAGTCTACAATGACTTTAGGGCATAAATGTTTACTTTTGGCCGTCATTGTAAGGCTACCACAATCTGTGTTATTTTAGAAAATCCCCAGATCATCTTTCCCAACATTTATTTTCTAGAAACTTTGGTAAGTGTGTCACCAATATTATTCATAAATGGAAATCAAGCAGCAGTTTTAAACAATTGCTTTTAAAGTTATGCTAGTTTTTAATAATCTACAGTCCCCCACTTCCCCCAAGAAAAAAAACTGTAATGGAACAGAGATTATATTTCTAGTTTTCATCGGATTTATGGCCTATCAGCATTAGTAGCTCTTGCCTTTCCTTGTGTGTTACACTATAGATGAGGGTACTATGGACTTTGCGTTTTCATCCCGATCATATTGTGCATCACTGATCACAAGGATTGACTATCTGTTCTTTTACTTTGCTATGAAAAATTCTATAGTTTTTCCTGGTGTTTATCGTGTGTTTCAAAATGGCACTTAAGCTTGGATGGATTTTTACTAGAATTTGAGACTGTCACCAACAGAATGGAATATGTTCACTCTGTTAGTTAACAAACATTCACATTTCAAATATTTTCATCATATTTGTCAGAATTTCTACTTTTTGCTTGGTGTTTTGTGATGGTAAATAAGGTTCAGGCCCGTTCATTCGTTTTATCCTCACATCTATCTGAAGGCGTGTGGCTGATTTCACTGCATTCGCCATTAGTTCTAGCATTTTCATCACAACTTTCACCTTCTCTAAACTTAAAAATGCCTCTTCCATAATGAGTAATAAAAACCTATCATAGAGCTGTAATTTAACATTATGTATATTAACATACATTCTTCCTACACCTAACAATTTTCAACATGTGGAAATAAGGTTTTAATGAGCTGCAGAGATGAAAAACTGGATGTGTCTGGCTAAAAAAGCAGAGAGTCATTCTGCAGAGAGAGACTGAAGAATGAACTCATTTTACAGAGAAAAATAGGCAAATGACCATATGGTCTCAGTGGAAAAGAGTTTGAGACAATAAATGCCTTAGATGTTGACAACTCTATAGTTTTCAGTTCTTGTCTTTCTTGAGATTTGATAGCATTTTTTGCCCTTAGGTTCTAAGCGATAGTTTAATATTCTAACAATAAGTTCCCCATTTTTGCTTAAGGTAGCTCAAGAAGAACACAAATATTTGTAATCAAATGAACCTCTTCTACAATAATTGCTGACTGACCTTTGTGTTTGGTTAGCTTCACTGAATGGCCATAAACACCAATCCAAAATCAAATATGTTTTTGTATACTGAGAGCATGAAGCCTTTTAAAAATTGTTAGTATGGGCTGGCCTGGTGGCACACCGGTTAAGTGCACACATTCTGCTTCTCAGTGGCCTGGGGTTCGCTGGTTCGAATCCCTGGTGGGGACATGGCACCACTTGGCAAAAAGCCATGCTGTGGTAGGCGTCCCACGTATAAAATAAAGGAAGATGGGCATGGATGTTAGCTTAGGGCCAGTCTTCCTCAGAAAAAAGAGGAAGATTGGCAGTAGCTAGCTCAGGGCAAATCTTCCTCAAAAAAAAATTGTTGGTATGAAGTAACAGTATTTTCAATAATAAAATATTTTGATGCAGGCAGTAGGCCCCTCCCCAAAAAAACTAATGGCAAAGTAAAGAATGTTTTTCAATGTTTTATTGGATTTGAAACTGAGTCAGAACTAGAAAAACCTACATATAAAATGAATATGGCCAAGAGATAGAGTGATTGAAGTTTCTATGGAGATGTGGCCTAGAGGAATCTCAAGAATTCTTTAATAATTTTGAAACACTGATGTAGATTTATTGCATAAAAATCCTAAATTCACAGGAAAATTGAAAGCCAGAGACATCAGTTCTTATAATCAATGCAAGATTTCACCATAAGTTCCTTAAGGTCTTGACAGAGTTTTACAGCTGCCTGTGGCCATGCATCCCCCTGACTGTCCAAGAAATTGGGGATGGATGTGCACTACATGTGCAGCTCATTACAAAATC
Organism: Equus quagga; assembly: GCF_021613505.1. Classification (NCBI taxonomy): domain Eukaryota; kingdom Metazoa; phylum Chordata; class Mammalia; order Perissodactyla; family Equidae; genus Equus; species Equus quagga. The sequence goes on from NC_060277.1 coordinate 22,009,090, forward strand.
AGGCCTACAAGTCTGTTTGGAAGATGTCATTAAACACTGGATGCATTTTTTGAATCACAGCATATGTCCTAGTATAAGGAAGGAATTCTATAATAATGGAATACACAACGTATTGGCTTAATTTCAGCAAAACCAAAGAAAATATAACTAGCAAAAAGCCTGATAATATTAATATGTAAGTGCAGAAACCAGTGTCCACTTCCATTCTCAGAGCTAACAATGTTACATAAAACCTTTACGTTAAATAAAGTCTTCTCAAATTCCCTGCACATGTTAGACTCAAACAAACATTACTTTATTTTCTTTTCCCCAACCTTTGGATTAAAGATTAGCAAAACCCTTTAGAGGATAGAGATTAAATTTTCTCAATATGAAAAATATACTTGACTGGTGAAAGAATTGGCAAAAACAAATAAATGAAAAGCCAAATTTATAAACATGGCTTTGTAATGAAATCCCTTTCTTAAGTAATCAGATTGTTTTAATCTTATACTCTCATATTCAGACTTAACTGATTTTTATCATTATGGAAATTGAACTGAACTCCAAAAGTTCAAGATATGGTTATGCATTTGTGCATGTTTTCTTCTAACGGTTCTAATCCCTTATCCTTCATAATTATCTCTAATGACAGTTGGAGGAATCGCTCCAAAATCTGTAGCCTTAGGTATTACTTAAGGAAACTATGTTAACTCATAGTTCTGATTTTAATTTAATTATTTTTTATCCAGAACCACATTACCCATTTCAAATTATATTAATTCGAGAATATGACTTTGAGAAAAGCTCTGACTGTGTATGTGGAGAAAGGATTTCTTTAATTTGATATTGAAAATCTCGGGCTCTGACAGCTATGCTATGAAAGCCATCTCCCACTTGAAGGCAGTAAGCCCTTCCTTGCCAGCTGTAGAGATATGGGGCATAAGGCTCACTGAGGTCAGGGAGCTATTTTGTAATATGAAAGTAATTATGGATACAAGAGCCCAGGGCTAGGAACAAAGTAAACTCGAATAACCTCAAATACATATTTAAAGCAACATCAAGGATTTGGAGACAATCCTGATTTTTTTGCAGGAAGGGCCCACCTGATCATTCTACCACCTAGGAATGGCTTAGTCATTTGGGGCAGTACCCATCCAAAGGATGCCCTGGATCCTGGTTTCAGCATCACCCTGGATATGGGAGGAGATGGAATAGGGCTGATTAATTAGTTGAACGCGCTTTTGTAAAGTTCAGTTCCACAACAATGAAAATTGCAAAGGCTGACTCCATTCCTAAGCCAGCCCCTCTTGGGTCTGTCCTGGCCCTCATTCAGCGGGCCTGCTTCTGCTCAGAAAGTCTGGATATCCTAAAAGCTCAACACACCAGAGTCTGATGGAACCACATCAGATTTCACAAGACTTCTTGGAGCAACTTGCCCATATCTACATTATATCCTATGCCTCTAAATGTACCCTGAAAACTGAAACAGTAACTAACATCTTCTCCAAAAATTTCATCTGTCTTAACAATTTGCTTATGAAACAGACAGCAAATATAATATTCTGTTCCTTTTTACAGATAGAGATACTCAGAGCCAGGAATTAGGAAACTTGCTTACTCTTGTTACCTAAATTAAGGTAGCACAAATTGTAGAATCCTTTCTCAAACTCATGATGCCTTCCAAAAGGAACCTGTCATTCAGTCTAATTTGGAACATATTCTTTCCCACCCTGGTGTGTAGTTGAAACCATACTTCACATTGGTTGTTGTGTCCCCACAAACGGAGATCTGTTTTGACACAATGCAATTTAAACAATGACCCAAATTATACCCTCCCCCGGCTCCCCACAAAGTGCAATGAGTCTTTGACTTGCCCAGGGTACTTGCCTTATAAAATGAATTGAAGAAAACAAAACAAAACCAGTCCCATGTTATATTATTTAATGAACTTTTATGAAAAACTCACTTTATATAAAGTCAGCATTTATTTAAACTAATATGTTCTCTTTTAATTATTCTGTTTTTTCCTTGTGAAAATGAAATCATAGTTTGAGGCTGGCTGTGGTGCTTCTTGGAACTCGGGTATTAAGAGTCAGGGACGAAAGGGTCTCAATCACGCAGCCAAGGCATGTATTAGAGTCAAATATTTTTTCGCAGCAGTTTACTATTGAGCATTGCCTGTTGGGGACGAGTCCATGACTTGGGTGGTTTCACATCATTCACCAAAGAATGTGAATAATGCTAACACAGAATGATAATGATGCTCAAAACAAAGCAGCTTTATTCAGTGACTGCCAATTTCGTGATGCATACTATAAAAAAATTGAATTTTTAATTATTTGAAGTTGATTCTATTATATGATTTATTTGGCCAGACGTTGAGAGTATTTCCTTGATGGTTCCAGTTGTTAGAATTCCACACTCATACTGTCTTAGTTTAAGTTGGCTTCTTTGGGGACACAGATCCGAGAAGTTAATTACACTGGTGGAAAGGCGACCTGGGGTGAGATAGATCTGCAGCTCTCAAATTTGAGTGAGCATCAGAAGTGCCTGGAGGGCCTGTCCAAACGAAAATTGCTGAATCCGAGTGTTTTCAATAGATCCGAGATGAAGGCTAAAAATGGACATTTCTAATAAGTCCCCAGGGACCACACTTTGAGAACCACTGGGATAGAGGGCACCCATCATCATAAACTTCCAAGAGAACAATCCACGGGGAAAGAGTGAAATACATGTTTTAGAAAGGAATTTAGGTAACCTATCCAAAATTTAGGGCTGCTAGATAAAGTACAAGGCATCCAGTTAAATTTGAATTTCAGATAAGCAACAAATAAATTTTTAATATAAGTACGTCCTATATATTGTGTGGAACATACCCACACTAAGAAGCAGTCATTGTTTATCTGGAATTCAAATCCAACTGGATTGCTTGTATTTTTTTCTCCTAAATGCGGGAACCCTAACCTAAATATGGGTATTAACAATTTGTTCCTTAGTTGTGAAGACCTACCCTTCAAAACTATGAGGACCTCTTGCTGTTCTTCTCCATTGTTTTGGTATATACCTTAATTTTGCTCTTATCTTTCCATAGGATACGACAGCACGGGCTTCAGAGAGCTGTAAGGCTCCCTTAGCTTCCACTCCTATGGAAGGACCTCGACAAAAGGACTTACCACTTTTTGAGTGAGAGGTACTAATACAGTCACTGGAAAATGCTCAGGGGCATATATCAACTCCTCAAAACTGTGTGGAATGGAGAATAAACAGAAATCTGTAGAGAGTTAGAGAATTCCAGCCACCAAGAATTTTGTACTACACACACAGGAAGAAAAGATTCCTTTTCTCCATGGATCTATGCATCAGGGGGCAGGGGGCCGCATGGTCCCTCCAGGTCTCCTAGGGCGCCCAGCAGAGCTAGACAACAGGAAAGGGAGGGAGAAGAGGGGAATCAGAGAAGAAATAAATGAAAGTGAGTGCATAAATGAGAGTACAAGAAATTTTTTCTTTGTGGTTTCTGTGGATATGAAACTTTAGAGAAAAGAAACATCTAGAAAAAATATTGGGGGAACTTTCTGTAGGACACATCATGTAAAACCACAGGCAGCTCCTTCAAAGAAAACCAGTTGCAATGATGAACATTATATATTTCGTTTGCCATCCTTTTCTTCTTTATACATGGTTTCAGCCAGAGTCTGGCCTAGATCTATTTAAAGTAGAATTGAGGGTATATATGTATGATAGTGGGGTGGGAGGTAGCATGCTATCAAAGATTTTGCATCTAAATGTCCTCACTCTGCTGCACCTTGAATTAAAATAGGTGCCCTTAAACTTGGTTGCACATTGGAATCACTTGAGAAACTTAAAAAAAAAAGTATATCAAAGCTGCATCCTCAAAGATAATGATTTAATTGGTCTGGAGTGGCATTTGGGAAGTCAAGGCCTAGAACCAATGAATTAAAATTATCAGACTTACCAAGAATATAGTTTCAACATGACCATCAAACTGGTGGGATAATATAAGAAAAGAGTGGGAGCCAGGTAAGATCCAACTATAGTGATGATTGGAGTAACAGCAGCAATGCAAAGCACTATCACAGAGATGACACTGAAATTGAGGTTGCAACTTCTAGGTAATGCTGTTACAATTGCAGGACTAGCCAGAGAACCAAACTTAGGCAAAATTATGTGTGTTTACTAAGTGTAGGAAATCTACAGGAAATTCCCCATGGAATCACAAACTGGAATTTTGTCTGTCTCTCCATCCTTCATGGTTACCTGGTTTCTGTAAAATTGGAAGGTGGGAGGACATTAATCTCTCATTCATGTTTGCTAGAGCCTTTTACACATATCCACCAGCTGGACTGCATCCCCCCAGGATTAGTCACCCAGGGTCTAGAATTATGGATGCCTTGAATCTTCTGCTATAGACTAAGTACAACCATAAACTTGAGCAATGCATGTGTAGTACTGTGCCAGAGGTAAGAGAAAAGAACTTGAACTGGGCTATAATATGTCAAAGGGGTCTGTGCTATAATACGTCATAGGAATAGTGCAGAGATGGATAGATTTAAAGGCCAAGATGGGCTGCCATTTATGTGAAAGTCCATGCACTGAGAGTTTATATGGATTCAGAGTCCTGAAGACAGGTACTTCTGTGCAGGATTGTCTGACTGTCCTAAAAGGAGAGCATGGTCAGAAATTCAGGGGCTAGGATCCATATCCTTATGTAGTGACTGTGAAAAGTTTGCTCCATCTTCCTGTTCATAGTAGAACTATTCCAACAGTCTCTCTACTCCAGGACAGTGGAAAGAGATCTGGAGGCTCAGAAGTTAGTTCATATAAGGGTGATTTACAGGCAGAAACTCGTAAACAATATTAAATTGCTTGGTCACCCTAAACAGGCCCAAAAATTCTCATTGATGGCAAAGTAAATTAGGGGAGATGAATAAAGGAAATGATTTAATCAGACTTCAGGGAGAAGGACTGACAAATGGAAATCATGCCTGAGACACTGGTATCTTTGGGAAACAGGAAGTAATGCAAGTATTTGCCTTGAAGACAGAAGCCCAACAAGCTGGGCCCAGTGCCTGAGAATGAGAAACGAGCCCAATTTTGGTTGAAAATTAGTCACAAATTTGCTTCAAATATGTATGGCATAGTGGTACATATGCTAGATTACTGCCCTTGTTTGTCCTGTTATTTCCTGGCATTTTTCAGATCCCAACACACATAGGAAAAAACCTGAACTTCCCACAGCTTTACTCTGGTAGTGACAAAGACTTAAATTTAGTATCTAATTGATCCAAAGCATCTTTTTCTACCATAACCAGAGACATCAACCTTGGAAGAGAAGAGCTTTAGTCTCCAGGTTTTCCCCATCCCTCAGCTCTAAGGTTTGAACGTGGAAATTTGAAGGACATAGCCTGATTCTGGCACTGTCTCCAGACTCCCCAAGAGGAATTATACTCATCTAGAAGGAGACGGAAGGTGGGAGAATGGACTCTAAGTAAAAGGAGTCCTAAGGTGATCCAAATAAATATTATTCCTCTTGATGTGGAAGATCTCAAAGATGTACGTACGGAACATTGAAATGAAGTGGATAATTGTACTCACCAGAAATGCTCCATGAGAATTTCAGATGAGAAAGTAACCAGGATAAGCAAAGAACACTCTGTGCCATTGAACATGGAGTCACCTGATCCTCTAGCCCAGCATGTCAGGGTGTCAGGAGCATGAATCCCAATGGCCACTTACGGCTAGAAAGTGGTGTAGTGTGACAGGGGGTGTGGAGGGTAGGGAGGGGAGAAGGAAATGAATCAGCTAAACATGAGAAAATCAGAGTGATTTCTAGCTACCGTCCTTTGTAGGGAACTTCATGGAAATGATATGACTCTGGGAAGCTTTATGTGTGGTTCAAATAAAATCAAACGTGCAATTTGTATGAAACCCCAGAATCAGTACCTTTAGAAAGGTAAACCATGAAAACCAACATTATTCTTTCAGGTTGCTGGACTGCGGCTGTAATATGTGATTTATATATTCATTCAGTCAGTCAATCTTTCATTCATACACTCAAAAATAATTCTTGAGTTCCTACTGTGAACCAGAGACAAATGGGTGCCCCAGATTTATTAGGATTATGTAATAAGGAAATAAGTCAGTCTACCCATCATATTCTATGCAAACCCACTGAGGCTGGGCTTCCTTTCATGAATTTATAACACTTACTGAAAACAACCAAGACCCACATATAAATTCTTCAGACATAGAAGATATGACTTAACGCCTCTGAAAGAGACACTGAATAAAATACTATGCCATATTCTAGGACAAAAAAAGAAAGATCTATAATATATGAGAGTTTCTGTCTACAAATGATATTAAACCCAGTTCAAAGTGGTTTAAAAGTAGATAATACATTGACTCATGTAGTTGAAAATCTAGAGAGAAGGAAGCTTTCAGAGTTGGCTTGACTTAGTGGCTCCTGCTCAATTTCTTTGTGTTCTCCCATCTGAGCCTCCATTTATGAGTTGGTTCCTCCCCAGGCTGACTTCCTTCAGAGTAAGGTAATGGGTACGGTGTTCCAGGCCTTATGTCTACAGAGGAAAAGAAAGCTCCCCTTGTGGTGCTCTTAAGAATGAAGAAATTTCCAAGAAGCCCAAGGAAACCTCCCCTTCCTTCTCATTTGCCTGAATTGGGTCACATGCCTGGTCATGAATCAATTCCTTTGGCCAGGGGAAATGCCATTTGTTGAATGGTCAAAGCTTGACTTTCTGAATTACTTGCTGTGGAAAGGAATATTTGATTACCCTTCAACCAATTAGGTCTACTCGTAAAGCTAGGGAGAAGATAGAGTTCCCCTGATGCTTCTGTGCTGCATGGGCAAGGATTAGACTTCTGAATAAATGCTAAGATACTCTAATGAAGGCAGATGAAAGTATCAATGATTAACAAGTAACAAAAATCCACTACAGGAAGTCCCTCTATCCAGAAAAATGCCTCTTGATATTTTCCACCTAAAGAAAAGAAAGAAGCCTTTGACTTCCTGGCAATACATTTGACCTCATAGAGTCCTGCATCATCTGATTAAAGTGCCTTGTTGACAAGTTTACACTTGATGGATTTCATGTTTCTATGCATTCCAGTGTA